>NC_059473.1:98084299-98706331 GCF_018139145.2 Gymnogyps californianus
AAATTATTTCCAAGTGTTTCTACTTCCTGCTTGCCTGCATAGAGTCTCAGTGTGTGATTAGCATCAATCTAAATGGAAAAAAAAGCAGTCTGCCTTTTTTGCATACTTTTTGGATTTTTTTGGAGGAGGTTGAATTTGACCAGAGTGTTATTAAATAGCATAAGAATTTTGAAAATTATTAGCCTATGATGAAATACATGCTATTCACAAGTAATGTTGCATATAACCATGATAAAATTCTTGTTGCATTGTCATCTGCTTCCGTGCACCTATTGCATACTTTTGATCCCATGCATTTTGCCATTAACCAGGCTACCAGGTTAAGCTACCGAGGGAAATTTCATTCTTGAATCAGAATAATTCAAGTTGGAAGGGACCTTGTGAGGTCTCTAGTCCAACCTTTTCCTGAAATCAGTGTTAGCTGTGGGGTCAGACCAGGCTGCTCAGGGCTTTGTCCAGTTGGGTCTGGAAAACCTCCAAGGACAGTATTGTTCTCATTTCTGATGGGACGTTTAAACTGTAATGTGAATAATACATTACTTTATTAATAGTAAGTGTGATTCCTTGTGTGCTAAGAAGAGAAAGGCAAGTTGAGTTTTTAGCTATACGGTAAACTTTGACTGTTATTATCATTTGAGAGTAAAAATGCATAAGTGCTTCAGTTTTAAATAAGACTATTACAGACTACATAAAACATGCCTAATAGAGAAGAAAATCAAAAGCTATAATAATAATCATAATATTAGTGTATTCTGGAGGCATTCAGGTTATAGAGTGATAAGGAAGTAAATGTGAATATATTTTTTTTACACAAAGCTATACTTATATTATTTTAGAGTGATGCTAGAACATCTTTTTCTTGATGCCTTTACCACATAGTACAGCTCTCAAATTTTCCCTTATTTTGGTTTTATTTTTGCAGTCCATTTTATATTACAATGTTAAAATTAAAATGGCTAATAAACAGCAACTATACTGAATAAAACATGGGTATTTCTCTGTAAGACTATGTGTGTGTGTTTAAATTAATATATATATGCAATATATGAAATGTGTATGTTATATATACAATACAACATACCAACACAGTTCTTTTCTCTGTATTGAACTGTATTAGTTCAAATGAGAGATACTTTGCTTCTTAGAAATTTGTCTTTCAGTTACAAGTCTTCAGTTATCTTTTAGTTTTAAAAGTTTTTCTGAATTTTAATAAAATAATTGTTCATACTAAAACCTATGTTCCTAAAATCAAAGTTAAAGTGTCGTAAATATTGAATTGATATTTGCAGCTTGCCCAGCTACAATGTGACCTCCTCTGGCAATATTGACAACTATGACATTTTTGTCATGATGTTTCCAATATTCAGACATGAATGAATAGATTTTACTTGCACTGTCTTCAGATTTATCTTGTTCTCAATCCCTTTTTGTAAGTTTATTCATCTGTGAACTGAGTCATAAATCTAAACTGATATCTTTAGGTATAGCTTGATTTTATCATTTTGTAATCCAGTAAATATGATTTCTGCCCTTAGCAGAGGGAGGCTCAGCTGTGTGCTGACCCAGCAGTGCAGGAGCTCAGCCTTGTCACAGCCTCAGATGGGCTCCGCTGGTTTAACCCCTGCGCTGGGGCCCAGGGCCTGCTGCCTCCCCTGCTCCAGCTTCAGCTCTGGGAATGGCCCCGCTGGGGAGGGGGTGACACCCTGCCCCCCAGTCACTGCCTGACAAACCATAGCCCTTTGTGTGCCTGGGGCTGGGGGCCACTGCCAGGCTGCAGCTGGGAGCCTGGGAGAAGGAAGGGGGCTGTAACAGGAAAGGTATAAAGGGAAACCCAAGCAGGGCCCAAGACTAGGGGAAGAAGAAAGTATCAACATCATGTTCCTTCAAACAAAGAGAAGAAAGAAATCCCCCACCAGGCACATCACAGTCCTCCTGGCAAAGACATCATGATGCTGGCAAATCCTTGCAATGCCTCTCCCTCCACCCCCCATCTACAATTTTTGGGAGAAAACTGTAGTGTCACACTTTAGACCCACAGGGACATTGGAAGCGTGAGCACACCACCAGTGGAAAGGGTTAGTACTGGCAAGGTTTGGGGGGATTTTTGGTATAACCATTTTAACCACTTTAATATCGATGCTTTTCAGTACTGGTAATTTTGACTATCAGACTGTTAAAACATTAATAGGACTGTCATTAAATTCTAGACTCTCTATATGGTGTGTTCCCTTTCACCTGTCACAAGATTATGAATTTTTGAATTTCTGTTGTTTTTAGTAGAAAGTGTTCGAATCACTGAGATCTGATGCTTGATCTGATGCTCTCTGACTAGGCACAGCAATAAGCCAAGAAGTAATTTGCTTAGGTAGATTGCTGCTTCTGATGGTCTCATCATGCTCCAGTCTAGAGTTCAAATATCTAAATAACAGACAGTGCAAGCTACAGGTGATGTTTTTGTATTTAATCCCTCTGGTTCTTGCATTCAATTTTAAATTAAACAGGCAGATACAGTTCTCAAAAGCCATGCATGCATATCTAAGATCCAAAATTGATATTTAATGAAAACAAATATCTTTAAAGTTTTAGACCAAGCAAATTAATCTGTATTTGTCTTAATTACTTTGTTTCTTGTGGTCTAATCTTATCTTTTAAAGTTCTCTTCACTTTCCTATCCAGAGTGGAAATCAAATCTTGTCTGAACAAAGAAAAAAATATTTACTTCAAAATAGTTTGCAGCCACTCAAATTTTCTGCAGTTCGATCAGCACAAATTTAACTTAACTTAATATAAGGAAAGTGAAATAATTGCCTGAAATAAATCTATTACTGACACAAAATACAATAGAAATAGAAAATCTAAATCTCTGGTATTAGTCACTATGCTATAATAAATCTTTCTTAGTGAAATCAACAAAAACAAACTCAGCAACCTTATCAGCCCTAGTTTTTCATGCAGCATACTTAGAAAACTTTTGTTACAGTTTATTTACTCATAACAGGCTGAATGAGGCAATACTAAAATGATGTTAAAAGGACATTATGCTGTTCACAACATTAATGTCACTGTGACAAAATGAGTACTAGTTCTTTGCAGTCAGTTACTGATTTTAAGAGGAAACGTATTTCTAGATTTGTAAGAGGGTTGTTTTAGAATATGATGATTGGGGCATATTGTATCAAAGTTAATTTATTGGAGATGAAAGACAAATTCTGCTGAAAAATGTCTTCTAACGAGACTAAAACATTTATTTACAATGTGATTTTGTACTTACGTGTATTCAGAAAATGTATTTATTATAGAAAGTATTTCAAAAGCCATGGAAATAAATTTATAGCTGGCAGAAATTATTACATACCATATTTTTTCAAGATGTATCTTCCACATCTTCCTGTAGTAGGTAAAATACCTGACTTTTTCAACTAGTACTCATCCCAGCTTGTTTTTGCTTTAATTATGAGATGCTATTACATTATTTTTCCATACGCCAGTTTACATTTACATTGCTTTTGATCCCAGATAGCTCAGCTGATATATTTTTTGCTTTGTATTATTTTCTTGGTTTTTTCTCTTGTGCAAAAAGTCAGCTAAGAATGATCAGTTACCATTCTTGATCATGGTCAAGATGGAACATATTAGAATACATGTTTTCTGTCTGTCCAAATTAAGATTTTGAAGCTGTAAATAGCTACCAGTGTTAAGTATCATATTCTAGGGTTTTTCCACAACTTCTGTTGATAATTTATAGTTGTTTACAGTTATATATTTCTTGGAGTTATATCAGTAATGAGGGCAACTGTTAGATGAATGGTGATTTTTAAAAAATTCTGACTTAAAAACCCCCCACTAATTAAGCCCTCATAAGCTCATGTGAGTATGGTACTAGGACCTGAAATTCATCTACAAATGTAGAGATTTTTCACAAGCATTACAATAATTATTCACAATTTCTATGATACATAGGCATGTTAGAAAATATCGTTGCTCCTCATTTTGTACTTCTTTGGGGGTTTAACACTCTCATGCTGAAATTATTTAACAAATGAGTTAATTTTTTCTGTAACTTAAATATGCTCTGCAATATCGTTTTCAGTATTTCTGCTCATTTAAGCTGAGCAATATTTTTATTCCTTAGATTTATGCTATACAATCTTTTGTTATATGTGTAATTGGCTTCATTATTCATTATACATTAATGTCCATCTTATACATCCATATGATAAATCTATTAATTGATCTTTTGATTAACATGTATCTATTACAACATCTCATGGAATGGTCATAAGTAGTTGCCAATAGTCTTATCATAACAGTTGATGCTAAAATAGACTTCAACAAGAGAAGAACTAGGTGTTGCTGAGTGATTCTGAAAGGACATCTCATTTTCTCTCAGTTCTGGCTCTTTTCAACTGGATATAAAATTTTCAGTTACCATAGAAGGACCTACATTTTTTTTTCTATATCATGTATAAATTAGTATACCATGCTAATTTACTATTCCTTTCCATTTTCAGGTATGCCCTCAGAAACCAACTGTTTTTTATCATGCATTTGTTTTTCTTTTCCTGGTAGTACATCTTTGACTTTATTCTTACACAAAATTCTGTGTTTCTTCCTTTTCCTCTCTTTTCATACTAGCCACTTATCATAAATTAATGTCCTGAAACAGCACTCAAATCTCTTTATTGTCTCCAAAAAAAAAAGAACTGAAGAGGTCTATAAATGATCATCTTCCTCAGTCTTTAGCCCTAACAATCAAACAATTTTATATTAGGTATATAGAAGTTTTATATATTTTTTAAATATATATGTATAAGTTCTAATATGTCTTTTTATAAGTCTAATAAGAAGTGAACAAACCAGAATATATACTATATTTTCAAAAGTAAAAGTATTTTTACTCTCAGAACTGTAACACAATCACAAAAACATCCGAATACAAAATGTCATGAAAATGTCAAGCTTACTTACCAAGAGGGAAGGATCTAGAGATTATCACAGAAGTTTCTTGTAAAAAAAAAAAATCATGTTATTTGTAGTCTAAAAACCTAAAATTTTGCAAAGTTATGTGCATGCAGTATAAAGAAACCAACCAAAAATTGTCTTAAAGTAATGAAGCTGAATAGCTGAATGATTTTAAGATAAATAAATCGTTATGTACATTGCATAGACTACAGAACTTGGCAAGAGCACATCAGTCATAGGCAAAATGCAAAAATATGTAGAAAAACTTCAGAGTTGTTCTTGTTAGTAGTAGGATGAAAGCTTAAAGAGAAAGCATAGCTAAGAATGCTTGTGCATCTCAGAGATCATACATAAGTCAGAGGTGTTTGTTGTATGGTCTGTTCTTATGTTCACAGTGTCTGCTTTCAGCCCTATTCAGTTGAAAGGAAAAAGCTCCCGAGGAGCTCAAGTTTTGTGACCGGGAGAGTTTGCAAAAAACCAATATTTCTCGGACCCACCACCATTTCAAACTTCCTCCTTTCCTGTGCCAAAATACTTACAGGATCAAGTCTAGTATCTGATTTTTCAGCTTGTTAGGTACACTACAGCTTGTAAAAACTCAGTTAGATGTTGGGAGGATGTGTTTCTGAGGGAAGAAATGCAAAAACATAATCTTTTTTTTAACAGAAGGCTGAGAATAAATGGCTAGTGATCGGAAGAGGGAGAGATTTGAGGTTGGATCTGAAGTTGGTGAGAAGGCAGGGAAGGGTAGTTTCTTATTTGGGTTTACAGTTGAAAAGATGAAAGTCTTGATGGAAGATGTGACAACCTCTAGATTAGGATATAGGTGTGGAATTGTGCAAATGAGCTCCAAGAAAGGCTGAGGCATCCCCAGTTAATGAAGTAGATGATTGAACATAAAAAGGGCATTGGAAAAGGCTGCTGAGTTTTCTTTATTAAGGTATGAGACAGACTGATCCTTCCCATGAATGGATGATTTGAAGGAGTAGGAGAATAGCTGTCTCCTTTTCATCTTAGTGTTATTGTTATTACTCCATACTCTTGTCTTCTCCCATCTGTGGCATTTCCTTGCCTTCCACAGCACTCTGACATGCAGGGGAGCCCCCAGGTTGCCATCAATATCAATAATCCCCCAAATGTGGTATGTGTGAGGTACTTTTCCTTTTTCTTTCATGTGTGGGGGCATTATTTCTAGCATGGGAAGTACAATCTGTAAAGCAGAGCTCCAAGAGGTGCCTTCAGCCCAGTAACACATCTGGTACAGTCAGAGCTATGAAACAATTTACAGGCGATATTTTAAGTAAAGTGCTAGTTCTGTGGTATTATAGTCTGTCTCTCACACCAACTTTGTGGAATATTTGGTTGTATTATAATGATTATAATACAGCAATATTATTTTTATTAAAAGTTTTCATACTCTGAACCAGTATTGAAAAAGAAGGCAGCTTTCAAATTAAATGAGAGTCACATTGGAAGAGAATGACAGACTGTCTAGGCTACAGTCATGAACGATTGCCAGCCTTTTTGTGTCTACAATGTGACAAATTACAAATTTAGTACATTTTGCTCTTGGAAATAATTTAAATGAAAATGTTTATTCATATTGGAATGGATTAATCCAGTGATGCTAAGGGATTAATGCCAGGGATGTATTTGGCCTGATTTGTTCAGAGGGTATTAGAATATGGGTGTTGAATTTAAAGAAGAAATTTTAGCATCTGAATGTAAATTATTTTTTATAAAAACTATCAAAAATATTTTGAGTTAGTGCATTTTGGCAAGAACATTTGAACTAGCTCCTACGGTTGAGCAAGTTATTTTCTTTGTTAGAACTAATACTTCAAAATTACATTATTTTTATTTAGTTCTTTTTTATTTAATTATTTTTCCTGTTACATGTATTCATTTTCATCTTTAAGCCTTTTATACCTGTAATTACTGTAATGATTATAGTCTGTATTCACAGCAAATCTCACAAATTCCTTTTAGGGTGGGAATGACAAAATGGACTTTTACTCTCTACATATGTCTGAAACTTTTAACACTGGCAGGACTAAAAGTCCATTTTGCCTATTAATATTGCTAAAGCTTTCCTAGCAAGGGCAGAATATAGAGATATCACTACAAGGCGTTTCTGTTCTTTCCATCAGATTCAGTCTTTCTTGGCACAATCTAAGCTTAATTACATCTTATGATACCTTTTTTTTAAAGAAACTAAGCACAAAGTTGCATTTCTCTAGCTTCCGATGTTATTCCCTGCCTGAACATTACTTCCTGAATTTTGATTCCTGTATTTCAGATACACCGGGAGATTAAAGACCTTTTGTGACATTAAGCATTCTTTTAAGCAAAGATTGCCTTGAAAGGTGATGTACAGGATTTCACAGTGTTTGGACAGAAATAAAGGAAGACTACTGTGATGATACATTCTTGCTGAACTCTAAGGAGTGGGAGAACTGAGGCTGAGAAGAAAAACTTCTTTTAAGGAAACATTATTTCAGGACTTACGCTAGTATTCCAAAAACGCCTATACACACCACAAAAAAAGAAACTGTAGATTTAGAAAATGTGGAGCAAGCTGCATTACATGGATAATGATGTTTACAGCTGATACTAGGAATAGGCTTAATTTCCCCTAATTTTAGTCCTCTAAAAACTAGGCAGCTAGTCCAAATTGCTCATTTAATTTCCTTCTGTAGTCATTGCCACCACTAGGACATTCAAGGTAAGTGGTGTCCAAGACATGATACAGGTCGCTCTTTGAAGCTGCTTCTGTCTTTATCCATTTTAAAGCTAGTTTAGACATCTATCTTAAACTAGCTGCTTAATTTTAGAGTAGTAAAAATAGGTGGGATGTATTACACTCTGACTTCCCTAACACAATATTGTCTGAATTCTGCTCTCTTCACTGCTACATAGAAGCTGAGGAATAGGCAGATACATTCTGCCCACTGTCATTTCCACAAAATTACGTATTTGTGGAAAAATCATTTTATAAGTTTTTAATCTTGCATAAGCATACCCTGTCTAGAATACTAAAAATAGTTAATTTCTTCAATTTCTGTAGATATTATGAGGGTTTATTTTTTTTATTAATTCATTATGAATATTTTACTGGATTGTCCAAGAAGAGGTATGCAGGCCTTTACAAAAGACATGAGAGCATACAAGGAACAACCTTTTCTTTGCATTAACAATGTGTATGACTAGTTCTAATTTGGCACATTGATCAGAATTTTACTAAATTCATTACTCTTTTTTTTCCAAATCAACCAAGCAGGCGTTTAGGCACTTCAATGGAAGTAACCTATTAATTTTGTTGTCTTTTAAGAGCTGTTGCAGATTTGATTGTAATTCTATGGCATTTTAATGACATGTTCTCTTTTATTGTGACTATTAAATATATTAAGTCATATCTAGTTTAAGTCTTCAAGTTACAGAAAAGGAAAATCTCTTTATATAATATACATTTTGAATATTTCTCCACAATTTGGTAATTCTGAATACTTTTTAAAAAAAAAAAGAAATACTGCAATGATTCCTGTTTTTAAAACTCTTCAAGGTTATAAATATAAGTAAGGTTTTTTTCTAGGAATGAAAGGAAAATATAAAATGTGTTTTTCCCAATACATCTTGTCTTTTGAAACAATTTTTGTAATAATTTATCGACACATTAAATTTATGCACTCAGTCTTCTTTTCCCGCAATCAAGTAATGGATTTTCACTGCATTGCCATTGCATTCATTGAGCTGTTCAGGCAAAAATTTAGTCAATGACATTGAGGCAGTAGATCTATGTAGCATAAATAAGAGTAGGTCAGGAATGTAAAACAGAGTCTATTTAATTACAAGATGTTAATAATCTAAAGGAACTATAATTTTTCCTTTCTCAATAGATTATGTAGTAATGGAAGCACATGTGAATATGAAATTATTATCAATGATTACTTTAACCCTTAATCTGTCTTTCAGAATCAATATATCAATATGTGTCAACCTCTTCAAATGAAAGGCTGCAACCCTTGAGGTATCTCAGCCAAGCTTCTAATGGGTTGATTATAGTCAAACCAAATTTCATTAGGTGATTTTGGAATCTGCTACTGGTATATTGCTGAACTAATATTTAAATATCTTACTAATAGTATACTGTTTTTTAAAATATAATGTAATTTGATTTCAGGTTTATTTCATTTAGTGAATGTATTACACTTATGCAGAGGATAGAAAACAACAGCAGTGAAAGGCAGCAGTAGGAATGAATGGCATTGGATTATTTATAAAGCAAACTATTTTAAATAATAAAAAAAAAAACTGATCAGAGCTATTCTAGGATTTGCTTTCTTCAAGATCAGAAATATCTGCCTTAAAAATTCATAAAACACTAAAACTATTTTTTTAATTATTATTGCTTTCACATATATCTCATTATCAAAAGCAAATTACTAAATTTGAACTGAGAACCTTTAACTCTTAAAATACAGATTTGCACCTCTTAAGTAAAGTGTGATTAACTAGCAAAGAGAGTTTTTAAAAGTAAGTTGTATTGTTTTATAAGAGTAGATAGTACAAAAAGCAGCAGCAGTCTGTGTACGTTAATACTACCCATTTCATTAATATGTCCTCTCACTAATTTGTAAGTTCAAATTAGTAAGACTTCTTAGGAGAACAGACTTTTTTGTTTGCATGGGAAGCTAATACCTTTTCTAATCTGCAATGTTGGAAAGATAGGAATGAAAACATGATTGAGTGAAAATACAGCCGATGATGAGAGCAAAGATTGCAATTATTCGTTTACCAAAAAAAACATAACCTTGGGACTATCACATTTTAAAACTCACAGTCTTTGCTAAATGGACCAGAAAAATCAAAAGATCTACAATCATGAAATGACCTTGGTTTTTATAATGCTGTAACATAGAAATACAATGTTATAGAGATGCCCTCACCATTCAGATACAAGAAAAATAATCACTTTTAGAGTTGCAAGTAAGGTAAACTCGAAGTATATTATCGTGTAGTACTACCGTCCTGCCAATACTTTTGAAGCATTCCTTGATAAGAACAGATTAAGAATTTTCTTTCCTAATGCTGACTTACAAAGAGAATTGCCTCTTTGATAGTTAGATCTTCTATAACAGAACAGATGAGCTTGGCTTCTCTGTTCCTGAATTTAGATTTTGGCAATATGTTCACAAAGTATCTATTTCTGAAAGTTTTAACTTCTTATATGTAGTGATATGTCGTGGTTTAACCCCAGCCAGGAACTAAGCACCATGCAGCCGCTTCCCCCTACCCCCTCCCAGTGGGATGGGGAGGAGGAAAAAAAAAAGATAAAACTCGTGGCTTGAGATAAGAACGGTTTAATAACTAAAGTAAAATAAAATATACTACTAAGAGTAATAATATAATAATAATAATAATAATGAAAAGGAATATAACAAAAAAAAAGAGAAATAAAACCCAAGAAAAGACAACTAATGCACAATGCAGTTGCTCACCACCCACTGATCGATGCCCGAGCAGTGATCTGCCCCTCACAGGCAACTCCCCCCTGTTTATATACTGGGCATGACGTTCCATGGTATGGAATATCCCTTTGGCTAGTTCAGGTCAGCTGCCCCGGCTCTGCTCCCTCCCAGCTTCTTGTACGCCTGCTTGCTGGCAGAGCTTGGGAAACTGAAAAGTCCTTAAGATAAGCGCTATTTAGCAACAACTAAAACATCAGAGTGTTATCAACATTATTCTCACACTAAATCCAAAACCCAGCACTATACCAGCTACTCAGAAGAAAATTAACTCTATCCCAGCCGAAACCAAGACATGATATCAAATAAGACACGAGTGATCCAGAGAGTGTGACACTAAACGAGCGAGAGTGTCCAAGGAGCATGAACGATCAGAGCTGTTTGCTGAATGCTTGCATGGGATGGGGGATAAACAGGTTTCAGAACTGCCTTCTAATTTGTACTAATATATAGCTTAGCATAGTGCAAGTACCATTGCGCCAAGATCTGGTCAGATACAGAATAGCACAGCAGCCCCTCTCAGCTCATTTTCCTGGGGGTACCTGCCAAGTCCAATGTCCTGTCGTGCACTTTCCACTAGAGCATGACGCTAGTGCTCTAGCACTGCTGGGGCTGAGGCTACAAACTTCAAAACAGAATTTGGGATGTTGCTTTATTCTCTTTGGCTCAATTAGGAGACTGAGAGTATATTGTGAAAACAGCAATTTCCTCAAATGTGTACAATATTTTTACATACCTAACATTCATATTAATGTGAATATTACACTATTGATCTTCACTAGATAAAAACATTCCCCATGATCTTAAAGTAACTCTATTTGTAGCATGTTAATAGATTTGTTGCAAATGCCTGATTTTGATCTTTGGCTGTATATTCACACATGGACTAGACAAAGGTTAGGGTATCTCTGTGCTTCTTCCTTGCTATGAATTCCTTCCTTTAAAAAGCTGCCAGTAGCTGGGTGCATAGCAATGACCAAAGGCTACAGGAACTTTTCGTTTACTCTTCACTTTTGTGTATAAAATATCTGGTTTTGAGTTAAGACTGTGATGCTTAAGTAAATACCTCATTACAGAAAGGCAAGAAATGCCTTTCATTTTTGTTGTGAAATGGAGAGCCAGAGGAACTGGTGTAACTTCTGGCTTCTGGACACTTTCTCTGCTCCAGAGGAGGACCTTTTGTCTTAAGCAGTCTTTTTTTCTCCCCCACACCTCCCCTGGCCCCCACACCTGAAAAATCAGGAGAATGTTCTTGCATTATCCCTAGTGTACTGGTTTTGGCTGGTATAGAGCTAAATTTCTTCATAGTAGCTTGTATGGTGCTATGTTTTGGATTTGTGCTGAAAACAATGTTGATAATACATCAGTGTTTTAGTTATGGCTGAGCAGTGCTTGCACAGATTCAAGGCCTTTTCTGCTTCTCACACCACCCCACCAGCGAGTAGGCGGGGGGTGCACAAGAAGTTGGGAGGGGACACAGCTGGGACAGCTGACCCCAACTGACCAAAGAGACATCCCATACCATATGGTGTTGTGCTCAGCAATAAAAGCTGTGGGGAAGAAGAAAGAAGGGGGGGGACGTTTGGTGTTATGGTGTTTGGCTTCCCAAACAACCATTACGTGTGATGGAGCCCTGCTTTCCTGGAGATGGCTGAACACCTGCCTGCCGATGGGAAGTAGTGAATGAATTCCTTATTTTGCTTTGCTTGCTTGCACAGCTTTTGCTTTACCTATTAAACTGTCATTATCTCAACCCACAAGTTTTCTCGCTTTTACACTTTTGTTTCTCTCCCCCATCCTACTGGGGGTTGAGCAAGCGGCTGTGTGGGGCTTAGCTGCCTACTAGGCAGTGGGCAATAGCTGCCTACAAAGAGAGCTATGTACGTGTTGGTTGTCAATTAGTGTTTTGTAAAGTACTTTGAGATTTTTAGATGGAAGACGTGTGGCACTAATTTGCAGGAAAATTACAAGCAGAAAAGTGCACCACCATATCTCTCATAATGAATGTCTTCAAAAAGATTTCAAAGAATTTTATGTCTTGCATCATTTTTCGAAAGCTCCTGCATTTTAATTTCATTTTGAGAAAATAAGTATTCCAGTTAGATCACCACCAAGGCATGTATCATTTTAATTCTGTATTCCTCTCATAGGAAACCTGTGCTATTCATCTTTCTAATAACTATGTAACAAAATTCCTCTTGAAATTTCAATTTCTGCATTTAAGTATTTTGCTTGCAAGTTGACCATCAAAGCCTTCTTGCCTTGCTACAGTTACAGATGTTATCATTGCAATATAACCATTCTTTTCGGCATTTGCACCTATAGGTAATTCCAGTGGGATATTCTTTATTAATGAATATAATGAACTATATAAACAATGTATGTAAATAAAAACAGTTTATCTGGAATTATTAATATTAATAAATAAACAGTTGGTTTGAGTTTAGAATTAAAAGCTTAGTTGTGTCTTCTGTTTTTTACACAGGTGATAGATGTGAAGTAAATATAGATGAATGTATGTCTGCTCCTTGCCTCAACAGTGGAAGTTGCATTGATGACATCAGTTCCTATAAGTGTCACTGTAGGAGAGGTTTTATTGGAACAAACTGCGAGATAAATGTTAATGAATGCTTGCCAGATCCTTGTCTTCATGGAAGGTGGCTATTTTTATTTAACTATTATTATCTCCAAGATAATGTACCTAACTAGCAATATTTAAGATTTAATGATATGGGAAGGTTGATAAATATACTTTTAATTATGTTCTTCCATAAAGTAAGAGTACAAGCACACTTAAAGATGACAGATGCCTGCCTAAGCTAATGTAATATACTGTTACATTATCTCAGTTTCTCTTTCATTTTTGTTCATTAGCATAAACCAGTTTTCAGTGTATGTGGATTAATTAGAGTTTAATATACTTAAAAGCGAATCTTTAGCTGTTACATGCCAACACGTTGAAATGGGAAGATGTCTTTTAATATGACTATCAGTATCCTTATAAAACCCCTCAGCACCCATAATATACACATTTGAAAACCATTATTAAAACTAATTAAAAGTGCCATAGATTTCAGTAGGTTACATCAGACCACTATTTTGAAATGTGTGGAACGGTACTACTAGTGCTGAATCTACAATTACATAGCTTCATCTGAATAACACTATTTTGTATTTCAGATGTATAGATCTCATTGATGGATATCAATGCTCTTGTGAATCAGGATGGACCAGCTCAAGATGTGAGATAAATATTAATGTATGTGTTCAAATTTTATTTTAATTATAGGGGAAAGGTTAATATGCGCTTGAAACTCATTTTTATTTAAGTAACTTCTGAACAGGTCAGATTATTGAAAATGCATGACAGAAATTCAGTTGTTTCAAATCCATTCTGAAAAGCTCATTATTTGTTACTTAGATGAAACTGCATTAAAAAAGACCGTTGAGAAAATGTCTAAAGAACTTTAAAGGTGAAGTGTGAATGATAAATCTGAAAAGGCACAGCAAGCTAAGCCAACACTACCTGAAAATCATTTATCCCTCAGTTCAGCATGGATGACATAACTACCTAATTTGCATTGCGAGCCCCATTTGCTGTAGCTTAACTGTATATTTGAATAGTAAACCTGAAGGTGCAATATTCTACACTGAAAGTAGGCATGACTGGTGTTTAAAATTTCAAAATCCAGGTAATTGTAGAATTCTATGATATAAAACCATGGCGTACAAAATACACTGCCCACTTCCTCCTCTTAAGTTCAAGAATATTTTTGCGTTGTCATGGGGAATGGTTGTGGATAAGAAGGCATCTGTATATGTGAGTCTGTGCCATGAAGATTCCCATGGTCAGCAAACCAGCTTGTAGAAGGTGACTACATCTGACATAACAATGAACAGCCCTTACAACGTTAGCCACACTTTGGGGAAAGTATTGAATTGGTTTAGACTTTTTCAGGTTTTGTGCCAGAGTTTAATCAGATCTTGGGATATGAGCCTTTTAAATGTATTTGGTCTCATGAGAAAGTCTGGCATGAGATCTGCCTCCCTTTGGGCTACCTGGCTTCTCATATTGTGTTTCTGAATTGCCAAAAACACATTCCAAAATGTTATCCAAACTTCTTTTTAACTTATGTATGCATGTAGGGACCTTTCATGATTTTTTAGATTTAGCTAAAAGTACTAGATAACTAAAAATATCTCATATTACGTAAAGGAAGTATGGTCTATAACTTTTTTGTTGAAAATGCATGACAGTCTCACACAAGGAGTAATCTAGCTGGAATATTATCTTGCAACTTCCTTTACAGAATGAAAAAGTCAGAAAATAAGTAATTCAGCTCAACAGAGTGCACATCATGATATGATATTGCAAATCTGTATGATTATCAGCTGTTGCCAATGCTAATACAGAATACCCTTGGGTAATATTTTCTCTAGCAACATCCATGATTTACGCTTTCCTCCATTTTAAGAGAATGAGAGATTAAATGACCTGTAGACAACTGCATAAAATCATATTCAAAAGATAACCACATTTCATACTGAGGTGTTTGAAAATGCATAGATTAGAAATTCATAGAAAAAAACAATATACATATACATTTGACAGATAAGTCTGTCAGAGTGATGGCTTCATTTTTTGATATTCATTCTATTTGCATGCAATGTGATTCCCAGATTAGACTATGCTGCAGGTGTCATATTTTTAAAGGCTCTAACACTGCATTCATCCTGCTCAGACATATATCATGCCTATGCAAGTCTTACAGTGATCAACAAGGCTTTCTGACTGTGTAGGGGTGTGCACGTCTGGATAATCATGGTAGGCTCACGCTCTGTAATTGTTTTGCTCTAGATTAACATCAGCCAGTTCCTTTGTTTAAAAAAATAATCAGGAATTAATCCAGGTAAATATACTTCAATATTTTCTTCACTTGAAGATACATTTCTTTGTATTAAGGTTTACGCAACTGCATCGGGTGTAGGTGCCAAGTTTTTGTTTAGAGCGGGGGCTGCAGGGGTGGCCTCTCTGAGAAGAGGCCAGGGGCTGCCCCATGCTGGACACAGCCCGTTCTAGTCAGCTCCAATGGACCCACCACAGGACACAGCTGAGCCCCTCACCCAAGATAGTGGCCCCTCTGTGGAAACACATTTATGAAAGGGTAAAAAACACTACCCAGCAGAGAGAGGAATGAGGAAAAAGAGTGTGAGAAACAACCTGGCAGACACCAAGGTCAGTGAAGAAGGAGGGGGAGGAGGTGCTGCAGGTGCCGGAGCAGAGATTCCTCTGCAGCCCCTGGAGACAACCATGGTGGAGCAAGTATTTCCCTGTAGTCCATGGAGAGGACCATGCCGGAGCAGATATCCACAGTGCAGCCCATGGAGGACCCCACGCCGCAGCACGTGGATATTCCCTGAAAGAACTGCAGCCCATGGCATGCCCACACAGGAGCAGGCTCCGGGCAGGACCTGTGGCCCATGGAGAGGAGCCCATGCAGGAGCAGTCTTACCCTGCAGGACTGCAGCCCGTGGAGAGGACCCACACTGAAGCAGGGGAAAAGCTTGAAGAGGAAGGAGCAGCAGAGAGGAGCTGTTACGAACTGACCGCAACCCTCACTCCCCACCCGCCCTGCACTGCTCAGGGTGAAAGGAGGAGGTAGAAGAGTTGGGAATGGAGGAGTGAAGTTGAGCTTGGGAAGAAGGCAAGGGGGTGGGTTTAGGTTTTGTCCTTGTTTCTCACTGTCCAAAAATCTATTTCTAATTGGCAATAACTTAAATTCATTTTCCCCAAGTCGAGTCTGTTTTGCCTGTGACAGTAATTGGTAAGTGATCTCTCCGTCCTTATCAACCCATGAGCTTTGTCATCTTATTTTCTTCCGCTGTCCTGTTGAGGAGGGAGAGTGAGAGAGTGGCTGGGTGGGCATTGCACAGCCAGACAAGGTCAGCAACTAAGCTGATTCAAATAACCAATTTAAAAATAAAATATATCTATGTGTGTATATATATTTCCCTAGACATACTTGGATTTTTTTCATTTTTCATCTTGGATTTTTTCATCCTCTACGTGTGTCGCAATGTAGTTTGCAAGAAAATACACTTCAAGACTTTCTCAGGTTGTCTAATACTTTAAGGAAAAAAATAAGCACTTTATATCTTTATAGATATAGCCTATAACTTTTGCATATCTAATATGGAGTGTGGATATTGAAACTTCCCTATCTACTACATTTTTAATTACTTTTTCATTTATGGATTTCATTCAAGAAAGAGTAAGAGAAAAAGTATATGCACTATATAAATTAGTTGCAATACACATGATTTCCTTTGACGTTTGCATATTTTTGAAATTGTAAGATGAATGTATATAACTGAAAATTGATCTTTTCTCTCTGATATAGGTAAACATAGATTGCTAATATGGTCAGTAATAGTAATTATGATTAGTAATAGATATTATTCCTTTCTTATTTTGGGGTTTTTTTTGCTATGACTGATGAGTAGTCATTGGCAGTTGTGCTTCTATGCTCAGCTAAGGCTGTCTCATGCTGTCAAAAAGGGAGCAAAAAGTGTTTTGAGTCTTGACACAGGAGGATATTCAGCTTGTTGGTGCTTCTGCTTGTATCTGAAAGAAAGCTGTGATCAGACTGCATCCTAGAATTATTTTATTTTGTCTGGGTTTGCTGATCTTTTCTCTCTATTTTCATAAAAGACAGAAACAAGGGGGAAATCAGGAGAACCAACTAATTTTCTACACAAAGGCACCACAGCTGATGCACATGTGGAGTCAGAGAACAATATTCTGCTAGTCCAAGCAAATAAGCAATTATTCACCAGGACTTGCCAGATTGCACAAGACATGAGACTTGACAGCCATGTAATTATCTGCGATTTGATTGGGAAGAACAGTAGGATTCAGCTTGCCTAACTTGAGGTGTTTTTGTGAAAGCTAGTTGTCTATGCACTTATTGTAGTCAATGAAAATGTGGTGAATATTCAGTGAGATCTGCATAGCTGTTCAGCTGATTTTGAAATGAACATCTGCATTTCATTAGTGAGTC
This sequence comes from Gymnogyps californianus, assembly GCF_018139145.2. NCBI lineage: Eukaryota > Metazoa > Chordata > Aves > Accipitriformes > Cathartidae > Gymnogyps > Gymnogyps californianus. Next base: position 98,101,848 of record NC_059473.1, read on the forward strand.
TAGACTCCACTGACTGTGATGACTGGATCTTAACGGACTATAATAGGTAAGCCAGAGAGTAGAATCCCCTCCTCAGAATTCTCTCTGTATATGTATAGTATATAAGTGTATGGCAAACATCAGTGAACATACAAAGAGCCTCAGATGAGCTGGATACTCTTGTTTGTGCCTGTGTGGGACTTCTTCACACTCTTGAGTATTTTTACCTATTGCTAACTAGTTTAAAGAGGGTTGAGTAAGGTAAGTAGTTTCTTGAAAGAAGCTAAACTAATGTAAACTTCCAAAAAATAATGTAGTTTATGCTCAAGATACAGATAGGTAAATCTAAGAGGGGGAGGAGAGGGAGATACCCACTTTATTCTGCAAAGCACAACATCTGTGATTACCCGCCCAAGGGACAATTTCAGTGTATGCAATACTTCAGGGACCTCCTGGCCCTGATGTGATAAGTTTATTTTAAGTAAGAGTGACTGAATTGGAGATTCTATTAAATGGAGAAGTAATAGAAAAATAGAGAACAGAAATTGGAGAAGTAGAGAAATGGATGAGACCTACAAGAATGTTGCAGAGGAGTTTCACCTCCAAAGTGGTAAGCCCTCTGAGGACATTCCATTGATAGGCATGAAAAGCCTATCAACGGATATCACAGTATGCTCTTGCATCAAGTATGCTCTAGCAACAGAGAGTATCTTAAAAACCAGGACTATTCAATTATAGGTTTCATAGAATCATAGAATCATAAAATGGTTTGGGTTGGAAGGGACCTTAAAGATCATCTAATTCCAGCCCCCTTGCCATGGGCAGGGACACCTTCCACTAGACCTGGCTGCTCAAAGCCCCGTCCAACCTGGTACATAGGTAGCTGGATTTATGACGTCCAAGAAGCCTTGGATACAAAGTAATCTGCTTTGCATCTGGAAGGATAGTGGATCTCACAATATCTCTAGAGACATTCCAGTGTACTGGAAAGGAGCCGATAATTGTGACCTGTGTTGATAATGAGTAATGGAGGAAAGTGTAGGAGGGATGTTCTTGAGGTTATGAATTCAGGCTGGGCAGGAAACTGAAGACTAGGATATGCATCTAGCTTTCTTTGAAAGACTGCCAGTTCCACATGAGACCTGAGAGGCAGACAGAGATTCAGCCCCAGTACATAAGTAGTATGCTGGTATAGACAAAAGCAATTCAAATGCATTTGAAGATGGAAAACCTTTTGAAATTGGAGGAACCTGTACAAGAATGGATTGCATGTTTATCATCATGGAATTAGGCTATTGAATGAAAATTAAAATGGTTGTAAGGGAATATTTAAACTAGATGCTTGGGAAATGCTGACAAGTATAGAAGAGAACTATTTAAGAATGACAGAACTTAAAATCTGAACATGACTAATGTTCAGCGTGCCTCTGAAAAGACCAGCATCTGGCTCAAGAGGTGTTAATGACAGAGGTGATGTCTATTAGTGACTGTAATACAGCTAGGTTTATGACTGTAGCATGAGAGAGCATGCCAAATAAATCCAGCAGATAGACATTCAATTTCAGGAAAGGAAACTATGTAAAAATGAGGCACATTGTCAAGTAACTTAAGAGGAGCAAGCCAAAACCACAAGAAACTTTCAAGCAGACTAGGGACTATTAAACAAATAATATGTTAAAAGCCCAGGTAAAATGTGTGCCACAATTCAAGAACACAAAGTGATCCAAAGCCCCTGAATGACTTAAGGAGGAAACTTAAGGCTGTCAGAGGGAAAAATTGGCATTTTAACAAAGGGAAAGCTTGCCCACATAAGAAGAACAGAAAAGTCCATAAAACACATTAGTTCAAATGTTGGCAGGAAGTTCAAACAACTAAAATAAAAATTGAAAAGTGCCTTGTAAAGGATACTCTAACTTGTAAAAAGCTCTTCACATCTATCAAAACCAGGAAGCCAGGTAGGGAACTGGTGGGATTGCTTGATGGCTAAAGTGTAAAAATGGGCATTCAGACACTCATAGCAAGAGAAGCTCAGTGAATTCTTTGCATTTGAGGAATGCCAGAAGGACCTCACAAAATGGAGAGAGTGAAAAGGTGGCAGATAAGCTTCAGTGTACGATAATCTAGGGAAAAATAGCCTAATACTTATCTACAGCTGAATTCAGAACTGTCAGTTACAACTCAGGAAAGAAGACTTGGAGCAATCATTGACAGTTCTCTGAAATCACTGTCTCAGCGTGCAGTCACAGTGCAGAATAGCAAAAAAAATGCTGGGCATGATCAGGAAGAGTATGGGGAACAAGACAGAGGGCATGATTTCACTGCTATATAAAACCTGAGTGGACTCATGTATTGGGTACTGTCCACAGTTCTGGACCTTGCATTCCAAGGAGGATGTAGTAGAGTTAGAGAAGGTACAGAGGGCAACAAAAATAATATGAATTGAATAGTTGCCTTGTAAGGAGATATTTAAATGGCTGAAAGTATTCCGTTTGAAGAGGAGAAAGCTAAGGGGAATGTAATTAAGGTTTAGAAAACTATGACAGTGGTAGGTAAACTTAAATGGAAAATTTCTTCACCAAATTCTGTAGTTAAAGAATTGGGGGGAAATGATGAAAATAATCATAGAAACATTTGGAAGAAATAAAAGTACTTTCTTTCACAGGAAGCAGAGAACTTCTAGAATCTGCTGCTACAGAAGGCTGGGGAGGCACATGATCTCTTAGTAGGTTCAGAAAAATTAGGCAAGTCATGGACAACAGGTCCATAAATGAATGATAAATGAACCAGTCAGGCAAGTACTGTTTATCATGTCTGATTAGACAGTTCTTCTTGCTGGGAGGATGCATGGGACATAGGCTGCAGAAAGTGGCAGAGTTCACATGATTTTCCTAAAGTGGCTTTCTCTCTGCCACTATTATAGACAGAATACTGGGCCAGATGGAGCACTGGTCTGATCCAGTATGTTCCTGCTCTGTACTGTTGTCTAAAAAATAGGTTTATTTTTATTATTTTTCTCTTCTCCTTATGTCCATAATCCAAAATTTCAAAGCAAAATATTTTGGTCATTTTGAACTCATTTTGAATTGAATGATGTTGGATAAAACCAACATTCTGAAATATGGAAATAAGTTTTCCCAGTTCATTCCACAAAATGTTGTATGTATATTTAATCCACCAAATGAAAAAGCTTTGGGAAGTTAATAATTAAACAATATGGATATGTGATAGTACTAACAAAAGATTTACAGAAAAAATATACTGGTTAGAAAAATACACTTCATTTATAGTTTTGTTAAACATAAAATAGAAATAGGCATCTGGAGCATTCATCTCAATTCTTAATGTAAATCTCAGACTTCTACATGGTAGCAATACTATTGAGATTTATCCCAAAGTAAGAGTGCACTTCAAACTCCCATGTGAATGGAAAAGTCCATAACTTAGCGAACTACACAGTTTAAACTAAGTGCTATTTTAAACTTAGCGAGGGAAATCTGGGCCTTTTGGTCTCTTAATAGCAGTTGTAATTACATCAGATGGTTGCACTCATGATAAATTAAATAAATTAAACTGGTAAAATATCTTTGAAAGGAACTGGAATGCATATACACAGTTTCCAACTACTGCACTGAACCATGGCTGTTTTGTATAACTATGAAATCATATTAAAACATTAAACTGTACATTTCCTATGAAGTAATACTGTAAATTTAGACATTTTTTTGAAATCTAGTTTCAAGGTGCATTAAAAACCATATGCACACCATATTTTGTACGTACAAAACCTTGCTTTAACACATGAATTAATTTCTAAAGCATTTATTTACAGCATTGATTTCCTTTCTGCCTACTTTTTTTTATTCTCATCCAAACCTTTAACCACATGGCTCTTGTTTATCACAAAACCCTCTGCTTTTGACCTGAGAATAATTTTTGCCCTCAGTCCTATCATTAAATGACTGGAAACATGACTCCTGAAAGCATCTTTCTTTTGTGGTCTAGTATCTATCTTTGAATTCCTTTCTTATCTCCTTCTTTTCAACTCCATCAGATTCCAGGTTTAAAGCTGTGTTTCGTTCTACCTTCTACAAGTCAGTGATTTCCACCTGGAATCCAGTTTTCTCACAAATATCAGGATGCTTGCTTCCGCTCCCTGAGTTGATGTTTAAGGCCACTACCTTTTTCTATTTCAAGTCTTCCCTTACAGTTCATCACTTCATAGTTGTCTACAAAGAAATCAAACAGCAAATGGTACTTGGGGCTTTATATCATAAGTATTCACAGGAAATTAGACCGTATAATGCACCACATACATACAACTATGTAAAAAGATAGATTTGTAAATAGCTTTTGTATATTTCTGGTAGACTTTTTTCCCTTCATAGTGGATTTGCATGAGCTAGTTATGTTCAGAATTAGTCTGCTTTATAATTACCTTTTTTGATAGAAAGCAAAACTTCAGTTAAAAATACATCTATCATCACAAATTTTTTTTGCCTTGAATCTCTTTTATAGAAATAGATTTTTAAGTGTTGTTAGAAATAATTTTTTATTTCTAATCAGTTTCCAACAAGGACTAATGAAAAATAGTCCTTTCTGTAGGAAAAGGAAAAAAAAATCCTAACTTCTAAAATGCACTTCTAGATTTTGTTTTAAGAAACACTGTTGAACTGACACATTATTTGGAAAAATAGTGGATTTTCATTATTTTTATTAATTTGCTAAAACGTGTCCCCTCATAATTATTTCAAGCTATGGATTGTGACTTTGGAAATTACATAATGCGATATGTAGAAAGTTGGGATTTCGTAGGCAGACTGACCTCACTTCCAAAGACAGATGTCAGTGTGGACCCACAGATTTGGATAAGGGAGCGGTATGCCTTGAGCAAAGTACTGTGCCTTTCTAGGTCAGTTGCTAGAGTCCGGATTTCAGAACAATTCCCTGCCAGCAGAACCAGTGGACTGTGCAGTGCCAGGTGGGCTTTCTTAAGGGATAGTCATCCCCTTCCTAGTACAAACAAGATTTACTACACCATGACATTCAGAGAACAAGAAATAATAAATTATTGTGCTCTAGTAAATGTAGTGGATCTTGTTTCGCATTGTTTGAACTAAGGATTCTTAACAAAACCTACACTTAAAAGAGTTGAATAACTAGAAATCTTAATATTCTTTCACTTTTTTGCCTTGAATTTTAAATTGTCTTGCTATGCTAAGAAAATCAATGAGTGCTTATATGTACTGTAACAATAATTTAGTGGAAATAAAGCCAGAAAATCTCCATTCTGTTCACCTGTCAGAAGTCTGTATATTCCTTTCATTTACCGCCCCATGGAAACTAATACTTGTATTTAACTTATGTTTGCTTAAAGCATATGTTTTAGAGATACATCCAGTCTTTATTTAAAAACATAAGGAGGTGGAAGATCTTTTGACAGTTTTACAGTGGCTGACTCTCAGTAGTAAAGTTGGACCTTATCTCTAGTTGGATATATCTGGATTTGGGAATCCAGGTAGTTGTTTTTGTACTGACTTTCTCTGGGAGTTAAAATACTCCTTAATATATAATACGTCTTGTGAAAATAACTGTGTACTGCCATTATCTCTCTCTCTCTCTCCCTCAATTTTCTTGGTGATAAACTAAACCTAAGAACACTCATAGAGCCATCAAGAGTTCTGGAACTTCTTACAGCGAAGAACTCACCCTGATTATTGCTTTTAATAGGTAGAAATAGACCTGTACTCCATGAATTTGTCTAATCATCTTTAACCCATATATAATTTATGGTTTTGGCAGTATCACGTGAAAATGAGAGATATGATGTAATAATGTTTTTGAAAAAAAAAATCGCTCCTAAAAATTCTGTTGTTATTTTCCTTAGACTTAGCTTACTGTAAAGAATTTTATCTAGTACCTAAATCATTTTATATTCTCAGTTTTTTGACATCCTTTATAATAAACAGATTCTAGAACTTGGCACAGTTTCAGTTTCTCCGAGCCATAAAAAGAGGAATAATCACCTGTCTAAGTGTAACTCACAGTTCCCCTCTCTGAAGACTTAAGGATAGCATTAGCAATTTTTTCCATAGCATTGCAATGGGAGTTCATGTTGATAGTCCATTATAACTTTCAGATCTTTTCCAAGGTCATTGCCTGTTAACAACACATAAACTCAAAGGATTCCTTGTTAGATCAAAACGGGAAAAATGTATGCTTCACAGAAAAAAACAGACTCAGAAAAAAAAAGCCTACTGAAAGGGAGCCCTCCTGCTTTACTCTAAGGAGATCAGATATAAGAAAATTCAAAGATATTTGGATGAGAATAAAGTGTGTCAGATTGGCAAAGTGAAAAGCTGATAAAAGTGCTATACAAATAATCACAATTGTATAATTTCTATTTTGTTAAATCATTTCATTTATTTATAAGGGAGCTTATTGAAGCTGTTCATCTTTTAAAAGATGAGCTGGGAAGGAGAGTATTGGTATGCTGTAAACTGTGAGTACTGGGCATCATTTACAGATGTGATGTATGAGGAATGCGCAGAGCACCCCAACTAAAGTTAATGAGGCACTTTTTTTGGTGACAGTGGAAGGAACAAACCCCTTTAGAGCAGGAAGAACCTGACAAGGTTCTCTGAGGAGCAGCTCTTCTGGCCTTCTGGTTTCCTTGGAGATGGATGGCTGCAGCCCTGATTTGACTGAAGCTGCCTGTGAAGGGAACAAACCAGAAAACAGAAAGGGAAAAGATAGAGGGCAATGATGGCCACTGAAAAAGCTAAGCAATACAGCTCGGTTTGGACAAGTTACTTGCTCTGATATGACAGAAAAGAAAGTTTTACAGCCTATGAATAAACAGGTGTGGTGAGTTAACTTTGTCTGGCTGCCAGACGCCCACCCAGCCACTCTTGCACTCCCCCTGCTCATCAGAACAGGGGAAGGAAATAAGAAGAAAAGCTTGTGGGTCCAGATAAGGACAGGGGGATTGGTCATGGTCACCAATTACCGTCACAGGCAAAACAGACTCAACTTGGGGAAGATTAATTTAATTTACTGTCAATGAAAAACTAAACCACTTTCCTCCGAACCTGCCAGAAAACATGCTCCTGAGCAGGCTCCTCTCCATGGGCTGCAGCTCCTGCCAGGAGCCTGGTCCAGTGTGGGCTCTCCATGGGCTGCAGCTTCCTTCGGGGCACATCCACCTGCTCTGCGTGGTGTTCACACACGTGGCAGCGTGGATATCTGCTCACTGTGGTCCTCCATGGGCTGGAAGGGGCCAACCCACTTCACAATGGTCTTCTCCAGGGAATTCAGGGGAATCTCTGGTGGAGATTGCCTGGAGCACCACCTCCCCCTCCTTCTTCTCTGACCTTTGTGTCTGCAGGGCTGTTTTTCACACTTTTTCCTCACTCCTCTCTGGTGCTTTGCTGCACAATGTTTTTTACTCTTTCTTAAATACGTTTTTCCAGAGGCACTACCACCTTGGCTGCTAGGCTCAGCTGTGCCCTGCAATGGGTCCATTGGAGCTGACTGGAACCATCTGTGTCCAGCACAGGGCAGCTCTGGCCACTCCTCACAGAGGCTGCCCCTGCAGCTCCCCCCTCTAAACAAAACCTTGCCACGTAAAGCTATTTTAACAGGATTGCACCAGAGAGATACCTGAATCATCTCCATTTCTTTTCTTAAAGGAAGCAATCTGCAAGGCCTGGAATAGTGTGTTACTGCTTGGGCAAGAGTGCAGTAGGCCTATGAGGCCAGGCTGATTGTGGATTTGGAGAAGCTCACACACAGAGCCCATACACTGCTGCAGCAACAGGAAAGCCTTATGCCTCCTGTTCACACCCCAAGTGAGCTGAAGAGGCCTCAGTCAAAGGATGAGATTTTCTGTGTTCTCAGAGGAGACTAAAAATGAAAGTATTGCTTGAAAGAAATAAAGAAATCTGAGAGAATAATAAAAAAAAGAATACCCGCTGTTTCTAGAAAGTCCTGAGGAATCAAACAAAAAAGTCAAAGAGACAAAAGCTGTCATGGTTACTGCCCCTCAGTCTTTCAGTGTTATGACTGCTCGGTAGTACCTGGAGATCTCAGCACTTTCTCTGCTTTCTAAATGGAATATTTTTGCTGAGAACTCCAACAAAGAACGGAAAGTAATTTTGTGATTTTTGAGGGGAGTTTCATTTTGGTATTTTGTTCTTTGTGTGGGTTTTTTGTTTGTTTTTTTAATCATTCATTGCTAGTAAATTGTTAGTAGAAGTTACACAAAGTCATAATAGGAATAAATGTTGTAATGTAATTAAGTACTTGCTCTATGCACATGGATTTCATCTTGGAGTAAATGACACTGCACATAGATGTATCGGCAGTTCTGTTCAGGTACCGCTAGCTGCATTAATTACTCCTGATCCTAGTACATTCATACTTATTTCTTCACCTTCCATTGAAACTTTTTCATGTGTTTCTTGTCAGATGTCAATACTAAAATTATAAAGTCCCACCTATGAGATCCTTGTATGCTGCCAATGCATTCAATCACCTTACAAATACCTTATCTGTCAAAAGGAATTACTAATTTCTGCCTACTTTGTTGAATACACTGGTGTCTGCTGTGGCATTTGGAATCTTAAGGCGATGCATCATAGTTACCTTCTTTTCACTATTACTGCACAAGGCTATTTAAAACAGAGGTGATGTCACACTAACAAAGGACAAATTTCTGCAGACAGTTGCCTCTGCTTCCACAAGCATTATTAGTTCAAGTTAAAGATATTTAAAAAACAACGTTCTAAAAAGCCTCATCAAAAGGGCTTGTGCAGAAAATAACTATGCATTCTTACTTCTTAAATACAGATTCCTTTTCAGCCTATCCTGTTCTTACTTTTTTTTGTATCTAGCTAGATTTTAAAACTTTCAGTCAGACTTCGATGATTTCTGTCTGTTCCTTCTAAGTATCAATGCTGACTTAAGAACTTCCCATGTCCTCATCTTCAAATAGTTCTCCCCTCCATAGTAGTTTCCAAGTTATACCTGCATAACTGATTATGGGTCATGTGCTGAGAAACAAATTAGAAAACTGGCTTTCAAAAAACATTAAAAAAAAAATTCTTTGGTCTGTTTTTTTTGTTGTTTTGTTGTTTTGTTTTTTTAACAAGTACTTTAACGTATTATTCTGACACAACTAAGAAGACAATGCAGCATGATTTGGGGTGAGGAAATAGGAGGGAATAGAGGAAGGAATTAAGAACGTCATAAACCAGAAAGGCGCCTGAAACATTCATAATCTAAAACCACTGGCAGCTCCTGAAGAAGTTTATTCCCCTTTGATTTCACTAGGAAATGAAATTTAAATTACTTTTTGGCTTCAGGCCTGGATTGTTGATCAAGATCAGAGTGTGGATTTCTGTTCTGTAACATAATCTACAGATTTTTAGTTGCCACAAAGGTGCTAACTTTAGGAATAGTGCGAGTATATGAGTGTATAGTGATGGTAACAGAGCTTCCCTTTTGCTCACAACACTGTATACCTCCTTTCCCCCAGAAATGGGATAGAGGAGAGGAGAGGAGAGGAGAGGAGAGGAGAGGAGAGGAGAGGAGAGGAGAGGAGAGGAGAGGAGAGGAGAGGAGAGGAGAGGAGAGGAGAGGAGAGGAGAGGAGAGGGAAGAGAAAAATGAAACAGAGAAACTGGCCTCGTGATCAGTGAGGTATCGCAAAATATGTTTCTTTTCTGCTACTGGCAAACATTTGATTCTAATGGCAAAAAATTGCAGTGACCCATATTTATCTGCAGATGAACAGCATTCAGTCTATTAGCTTGAGTTATTTGTCACCATTTAAATTTGGTATTTATTCTCTGTATCTGCCAAGCAAATATTGTAAATTTCTAAGGGACCAAGCCTGTGCTGCTCTCACTGACTGCAGGAGTGGTAGAGATAGTTGTTTGTTTTTTTTTTTTACTCAAACAGGTTATTTGTAAAATTTTGGAAGGATTACTGTAAGATTAAGACTTTGTCTTTGAAGCTTAAAAATTATGCATTTTTAAATTCCAGATCAAAATAGCATTTCAGATTTAGTAAAGGTTAAAAAGACCCATTGAAAATAAGAAGGTACAAAATGATGTATAAATAAGTGAGCAATTGTGACACTTCTATATATCAATAACTTTGTGTTTTGGAAAAACTAAAATGACCCATCTTTGTGACTATTATTTTTGTAATTTTCAGGTTTCTTAGTTATTCAAAGACAACTTTCCTTTGACAGGATCTGATCACTTCTAGGCGAGAAAAGGTTGAAGGATATCTTATTAGGTTGGGAATTGGGCACCTGAGGTGCCCAGGAAAGTCTTTTTCCCCTACTGTACTGGCAAAGAGAGAGAATATTTCTAGAACTGTGAGTCCCTGCAGCTATTGCTCTGATGTGGGAACTGTCTGGTTAGGGGTCACAGTTAAGATTCAATCTCCCTTTATAAAAAGAAAGACAAAACTGAAATAGCATTGGTGGTTAGGTGAGCTTGTCTTCAGGGAATCAGGGTAGTTGGGAATTTTCTGTAGAGCCAGCTATTCCCTAATGCCAAGCTGTAAAGCCAGTCTCTGGTAGGATCTAAGATAGGCAGAACTTGGTCACAGCTGTGTTGCAACTTCAGTTTGCCATCTAATGTCCTTGTTCTTTTAGACTACGAAATTACAGCATTTGGTGGTAGTGTGGTAGCTCACTTACTTTGGGATAAAGTTATTTGTGGCATTTTTAACATAGTTGTGTGTCTGTTCACTGAAACAATTTTCTTGCCCGAGTTAAGAACAGTGCAGACTAGCATTTCTCTGGTAACAGTGTACTCTGTTTTTTTGCAAGTCTAATGATGAACGTTTAACTGTAATGCATCAAAATATACTGGAAAGTGATAGGTGTGATTTCTTTCCTACAAACTGTCTGGTTTTTATGTTACTATTAAAAATAATTACTGTGAACAATTTTGTAATATTTTACAAGAACAATACATTCCATAGAAGAAAATGAAAAGGTTTTACATTAAGTTTGCAACTTGGTATGACTGTGATGGCATATTGAGCCAAAGCTGTGAATATTTGTCTAAGCTTTGAACTTATCCTTAGTTCCTTTGATGATTTTGATATTTTTTGAATTTTAACTTTTGAATTATAATTAGGTAAAAATTTGATCCATTAATTGATAGATTTTTAATTTATTCTGCGAATGAGCAAAGCTGTAAAAACAGAAGTAGTAGAGATAGATACAAGTGAATACAAATTAAGAAGACTAGACAGGAGAAGTTACTGGAACAGAAAAAAACCCAGAAAGTTGGAGCTGTGAATTGAGATTTTTTTATAAACAAAACAAAGAAGACTTATGTTTGCCAGCAACAAATGTAATTAATATAGCAAAATACTACTTCTAGAACCTAGACACAGGATTTTTGGCAGTCTGTAGAACTATCCTCATCTTCCTGTGGGATGTATAAATCAATTAGTTTATGTAATGCTCACTAATAAATCATCCTATATACACCCAGCTGGAGAGCTTATAGGAAAATAAGTTGTTTTCTCACAATTCCCCATGGATATCTGAATTTACATTCTGTCAAAGCAACTGTAGTACCTACAGGAAATCTGAGTGCCCTTGGATATCCTTAAAGAATTAAGCCTTCTAAAGTTACAGGAGTGTGAGAATAAATTTAAAATACTGGATTTAGCTAGACTATTTGGATGGCAGCAGCAAAATGAAACTCCTTTGGGATATAGGCAAAAACTAGGTTTCTGTGCTCAAGGGCAAAACCACATTTTTTGCACTGGCAATTGCACTAACTAAACTCTACTGTAATTCTGGAGAAACGTTAATTTGCTGCTACTTTGCATGGTTTGAATTTGATGACTTTCACATTAGCTTTATCAGAGGGAATTGTTATTATGTGAACACATAAACATTTCTACATGTTTCTATTTGCAATATTATGCATTAATTGATAATAAGAAAGCATTTGTCAGGAAATACCTATAAAAGCCTTTTGTGCATTGGTTAATAAAAGTAATTCTTTATTCTGTCCAGAATTGCCTTAATAATGTGGTTTTTTCACTGCAATAGGCCCTACTATAAAAACTTAGAAGGAATAATTGTATAAACGATGGCTCGAAAACATGCTTTAAAATTTTAATAAAGGAATCATGAGTGGGAAACATATACTTATGGCTGTAAGACTGCTTATATAAAAATATATTTGCATTTCTCCAATATTAATTAGTAGGAACAAGCATAGTTTCGAGAGTGCGTATGAGTTGTAATCAAAGGATCACTATATAAACAAAAATTGCCCCAAATTAGAGACTTTAGTTTATCAGACAATAAAAGAAGTCCAACACTCTTTTTCTAATCTCCAGATTCAGTCTCTTGCACTTACTGTTGAAATGAATGGATAAATAATGTGCTTTAAAGCTGTGTAGTCAATGTATTATTATTTCTCTCCCCAGGAGTGTGAATCTGCTCCCTGCATTAACGGAGGTTCTTGTCAAGATGCAGTCAATTCATTTGTTTGTACTTGCCTGAGTGGGTACACTGGCAGGTTTTGTGAAGTTGATGTTGATGTTTGCAGTGAGCCTACACTGAACTCAGTTCTCTGTTACAATGGAGGTGTATGTGTTGATGGACCTGGACGAACTTTTCATTGCAGGTTAGTATGAATACTGTCATATAACTGCTTTAGTTAATACATGTTGATTTGCTAAGATTTCAGGGCGGTGTTGTTACTATGTGCAGTATGTGAACTCAGTTGGATTTGATACTCTATCTAGTGCTCAAAAATATCATCTTAAACCATTCACTGTTTAACATCAGGCCCTTTTATCTGGAAATTTATATTCTAGTGCTTTTCAGAGTTATATGTGGAAACTTCTAACATAAACCAACCCTAAAAAATGTAAAATCATTATGTTTATGGATATGTATGTACTCCTGTGTTTTGTACTCAAAGAGAAAATTAATTTGCAATCAAATTTAGATGACAGGTAGTTTGTATAGTATGTGTGCACAGACATATTTCCAAAGAAATTTCCTATGATCCATCATTGTTATTCTCTGGCTGTTTAAGGCTTCTGACTAAATACATGTAATCTTATAGTTTATATACTTGTAATATAACGAAACTCCTTTAAAACTAAGCTACTCTATAGCTTGTATACATTATTATCTACTACATCTAATAACAATTTAATAGCTTTATAATGTACTATAAGAAATGAAACTAATTTCATTTTTTATGAAATGAAGAAGATTAAGAAACAAATATATTACTTCCAATCTGTGACTCAGTTTCCACCTGTTGATCCTTTGTGTCCTTCTGTTAATAGTTACAGAATTTCATTAGTATTCAACAGAATTAACAAGGCAAATGGCCTACGGACAGCCAGGAATTACTGTTGTTGTAATAGAAGCAAATATTTGCATTGATTGCTGGCATTGTTTTCCAGAATCTGAGAGGATAATCGCTTGTGATTAATTTCTATCCTACAACTAAATGGTGAAGTTACAATGACTCTTGAGGCACACAAACACATTAACAGATAAAATCTCCACATGTCAAATGAGACACAATAATTACATTTATGATCATAGAATCACAGAATATTTTGAGTTTGGAAGGGACCTTTAAAGATCATCTAGTCCAACCCAGTGCCATGGGCCAGGGACATCTTTCACTGGATTAGGTTGCTCAAAGCCCAGTCCAACCTGACCTTGAACATTTCCAATGATGCGGCATCCGCAGCTTCTCTGGGAAACTTGTTGCAATGTCTCACCACCATTACCATAACAAAGTCTTCCTTATATCCAATCTAAATGTACCCTCTTCCAGTTTAAAAACATTGCCCCTTGTCCAGTCACTACAGGCCCTGGTGAAACGTCTTTCTCCATCTTTCTTATAAGCCCCCTTTATATATCGAAAGGCCGCTATAAGGCCTTCTCGTCTCCAGGCTAAACATCCCCAACTCTCTCAGCCTTTCTCCATAGGAGAGGTGTTCCATCCCTCTGATCATTTTTGTGACCATGATCTGGACCTACTCTAACAGGTCCATGTCTTTCTTGTGCTGGGAACCCCACAGCTGGACACAGTACTCCAGGTGGGATCTCACAAGACCAAGTAGAAGGGGAGAATCACCTCCCTCGACCTGCTGGCCACATTTCTTGTTATGCAGCCCAGGATACAATTGGCTTTCTGGGCTGCGAGTGCACATTGCCATGTCATATTTTTCATCTACCAATATCCCCAAGTCCTTTTCCTCAGGGCTGCTCTCAATCCCTTCATCCCCCAGTCTGTTTTGATACTGGGGGTTGCCCCGACCCAGGTGCAGGACCTTGCACTGGGCCTTGTTGAACTTAAAGAGATTTGCATAGGCCCACTCCTCAAGCCTGTCGGGGTGCCTCTGGTTGGTATCCCTTCCCTCAAGCGAATCAACTGCACCACTCAGCTTGATGTCATCTGCAAATTTGCTGAGGGTGCACTCAATCCCACTATCTATGTCATTGATGAAGATATTAAATAGTATTGGTCCTATGATAACTCAAATATATTATGGTTTAGCTTAAACCTCTCAATAATTCACATTAGCTTACTTCTGCAGTAGGGTGCTACCTGTACAAAGACTTTCTGTGGCTCAGATGTCTGGTAATTTGTTTAGCCCCTATTGTTTGATCACCACTCTGAAAATTCAATCCTGCGCATTCTCCTATTTCTTCTTTCCCAGCTCATGTTCACTCTAGCCTCCTTTTTTTCAAGCTTTCAGTGCTGCAGCATCCTTTCCTCTTTCACAAATGAATCTTCTGAATTAAATGAAATTACTTGTATTTCTCCTCTCCTTTGCTTGGGAACTTACTCCAAACATTCTGAGGGCAACTACCTTGCACTTGCTTCTGAGCCCAGCATTGGCCATCAGGAGGAGCTGTTCATTGAATCAGTCAGGAAAATTGCAAACAATTAAAATCAGGTTATTTAGTGTTGCCAAGATCACAAAGGTTTTCATGAGTGATGTAAGACTACAGTAAGGTAAGTTGATGTGAGATATGGTTGTGATCCTGCAAAAAGAAATGCCATACTTGATATAAATTTCTTCTTCTGAGGCTGTCCGGGGAAAGGACTTTTTTCAGCTGATTGCCTCTTCTACATTGATATGCTTCAGAAAACAGACATAACTCCCTTTCTTATCCTTCACCAGCTGCTACCATTCCAAGTAATGTGTACAAGTGTAAATAAGAAACATAAAAAGATCATTGAGTTGGGTTTTCTCCTGTACTGTGAACATTATGATGTGAACACTACTCCTTTTTTACCATTCATTCCACTTGCTTTAAGCAGTCTGAACAAAACTCATGTACAGACTGGAGAATAGGACTGACATGGAGGATGGAAGAGCAGAATAATTGAAGAATAAGGAAAGGAAAAATAGCTCCCACTCTAGCAAAATGCCACAAACGTCCAAATGAATAGGGAATCTTAATGCCTGTTACACACTCACTGTGGAATGGGCAGGAGGAAAGATAAAAATCCAGTATCGTTTAGAGTCTCCTTGTTTTGGGGATCTGGCTTGGGATGTTTGTATTATTATGGCTGGTAAAACTGGAAATAGCAAGTAACGAAAAGTCTCCAGTAATGGGTAAGCGTCAGGCTGCCACGGTTAACGTGGGCAGCACTGCCAGCTTCAGCTATGATGTATGTGATATTTTACCCAGTAGTATAGTGAATGGTTCAACTTTTCTTGAATTATGTGGGAATCAATTACATGAACAACGCTGCAAGCTTCTTCCTGAAATGAATATGAAAACCACCCTTTGGGATAGCCCTTGAATTGTGTGTTATCTGAAGTATCTTTCTGTCTTCAAACCCTTGGTTTAAAATTAAAACAACTCATTGGAAATGAGAGGGGTGCTGGGAGTTGTAATTCAGTTCTATCCTGGGCAGACTGCCACTGAATCAGGGCTTCAGGAAACAGATTACCATCTGAAAGGATGCCCACCTACCTTCCTTTGTATTTTAGTCTTCTTAATTAAAGGAACTGGCTGCCACAACAACAAACACTATATAAATTAGCAAATTAATAATAAAGCTACCATTGGGCTCAGGGGGACTTTCAGAAGACAATTCAACCCAACCTACATATGGCTGATATAATGAGTATGTAGTAGGAATTCTGAAGCCTTTTCATAGTATTTTCCAAGTATTTTGAGGAAGAGAAACTGTTCCACATAAAATACTCAGATTTTTTTCATTATACTTAATCCACAGTTGGTTCATCCTCACTTTTGCATCTTTTGGTTCCAGACCATTCGGTATGTTTGGCTTGGGATTTAAAAAAGTAATAATAATAATAATAATTTTAAAAATTCCTCCCTCCCCACTCAGGCTTGCATTGAGCCTTTTTCAAACGTGCATTTCAGGTACTTCCAGAAGTCGTGATATCTTGAGGAGGATTATCTGTGCAGTGCTTTCAGTCTGGTCAGGTGAAAATAATGTCAACAATCTTATGACAGGCCTTGCCTGAGGTTAAGTTGTTGAATATTATAGCTTCGTCATACTTTTTCAGTACATTATAGCACATTTGGCTTTTGTAATGTTTTTGTTAGGGAAAACAGAGGTAATTTTTGATGTCATTCTGTCTTTCGTCATCTACTCTGAGTAATCTTTTTTCAGAACTTAAATGTATTTAGTAGTATAAGATAACTTTGTTGGTCTTAGAAATGTGTAGGGTCACAAGTAAGTTTGATCCTATCCTTTGATTCTTAAAGGGAGATGTGCTTTTTATATCTACTTTTTGGATTATATTTGACTACATTATTTGGTTCAGAACTGAAGCTTTTTTGGCAGCACCTTTGAGAGATTAGTTTATACTCACAAGACAATTCTATGGGCTTTATTTTTGTATTCCAAGGGGAGGTAAGAGTGAATATTTGATCAACAGAATACCTGATCAACAGAATGTCAAGGTTTTTCTTCTAGCTCATGAGATTTTAGTAAGAAAGAATTCTAAAATAGGAATATTTTGTTCCGAATTTCCTCCAAATAAAGTGCAATTATTTTTAAATATTTATTATGATATCTATGACTCATTCTTATTTGTGATTATCAACTGATCGTAATGAATGCAATGATAAGTAGTGAAAGGCTGGATACTGCTCTTTATAATCCCACATGTACGTGAGAACAGTTTGAAGGACCTTTGATTTGTATTTAACCAAGCATTCACTAGCATTTGTAAAAGAATATAACCTAATAATTACTTGAATACTAAGTTAAAAGGGCAAATAATGTTGTCAAAAGCAGTCATAGTAGTACATCATATACATTAGCTAGTATCCTTGGAACACCTTGTCGAAATCTTTAAAATACATCATTTTTGGACATCTTCAAGTGGTAGAAATTATGGTGGAAAAAATATGAAATATGTATAATATAGCCTGACTTCTGACTTTCATAAAGATAAGGGACTAGGATTATGATGGAGTGTATCATACTAAATTGAATTCAAGTGTCAATGAAAAGACATCCACAAGACCTGTAAGCAATTTTTTTTTTCTTCCTTGGGATTCTTCATGTGCCATTTGGCACTCAGAAAAGCCTTTCATCTTCTTCTTGTAACTATTCTTCCTTTTCTTTCTCACTAAAATCAAATTGCTCTTGAAAACATTTGCATTACATTCTTTTATGTATTTTCTTTCTCTAATGCTTTTCTTGCCACAGTTGGAGCACATGTAGAACATGTAATTAAAAATCAAAGCTGTCCTACAATCTTATTCTTGTGCTGCTTAGGAACAGCTGTTAAAAATAAACTAAGATCAGTATATTCATATTCTTGTATTCTAATTATAAGGAAGCTGAGTTGAGATTTTAAAATACCGTGTTCCGTGTCCCTTCTATTTTAATTTGCTTGATCTGTGTGAGCAAGGTGTCCCACTGGAGCACCGTGTCTCATAACTAGCTAGGGCCTCTGCAGGGATCCAGGAAAGGGATTAAAACAATTCAAGAGCGAAGATGCTGTATGAGCAGAAAACTGGAGTCTGAAAAACATATTACTCTGTAGCTCTGGCATGCAGACTGCACGTAAAAGAAGAAACGATAAAGTAGAATGGTTTGTCTTAGAGCATGTATAAGGTAAACAATATATTGCTAGTATGAAGCAGACGGTTGTGGGGGGATCCTAGGCGTGCAGTCTTGTAGGACAACCTAGGCAACTGTATCCAAAAAAGCTGTTATTTAATTCTGTCATGGTATGCAAAAGGAGTTGATCTGTATGATTTTGAAGAATGAAAGTTGTTTAGAGTTTGATAAGTGACAGTCCTATTTAAATTGAAAGCTATTGCAGATTACAAATCAAACAAAATATAGTTTGCTCTTGAAGAAACACTACTTAACATGGGTGCAGCAACATTTTGAATTAATTGGGCTTTGCATGTCTCCATAAGAAATTGTCCTTAGCAAATTGTAATAATTCAATGTGAAGTTGACAAATGCATCAATCGCTGTGATGATGGAATCCACCTTGAAAAAGTAAGAAGACAGAAATTTGGCCAGCATCATAGAATCATAGAATCATTTAGGTTGGAAAAGACCTTTAAGATCATTGAGTCCAACTGTAAACCTAACACTGCCAAGTCCTGCCACTAAACCATGTCCCTAAGCGCCACGTCTACACATCTTTTAAATACCTCCAGGGACGGTGACTCCACCACTTCCCTGGGCAGCCTGTTCCAATGCTTGATAACACTTTCAGTGAAGAAATTTTTCCTAATATCCAATCTAAACCTCCCCTGGCACAACTTGAGGCCATTTCCTCTTGTCCTGTCGCTTGTTACCTGGAAAAAGAGACCAACACCCACCTCGCTATAACCTCCTTTCAGGTAGTTGTAGAGAGCAATAAGGTCTCCTCTGAGTCTTCTTTTCTCCAGGCTAAACAACCCCAGTTCCCTCAACCACTCTTCATAAGACTTACTCTCTAGGCCCTTCACCAGCTTTGTTGCTCTTCTTTGGACACACTCCAGCACCTCGATGTCTTTCTTGTAGTGAGGGGCCCAAAACTGAACACAGTATGCAAAGTGTGGCCTCACCAGTGCCAAGTACAGGGGGACGATCCCTTCCCTAGTCCTGCTGGCCACGCTATTTCTGATACAAGCCAGGATGCTGTTGGCCTCCTTGGACACCTGGGCACACTGCCCGCTCATATTCAGCTGGCTGTTGACCAACACCTCCAGGTACTTTTCCGCCAGACAGCTTTCCAGCCACTCTTCCCCAAGCCTGTAGTGTTGCATGGGGTTGTTGTGACCCAAGTGCAGGACCCAACACTTAGCCTTGTTGAAGCTCATACAATTGGCCTCAGCCCATTGATCCAGCCTGTCCAGATCGTGCTGTAGAGCCTTCCTACCCTCAAGCAGATCAACCCTCTTGCCCAACTTGGTGTCATCTGCAGACTTACTGAGGGTGCACTCGATCTCCTTGTCCAGATCATTGATAAAGATATTGAACAGAACTGGCCCCAATACTGAGCCCTGGGGAACACCACTTGTGACCGGCCGCCAACTGGATTTAACTCCATTCACCACAACTCTTTGGGCCCAGCCATCCGGCCAGTTTTTTATCCAGGGAAGAGTACACCTGTCTGTCATGGTTTAACCCCAGTCAGCAGCCAAGCACCACACAGCCGCTCCCTCACTCCCCGCTCCGCCTCCCCTGCCGCCCCCAGTGGGATGGGGAGGAGAATCAGGAAAGAAGGCAGAACTCGTGGGTTGAGATAAGAACAGTTTAATAACTAAAGTAAAATATAATACTAACAATAATAATAATGAAATATAATAATAATAATAATAATAGTAATGAATATAACAAAAAAAAGGAGGGGGGGGGGGAACCCCCAGTGATGCACAATGTAACTGCTCACCACCCACTGACTGATGCCAGAGCTGCGATCCCCCTCCTGGCCAACTCCCCCCTGTTTATATAATGGGCATGACGTTCCATGGTATGGAATACCCCTTTGGCTAGTTCAGGTCAGCTGCCCTGGCTATGCTCCCTCCCAGCTTCTTGCACACCCGCTTGCTGGCAGAGCATGGGAAACGGAAAAGCCCTTGGCTTAAGATAAGCGCTACTTAGCAACAACTAAAACATCAGAGTGTTATCAACATCATTCTCACACTAAATCCAAAACCCAGCACTGTACCAGCTACTAAGAAGAGAGTTAACTCTGTCCCAGCTGAAACCAGGACACCGTCCAAGCCATGAACAGCCAGTTTCTCCAGGAGAATGCTGTGGGAAATAGCATCAAAGGCTTTACTAAAGTCTAGGTAGACAACATCCACAACCTTTCCCTCATCTACAAAGCAGGTCACCTTGTCATAGAAGGAGATCAGGTTAGTCAGGCAGGACCTGCCTTTCATAAATCCATGCTGACTGGGCCTGATCCCCTCGTTGTCCTGTACCTGCCATGTGATGGCACTCAAGATGATCAGCTCCATAACCTTCCCCGGCACCGAGGTCAGACTGACAGGCCTGTAGTTCCCTGGATCCTCCTTCTGGCCCTTCTTGTAGATAGGCGTCACATTTGCTAACCTCCAGTCAACTGGGACCTCCCTGGTTAGCCAGGGCTGCTGATAAATGATTGAAAGTGGCTTGGTGAGCACTTCGGCCAGCTCCCTCGGTACCCTTGGGTGGATCCCATCCGGCCCCATGGACTTGGGTGTGTCTAAGAGGTGTAGCAGGTCGCTAACCATTTCCCATGTACTCATTTTCATTCCAATATACAAACTTAGAAAGCAACAAAAGATGTATAATTTTTTAAAGAAAGGTTAATTTTCATTTGTTTACCTTTTTCTTGTTATGTCACTCATGTACATAGAATTCCCACAGATTTTCCTATATACCTTGCTTGCCTAGAAGTCTGAGTACGAAGCAACCAGAGTAAAAAATGCACTACAAAGTTACAGGCTATCAAAATGCTTTTGCTTGCAGGGCAGCAGGTTGCACCTAAATAAAAGCAGAAGCAGACCAGGCTTGCATTAACACTTCTATGTGTTTTTTATCAGATCACTGGGGAGAATGACTGCTTGTGAAAGAGGTCTGGAAAGTTACCAAGTTCAAGCTTCTAGCAGTTAGAGATAGAGTGCAAATACTGGATCAGGGTTCAATGCATTCGCTTTGCATGAAATTCCATGCTAACCTACATAGCTAGCATCTTAACTATGTTAAAAGTATTTCCTTCCTTGATATAGCAGATATAACAAGACGTGTTTAAAATCAGCATATGATTACAGCTATTGAGAACAGGGAAACTAAAATGGGCTGAATAATAATGATACGTCTGGCAGAACCAATAAAAGACAAAGTTTAAAGGAATCATGAGCGTGATGGCAGATCTAGTGAATGTAACAGACACAAATCAATATGATAAAAGAGAATTAGAAGGCAAAGGTGTCATGTAATTTCAACATTTTTCAGAAACCTTGGCATACACTGTTTCATATAATTGAATAGAACTTGATTAAGGAGAAAGATGGAGAAATATTACATTATTATGAAATTATTATCAATGATAGAAAACACTGTGAATGCTTCTGACTATCGCTGCCAAGAATATATATTACATTATCATTTTCCCTATGACTTCCTAGTCAACTAGATGACAAAACAAAATGTGATACCACCCTATATAAGAAACTTTTAAACAGAAATATCATTTATCAGTACTATACATTCAGTCCTTCATCCCAAAGGAAATAGAACGATTCTTTGAAGCTGTTCATGACAACTGTACCTCCAGGCAATAATCAAAAGATTCTCCTGTACTTCAAAAGGCTTAACATGTGGAGCATTTGCACAGCTGTGTGCCCCCATCAACCCAAAGAGTGACTTAATGGTAAAGTATTCGTTTTGAGAATCACTCAGGTCTTATGTGCCATGTAACAGAAAAGGCATGCTTCTGTTGGGAGACAGTTAACTGAAAAGCTTCATTTAATTTAGCTGTTGATAGACAGCTTGCAAGGTCTGTGATTCTATAAAGTTGCAGAGTACACATTACACAGAGCTATGTATCTAAGTTTCTCAGAGCACTGAGATAAATTTAAGAAGAAAGTCATTTTATCATATAGAAGGAGTGACTCCAATTCACTGGAACATCAGAATCTCTTAAAACAGGTAAGCTGTAAAACAATAGATTCTCACCTTCATATGTGCTGTGAATACGTACGCAGTACTCTCTCTTTCTCTGTCTCCTCTGTGTGAAAACAGATGCCCTGCCATTTATATGTAGATAACAAGATGGGTTCTGCATGACTTGCTGATTTCATAATCGACTGCTTAGTTCTTTACATTTAGTGAAGCATGAATATTTTAGGGTTTGCATTGTGTGTGTGTGTTAGGTTACATGAAAATACAAGAACGGATGTATAGGTTCAAGCCAAGAACCATCTAACCCTGTATGCTATTTCCAATGGTGGCCATCAGTGGATTGCCAGGAAAGAATATGAAAAGTGCATGCATATTATTTGTCCTCCAGTACTCTCCCATGCTCCCTCAAACAGGGGTTTTCCTGAGCGTGTTGTGGTTTGTTCAGTAGACGTCAGTGAGTCTCTGAGTACATACACAGTCTTCCCTTGAACCTATATAAACTTCTCCTCTAAGGAGGAGATTTTGACTAGGCAATCTCCAGAGGTCCCTGCCAACATCAGCTGTTCTTTGACAATGCCATTCAGCAAGCAGACTCACAGGTCTAGCCTGTTACATGAAAAAATGCCTCCCTTTTTTAATTTTAAGGACTGCACCTGCTAGCTTTATCTCATGTCCCCTAATTCTAGGGTGGAAAAGGAGAATGAAAAACAGATTCCAAGCCATCCTTTCCTTGCTTTTGTGGGCCACTGCCATAATGCCCCATGTTCCTTCCTTTCCAGGCTAAAAATTTCTGGCTTTCCCAGTCCTTCCTCTTTCAGAAGCCATCCCAAACTTCTGGTCATTCTTGTTGCCCTTTTTCAAGGCTTTTTAATTTCTATTTTGTCTTTACTGACACGAGAGGACAAGAAGTGCACACAGTATCCAAGCTATGGGCCACTCAGTGATTTATACAGTGGCATAATGTTTTCTTTCTCTGTCTCCATTCCTCCCATAATAACAACAACTAGCATTTCACTGATGCTGGGAGGAGAGGGAACAAAGGTGTTTCAGTTTTATTCTTAAGTTGACTAATCACTGAACTATAGCTTCCATGGAGAATGGTTAGATAAAGTTGGCATACTAACATGTTCCTATACCACTCCATGTATAATTAGTTTATCTATAAATATGCATATAAATATATTTATGCATGATTTTTCATTACATTGCACTTCTTTATTTAATCAAAATCCCATTCTTACTGTCAGAGCAAGAAGAATAGGTAATTATGTTAATGACAATTTCTAACCATTTATTCCATTTTATAATGACAAATGCTTGTGTCTCCATGTGAAATATACTAACTGTAATACTATCAAAAGAAATAGTATAATAAAAGTGCATATCATGTCCTATATTTTTCTTACTTTCTGGTTATCTAGTAAAATTCTTTACTTATACATGTGACAAGCTTATAAGGGAAAAAAGAACGAGTACATCATAGCCTTTATTTGCTACACGCTAGTATAAAGTAAACAATGAATTTAATAAACTGCATATGCTAACTGGTACTCTTAACATATCTCTACACTTTCAACTAAGACCAGAACTGTAATCATAAAAACGTTAATACGTAATTTAAAAAAGTAGTTCTCCAAGTGAATTACAGTTCTGAATTATTTTAGAAATATTTTTTAGAAATCTTGTTGAGAAGAAGCTTTGGTGCTCATAGCTTGCATCCTTTCTAATAAGTTTTGATTAATATACGCCTTATTGCTCCCTTGCTTATTCAGATTGGATCAAGTTGATGCTCTTTTTGTATAATATTGCATGAAAGGCAAAGGTAAAATATCGTAGCTGTAAGAGGCAACACATCCATTTTAGAGAGGTTTCTCCTATACTAGCAAATTTACCAGCAGGTCAAGATCACAAGATTTGGAATGAGTATTTAAAACAAACAAATAATGTGTCTAAAGATGTTTAATGTGTGCAATATGCCTGATGGAATAGCTGCTATAGCTGTGTCCCCTAGTGCTTCTGGGCCAAAGTAGAGAAAAATTATCATTCTGTCACTCAAGTGGATATTTATTTTGATATTCAAACAATATTTCAAACCATTTTAAATATGTACAGAAGCATTTTGCCAATTAAATAGCAAAATAGAAATAGGAAAAATTGAAAATAGTAAGAGGTTGTAAAAGTGGAGCATGAAGAAAGGCAAGGCATTAAGAAACATATCCCAAACATGGCTACTGTTTTTTTTAACAGATGCATGTTCTGTCTTGTCACATTTTACTAGTGATATTTACAATGGCAGTACTGCATCTAGTTAGAATTACCCACTCTCCTGACCATTTTAAAGTTCTAAAATTCAACAGTAAAGTGCAATCTGCTAGAGAATTAGCATTGTCTACAAAAATGCAGACAACACTGTCTGGAAATGAGGCACTAAAAACTAGTAGGAAAAAAACACACCCAAAAGCAAAACACAAATCTAGTACAAATCACCCAGCTGCCCAGTCTTGGAATAAAACCATTTTAAAGCTTATATCTGAATGGCTATTGCCAATTGTTATATTCTGGTTTTTTAAACAAACCTTTTAAAAATTCATTGCCTGAAAAGACACAGGATGCCTCTACCCTATGTATATATCAGTTTTTGGGTTTGTTTTTGTTTTTCTAGCTAAGTTGTTTTCTGACTTCATGAAACAGAAGCCAAACAAGAATAGCTACTGGGAATCTTGTTCATGTCGCCATTATACAAGATGCAGTGACTGAACAGTTGGGGATGTGCCTGTAACAGAACATTTCAGTTTTTTCTAGCCACACACAGAGAATATTTAATTCAACATTACCCAAAACATGCATGCCCAAATAAAATCCAACACCTGGAACAAGATTTAAAATTTCACAGTGCTTTAAGATGTAATGTGCTGCTTATTTATTCCATATCCATATGGAATACTAAAGCATACTGCACAAGTGATTCAAATGCACATCACCTTTAATATTTTTGCTGTTACTGTCCTCGAAAATTTGTGATGTTTGTGTCATTCTTCTTTTTTCTTTTTCTTTCTAAAATATTTATTCTGAGTGCACATACACAAATGGCACGCATATTGCTAACAGTGACTTTGCCTTTTTATAGTGATTGTTGACAAAACCAGCAATAAATCTATCATAAAAGTTACAACATCATTTTAAAAAGATTTCTCTATTTGGTTGTATTAAATTAACAAGTCATATAATGTGATAGTTGAAAATGTTTAATACGTTATCGTTTAAAATCCTTTATTTACTGTTTTGCAGAGTTCCAACCTACTGGCATTTTACAAACATAAGAAATGTTACTACCTTGTATCTTGTGTGACAGTCCACAAGTTAAAAAAAGGGCTATGCTTCCTATGAAAACTGCTAGCTCAGACAGGAAAACACAGTTTAATAGAATCCTTGAGGGTATTTTTGAATAATTAAATGAATGTGATCATTTTTTTACAATACGAAATAGTCACAAGAAGTATAAAAAAGCAAGGGAAAATATTATTTCTTATTTTAAAACATATATAGAATTATTAGTGTTTCAACTTGTCTGTATAGGAAAGGTTTTTTCTAAACTGCATTCACTTGTCCATAAACTTTGGTCACATAAAGAATTTGAAGGACAGTATCTTTCACGTAATTGTATGAAAAAAACTAATTTCTACAGGTTTTGTTTGATTGATTGTTTGTTTGTTTCTTTGTTTTTTAAAGGGCATTTATTGAAAAAGTTACAGTGTAGCTTATGGCTATTCGGTTTTGTTATACCCTGCACCTAAAAAGTGAGAAAACAAAGTAGGTCTGAAAAAAATAAGAGACTTCACTGTAACATTTTTTTTTTTTTTAGCACAAGCTGTTTCACCTTGTCATTCAGGTGTACAGATTGTTACTTTTTAGAAAAGGGCAATGGCAAGGGCAAGGGCAAGGGCAAGGGAAGGGGAAAGGGAAAGGGAAAGAGAAAGGAGGGCATTATTCAGGTAAATTGGTCATTTTTGAAGCCCAGAATAATAATAAAAATTGTTTTTTTCCATCTAAGTTCAGCATTGAAAATGGACATTTCAGAATTAGTCTCCAGGGGAGCCATACAAGTTTTGACAACTGCATGTGTGTGCCAATATGCATGAATGTGGTTAGTTACTACCTTAGAATTTGACTCTATATTTATAAATAAGCATAAATAAGTCTATCTGACAGAGTAATAGTACGAGGAAGATACTTTTTTACCATAAAAACCTTCTGTAATTTCAACTACTATTTATATTTACTCATATTTAAAAATATATATTTAAGGTATTGTGTTCTATGCCGGAATGTGACATACAGTATAATTCTATTAGAATTTCTCTAAAGTGTCATAAATTGCGTATATTAATGCAACTGGAATTAAATATTCTTTCTGTACATGGTTTTACCTGAGATGCTTCATTATTTTTTGAAGGTTTCATGCTGAAACTCTCAATTTCAGTTGTGTAGGACACAGCTAAAGATCAGTGTTCACCAAGTTTCCATTCATCTGCACTGGAGAATTAGTGCTTTTCCCTAGGAACTGATCCCAGTGGAGTAACTTTTTCCCTTCAGAAGCTACTGTAGTATAGTACTAGGTAATGGCTGCCATGGTCCCATAAACGGATTTTTTTTTTCTCCAACTGTGTACACTTGAATTACTTCATGTAGAAGTAACCTTATCTTAGGAAGCACTAATGCTAGAAACAAGTCAAACAACTATTGTAAAATAATCTACCTCACCTTTTGAGCATTGCTGTAAAACTTTTGTTTGCATTGTTGATATAATTTTCAATAACTTTCTGTCTCATGTTGACACATAGTTCTTTGTACTCATTATGTTAGAGAAATGGGGTAGATAAAGTTGAACGTAGGAACTGCCATTTAATGTCAGACCTCAGCTTCATCTTGTTTTCTGTCTGATCTTATACTGTAACCAGACTTCGGAGGAATGCCTGAAGAACTCAGTAGAAAAACATTTTTTTTTCCCCCACCTCTTCATCTACCACCACATATAGGTCTCAGTTTAATTGGTCAGAGGCAGTTATTCAGAGGCCATGAAGCATAAGTTTAAGATCCTTCTCAAAGGTTATTTTTAAACATTTTTATATTAAATATGGATATTTCTGTATCCCATAAAATTTCCAAGCCCTTCCA
The DNA here is from genome assembly GCF_018139145.2 of Gymnogyps californianus. Taxonomy (NCBI): domain Eukaryota; kingdom Metazoa; phylum Chordata; class Aves; order Accipitriformes; family Cathartidae; genus Gymnogyps; species Gymnogyps californianus. The sequence goes on from NC_059473.1 coordinate 98,129,140, forward strand.
AGCTTTCCTTCACATGTCTACAGTTAAAAATTGCTCATCTGTCATAAATATGATCTGTAATAGTGTTGTGTAAGTCATGTATATTGCTGTGTATTTCTCCCTTTTTGGATTTCTTCCAGAACTCAGTTTTCCCAAAATAAGTATTTGTCGTTCTGGATAGTTGTCCCCTGAGACACTGTTTCCTGCAAGACTGTAGGTGCTCTGGCTTGTTCTCAGTGAGCACTAGGGAATATGTACTTCAGACACTAGATACTTTGGTTCCTACTAAGTATTCCTATGATTTTTCTCATTTCTCATCAACAATCTTCTTGTGATGGTCTTACAGTAAGAAATATAACTGCTGTTTGCTCTCAAATAATAAATAGAGAGAAACAGAGACACTTCTAGAAAGTGACTTACCCACCTTTGCTTTCCAAGTAAATGTAGAGGACTGGCAGAAGTTAGTTGATTGCAAGACTGATGAAAGTAGGGAAAAGAAGACAGAATTTGTCACTGCCAGTGCTTTATTGGAATGAATACATTTTGTTTACATACTAAGTATTCAACTGATTTGACAAGGGTAACAAAAACTAAAAAAATAACACGAGCAAACACCCAAATTGATGAATGATGCATCAGTCATCAGGAAGAGTCTCTGAGACTATCCTAAAGTTTGGCTGTTTACAACCTATTCCACTTCTGAAAATTTCCTCTTCCTGTTTGGTAAATACTCTCTGACATTTACTAGAAGAGTAAAATCTATTCTTTGACTATGTTTGATTTTTTTTTTCGTCAGCAAACAGGTGTCCTATTTTTGTTCTTTCCAGCTATTTAGTGATGTTTGATGCAAGGCTTAGAAAAGGTTAAAGACTTTTTTTATAGCACAACATTGTAAAACTTAAGCCAGTTTTCTATCCCACTTTTACTTTTATACTGGTAATAGCTTTAATTTGTTTTGTGTTGTGTTTTGTAAATCTCTCAACAGTTTTCAATATCTGCCGCTGGCTAGATTCAGAAATTAAGATGGGACTCTAGGTGCTACATTGGCAATGCGATCACTGAAGTCATCTTAGTATGGTAAACTTCTGAAAAAACAGGATGATATGAAGCTTGTGCAATGCCTTAATTGTATCATTTGAAGTATCTTCTCTAGAGAGGTGGCATGCACTGGGAAAAAAATGAGAAGCATCTGTTTTTCACTCCAGGTCTTGCCAGGTTTGGAAAACCAAATCAGTTTTAACTGAAAAATTAAATTTATAGATTATTGATGTGCAATCCCAGCAATCTACAGGCTTGTTTCCTGAAACTCTCTCCAATGGGAAGTCTACTAGGCATGGTACATTAGGCACTGTTTAGGATTTTTCTGGTACAAGCTAGTTGAATGATGCAATAAAAATTAGATAGTGGAGAAAATTAGACAGTGGTAGAAATTCAGTTTTCTATGAAGGGCAGTATAGTTAGCAACTATTTTTATTTTCACTTGTTTTGAAGAAGGGTAAACTTTTCATTTTTATTCATAATCTTAACAAAATGTATAGACTGTTAAGAAGTTTATCAAAAATGGCATCTGAAGTATTGGTTTTTTCCCTGTTTCAAAGGGAAATATGTTAGCCACTAGTACGTAATGATTTCTTTTGTTTACTGACTCACTGTATCAATAGGTTTGTGTTATATCAATATGTATCATATATGTGTACATAATGTATAACATATAACTCCATATCACTTTGAGATAATATTTCTTCAAGACATTGCATGTAATCTGAGAACAACAATGCTCTTTTAGGTTTAGTATCTGACAGTGGCCTGTAACTCACTGAATTACAATAAATATCAACTAGTCATTTTATATGACTATAAAATTGTATTTTGTCTGTCTTCCCCTCTATTTCTGAACTAGAGTTGAATATCCTGACTTTTTTTTAATATAGTTGTTTTAAAATAAATAAACAAAATCAAATTACATTCTCATGAACTATTATATCTTCTGATTTATTAGGAAAAGTAATAAAATGAAATCTGGAAAAGTCTGTGGAAAGCTCCTTCTAGAGCAAGCTGTTTCACTTAATTTAACCATTAGAATATGCATTCTTTTGAACTCTGTTTTGCTTTCAGGATATCTATTTTGTATGTAGGAGCTCTCACATAAGGAAAGTTAACATGAGTGACTTTATCTCTGTGACTGTACCTTTGAGATTAGATACCAAAATTCAGGTTTGGCTTTAGTTAGGTTTTTGCTTTGTTTGTTTTAGGTGATGACTTTAAATACGAGGGTCATTGAATACAAGTAAAATCTGATGATATCTAGTAGCATAATAACAACATTGTTTAGACTGCAACCTACCAAGAAATAACTGGTATGTATGCACATATCAGTTATGCACATGTTCAAATCTGGATTCTGCCAGAGTATGCTCATCAAGTCAAGAAGATGTGAGAAGTCCAAGCATAGGTCTCCTTATAGTCCAAACTGATTAGTTTTTATGATTGAAACATTCGAGTTTTGTATGCTTATAGACAGCAACTAGTAAGCAGTAGCAAATAAAGACTGACTTTGGCTGCAAATGCAGAGGATTTTATTCTGGGGTTCTAGTAAAGACCTATAAATAAACGTGTTTGAAACTAGGAAACTCCAGTTGATTATCAACTAGTTAAACTATGGATCAAAGCTCTTTCTTTCCTCCTGCTATGAATACTACAATTAAAGAGAGTGGCTAGAGAGAAAGACCACAGAAGAGAAGAAAAAGATTGGAGAAGGAAATGTACATGGATTAAAATATTGGCACAGAAGTGTTTACATTTGAATGAGATGTGGCAGAAGATGATGCAGTGATGATTAAGCTTATGTGGGTACGACTGACAAAGATATGAATTAGAATCCCCAAAAATTAACAAACAGATGCATTTGCTGCTGGAGAGTACACCTGCTTCAGGCTATATTCCTACCTCTACCCCTTTGACAATGCAGAACATTCACTGCAGCTACAAAGTTCACAAATTCCAGTTTTACCAAAAAAAGAGAACTCGTTCCAGTAAGAACAAGCATGATTGGCCCCAGTATGTCTCCTTCCTTCTAGCAGGAAAAAAATTGCCTGAAAACAGCTTGACAGTGTAACTGCAGACATTGGGTTGGTACCATCCTACTTGGCATCCAACTAGACTAAAGCACATCTACCATCTGCTGGGCATTCTCTCAGAAAATAACAGCATTTAATGGGTTAAGTAAAAGTTACAGAGACTGTCTTTTCCTCTGCAGTCCAGCTTCTCTCCAAAAGCTTCATTAGACTGGTAAAAAAAGGTCTACACAGTCTTGTGAAATAAGGAGGAGAAATGATCATAGAATCACAGAAATTTTGGCTTGAAGGTACCTCTACAGATCATCTATTCCAACCTTTGGCTTAAAGTAGGACTATTGTCAGTGCTGGATCGGGTCATGGCTTTGTCTAGCCAAATCTTGAAAGCCTCCAAAGAAGAGAACTCTGCAGTCTCTCTGAATTTTTTTTCCAAATGTCCAGCTTGAACCTTCCTACTCACAATCTCTGACTTCTAGCCCTTCTTGTATTTTCTGTCATTACTCAAATAGAATTAATGTCCATCATCTTTGTAACACTCCAAGTAGTTGCATGTTGTTATTTGAGCACTCATTGGCTTTCTCTACACAAAATTAAATGAGACAGTTCCCTTAGCTTCTCTGTGTAGATCATGTCACCTATATGCCTGATTATTTTGAACCAGACTCCCTTCTGTTGCTTAACTAAAGGGGAGGTGGGGGGGAGGGGAAGTGAAACTAGACATAGTATTCCAGATACATCCACACCATTGCCAAGAATGTCTCAAATACAACTTGGCATCCACTATAACCCTCAGGTTATACTTTTCAGCAGGACTGCTTACTCATCAGCTCCCAGCACGGGAGCATAGCATGCCTCAACCACAGAGCTTTGCAGTCCTCCTTACTGAGTTTCATGAGACTTCTGCGGCCCCAGCCCTCAAGTGTATCAACTCAGGATCAAAACTATGCTATTCAGAGTGTTACCTATTCCCCCCGACCCAGCTTTGTGCTGTATGCAGGTTCATGGAGTATACACTTGGTGGTGTTACCAAGATTGCTGAGAAGGATGTTGAACCGTATCAATACCTGAGGTGTTCCACTCATTACCAGCCATCAGCTAGATGTCAGCCCACTGGTTACTGCCCTGTGAGCCTGTCAGTCCAGCTAATTTTTAGCTTACCTAATATTTTGGTCATCTAGCTCAGATTTTCTCATCTTCCAAATGAGAATGCTGTGGGAGATAGTGTCAAAAGTCTTGCTAAAGTCAAAATATATTAAATCCCCTCACTGTCCCCTCATTGGTATAGCTACACTTTTCATCACAGAGTACAAACAGGTTGGTCAAGCAATATTTACTCTTGGTAAATACATATTAAATGCTCCTGATTAACTTCCTGTCCTTTTTATGTTTGGAGATGGATTCCAAGAGGCCATGCCCATGACCTTTCCAGGGACTGAGATAGAGCTGATTGGCCTATAGCGCCCTAGTCTTCTTTCCCACTTTTTCTTAAAGGTAAACATAATATTAATCTTCTTCCAGTTATTAAATAGCCCAAGGTCACTGACACCATTACAGTCTATGTTGTTATAAGTACTACAACAGCCATTATCTTTTCCCGACAAATTAACATTTTTTTAATTTACTGTGGGTGGCTAACCACTGATACGAGCACAACAGAGAAGTATCTGTTTTCATTGTATCTCTTGATGATTCCTTCATTTACACTAACACAGTTGGGAAACTTCAGGTACACACTTTTTAAAAATTGACAGTCTTTGTAACACATGGTAGCAATATCCCTTATATGCCAGCATATAAATCATTCTTTTATAACAGCTGCACAGTTCATCTACCCATGTCCTCTTGGTTAGCAAACAGCAACTGAAGGTGTTCCATATGATGATGGTGGTGTGCTTCTTAATGGAAAGGGGTATTTTGTCAGGTAGTGTTACATTTGCACTCATGAGGAACACTCCCTACAAGTTCCCATAAAAGAACCCATTGTGTTATTCTGAAGTTTTGCAGCCACTGGTTATTTTGCCAGGTTTTGGTGCCTTTTTTTTTCTCTGACTGATACTTATTTCATGACATTTGAAAGAGATATGTTCGGAATGAGGTTGCTCCAAGGCAAGTCTTCCAGAAGCAGCTATTTAGTCTTGCTGTCTCCTTCTTGTCCACCTTCTGAGTCTTCCCCAGGCTGCCTCCAACAGCTAGTATGCGTAACATTACAGACCTTGTAGAACCTAGAAAGGTTTAATTTCCCACAGGATAAGACCCAGCTGGATTATCACTAAGTATCTGTGTAGGTTTTTTATCTGGATGAACTGGTAAAATCGATAACATGAACTTTGTCTAGTAGTTCAGACACAAACATAGCCACACCTACAGCAAACTGCCAATCAGTAGGAGAGATCAGATAGTAGCGTCATATCAACTTAGTTGATTATCACTGCTGTAATTGTTATACAATCAAATTGAGACAAATGGAATAGTCTGTGTAATGTTTTAGTGGCCCTCAATTTATATTCCCATCACTGAATTTGTTGTTTAATTAGAGCTGTGTGAATAGAGTACAATATACCAAGCATAAGTAGCTAAACTACCATTTGCTCCTGCTAAAAGTCTTCTCCTTTTCTTCTTTGGTTGATGTATGGTACAGAAACAAAAGACCTAAAAGTAAAAATCAGTGCTTCCTAATTTTGAGGGCCTTTGGGGTAGTAAGTTGAGTATGTGACTGACTGGCATAGAACAATAGCCACCTTTGGGGATAGGTTCTATATACCTTTCCAGGTTGTGTCCTCAGTAATGGAAGTTGTGTTGAAGATTACAATATGCAGTTAAATCTGTTGTTCTGAGCATTATGCTGACAGTTCATTTGTTTTTGTTTTATATCTGTGGATACTTTTTGAGAAGCAATGACAGAATTTGCAGTGATTATACTATTTTTCACTTTGTTTTGAGGGAGAAGGTGAATGTTACTACCTAAAAAAAAAAAAAAAACAACAACAAAAGAAGTCAATGTTAATGTCATAGGTGGACTTCTTGGTTGCCTCATTGTGGCAGGTGTGCAAAATTAGAAACTGAAGTAAAAGAAAGAGAAGCCCATACCGCTAATAAGATAAGTATGTTAAGGGATGCTACCAGTATGAGTTCTTTCAGAAGCCTGAAGCAGCATGTGTGGTGCACATTGCTGAGATTATTCAGAAATTGAGAGCAAAGCTGAATGCATGACCTGCTTTCAAATGAGAATGAATGCTGCTCCTGGTAGCTCAGCATGATGTTTTCTTTACACTCAGAGCCAACTCCTTCAAAACAATAAAGAAAATCCTCTCCAAGCCACATCTATCCTTCAAATAGGAGAGCAACAATAGCTGGCAGTGAGTGGAAGAATCCTGCGTTCTCTTTTACTATATAATTTCAGACATCTCCTTTCCTCATGATTCATACAGTAAAATCCTATTCCATGATGAAAACTGGCATCAGCAATATTATATATATATATTTATACACACTTATACATATATGCATATATACACACTGTTTTGTTGTGAAATAAGAGTTTATCTGGAGAAATTAAAAAAAAAAAGAATCCAAATTTCCTGTACTAAATACTGCATACACTGAGTTTAAGGTACATGTTTTAAATTATTATATTAATCCTTATCACTGTAAATAAAAAGTGTGCCTTTACCTGGAAAAAATAAATGTAGTTTCTAAAGCAAATAGTGACTAATGACTTCTGTACATTGCTATGAATATGTGGGCACAAAACTTGTGACACAACAGGGCTTGATGTTCAGAAAATATACCTAGTCTTTTCATTTCAGGGCTCCTGAATTTTACTTTTGAAAATGCAGGCATTGAAAATGTTACATTAAAAAATAACAGTGTAAACTGGAGGCAGTGCAGATGTCAATGGTTCTTGAATGTCACTATTTACATGTAAAATAACTTTCAAATAGCATGACGTGTATGTGGTATGAGAGAGGATGTTAAATGTTAAATATTTAATTTTTACCATTTAGGCACATAACAAGCATTCAATATTGAATTTTTAAACAATACCCAGCTAATTTTAAAGTTTGTAAATTTCTGTTGTAATTTTGATTCATCTTTGTTTCCAGTTCAGATGATTGACTTTTTCCCCCAGGCAAAGTGGATCTATGTGATTCTTTCAGAAGCTCCCATTAGTTTGACTTTGTACCTTCCAAGCAATATACTGAATAACAAAGTGTGGGGGGGGGGAAGCACCAGTCAAGAGGGCAGAGCCTTTTCAATATACTTTTTGAAGGCTTACAAGCACTGATCAGTCATATTATTGTAAAAGGTATCAAAGAGTGAATTTCAGCCAAGATAAACATTACTGAATACTGGATACTTCTCAGAAAGCATTTAGCATCCCCATGACTAGATCCATTCTGCACTCATCACCTTCCCAGTTTTCTCATGTATCACCTTACCATTTACTACTTATACATTTCATTAACTTAGGTTCTTTACTCACTGAATTTTCTAGAGGCAGCTCTTAGAAGTTATTAAGCATAGGCCACACTCTGAACCTTACACTTGATCAGACACGCCGTAAACTGAAAGTGAAAGCACAGTAGTCAATGAGACTATGACAGGTACAAGATACTGCTCTGTTTAAAAAGTAGCAGGATCAGTCTTTCGAGACTTATGTGATAAATACAGACAAATCAAAGCTTGCAACTAATCCAAACTTGTAAAAATAGTAAGAAAATGCTACAGGAAATACACCTCGCAACCATGGTCTGAGTTTGGAAGCTAGCACAAATAAAGAGAAGTATATTGGGATGGTGCTAGAATGTCATCATAAATTAAATACAATTTAGTCCCATTTTTTTTCCCTGCACACAGGGAAGCATCCTGAATTCCATGGTGAACCAATTCTTTCCTAGGTGTGGACTGCATCCTTTCACCTCCTTGGCTCAGGAATACTAGCTGATATATTGACAAAGCTTCCACCCCCTTCCTGCCTAGCTCTTCCTCACTCATCATCGTGGGGGTTAGAATAGCAGTCGGGAGGTGAATATTGCTCCCTCTCCCAGAGTTTGAGTGCACAGATGTGCAGGGAAGAGGGGGAGGGACCTCCGTCCAACCTCATAGCCCTCTGCAAGAAAACACAGAACTGGAACTGTTGAGATAGATATAACGTTCTGGTCAGAATTGTCAACATTTACTTTTCTTAATATCTGTGAATGATAAAACACATTCTATTTCATCCTTGCCATTCTCCCTCTGTTTTTCAGAAATGAACATTAAGTACAGTGTAATGTTTACTTTGATTTTGAAATTTTAATAAATTGTTACAAGAAGCAAACATAAACTTCATAAAGAAACTTTCTCCTTTTAGCTCCCTTTGCAATACAACATAGAAAGTTCACTAACGTTTCAATCACCTCTTTAAATCTTTATTTTAGCCACATGGGAGCTGACATTGTGCTTTTTAGAACAACAGCCAGCTGTACCTGAACTTCTGTACAGATAATGTAGAAAAGCAGACTCTGTGTGTATATTCGTATGTATATGTAGTAAAGTCATCTTAGAAATCAACATCTCCATTTAAACTGACACTTTTTGTTATTAGAAATTATTCTGACCTTCTTTCTTTCTGGTCTAACACACTTATTTGAAGTAGCCTTCAAAATTGAGCAAGAACAAAACTCTGCTGTCTTTTCTTGTCTCATGAAATACCACTGTATTATGGCTGAATTTCAGGACTAGTGAGACTGCACCAAGTTTGCTAGGACAATCATACCAATAAAGCCCTCCACTGGAGAGATACCTACTTGCAAAAGGAACTCTTTCTTCGCCATAATTAAACTGTCGTCTTGAATGACACAAGCCATAGCAGTACCAGGAATCTTCTTGTATAAGTTGTGTCTACCCAGAGATTCTTGTCCCCCTAGTTGTGTTGTATGGAAATGTGATTTTTTTTCCCCATGTTCATTGCATTTATGCTAGCAAAACATTTAAAGTTCAGCCTCAGCCATTTTGTCTTTCTCCTCAGGAAAAAAGTTGGCCATCTGACAAAATAACTGAACATGAACAATTTTAAGAGCTAAGAGCTCAGGCTGCTGCCAAAGCAACACCTGCAGCAGCAGGATACACTGCATTGGGAGTGCTTGGGAGTTGCCAGAGCAGTTTTACTAGCTGGGGGAGGAGTTGCCTGTCTCTAACCATCTGCAGTATGCAGACCTGGCACAGGCCATGCAAGAGTTTCTTCAGAACTGAGGAAAGTGTGACTACAAAAGAGAAGTCTGCAATAGTCACTTGGGTGTATTCTGAGCAGTGCACCTGTGTCGAAATAAACTTTCTTGAAGTGCCATCTATTGTGCCTAATATGTAACTAAACATGCAGAAATATATGCAGATATTATGGAAGACTGGACATTCAAGTCATACACTTGCATGCAGTGTATATCTGTGAGTATCTCTTACTCCCTGTTGAACTGAATGCTCAGAAAACTTACACAAAACATGCTAAATGACAGTTGTATAGGTTACAAAGTCAAGTGGTTAAAGTATAGAAAATGTCTAATCTGTCATTATGCGAATCATGTATATTCACAAGAATACAATATTTGTGTAGCCACATTATATTTTTAATAGTGCTTCATCTGCACTGAGTAAATATTTCAGATGTGCATAAGGACAGACGAGACTACTCAAGAAACCGTAAATCTGGCTGTTCTAGCAATTGAATTAGTATACAAATAACATAGTCTTTCTTTTCCTGGTTCACTGCATATTAACTTTTTCATTGAAAATTTATCTTGCAAATTTTGTTTTCTGGATAAGAAATGAAGCTTTTTTTTTTTTTTTAAGAAATAGTCTCACTTCCTTTAAGAAGATGTAGCTTCTGCACTGGCATGTTTCACCTACCATTTTCACATGTATTACAGATTATTTTATACAACCATAGCATTATCCATGGGAAGAAATTCATAGGTATGGTAGACATGTGAATGACACTCTGAAGTACAAATTCTATCATTATGTTAGATGTGTGGCTGGCAGGATTTCAACAGATGGAATTAAATGATGAGCATAAGGAAATAGCTGATTTTAACTACACAAGGTAGTGCAAAGCACAAGTCCTGCTGTGTGATTAGTCCTTTATGTTTACTCATTCACATTTAAGTAGTTCCCTTCTGTGTGAAGTAGCCAGCAGTGCAGTAAGAATGTTCCCACTAGAATACATACTCGTTACTGCCACTGTGGCTTTTTTTTGGCTTCTTTTTGTTGTTTCTTCTTTGCGGAGCTGATCTGTTCACTAGGAACTCTTTGGAGGACCATTCAGTTGTGTCAATTTCTCAGGCCAAATAATCATCACAGTGTTTTATTCAAATACTTAATAGATCCCTTAGCAGAAAAGTGAACCACAGTTTTGAGCATAGATCAGTCATAGTAAATATTTGACTGTTCTTACCTCCTGTGTTGATGCTAACCCATATCCTGAGCCTAGCTTCTTGTTTGAGAATTATTTAAATGGATTGGTACCTGACCAAAGGTTTACTTCTGATCGATAAAACCACTAATTTTCTCCACAAATTAGCAGGTATGTAGTGAAATTCAAATAATAAGAGCAAAAAAAAAATTTGAAGACAACTGTGGAGTTAAGACCGCTGCACTTTAATAAACTTTGCTTTACTCATAAATAACAGTATGTTTATTGCGGGAGCAGAAAAAGATTCATGATGTCATTAACTATGCATGTTCTTGATCGATTTGAAAGTGGTGTGATAGGTAGGTGCGGTAGATTATTATTGCTTAACTTTGGCTGATTGTTGAAGCAGATTTTCTTCTTTGTTTTCTGGTAATTTATTTCATAGTCACACAGGGTGGGTTTTAACAGAAGCATTTGGTGTCAGCAGTTCTATTTACGGCCCCCCAAATGAAACAGGTTTGTACTCTCGTTTCTTCCCAACTCCTTGGAGTACTAGGCAAAACAATAGAAAACACAATATATTTGTAGAAGAGAGAAACAGGAAGAAATGTTTTGTTCAGTTTCTAAAAATATATGTCTATGTGTTAATATGTGTCTTTTAAAAATTAAATAATAAATATTTCTCTTATTTATAAATTGCCCTGAGATACAACATTGCCCTAAACCAAGGTGAGGGAATTTTTGGTGTGAGGTAAGAGAGCTCTAGTTCTCATGTTTTGCTGACTAAACAAGAACAGCTGATTCGGTCTGAGCTCCTCTCCAACTTAGGCTCTCACTTCTCAAAATCATTTGATTCTGTAGCAACATGAAAGCCAGAGAAGTTAGTAGTTATTAAAGGTAACATTTATGGGTAGGAAGGAGCCTTTGAGACACTGGGTGTTGCTTCTGGACTGAGCTGTAGGGCCAGAAAAGCTGTTGAAGTATCTGGGGTATTTTTCTAGCATTTGTATATTTTACAAAGATTATGTCGAGGCAAATATGATACCACAGTGCACCACTGACACTGCCTCCTTGTCACTAAAAAAAACTATACAAGTAGTAATGAGGAAAACCACAGCTTGCTTTTATCCTGCTAGCTTTCAGTTCTGGAAAACAGGAATCATGGGGAAGGGAACAGATGCATCTAATTTCAGTTTTTGTCTTTAAATAATTCTTCCTTTCTCATTGACTAAAATTCCTACTTTCTCATTTCCTTGGTGAATAGCTCCCTGTATCAGGTAAGAGTTTTTGAAAGAACAACTTAACATCAAGCATTAAGAGTGAAGAAATCCTGGCCCTAATATATTGAAAGAAGGTATTCTTGAGGAGAAGGCTAATTTTAAAATGTTAAATTTATATTCAAATTTAAGTAAAGCATAAAATGAATATATTTTAGTATTACTTTATATTTCATATTGATTTTATCTTTTCCATACATCTAGTGGATATGTTTATTATCTTCATATATTTGAAGACAAAATAACCCTGTTTAATCAGTCACTTGCTTATAGTTGTACATCTGCCAAATTCACATTTTATTAATTACAGGAGAAATAATTTTTTCAATCATGAGTCTTTGAAATTAACATAATTTCTTATTTAAAATTAATGTCGACTATCCACTTGCTGTTAAGTTAGGGTGATATTCTTGCATTCAAAACAAATTGCTAGGTCTGAACGCATATACGTGGCCTGCAATTGAGTTACAACAATTTTTTCAGTTGACCTAAGCATTTGAATATAGGAGAAATATCTCCTTATAGTTTTTCTCCTGAATTACTGTAGAACTTCTGGATGCTCAGTCTGCAGTGGGTTTGTATGTGTAGGAGTGGTTTTCACAGCCTTTCCTCCCCTAATATAAGTCAGGCAAATAGTTATTTTGTTGTCCTTGCTCTGGATTTTCAGCACAGATGTGTATTCTAAGCCCAAACTTTTTGAAAAACAGTATCAATGATATGAACATCTGCAACTGTTAAAAGCTTGCTTTATTTCCCATATTTCAGGATACTTTGGAAATATCGCCATAGGAGTTTAAGCTGCCTCCTTTCTATTTTCTCTTATCCTTCCTCTATTTTCTTTCAAAAATTTCTACTTTGTAATTATTTTTAGTCTTTCATTCACATATGTAGTACCATGGCTTTCAGTGTTAAGGCCACCTTATTAGATATCTTTGCAGTATCTGTCTCTTAGAATTGTTCATTATCTGTAGCATTTTTCAGTTCATTAACTGCTAACTGCCCATCTGCATACCTTTCCTGACCCTTTATAGAACTATGTTCCACCCTATCATCATTAAATCTACCCCAGAATAATGTGTGTGTGTGTGTGGTGGAAAGTGGGGGCTGGCTTGCAAGTGCTTGCTTGTGATTTTTTGTGGTGAGAACAGAAAGTTTACCTTAAATGTATATTTAGAACTACAATAAAAATTTTGAATCAGTTACTGAAGAAATTAAATTACCTAGAAATATAAAAATCTAAGTTTAATGTTGGAAGCATCTTTCCTACAGAATTCTGAGTTTAAGTCTTGTGAGTTGCAATGCTGGATATAACTTTCTCATTCATACTTTCTTCACATAGGTAGTTCCTTACTGTTTTTCCATTAGCACAAGTATGTAATAGTTGCCAAAGATGTCAAATAATGAATTTTAAGGCTTATGTAGAAATACAGTCTAATTCAGTTGCATTAGAGTCCAATAATTGAAGTCCAGGATGCACAGAGTTCAAATCACATATATTACAGTGTTTGATATTTAAGCTTAAAACTTGTCACATTACAAAACTAACTTTTCCATTTAGGAGAAAAAATGCTCTACTACACAGACCGACCAGTTCTTTAGAAGAGTGTCATTTCTATGGTTCTAATGTTTCCTTTTTCTCAGTTTAATTCCTCTTTTTCATGTTTGATTTGTTTCTTCAACAAAAAAGTTCACCTCTTTCACTCTGTGAATTCTTGTGTGCTAATGCTGTTTCCCACTGACTGACATGCCTCAGTGTCCTGAAAGATTATTTCATATGCAGTAAGATTATTTCCGGATCATTGTATTCTTGATAATACAGGATGCTGGGATCAGCGGTACTAAATCCTGAACAAAGCAATGTAGCCTGGTCATTTTATATTTGAAACATCATTAAAAAGACAATCAAAAGACAGTTCTATTCTAAAAATGGGAAGAAACAGTAATAATAAAGGCTGTTTCTTTAGAAACAGTAATCAGCACCAGGCAAATGTGTAGTCATAGAACTAGCTAATACTGTACTGCATGTGAAATCTGATGACTGAAAAATTCAGTGAGCTGACCAGTTAGATTTATATCTGATATCTGACTGGTTCTGACTGGCTATAGCTTACCCATTAGCAAAGAAATAAATGAACCTGATGTACGGGGTGTAAATTACTAAAGGCTAATGGACTCATTTTCAGGGGTAGCTTTTCTGCTATTTATTTTACGTATCTCTATGTGTCATAGTAAATTGAAATGAAAAAGCAGTCCATTGTAATTTCATTAATACTTAATGGAGAAGAATACTTTTTTGCAACTGCTGCGTGTTAACCCCAGCCGGCAACTAAGCACCACCCACCATGGTGGGATGGGGAGAGAATCAGAAGGGTAAAAGTGAGAAAACTTGTGGGTCGAGATAAAGACAGTTTAATAGGGAAAGCAAAAGCTGCGCACACAAGCAAAGCAAAACAAGGAATTCATCCACTGCTTCCCATCGGCAGGCGGTGTTCAGCCATCTCCAGGAAAGCAGGGCTCCATCACACATAATGGTTGCTTGGAAGACAAACACCATAACTCCTAATGTCCCCCCTTCCTCTTTCTTCCCCTCTGTTTTATACACTGAGCATGACATCATATGGTATGGGATACCCCTTTGGTCAGCTGGGGTCAGCTGTCCCAGCTGTGTCCCCTCCCAATATCTTGTGCATCCCCAGCCTACTTGCTGGCAGGGTGGTGTGACAAACAGAAAAGGCCCTGAGGCTGTGCCAGCACTGCTCAGCAATAGTTAAAACATTGGTGCGTTAGCAACACTGTTCTGGTCACAAATCCAACGTAGCACCATACCAGCTACTATGAAGAAAATCAACTCTATCCAAGCCAAAACCAATACAGCAATTCTGTACAGTCTCCAGTGAAGTTTTAAACCTGGGTGCATGTAGCCTTTGTTACTGCACTTCTGACTTACCAGCGTATTAATTTCTAGCTCTGAAAAGTCAGATGTCATCTGGGACTAGGTAATAACACTTTCTTCAGTTGACATGAACAAAATTTCAAGTTAGTAATCATAAGGGTAAAACATAAGAAGCCAAGATTGTTGGAAATAGGTGCCTGAAATTAGATTACTTGAAGACATTAAAATGATAGAGTTCCACCAAGCTTCTACATACAGTCCAATGGAAGTATGGCTCTTGATTTAAATTATCTTTTCATTATATCTTTACATTACCTGTCTCCCAAGACTAACCTCTAAACTGAGTCACTTAAATTTAGGTAGTGTGTACCTTCTATATAATTCTATGTTGTATACTGTAGTATCATCCATTCTTCTCTGTGTTTCTCAAGATACCTGAGTCAAAACTATTAGTCTTTGCAAAAAAATCCATGGGTCACCTCTGCCTCATTCTTATGTTACAGCTGGAATAGGAGTATAAAGATAACATACTCGAAATTTTGGTTATTATTTTACAAAATCAAAATTTTAGCTTTTATTATTTTTAACATCTTTATAAACATTTTGACAATTCAAATAATTAATTAGGAAGAAAACTGTCTGTGCTTATAGGCAGGAGTCAGGAAGCAGATTGTGATTGTACTAACACAAGGTACTTTTAAGATAAAAATATAGACTAAAATTTGTAGTATATATGCTATTTTTCTTTTTACCGTTTTGGTGGCTTACTTGGGTGAGAAAGTGTCTATGTGTGCATGAATCACTAGTCATTAATAATTACACAGTGTGTTACAGGACTGAATAGGTGTGTTAAGCTTTGAAAGGCGTGGATACTAGAGACTTAAGAACTTATTAACTTCGTGTACGTTATCTAGCTACCTACTGTAAACTAAGAGACCTAGCTTCAAGTACACGTTTCTCGAAATATTGACTTGAATATTTTGCAAAGGGAAGAGATACACCATCTCTACCTTTGTGTCAGGCTTGATAGAGCAACACTTCATAATGCTCAGCTTATAAGTTACTTAAATGTAACTACAAGTTTACTGCCTAACAATTGCCATTAGTTTGTAATCATAAAATGGTCAAGTGAGCAGTAATTCTCAGAGCACCGTTATCGCATATCCTTATGATACATGAAATGCCTTTAGCAGGACTCATACATTTTTATGGAGAGTAAATGAGAGTTGTGTCCCTATGTCCGACCCTAATGGAAATTTGCAGGCTCAAATGTCAACATAAATCTTTCTGAGAGCTGTACACAGCATTCAGAAACTCAGTAACAGCTGTTTCTGTCTTCTTCTGAGAAGGTTACGCATTTTGTTTCCTCTGTATTGTTGTACTACTGCTGCCAGCAGTTATTTATTACTTTTTAAAAGATGTATATAGACACACAATTTTTTAAAAATTTATTTTAAAAGCTTCATTGAACTTCTCTGATCCATTTTGTCCTCTTTTGTCAGGATAAAAGCCAAATCCATTGATGTGATCGTTTTTCATCATTCATGTCCATGGCAGATGTTCATAATGAGATACCTGTAGAGCTCTACCAACAAAACTATATAGATATTGGCAGAAATACTAAGAGAATGTTAGTCATTATTGCCAGTTACTCTTGAGTCTCAGTGATTAGTCTGAAAAGAATTCCATTAAGCAGAATTCAGTTAAAATTACTAAACAGTAGTACAAATTCATACCTTTAGGAAATATGTCGCATATTTTTTTTTCTCTTAATCTCCTAGTGGAGGAAGAATGGAATGCAGATAAGGGTATGTTTAGTAACAGCAAATAATTAAATTTGAACTATAAAATAAATTTGTTTGGGAATACATATGAATTGGTAAAGGTCAAAACAAAAAAAAGCAGAAAAAATATGCTATGACTTTTCTGATCAGACATGTATAAGAAGAAATAATGGAAGTATTTAATAAAAACATCAATTTACAAGTGAGACTCCCAGTTACCAAGACTGCTGGTACGTCCCATGATACGCCATTTTCAGCTGATGATCATGTTCCAAAGTTTTGGGATGAATATTTTTGTGCTAAGTTATCTATTTGAGGCTAAATTTAGCCAAAAGTAAAGACAAAATATTTTGTACACAGTATGATTTTTTTTCTTTAAAAAGCTCACTGGCTAACGTATATTTTGAAGCAATAAACCCTGAAATTCAGCATTGGAGAAAGAAGACCACTCTTTCTGTATTTATCTTAGTTCAGTTTTAAAAATCTATATAAATATAACCAAGTGATAAGCCTCAAACTTGATTTAGCCTATTAACTGAAATCTTTTGAATTCCATATTCACTGTGAATGTTATATCCAGGTTCATCTGAGCAGATACTTTGTGGATCACTAAGTATACTTCTTCTAAACCAAGTTTATTCTAGCCCAAGGTGAGGTTTGTAACTAATGCTGCGGACAGTGGTGGGGCCAAACACTTGCAAATAAGAGTAAGTAAGTAAGTTCCTTTTTTTGAAGTTTAAATTCATAAGGATACTTTAAAATGTGGTAGAAATGAACAGCCAATAGTCAGAAGTAAGAAGATAGAAGCCAAGGAAGATGTAAGGCATGTGAATACATCATCTTCTAAGAAACAAAAAAATTTTGTGCATCTTGTCATTACCACAAGAACAAAAGAAAACAAATTAGCACAGTTAAAGACAGCTAGACTAGGAAAGGAGGTGTTGAATCAGTATGCCTTTCCCTGAAACCTCCACAGATGAAGAATGGGGTTCTGGTGTGTGAAAGGGCATTCAGGTGAGGATGTTACCATTTCTTTCTGAGATCGTGGTGAATATTTGGCATATTTACTTGTGAATATTGCTGTTAAAAAGTAAATATAATCCTGAACATTTCAGCCATCATCCAGATCCAATTTACATCAACCAAGTTTTTATCTATCAAGTCTATATATATGTTCCTGTCCTGGATACATACTATACAACTTTAACACTTTCTAGCTATCTGAAAATGCATTTTATAATTTAAGTCTATTTAATATTTTGGGGGAAGAGATATCTTTGGAGGAAATACTCTGATTAAAAATCTTGAGCAACTCAATATATGTTGTAAATTAAACCAGAAGTGCTAGAAGCAGAGGTTCTTGTAGTTAAGCATGTTTTTAATTTACTTGTGGCTAAATTGGCACCTTTGACATTTGAACTATAAGTCAACTCTAAAGACGATTTTTTAAAACTAGGTTATTCATTAAAATACTTACAGTGTGTACATATACCCCCATATGGACCTATTTAGAAATGTATTATTTTTTCAAAACAAAAGCTACTATAGTGTATGATTGTTAGTAGCAGATAAACATATCCTTTTTTCCCTTTCAGTTCTCCAAGTACTTGTATTCACCTCCATTCCTTTATTGCCTTGAAATGTGAAGCATTAAAGATGCACCAGCATAATCTGCACTCAGTTATCTTTCCCTTGCTGTGCTGCCAGGATTCTGATTTGCAAATTATCAGATACATCTTCTTTCTCATCAAAATGTCTTTTACTTTATTATGTACTGCACAACCATCTGTCACACTGACAGTATTAATATGTGCTGTTTCTACTAGATAGTCTCCATTGTTTAAAGTGAGTGATTTTTCGGCTTAAACTAAATTTTTGTAGCAGGACCAGAGTGCTCTGGAGTGTGGAGATGTGTGCTTTTTTGTTCCATTATAATTTTCTTCTTGTTGCTTGTTGTTTACAACTCACATGACAAACATTTTAGCTTCACTCTGAACCAATGACCTACTTTTCTTGGGGAACATATATTACAAAAGCTGGAGTTGTGCTACATTTAAATGAAACAGGCAGGCCTACAGCAAAGCTTAGTGAAGAATTTTGTTTCCCCCTGCTATAATACTCTGTGACTTGAGTTATTCCCACAGAAACGGTACATACTGCCTCAAGTACTACAGCTTTATCCTGCTTCTATACAAGTCAATGCCTACTTTTCCATTCACTTAGCAGGGCATAGTCAAGACTTACATTGTAAATGTGACTATAAAAAGTTTCCTGTTTGACAGTCTGATCTTCAGATATAAATTTATTTATGTATCATATAAGAAGTTTATAATAAGACAATCTTTACAATCAGGATTATTTTACTTACAGAAATAAATCAATGGTTTAGTGCTAGCCTGTCCTTTCAGTTACTATGGTTCTTACCTGATGGGGTTTTTTTCTTTCCTACAAACAGAACTCAGATTTTTTTTTTTAACAGTGTAATATTAAAACCCCTTATTTTACCTTTATGAAATAGATAGCTCATAACTGCTACATCTTTTGGAGATACCTCATTTTTGAAGCTTAATTATTTTAAAATGTTTTTCAGTCTTTCCATAACATCTCAGTGATTGATTCTCTCCCTAGGTATGTAACAGCTATTCTCAACTTGTTATTTCTTCAAATCATTGTCCTAAATTATTCTCTGATGAGATTAAGGCCAGATTTTAGACCTAGTGGCAGGTGCAAGAGTCATTCCCTCAGATTACTACTTGTGGGTCAGATCTTGCATTAAGCCTCATGCAAATTGTTTTAACTTTATGGTATTTCCCTAAAAAACCTGCAGCTTTCATCAGACAGATAGCAATCTATGTGGATATCAATGCCAAATTATTTAACATCAATAATTTTGTTACAGACAGTCTCTATTTTCCTTCTTCTTACTGTAACTGAAACAAAAAGAACCAAATGGGAAGACAAAACCAAAGAAAGAAAAAATTCTACAAGATACCGTGGACATAAAACCCACAAGAGATAGACCATTTTTGGTATAAATCTTTTGGCTTCATAAAAACCAGCAGAAGTATGACACTTTATACTTCTGATAGTCTATCCCATGATCATTTTTGTTCCTGGTCATGTCTGCAATATGCTGTCAGTGCTGTACCTGGAAGGAATAAACTTTAAGTACATGCTGTCTTTTACAAAATCCTGATCCTACTGGGTGGCTATTTCTAGAAGCTTTACAATATTTTTTCTAGAATTTCTAGCATATAAAATAAGCATCTTGTACTGATTTTTTTCATATCTTAAATTACTGAAAAAAACTGATCATTGGGTTATTGCCCTCAATAGCACCACTGCAAGTTTCTTGGTAAAGATAAAGCTAAGCATTTGAATGATAACCTCTACATTTTCATTCTTTTTATGATCAGTTTATAGAGAAGTTCACTGAACCAACTGATGTATCTTCTGTTTTTTAATCTTTATTTGCCAGCTTCTAATCTATGGTTGAACGGGTAACTCAGTTTTCATTAAAGAAACCAATTTCAAGAACTATTTGGCACTATCATAGATTTCAAGTGAAGCTTTATACTCCACAGTGTTAATCTTGGTTGAATCAGTTTCGGCTTCAGACTTTAAACTGATATCAGCCTTTCATATCTGCATGACAAACGTGAATCACATCAGTGCTCTATTGGTTTGAATCTCTTTTTCGTCTATATTATCTAAGAAAAACTCTTTAAAAATTATAAATTACTATCTGGATTTGGGGATTGCATGGATTCATACTGATTAAGATTCTGAGGAATACCATTTCAAAACATGGAGCCTTCAAAGTGTAAAATTCATCTTCTTACAGTGCATTTACCTTCCTGGGTTAAATTTGAAACTGTAGCAGTTGTATTTTATCTGTAACTTGGTTTTCATTAGCTATACTGAATTGGGGTTTTTTTGTTGAGTTGTAATAGCTAAAATAACTGTATTATTTCTTGTAGAGTGGGATTGTATTTTTCGCTATACAGAAGACCAGTTTCTTCTCTACAGTGGTTTTGCAGAATCATGGAATCACAGAAAGGCTGAGGTTGGAAGGGACCTCTGGAAGTCATCTTGTCCAACGCCACTGCTCAAGCAGTGTCACCTAGAGCTGGTTGCCAGAACCATGTCCAGATGGGTTTGGAATATCTCCACAGATGGAGACTCCACAACTTCTCTGGGCAACCTGTGCCAGTGACCAGTCACCCTCACAGTGAAAAAGTGTTTCCTGATGTTCAGACAGAGCCTCCTGTGTACAGCTTGTGCCCATTGCCTCTGGTCCTGTCACTGGGCACCACCGAAAAGGGCCTGGCTCTGTCTTCTATGCACCCTCCCTTCAGGTGTCAATTTATAGACATTGATGAGATTCCCCCCTGAGCCTTCTTTTCTCCAGGCTGAACAGTCCCAGCTCTCTCAGCTTTTCCTCATAGGAGAGATGCTTCAGTCCCTTAATCATCTTTGTGGCCCTTTATTGCACTCTCTCCAGTATGTTCATGTCTCTCTTGTACTGGGGAGCCCAGAACTGGACACAGCACTCCAGGTGTGGCCTCACCAGTGCTGAGCATAGGGTAAGCATCACCTCCCTTGACCTGCTGGCAAAGCTCCTCCTAATGCAGCCCAGGATACCGTTAGTCTTCTTTGCTGCAAGGGCACATTTGCTGGCTCATGGTTTCAAGTTTATGTTTTTAAAAACAAAATTACGGTAGATTTTGGTAAAATTTCTATGTATGAATAGAAGTAGGGTGAATTTTTGTTGCTCAAGCAAGACTTTTTTATCAAAAGGTTAAGGTAAATAACCATATCTTTAGAAAGTGAGCTAGATTTGTCATCTTTGTATTCTGTAAGTTAGAAAGGATTCGGTTCTTTACACTGGAATTGCTTTTCAATCTCTGGGCTCAATGGCACTTGCCACAACTCAATAGGAAAAACTGCTCTCAGATACTGAGTATGCACTATTAAGCCAGTGAGAATAATCTGCATGAGCACTGGTGTGAGGGGGATTTGGTTTTTTTCCATGGGAATTCAAATATACTATGTAACTACATAGTGACCTGACTGCAATACAGTGGGATCAAAAGCAGTGGTTTTTTATTTTTCTATACTATTCATGTTCTTTACACTATTTTAAGTCACTACCTATATTTGGGGTTTTTTAGTCTTTTCGTTTTGGTTTGGTTTTTTAATTAAAAGTTAATTTCTCTTACTGGTCTCTATGATGCTAAAATATTTACCGGTATCTATATTCCAAATAAAGATGGCAGTGAGTTGTTAGTCCTTGTTTTTTTTCTTTCTGAAAAACAAGGATCTTCCCTCTTCTGTTTTATTCTAGCCCCATCTGTAGACTGTGAAGTAATACAGCCATTTAGAATGTGCATAAAGACCTCCAGATACAACATACTAATGAACTGTAAAATTTAACTTCTCAGCCAACTGACACCGGATGCCAATGCATTCTGGAGAACATCCAAGAGAACAACCTTTCACAAAGCTCATGCTGAGGTGTCTACCTGGCCAAACACCAGGAACGTATGGAATGATACATATAACCTCAACTGCAGTTCCATTACCTGCAGCTGTTTCTGCAAAATCTAGTTTATGTCTGACTGATCTCACATTACAACAGTCTTTTCTAAGCTCTGGCAAGCGTTGTACAGAAGTCCATAGAGAAAAAGATTCTGCTCAATCTCTACTTCTCTCAGACTCTAAAATCCTGAGCTGGGTGAGAGTTGTGCTCATGTGGCCCTCCATCAAGTTTTTCTGTAGCTCCTTTGTTCAGCACTGCTGGCAATTGAGATGTGTTGGAATATTTTATTTAGAAGGGAAGAGCGATTTTGGAGAATAGGTGATGAATGTCCTGAAGTGAGTCACCTCACCAACTCCCTTCAATCAAACAATACGGTTCTTGTGGTAAAGATGTTAAGAGTAGTAGACGCATAGTCACCTAGCTTTCTTAGGGTGACTTCACGTCCCTTTCCCAGGGACAACTCAGGCTAAAAGCAACAATAAAACATAGAGTTCTGACTTCAAGAGAAAAAACTATTTACATAGTGTTTTCCCCTTTATATACACAATTGCTCTTCTAAAATAGCCATCTGAGTGCCTGACTCTCCAAATCCCTGATGTTGATCTCACATACAGCAAATCATTCTCTAATGAAGTTACAGCTAAAAGAAGGTAAAGAACCCTTCTTTTCAGAAGATTGTTTTTTAGTGTAATAGAATTACTACAATGAGATGATTTAGCTTATACGTTCAACTGTTCCAGACTAGTTAGTAGGGCGTTCTGTCTGCATTTTCTGTTACTAGAGCAGTCTTTAAAAATATAATCATAAAAAAAAAAAAAACCAAAATGCAGGCTAATAGTATGAATTTTTCTTTTCTTGTTAGGTTCTTTCAAATCTGTTATGCTAATACATTGTGCATGTGTGTGTGTAGAAATGTGTGTGTCTGTGTGTATACATATTGTTGTTCATGGGCATAAAATCAGATTAGCTGATACCACCTTTCCTTGGTTATATGTACCTGAATAGATCCATAAAGATTTATGTTTTACTACTATATGAAAGAAGTCCAATATGGTAATAATGCAGTATATTTTCAATTGAGCTGTGTAAACAAAAATGGCTTAGTTATAAGTTGCTTGAAGATAAAGGAATAAAAAATGTCAGGAGAAATATCCCAAAAGCTGATAATTTATAAGTGTTGTAATGAGAAATTACAGTAACTTTGAAATAAATGTGAAATACCAGAGTTTTTATGAAGAATTATTAGCAGATATGAACAGCTATTTTGGAGCAATTTTTAATTTTTGCCACCATGCCAGATCATACTAGAGGGGTTGTGGCTTTCTTCTTTGTGTTACAGAACAGAAAGAACTAAAACCAATTTGACTCAAGCAGAAAGCTGATATATACTTTTGCTAATAATACACAGCATAGATTTTTTTCCTTAAATAATTATTTCAAAAAAAGGTGTTATTGATTTGCATGTTTAGAATTAGGGTTAGGGTTAGGGTTGAGCAAAAGAGAAAGCCTAGAGGTGCCATTGTAGTGAGTCTGGAATTGGGCAGCCAAAGACCAACTAGGGCAGCAGAGATCTGCGCTGAGAGGAACATTGTGGTGTGGGCCAGAGGTGGGGGTCTTAGTCCCACCTGGAAGTGGAAATTAGGATTAGGGTTGAGCGAAAGAGAAAGCCTAGAGGTACCATTGGAGTGGGGCTGGAATTTGTCGGGAGTAGGGGAGGGAAATGAGGAAAGCAAATGCCATTCCTATTTTCTATCATGCCTATCTTCTAGAAGGGCAAGAAGGAGGACCGGAAGAACTGCAGGTCAGTCAGCCTCAGCTGAATCTCTGGGAAGATGATTTAACAACTAGTCCTTGAAACTATTTCTAGGCACATGAAGGACATGGAAGTCATTCAGATGTAGTCAGCATGGATTCACCAAGGGGAAGTCATGCTTGATCGACTTGATAAACTTCTGTGATGGAATGACTGACTTGGTAGATGAGGGGAGAGATATTCAAAAGCTGTCTGGACATGGTCCTGGGCAACCTGCTGTAGGTCACCCAGCTTGAGCAGGGGGATTGGGCCAGATGACCTCCAGAGGTCCCTTCCAACCTCAGCCGTTCTGTGATTCTGTTATTCTGTGATTTACAATAAATGTGCTTTCTTTTTTTAAAAATATAGGAAGAATTTGAAATTTATATGATAGCATAATAATTTTGTTTAAAAAAAAGATTCTTATGAATTAACATGTTTTTGTACCTTCACATAATCTTTAAATATGAAGATCGAATATTTCTTTAGAAATCTTACAATTTACACTGATTATTTAAAAAAAACAAACTTGCTCTAAAAATGTATTGTCAAAACTTTGAAGTGTTTATGTTTAAAGTCAGTGTAGGTTTGTTGGAGGTTTTTTTACTACAGACTCTCATGTGCATGTGAATGGGTTAGAACTGAATTCTATACAGAAAAACATTTTGTTGTATAATTGCAGAAACATTGTTTTTCTCAAACATCTATTGGGCTTTGAGATTTTGCAGTATAGAAGAACCATTGAATATGTTGCTATTATTTCAATGCCATGGGGGTGTACCTAGAGGGTTACCAATACAAAGGTAATAAATTTCTGCTGCCTTCAACTAACCTGTGCTTCTTGAAGAAAGCATCCAGATGTATAAATGCGTATAGGATAGTATGCTGAAAATAAAAAGTTGAATTACAGGTTTTAGTATACAAAATGTAAAAATATGAAGTTTTAAGCAGGAAAAAAGGGAGAGTGGTCATCACAGATGAGTGAATTATTTAGCTGTTAGCTTGAAATACTTTGGGAAGACATTACAGAAAAAAGAGTAACTTGTTTTTAATGTTACACATAACAGAAATGTAACTGTACGAAGAGGATGCTGACAGGTTATATATTTACATTTATTTTGTTTTCCTGTAGAGTCTGGACTCTAGAAAAGACAGCATGTCTTCTAAAAACAGTAAATAAATGTAAAAACACTTATTTTTCAGTGTCTGGTAAGGCTAGGGCTCATAAAAGTCTGTCTGACAGGACACAATATATTCTGTTAGAAATTATATTTTGTAGAGACCCTTCAAAATAATATGGATTTATTTTAACACAATTTTAACTCATTTATTGTTTTATTTGTATTTGTCTTTTTGTGCAAAAGGCCCAGTCCTGGATTATGGGCTACCTGGCAAATGAAGTCTGCTATCCGCCTCTTCCTGTCAGGATTTTCTACAGTGTTTTATTACTGCTAAATCCTATTACTCATATAGGCAGCCAAGGAAGATAACCAAACCTGTTTTTAAAACTCTGTTTAAGACCAATATAATTGAAACTCATGGATAAAATGTGTATTACATCATTGATGAATTTCTGAGAAATAGCTCTAGACATTGCTCATTCTATCTCTCCGAGCTGTATTTCATGAATCCTCAAATGGTTGAGTCAGGTAGAAGGAATGATGTTTACATTTGCATAGGCAGGTGCCAATTATAGTCAAATAGAGAAAAATCAATACATTTTATTGTAAAATATTACCTTTGGTCAAGTCAAGGATTTGTAGGATTGATAAAGATGAGACAATATATGTAGCTTATCTTTGAAGTTTTTTCTGTGATGATGCAACAAAACTAAATGTGGATACCATGTGGAAGTTTTCTGGCCTGTAAAACTGATGGCTATTTAAGCAAAAGTGAGATGGTAAGCCATTCACACTACACAGTTCTGTAGTTCACAAAGTGAACCATGTTTCCCGAAGGTGGCTCAGAGCACCTGATTTAGTAACACTGGATTGCCCCCTAGATACTTAATAAAAAGGGACTTTAAAATGCCATTTGGTATGTGTACTTTCAAGAAAAGATTCTAAAGGCATCAATCCTTTAAAAGCCAGAAGAAAGGAAAACAGAAAATATAGAGGCTGTTGACAAAAATACACAAACCAAAACAACGGCTTAAAAGTATACAAAAAAATAGATGCAAAATGATTGTGATTTTGGATGGAAGTTGAGAAAATTCCACTTTCAGGCTATGACAAAAAAAAAAGTCTATGTCAGCCTGTTATGGATATTTTTGGGCTTCCAAGATTCTGATGTTAATTCTCTGAGAGTAGACTAGTCATCGGAACAGACTTAGAGCTGAGGCTTACCTGGTTATAAGTACATTTTATGTCAAAATCAGGGAGGCGGCATATTAGAGCTTCTGTTACTCTAGTCAAAGACCTACTTGTTTGAGGAAAATCTCACAGGATGGTTCTTTGGATATAGACCTGCTTTGCAAAAGTAGAGTGGCAAAAAGTAGATACAGGCAGCCTTAAGACCAAGTCTTTTAAGTGTTTTTGGTGGTTCAAATGCAAGTTCCTCTATGAAGATTTACGTTTCAGTCTGCAGTCAGATGGTTTCTCAGATCATGCAATGAAAGACAAAGAGTACTATAGTGAAACCTGGGGTCTGGGAAGCAGCTGATCATAAAGGCCACAATGACAAGTTGTCTTTTCCTTGCTACTTGTTCTCCCTTGACATCTCTGTCAAATTACGAAACTAAGACTTCCATTATTTTGCCCAGCCATTAAATGTAATTTATGATTCAGCAATTTTAGGTCACTGATTGCTGTTCTCACAGTCTTGTTATTTACTGATGTACTCAGAGAACCAGTCCTTAATTATGTCAGCAAATATTTGTACTAATTTTGATTTTTTCCAGATTAACATATTTCTGGAGATCTTTAATATTTATTTTTATTTTTTAAATTTCAGAACCTGAGTTCCATACTGCTTTTCCTTGGACAATACAGATCTGTATTTAAGGGTCAGTTTTCTGGGAAATTATTTAAATGTTTAGGCACATTTCTTCAATAGCATATTCATCCACAAGCAGCATCTTTGGTTTCAGAAAAAAAACAGCTGGTGGAAGATGCAACGCAACTATGTGGAGCAACCTATTGTCTTTTACTAAGCATCATGCATCTGGCATGACAGCCCTGACGATGACATGCCAAGTTGGTTGCCAAATCCTAGAGACAAGATATGCCACCTGAAATTCATCTGTTCTACTATTTAGAAATTACTGCTTGCCAGCTGAGATTTTCACTGATAGAAAAAGAAACAACAAAAAACACCCAGACCAAGTCTTCACACTAAAATAACAAAGTTCTTAAGTGTTGTGTTCAGTCAATCCCAAACCCACTTTCTTTCTCACATTTTGGTCTTTAAATTTGAAAGGAGACTAACAAAGAGGATTACAACATTGATTAAAACATCCGCACACAGAAACACAGTTCTAGCAGGATGAATAATTTAAAAATCAGACCTTGGAAGTTTCTTGTTTGCCAGGGAGACAATTCATTCTTCCATGGAAGTGTTACCTTATACAGACTCCTGCTGGGAACAAGAAGAAAGGGATAATGAATAAAAGAAACAGAAGTAACAGAAAAAATAATCCAGATTAATGTAAAATTAGAAAAAAATGATATCGATATCAAAGAAATAAAGAATTTAGAACTTGTATTGAGGTAGAAAGGTGTGAAGCAAAACAAAGTTACTGTCGGGGAAGCATCATGACCTTGCCTTGATCAGGAGTTGAGTAACTGACTATAGTGAGTGATGGGCAAAGTGAACAAGAACTGAGCATGATGAGCCTTGGTACAAGCAGTGGATCAACAACTGACAGGAGAACGATACTTGAAACTGCTGGAAAGGTGTAGCGTGATAAGAATGTGGGCTGATTTGATTGGTGGCCCGTGCCAACATCTGCTTGTAAAATACCACCGTAACAAGGACTGGGGGGAAATGTTACAGAGACATCCAACGCTGCGTAAAAGCAAAGGACTGGGGTGGAACTGAGCCACCCGAGAGCCCAAGAGAGGCTGTGTCAGGGACAGGTTTACACTCAACAGCACACACACGCATGCACTGTTGCAGTTAACTGCAACCTGCTCCAGTTGCCACTCCAGTGAGTTGGCACAGTCCAGCCTAAGGGAAATTTTATCCAACCAGTCTCAGTGTTGGACTGCTAATGGGAAGAGCAAAAGTTAAAAAAAAAAAAAAAAAAGACATGGGGGTCAAGATAAACACAGTTTAGTAAGTGAAGGTAAGAGAGAAAAGTAAAAAAGTGATTCAAAGGCAACCACTCATCAGCTCCTGCCAGCAGACTAATGCCCAGGCAGTCTCTGAGCAATGGCTACTTAGGACAGACTACCCCCACAGTTTTTGTTGCTGAGCAAGATGTTATATGGTATGGAATATCCCTTTGGTCAAATCAGATCAGCTGTCCCAGCTGTGTCCCCTCCCAGCCTCTTGCCCACCCCCAGCCTACTCGCTGTGGGGGCAGAACGGGAAAAAAAGAAAGCCTTGATGCTGTGCAAAGGTTGTTCAGCAACAGCTAAAACATTGGCGTGTTATCAACATTGTTATAGTCACAGATCTAAAACATAGCACCATGAACTGCTATAAAGAAAATTAACTCCATCCCAGTCAGAGCCAGTACATTCTCCCATCCTGTGATCGTTACTAGCTAGATAAGGCAGACATGTTCCTAATTAAACACAAGAAAGAGTTAAGACTTTTTGGTTGTACCTACAGGTACATCATCAGGAAAAGAAAGACAAGTGAAAATGTGGTCTAGTACTACATAGGGCAGGGTAATTTTGGTGACTACAAAAAGAACATTATTATGCCTGTATTTGA
The DNA here is from genome assembly GCF_018139145.2 of Gymnogyps californianus. Lineage (NCBI taxonomy): Eukaryota > Metazoa > Chordata > Aves > Accipitriformes > Cathartidae > Gymnogyps > Gymnogyps californianus. Next base: position 98,157,752 of record NC_059473.1, read on the forward strand.
AGAAGAAGGACACAGGGAACTACACTAAGTTTTCATGAAAGCTATTTCCAGACACAAAAGAGTCAGGGTAACTGGGAACAGCCAGTTTGCACTTACCACAGACAAATAATCTTTAACCAAGCTGATTGTCATCTGTGACCAGTTCCATCCCTGTGGGAGACCAGGTGATATTTTTTTACTTTGACTTTAACAAGGTATTCAAAAGAGTTTCCCACAGCATCCTTGTAGCCAAAATAAGGGGACATGAAATGGATGAGTAGACTACAAGATGTCTGGAAAACTGTCTTGACATTAGCTCAGAAAGTAGTGTACAGTAGTTTGAATCCTCACTGGCAACTGTTATAAATAGTGTTCCTCAGGATTTGGCACCAGGGCTGATATTATTTAACACTAATAGAAGGGACCTGGAAGATGGGAGAGAATACACCCTCAGTACATTTGCCAGTGATAACAACCAAAGTAGGGAGAGCAGCTGATTGATAAGCTGAAGGGCAGCATTTGCTGCCAGAGGGACCTCAACAAGCTGGAGGAATGAGCCCATGGAACCTCATGGGTTACAACAGAGACGAATGCAAAGTCCTGCTTGTGGGACATCAGTGCAGGTGAGGGACACAGTGGCTGAGATGCAGCTCTGCCATGTATGACTTGGATGCCCTAAGCAACTTGGATCAGTTTTGATGTTATCTCTGTTTTGAGCAGGAGGCTGGACTAGATGACCTCCAGAGGACCCCTCCTGCCTAAGATTTTCTCTGATTCTTTTCCATGATTTACATGCTTTAGACAAGCTTATACCAAATCTTCTCTTACTGCATTCTGAGGATGGCTTAGAAGGAAACTATATGGCATTTGGTTAAAAATCAAACAGGTAAAATACAAAGATCAGAAGAAAAAATTTACACCGTTCAGAAAGCTCCAAAAGATGGCAATGTATCAAAATTTGTTTGGCTATGGGTGGATGCTTTTGAAAAAATGGGCCCATAATCATACAGAAATTGCCTTACATCAGAAATTACAATAAAGGTACAAGTATCTTCAGGTACAGGAGGAAATACTTGGTATTTTGCAGGTGGCTACATTTTAGTGGGCAAGCTAGACATAGCCCTTTGTCTCCTGAGTCACAACTAGCTGCCGTAGATTTAAAGGCTGATAGAGTTGAGATGTGTCAACAAACTATGCTGCTTTGAAAATTACTATGATCAGGATAGAAAACCACAGCCTAATACCAAGTTCTCTATGGCTTGTTCCTTCTGTATAGAGGTGAAGGAGATGATAGATACATTTGATGCCAACGATACATGATGCCAATTCTGGCCCAAATACCTTCCTTCCTTTTTTTTTTTAAATTTCAGTCCCCCTCTACTGATATCAGTGGATGCATGGCTTTTTAAATATCTGAGTAAGTAGTTAAACATATCTATCAGGCTAAGAACAAATTTTAAAGGTGTTTATATTATCAGAAGTTCATATATAAATGAACATATGGGTTACATCTGGTAGGAAGATGAGATTTAAGCATCATGCTCGTTACTGAAAATTTATCAGTACATGCTAATTTATTGATGCTTGTTTCAAACAAACCAGTGAGCACTTCAGCACCATAGAAAATTAGGCATTAAAATTAATCACAGATTATACAATCTTGGAATAACAAACTACATAACACTATCAGTATCTTTAAATCTCTGTCACTACCATGTTAATCAGGCCTATAACATTATAATGAAATTCTGCCAATCCTGAGGTAGCATAGCCTTGGAATAGTTCCACTAGTGTCCAGAATTACACAGCTATACTCAAGATTAATGGAAATAGTTGAAGTTTTTTTATTAATAGTACTTTGCTTCCCACTGCATCTATATAATATACATTAAGGCAAACATATAACAATCATTTTAATAAAGAAAATAAAACTCCGTAACATATTAGCTGAGTTTTAAAATGGAGGCAGTGTTTATAATAGAACTAAGGATATTACTTATATTCCTAGTAATGAAAATACTAACAACAAAAGGCCATCCAAAAATTGCATGAAGAGTGAAATGAAACTCACAAAACAAAGGACCACTTCCTTTTTTTTGGAGACTTGAATACAAAACCAGTATAGTCTTCATCAATAACTAATTAGCTAGACATACAAATCTAGTGTATGTATATGAATATTACTAGGCTTCTATATTTTTGAAGGGCAGAAAGAACAAATAATTTGCTTTGGATCATTGCTCTACAGATGGAGTGTGATCAGTAGTCATCAGAGAAACCTTTTATTTTCACCCCACTTTAATGCTAACTCCAGAATAACTTGGATATACAACAATGCTTTATAATAGATGTCACTTTCATTTTGTGAATTAACTGAAAAATGAAAATACAATTCTTCTCCCTAAAGACAATAACAGATCACTTTTGTGGTTTTATTAAGCTGCATGCACTAAGATCACAGTCAAATAAAAGTTTCTGAGCATGGGAAATGTTAATATTCACTACAAAAATAAGAATGTTGGAAAACTACTTAATATTTCTCAAAATCTATTTTAATCACTGACAGCTTCCATCTCTGTTATTTTTTTAACAGAACTGCGTAAAATAATCAATGCTGAAATAAAAAGGACAGTTTATGTATGTTCTCCTAATGCAAGATATTCTCTAGTTCTCTTTAAATTGTGTTATTTTTACTATTCTGCCCATCATTTCTTATATAAGTTATGAGACTATTACTAGAAATGAGCATCAAGAGGAGTTCTTTTATATTATATACACGTGTATTTCCACACCTGATCCACATCAGCATTCACAGTGATTAATATTATGTGACTTCTTTTGACTCTCAGTAGTATTCCGTAACTCTCTATTTCCAAATTGTTTAATGGGTACAGCACTTTTAAGTAGAGTCCTACTTCTACCAAACTACAGTCTATAATGTTTCTAAATGTGAGTGAATTTCGGTTACAGATTAGTTCAGGATCATAACATTTCATTCCATTACTGATGTATTATGTTTGAACCCAGACCCCTAGAGATCAAACACGGGTGCTAGGAACCTATTATGTCATCTATTCATTTAAAGTATTTCTCATGGTGTACTGAGCACAGCCTTCTCCCCCTCCCCCCTTATATCTTATTTAAAGCTCTGTGCTTTGGTAACACTACTGCATTAATTTACAGTGAGACCCCCACAAACTTATTTTTTTAATACCTCTTGTAATTCATGTGGTGTTTCTTAGTCAGGCAGACTGCTCTGGAGAAAAAATCTTTTTGTGCGCTGATAGACTAGGCAGCAATAACAGAAATCTGGCATACCACCCCAGCAATAAAATTCTACCTCTTGACAAAGGCCAGCCATTTTGGTATGAAACAAAACTTAGGTCATCCTATATTTATGTTAATGTTGGTTTTGGTACTGAAAGTGGCAACACACTGTTACAGGTGATGCGCCTTTTTGTGTGCAATGCAGACAGCTGGGGCAATTCATCTCCAGAATAAAACATATACATTTAAATTTCCACATGTGCCTGTGTTTAGGTGTACACCTATAGCCAGCTGTCTATGCTGCTACTGTAGTCAACGAAAACCTCTCAGTACACTCACTGCAGCCTGAAAAGCAATTCAACCCTCCCTAGAGACCTGGAGGTCAAGTGTCTGTTTCAGGCTCTGTTACCTAAACTTTGATATCAATGCCATTGCAAATGCCCTAGAGTACCCAAAACTTTCACAACAGACTAGCGGTTCTATGGTAGATCTGGTAGCAGTCTGAGGCTGCAGCCCCTAAAACGGTGGGGTAGTGAATCATATCCCTAAGGACAGTCAGCTCTATGTCTCTCTGAGCTGGCTCGCTAATTGTACTGGCTAGGTGTTTATCAAACATTATGGGATCTAAGGAAGGGCATACATTAATGTTTTAGTTTATGTAGAGTACACTTTTGAAATATCTTTTGATTGCCTGATTTACTATGCTTTGGTTCATATAATGGAGTGGTCTCAGAGTACACAAATAAGATTTATTTTGGATGAAACTAAACCAGAAGATGTGCTCCAAAACCATAACTAATGGTCTCCAAATGCAAATGCGTTTGCTGACAGGACTAGACCATAACTAGTTTAAAGTTAAAAAAAATAAAGAAAATCATGAAATGCATACAGTATGGATGTCAGATCCTCAGAATCAAATGATTTGATCTTCAGATCCTCTCCTATAGGTCCACATGTCTTGCAAACATAGATTCAGCCTTAGGTACCCTATTAGGTACCTAAGCATATTTGTTCGTTGATACCTAAATTTAGATCTTAGCTTTGTATATTAGTATCAGGTATACACTAGCTACTGGATTAAGAACACTTCAGTTTGCAAAGGCAGTGGGGACATCTTACAGATAACAATTTTATAGTATCTGATTTGTGAAAAAAATTATACAACAGCTTTAAGAGTTATAGACTCTGTATGTTATAATCGATACTCTGACCTATATTGGTCCTCATAAAAAACTTTATGCTTTTTCCTCGGCTTAGTAATAAGGCTGTGCTTTTTTGAAAAAGTTAATTACCAGTGCACATATACCATCTGTTACAAGGCACCCTTGTTTAACTCTGATTTGAAGCTATATCAGAGACACAAACTGCATTCTTGATTAGTATTGATTGTTGGTGTAGTGCTGACCCAAACAGATTGTAACAAGGGGATTAAGGCTGGGGTGGCTGGAAGAGCAGAACTACACTCCTCAGTAACATAAAATATAAGATTTATTTACTTAGTGGGATGGGTATAGCAACTGTACAGCAATTCCTATTCTACAACACACACACACACATTCATACAAATAACGTTCCCACTGACCATGGCCCCAGCTCCTCTGGTGTGGTTGTGGCCAGCACCATGGACCTGACAGGGGTAACAGGACAGTCTCTCCTGGCTGGTCCCAGTCCTGGCTGGTGGTCTGGCCTTTACATACAGCACTTCTATTTCAGGCTCAACCCTCTCTGCAGTATTGGGTGTTTGCAAATGTGTTCCCCCAAGGGACTACTGTTTTCACTACTCATTGCTTTTTAACTTGGATGGTTAGGACAATGACCTTGCTGGTCATGTCATCCTAGGTGAGTATCTACAATTTTCTCCCCATCTAAGCCAATTAGCGGTCATTACCTGGGTTACTCTCATTTTCTGGCCTCCACCCCAAATGTGCTACAAGAATGTAAAGATACTAACAGTTCATCTGTGTTTCTCTGTTTCTTTACAGAGCATATGGCTAAACTATTATAGCAGGGTAGAGATAGGTCAGATCTCTTCATGACTGCTTTCCAGTAGACCTTCCACATGGCAATTATCTGTTCTTTGTTTTCTCAGTGTATAGCAAATCATCTCATGAGTTTGAGCTGGGCAGATGTAGTGCAGGTCTCATTTATTTCAGTTAGGTATCACTCTGTGACTCTAGATACAGGAGTTTAGTAATTTTTTTCTGTATTTATCAAAGTAAGAACTTTTACAACATGACCAAAATCTTATTCCCTTTTGTAAAGAAGTATATTTCAGTGTTTTGCCACTAATCCAAGGATAAATTCAGACTGCCTCATCAAGATGTTGCAACATCTCACAAGTAAGTAATATTTGGCTGATTCACAACATTTAAGGAAAGAGTCGTGGAAAATTAAGCCATTCTATTGGAGAGCAGGAACAACAAATCCAAACTTTCTCATTTATGAAGATTAGAATGTGAATCTTTCCCAACATATATAAAGGTATTAACCATTCAATTTTATAAAAGGTCATACTTGAATTCTTCTCCTGCATCATTGTATTTTTGTGAAGTTGTCCATATCTCTGCATATTTTGCTGAATTCAGTGCTCTCTGACTGCATAGGTATGGTCCAATTTTAATTTACTCCAAAGGCAAGGGGACCAGGAGAGCTCTCTGAAATGGTCACTATGGGCACACATCATCTTCAGGTATGACAGTGCCAGCTAAAAATACTGTCTGTATTGCTTATTACTGCTCATCAGTGGTGTCTTTAACCCTATGTGGCCCATAGGATTGTTATCAGCTACTGGAAATAACTGCCAGTAGCAGAAAGGATTGAGTAAAACTGCCCTAATCCAAGTCAGATACAGTCAACTGTGTCAGATACAGTCAACTGTATTAGTTCAAACTAGCTTCATTGACAATTTAAGCCAATCTGACTGACTTTGCTTGGAATTGGAACAGGCTAAAGAAAACTTGTGTTAAATGTCTGTATGATGACCTGCAGGGCTGTTACCCTCCAGTAACAGGTGGTAACAAAAAGCTATCGTGTTCACCTGTATGTCTTCTCTTGGCTTTAGCTGCCTACATCCATGATATTGGGAATAATTTTGATCTTTTGCCTTTGACTGAAAAGGTACCCAAAAGATTTATTATTGGCCTTAAATTCAATAGCTGGTACAGGAATTTGCTACAGACAAAACACAATTCATTTAACTATATAATTAACAAAAATATTAAGTTGATAAGAATATATGAGAAGAAAGGGGAATTAATGTAATGTATAAATTACAGTCTCATCACATGTTAATTTTACAAATTAATATTTCAAATCACTTCTATCAACATTTAAGTTCTCTGGGTAGTACAAAATTTGGTCTTGGTCTTGCTATAATACACTTTTAAAACTAGAAGCTTCCCAATTTGTTCACCATAAATTTAGAGGCTATTCATAGAATCATAGAATCATAGAATCATTTAGGTTGGAAAAGACCTTTAAGATCATCGAGCCCAACTGTAAACCTAACACTGCCAAGTCCCACTAAACCATGTCCCTAAGCACCAAGTCTATACATCTTTTAAATACCTCCAGGTATGATGACTCCACCACTTCCCTGGGCAGCCTGTTCCAATGCTTGATAACCCTTTTGGTGAAGAAATTTTTCCTAATATCCAGTCTAAACCTCCCCTGGCACAACTTGAGGCTGTTTCCTCTCGTCCCATCACTTGTTACTGGGGAGAAGAGACCGGCACTCACCTTTCAGGTAGTTGTAGAGAGCGATTCAATATTTGATACAGTGAATGCAATTATTTTACAGCTGTATTTTAACTGTAAAGAGAAGAACATAAAATACATGGAAAACTTTATTTACCAAACTTTTTTCAGGTCATGAAATATTTTTTAATTATTAACAGATTATTCTTGAATTTTTATATATTTCTTTCAATTAAATCTCTCTGTGGAATATTTCTCTGTCATGTTATCCTTTTGAGTTTATGTGTGTAAATACATACACAGTATATGTGTGCATGTGTATATATATACTTGTGTATATAGAGACATAGCCATATATTTATATATATATAGACACATATGATTTTTGTAATAACATTTTCTAGCCATCAGTGTGAACCCCCTTCTGAATATTGACATAAGGTACTTGGTGTATAACAGAGTTGAACATACAATGAAAACAGAAGTAAAACAAAACAGTAGCATACTTTGACCGCTCATCAGCAGTCAAGGCACATCTATTGCTAGTCATAGCCACGAGTGAATTAAATAGTCCATCAGTGAACACTCAGAAAAGTATCCATGAGGTAAAGGAAAATAAATGGAAATATTTTCTATACCCAGGGTATGTGGCAAACAGTTTACTATTGAAGATAGAACCATATGGCCTCATTGAATAGTTAAACACTGAACTCTTTGCCTGTTACTTCTAAACAGCTCAATATATTTTAGCACTGCAAAATAACTAAATTAGGCTTAACCCTTCCTCAGAGGAGGATATAGTCTTGGATGATGATCATCTTCCTTTGAGATTCTTCAGTATTAGTAGAATTAAATGTCTGAGCAAGTCGGAATACATTATTAGCGTATCAGAACAGAGTCTATGAGTAATGAAGGTAAAATAAAATGCATTATGATATACAGAAACTTAAAAATGTAGTATACAGTTTTTTTACTTTTTGCGGTGGAAGAGAAATGTTTAAGTGTACATTATGCTACAAGTGATAAAGAAAACCAACTGGAAGGAGAAGGAAATTTCTAACACATGTAATTACCTGTAACTGTGAGGGTTGAATAGATTCTTCAAACAGTGATCCTTCCCGCTGCTGAAAGCAGAATGGTGGACCCAACGGAAGATATTTGAAAAAATGAGGCTACATATACACAATCAGTTTAAACAGAAGTTGACGGGCTTAATGAATAAATTTCTGGAAGCAGTTTTATGATCTGTGTTTCGCCAGAAATCTAAATAGCTAAGGGTAGCAATCCCTCTGAATTTAGAATATATTAGTCTGCAGGGCTACGGCAAGGGTTGGATAGAAAGGAAAATGGTCAAATGCTAATGTTATCAGGGATTATGATCCATGTTGAAATTCATTTTTAATATCTATTGCAATATAGAACCAGATATACTTGACTTCTAGTATGATTATAATTTCTTTAATGTCTTTAACAGGTCAAAGTATTAATAAGGAATGCTAAACTGACTTTCTTCCTTGGGCATCAATATTTCATGCTTGGATTATGGTTCTAGCTTTTTAGTTTTTCTTATACATATGTTCACTGGTTTTTTAGGTCCAAATAATACTTTTTTCCTCACCCAGCCTTCCCTTTTAACAAAAGATACCTGGAAACAGCTTCCCTGCCAAAGAACTACTTGTAACTGGGAAATTCTTACTATTTTGCCAGTGTCACCTGTTAACAAAATTTAATGTGATACTGATGCTGGAAAAATAAAAATATTAGGTGAATTACTAAGTGAAACCATACCTTTTTTTTTTTTTTTTAAGCCTTAGATAGATATGTATGTTATAAAACCCCTCTCATTACTATTCACTGGCTGATCATACAATCAGAGCTCTTGCGTAGTATAACACTGGAATAATAATTTCTAATAAATACAAGGTGCATATGTTTTAATCTTCCATCTAAAAAGAAAAGACTACAGAGTATTTATGTTTTATACCACGCACTGCCTAGTGGAAAACTTGAGAGCCCCATCAAGCACTTTGTTTTCCCAGAGCAAGCACCTGTTGGATTACAAGATTATATGTAATACTCTGGCAATTTGCCAGCACTTTTATTTATATAGATTTGCACGCTGTGCCTTCTAGCAAATCTCTAAGCACACTTGAAATCAATGGCCTAAAACCAAAAGGACTCAGTCAGCCCTAATCAGATTTTGAAACATCTGCAGCTTTATAATTGACAACTGCCTATGGAAAATATTTTTTTTATAAGACCACAGCAGTGTCTCTTCTTTGTGTATGCCAAGGTCCTTGAGACTGATATCTTTGCTGATTTATATCTCATCTACGTGGCCTTCTTAGATAACTGCTGCCTGGTTTTCCGCAACTTCTTCATTCAGAAGCAAATGAACATCCAGCATGCAATTTGCATCAAAGCATCTTGTCACGGCAACAATACATGTGCTTAAACACGCACATGCACTTTTGAAGTTGCAAGCATCCTCATGCACAAATCAAGTGCCTGCTCTAGAAATGGGTTTCATGAATTTATAAAATTTAATGTCTGGATATGTCCAAGTATTAAAATTTTTGACGTGCTTTCTTAGCCTTTTCTGGAGTATATGCATAGAATGTAAACTTGTATTTCACTCAAATGTCAACACTAGGAACAGAAAATAAGCTCTTTCAAATGCACTTCTTTTGACACACAATGCTAAAATTGTAACAGACTTCTGCAAATGTTGGCATTTGTGAAGGCAAATCAGTTTTCTTGTATAGAGGCAGTTTAAATATGCACACAGGTGTTTGTATGGATGTAAGTATATATATGTATTTCAAAATGAAAAAGAATTAATAATGTGTACAAATATATATAGTTTCTGCATGTTTGGTTTTTTTTTTTTTTTTTAAAGAGATTACTCTGGAAAGATTGCATCACATTCCTGTTTTAGAATGTTTACCCAAAGAAACTTATATACATGCAGGAGCTTATTCTAGCACAAAAATTTATGTGTGTAGGCGTGCACACTTATTTATAAGATTTTTTATATGCTCAAAGAGAAAAAGAACACTGAAAAGTATGAAACTCCCACCTTTTTTTTTCATTTCAGATCCTTCAGTGTCTATCTTTAACAGAACAACATTGATTACTGACTGTAGAATTCTGTTGTAGCAAGAAAAGGATTTTGTCCCCATGTTATATGTACTTTAATTTTTGTTGACTGTTGTTCTAGATATAGTAATACAGAACTATACCTGTATTTAGAAAAACGAATTTTGTGTCTTCCTTAACTGAGACATTGCAGGGCGTGGAAGAGCCAAAGATGTAAAACAGTGATTGCAGAGATATTTGACAAGCCAAACCCCCAATTCCTGTTTATTCCTCAATCCAAAAACTTAGTTTGTATCCTCTATATTTAAACTTGTGTAAGACCTAAGCTACTTCCAACACTATTCTTGATGAACAGGTATACAAATACAAGCAGGAGTTAGGGCAGTTACAGGTATTTCTTCTTGAGGAGTAGGAGAGTGCAAACTTTCACACAGGTCAACCACATAAGACAGAATGAAGATATATGGAAAACTTGAAGTGTGATGAATAGAGCCTGAACAAAACAGGAGGCACTGTGTGCACACAGGATACCCGCTGAACAATTCTCTACAAGATATGTGAACTGCCCTGTGTTCAAAAGGGCATACCTCCCAAGGAAACTTTTGTTGCTGCTGTTTTCTACTATTGACATAGATGGATCATTTCCTGCTGCCACTGAAAGCAGGCTTTAAATATTAACTGGGGTTCATAAACCTCTATGCAACTTTTATAAAACATTACTGCACAGCACTAGTCAAAAATGCCATCTGTGGAATGTTTTTTAAGAAAGGCAGCCTGAAAATACAAGAGATGGTTTACATTTTTCCTGTTAATTAGTATGAGAAAAATAGTTGTAAACATCTCAAATTATTACATAGCTTAATAAACATACTACAGTTCTGAATTAGTTGAGTGTTAATTGTGTTATTATGTACATACATGTAAAAACAAAATGAAAGTTTGGAAAAAAGCAGGAGTCTATTTATACAACTGCATCTCCTCTTCTAATGTTGATGAATCATTTGCATTGCTGCTGAATGTGCTATAAGGCACCAATATGAAATATAATATTAAGCATCATAACCAACATCAGGATTAATGAGTTACAGATTATTACTTCTGATTGTTCTGTATTTATGTCAGACAGGATTAGCAAGTCACTATAGATTCATTGAAAAAGATGAAGCTAGAGGGTATTTCATTATGCAGAATAACATCCTAAATTTAGGTCACTCTAATTTGGTAAATTGTTTACATTACTTTTGAAATGGCTACCATATGGAATGCTTCAGGAATTTTTACTGGGATAAAACCTCAGTCCTTTCTCACTGATACTTTGGATGACCTTGAGTATCTCACTTCTCTTTGTGCTCCCATCCCTCTAGCTTCGTCTATTTATATCGCTAGCACTTTCTCTTATCGTGTGTACGGACTCACAGATCTTGATCTGGCTATTTTGATGTTACATTCATACGAATGTTAATAACAATGACAACAATAAATGTATCAGTGATGTGATTCTGAGTCTATAGGAAAAAAGTAACACTTCAATAGTGGTTTCTTTGCCAGAGAGAAATCAGCTGGAAATAAATTGTTTGTTAAGTCCCTTAAATATATGTATCCTTTTCAGAATTGAACAGGGTCAAGGAGACTTAATGTGCATAAAGCTGAACTAGTATTTTTGTATGGCTTGGCAGATTGTAACTGAAATTATTCTCTCCTGTGAAAGTCACTGTAACTGAGTTCTAGAATCCCTGCAGTATTTCATTTCTCTTTGAGAGTTGCAGGGTAACAGCAGCAAAGTAGTTTGAGTCACTCATCTTGTTTTTAAGGCTTTAGTTCACATTCAGTCAAAGAAGTTAAATTAATGTTTTTCTTGTTGTCAGTAAGAGGCACAAAGAGAAATATATTACTTATAACTTCTATCTAGTGAGCAGTTATTGACTTCAAAAGAATGAGCAGATCAGGCTTAGAAAGCCACTTAGTTCAGTTGTGCAACGTCCCAGCATCCTAAATTGGCTGGAGTGAGAGAACAGTGGCATAAGGGAAGCATAAAAATTGTAGGGGTTGGAGCAATTTGGTCGTCTCTCTATGTGCTCGGCACAATGTCAGAGTCAGTAAGAGCAACAAAATGTCACAGAGTGTCTTTGGCCTCTTTTACACTACTGAAAAATGTATTTAAAAACTGTAGAGGGATTGGAGAAACTGAAGTTTTGTGTGAGGTTTAAATGGCAAAAAAGGGTTTGAGTGTAGAACTGCACACTCCTGATTTTTAGTAATTTGGTTCACTGACAAAATCCACAAAGAGGAAGGAAGGGGCTAATGTCGTCTTCTGACAAAACCTCTCCCAAAAGGGGTTACGTCTGTGTTAATCTCAGTTTCTCTAGTTCAATAAAGGTAACAGAGGAACCTTTACAGAGTCTGACCTTTACTTGGCCAAACTTAAAGTCTAAAGTCTATTAGGTCTTTGAAAAAAGGACGTTCTCCAGAGCATGCCAGAGAGTTTTATAATATGTCGTTAGGTGGCATCAAGTTTTTTGTTTGCTGTTGTTTGGATTTGACAACTGTAGCATGCAGGAAAGACCACATTCATTGTCGCCCCTGCTTCTCCCTTTGCATTCCATAACAACCAGGTGAGCAACAAGATGTGTGGAGTGAGAAATGGGGAGACAAGAAACCACCAGAGCTGGATGCGAGGAGAGGGAGACTAGAGTGCATCTGCAAGGAGCCCTATCCTCCCCCACGTAGTGAGGAGCTGCCCTGGTGGTTGTGCCATAAGTAGGCTGGCCAGACTGCCTGTCAGAAAATGTCACCCTCATGTGCCCCGCAGAGGTCTCCATGAGGGCAGTGACCTAGCTCAGCCTCAGTACAGGGTGAGGAAAAAGCAGGATGTTTCTGGTCACCATCTGCAATGGTCTGGGATGTCCTCTGGGGATGCGCCTGAGCATGGCCTCGTAACACGCACGCCCTCTCTCCAGCGCCACCATGAGAAGGCGTTCATTCCTTCAGCCTCTTCTCATGAGAGCACGTGCCATGAACTGTCTAGATGGTGAATCCAGGTGTAGGAGAAAGGCAGATGGTGAACTTTTTTTGCAAGTTTTTGTTGGGAGTTTCTCTTGTTTTCAGCAGTTTTGGGGGCAGGGGTCCCATTCTTAGGCAGTTTGTGGATACTTTATTTATTTGGACAGGGTTTGTCACAGGGAGCTTTTTGCTTACCTTTTCTTTTCTTTTTTTTTGTGCCCCCTCCCAATTTTGTGTGTGGGTTATTTATATCTATTTTATTTTTTGTCTGGTTTTTGTGCTTTTTGTTTTCAGAGGTGAGTGTGGGGGTCAGGTAGGTTTGTTTGTTTGTTTTCTGTTTCTTTCAGCAGCCTTTCCTCACCCTGGCAGCTGCCGGCGCAGGTTGTGTATTTCTTGTTCCTCTTTAGCTTTGCCCTGGATCCAGACTGAGGCCTTCGGCGCCTTCCGGCAGCTTATGGTGCCTTCCACAGCTAACGGCTTCTGCAAGCCGCTCCCTGATTGGTGGGATCCTGCCTGTTAGCTGTTTCCTAATAGGCCGGTTGGTGATGCGAGGGGGCTTCCTTTTTTTTTAATCCTCCATCTTCCCCCTTCACTCCCTGGCAACCAGATTTTATAGTATGGAAGACGCAGGACAAACTTTCTACTCGTAGAATAAGATAATTTTCATTACAAGGCCATGACACATTTAAAGTGCATTTTCCCAAGTGTTAGCAGGGAAGTCTAAGTTATCTCCATGTTTATTTTTCTCCCTCCTGTGAACTCGTGGTATGTCTGAGGAGTGGCTCGCTTTCATGAGCTGCCATGTTGTGAAGCACTGCAGGCAAAGGACATGGCTGCCTCACATGATTAAGATCTGAAGAAGTTACAAAAAAAATCAAAGCAGTGGCTTACAAAGTGTCAGGTAACTTTCTTAATGGATATTTATGATAGCTCTGTGAATGCCAGGAAAGAATGAATAAAAGTAGAGGAAATCAGTTAAATCAAGCCTTCAGGTGTAAATGCTGATTGTTGTTCCTGAGCACTTAATCATGAGATCTTAACTTTCAATATCACTTTTTGTGGAGGTCTTACAGTAGCTTAATGGGCAAGCTTTTTACCTCATCTGATAAAGTTAGACGTAGCACTGCATTTCCTATTGTGATTTGAGCTGTGGAGTGCAATGGAAATGACTGAAGGCATGACAACTGTCCTGTGGTGCGATGGGTGGGATTTGGTTCTCTAGACATGGTTGCAATCAGTGTTATTATGGGCAAAGGGGAACAAGAACTATATAGTGGAGCCATGAACTATTTTTATCAGCCTGGTGCTCTGAATTACCTAATTGATACAGAAAAACACATTAGCAAATGCAGTTAAAGTTGTTAAATAATTTTTTTTTTAGTAGCTGCCCTTTTTTTGGTGTTATGCTCACACTTCCAATGTCCCTCCATGTCCTAAAGGCTGACGTTTCAAGTCTTCCTTATGCAAAATGTAGGGTAGGCTGTGATAAGCCATTAGCATTCCAACGTCTTCTCTGTGAGGAGGAGCATGATGCTGATGGTGGGGGCTTCTTCCTCCTCATTTTTTGGGTCCACTTGGATTTCTTTCATGTGTTTCCACATCACAGCATGCTTCCTTCTCTCAGGCTGCCAGCTGCAGCCCCCCACCCACAAAGGGCTATGGTTTGTCTGGCAGTGACTTGAGGGGATGCATGAAACCCTCCCCAGATGGGCCATCCCCAGAACCGAAGCTGGAGCAGGGGAGGCAGCAGTCACTGAGCTCGGCATAGATGCTACGACAAAGCAAATCCAGTTCAGGCCAAGACAAGCACAGACAAATCCTGAGACCCTGCAGTCAATATAATCAGGTCAATATAGAGCCTGTGTCCTGCTGTTAATGGCACAAATCACATTTACTGGAGTACAATAGGTGTTAAGTGCAATTGTAATTTCCCTTCTGAATCTGAGACACAGACAGGGTAGTAAATATGATATGGGACCTCTGGGAAAGCTAAGTGCTTCTGGAAAAGTAGCAGGAAGTCTGGTGGAATACATTAGATTGCCTAAATTGCTACTTGATATCTCTATGTAGGCAACTGAATCCCACCCATAACACTATAGCTGGCAACCGAAGGCTAGGAAACAAAAATAAGCAGAAGGCACTACGCACTGTAAATGGCAAGAACGAAGCCTTTGGTCCAAGAGTATAAAGGAAGTTCTAAACAGAGCTTAACAAGTAGAGTGCACAAAATTGAGTAGATAATGGAGATGTTCAAGGTTGGAGATGCAGTTTTAGGCAGATAAGTATTTGAGCAGAACCTTCAACTTATTCCTAAAAGATGGGAAAGTAGTTGCATTGTAATAGAAGTGTTTTGAATGGACAGGAGAGGGTTAATGTCAAAAGTGCTGAAAAGTGATGGGTTAAGATGGATAATATATTATTTCCACTACTAAATTTTACAAATATAGTTTATGACTGAGCACTACCTAACACCATTTTTACGCTAATACTCATTCTATCCATTTTGGGGTGGGGGAGTGGGAAGGGGGAGAGGAATCCAATTCTTAGCTTAAATCAGGAACTGGAGATGATCTGTTGGCAGCAGCATTGGTAGTTTAGCACAGATAGTCATCAGTATTTATAAGGTACCAGACAATGTAAAGAAGGCATAAGTTTTTCCTTCTCATGTGCAATAGATATGCTTGCCCTGAAGGGGAATATCCTGTGCTAAGGAAAAAGCAAGATGTGAAGTCATAGGGAAAAAAGTTACATTTTGCATTCAGTCTCACTTAGAAAGTGTGAGTACCGATTTCTGTAAATGTTCTTGTTTATCCTTAATATCTATTTTAGTTTTCTGCTTTTACCAATTGCTGTAGTGTCTGTGCATATTTTATGGAACGTATGTATTAGTAACAAAGTCTAGAGATTTTTTGTCTGTATACAGGATCTTGCAATTACACAGTATAAGAAGAAAAGCAATTAATGTTCTAGTTAGTGTGAGGAGCTCTTATTTAAAAATCAGTTCTTATTTCACCCCCATTGACACCTATACAATCTTTCCAAGAAGCTGACATGTAATACTGTTCTACATTATTCTTCCACAGCCATTTTGAATAAAACAATAAATAAATGTTAAAATAGCACAGTAAATACTGTGTATGCAGTCAAATGGTTCTTTACAACTTCTCTTTTTTTCCACTGTTCTCTTTTATTGTGTCAAAATGGTTTTCAGCTCTCCAAGAATTATTATGGCTTTGTCCAGCCTTTCAAAGAGATGCTCTGACTTTTTCTGTGGGAATGCTGTTTTTAAGTGTTTTAACTACATTGACGGCAGTCAAATATGTCCCTTGATAAATAAACTGACTTGACAGTGTTCTCTACTACTATTAAATGGAGCTATGTGCTCTTCTAAAATTTCTGCTGCACAGAAGTTGCTGTGGTTGCTAGTAATCTGGACAGATTGCAATAATGTCTGATCATGCTTTTGGGGAGTCTGATCATACTTTTGGGGAATCTAAGGTAAGAGTTTTGATTTTAAATGAAGTGTTCCTAGCCATTACAGGCTTTTTTTATATATCACAGTTTCTTCTTGCTATGGTAGTTCACCAGTCTTGTTCCCTGGCCACCACCATGGGAAAACTTTTAGTGTTTCTCTCTTCAGCCAAAGAAACAGTAGCAGTGACTAGTCATGAACAAGTAGCATTTTTTCCAGGTCACACTATTGCTTCGCGTTCATAAGTCGGTCTGGGTTCGGAAGGGATTGTTTTTTGTCAGTGTTTCCAAATTTCATAGTCCTTAATACTAGGAGTACCCAGCAGAGCCTGTAGGTGGAGAGTGCACTAGAGGTGTGAGAAAAAGCTCGGGAAAAAATGTTCAACTAAATTTTAAGTCTGGTTGCCTCTCCCAGTATGTTGCGTTAAAACTTTAGTGTCCCAGCTGCACAAGAGGCATGTTGTATATGCAAAGCCAAGAATTTACTGTAGGTCTAATTGGAATCTTAACAATCTTGCCAAAGAAGTACTATTAGTCCAGTTACAAAAGTGCTAAGACTTACCATGCAAATTATACAATTATTGCAGTTCAATCACAGTAATAATAGTTTAATAGTTAAAACTGTCAAACAAACTTTACACTTTCAATGGTTTCATTCAGGGGGAAAAGGTTATGGTGAGTTGTCATCCTGAATCCTTTGCCAAGGGAAAGTGGTGGGGGCTTCTTCTTTCTCATACTTGAGGGGCTCATACTAAGGGGTACTTTTAAGCATTTTCTAACATATTCTACAGCTGGCTTCTTTTGCATTTCTGTGTTACATCTGCATTTGTTATATAAGGTGTGGTTTTTTATGTTGGAAGATTGTCTTTTGTTACTCCTAAAGCCAGTTTCACTCAGCTCGAAATGTATCATCCCTTCAATGATCAGTATTTAGTCAGTGATGATTTGTTTATAGCCTTGATCTGTCATCCCGTGTTTTTATTTTTCAAAGCCTCTACTGTTATCCAGAGTTTATATTCCACAATACCACATAATTTATTCTGTGCACAATAAACTGTCACTAGAATAGTACTTGTTATCACTATCTGTTACTCACAGATCTATATCAGAATTATTATAACAAGAGACACAGCACCACACAATTGTACAAAGATAAGCAAAACTCAAACAAACTAGATAACAGTCTGCTGGAGCTAAAAAAGCTAAAACAAAGCTCCAGGCAAGCGTAAGACAAGTCCAGACAAATCATGCCTGATAAGCCCCAGTCCAGTGGCCTTGCAGTGTTAGGACAAACCCTGTGGTTTCTCCTTCAGCAATACCATATCTACTGAGCTAAAGGACTACAAAAGTGAGACAGAATTGTCCTGAGTTGTCCCTACAACACAGGACAAACTGTGTTGATACTGTTTGTAAAACTGAGAATATATTCTTGAATGGAACTTATTACGGTTCACATGTTTTTGAACCATTCAAAGTCAAAATGACTACCGCTGAGAATCAGCTGAGGCAGCCACCGTGAAATGATCCCCGAGGATTCCAACAATAAGCTAAGGGGGGCAGGGAGTTTGGTCTTGACAGTAAATAGCAGCCTGCTAATGAGGTGCTTACAATTCTGTATTATAATTGTATTATCAGAGTTGGGAAGTACAGAGGTCTTAAATAGTACTTGCAAAACTAGGCTAACTAAAGTAGTATAGAATGTTTTATGTCAGAAGGGTTATCTCTCTGGGTATCTTCTCTCCTGTTCTCCTTTAGCATTTTGTGAGCTCTTCACTTGTTTTATAAGCTAATATACACAAAGAAGTTTTAGGTCAAGCACTTAATGTGAAGGAGTATGAAATATTAGCAATGACCTCTCACATTAGATCCTGTAGTGGTTCACAAAAGACAAATAAAGGAACAGCGTGACAAAAAAATTACAAAAAAAACAAACAAAAACCCCCCTCACTACAGAACTGAGCACCTCAGCTGTAATACAAATCAAGTACCAACCTTTTCTAGTGCTGACAAAGATCAGTTACAGGGTGAAGTTGTGAGCAGTCAGTGGAAGTAAGTTAACCTGCGGTCCTATTTACATGAGCAGAGTTTGCAGACAGAGAAAGGATGCCAACTCCTCAAAGCTCTCTCACTTGATACTTCAAATTGAGAAGCAGGAGTAGTAAGGGAGAGCAGAATCTGGTGGATCTTAAGCAAGCCCAGAGGATTTCTCTGCTTGGTCTGTTAGATGTTTACACGTTTACACGTCTGGTCAGGAGTGAGGATGTGTGCAAATTCCAAAAATGCAAATACACCCCCCCTAGCCAACCAGCAACATTGATCAACACAGCAGTGCCTTTACAGGCACCCACATAAACACAACGGCAGTCACATACAAATAATCAGTGTGAATCGCCTGATCCTGTTCTTCCGCTCTGGCTGATGGTCTTGATTTTCCCTGGTGGAACTTGTACACAACCTCTCTGTCTTTATTCACAGATAAATCTGTATTCATGGATCCCTCAAATAGTAGCATGAACCTAAAGTCCAATATCCATACTCACACCATAGACCCCTTACTCAGTTGCAAGCTCAGACCTTGGGTCTTTCCAGATGCTGATCTTCTCACTGGCTAGTCCAGCTTTAAGTTCACTGGCTACTCATGGCCACACACAATAGAGCAAGGATCACACAGAAAATAGTTAGCAATGGAATTTAGTAAGAGAATAGCACAGATTATGGGGATTGGGTGGAGGGATTGGCCAGAGAAGCATACTGATGAGAAGCTTGTTTACACATCATTAATACTTTCTATTGCTATTCCCATCACATGCATGATAATATTGTTTCCTTTCTTGCTAGTTACAAGGTTCTGGTTGAACCTCTCCACTGTTGTGCTCGACTGGTTCCTTCAATGTCCCATCAGTTAGTGACCTGAAAGGTCTCATGTTTGTTATCATCTCAGTTATCTATTGGTCCTTAAGGTTTGTGTCATTCTGTTTCATCTATTACTTTTCTTCTGTTTTCTCCTTTTTCCTTATGATGAATAGCTGTTAAACACTTATCCTTACAAACCAGGTGTCCTTACATTCCAGACCTCCTTAAGGAAGTGTGTGACTGATCCAAGGGAAAAACACAGGTTGGATTTAGCTTTGAGATGTGCTCTGTCTCAGAAATCCTCCTAAGTCTAGAGCAACATCTTTGGTAGCTTAAATATAACAAAAAAGTCAACTTCAAAGAGTACATTTCTTTTCAGTGAGAATTTTATAATCCAGTATATACTCCTGTAGATTTCTCCCTCAGGATGGCTTTCAGCTTGGAACAATGAGTGCTTTGCATGTTCTTTAGGAAACAGAAATCCCCGACTGCAGTCACTTGTCCATAATTTGTGACTTTTCAAAATAAAATACTTCTCATGAGCAATATTTGATTCTGGCTATTTATAAGCAGGAAAGAATTTTAAGAGTAATAAGAAACTGTAGAGACCAAACAAGTAAATAACTTTTTTAGTTATAAATGTTATAACAACTGGCTTTATATATACAAAATCTCACTACAGATACAAAACTCCTAGTAATATAACACTAATAATGAGAACCATCTTGCTTAAATCTGCTTTGCAAAAATTAGGCATCTGTGTAAACAAGTTGCATGGGTTCTGCTAATATTGAATGGAGCAACAGGCACCCTCAAACTATGAATCGTCCCCTCTTGAATTAAATAGTTGAATCACTTTCTGGAGATTGCAAGGTAGGATAGACATCTAAAGTGGTATGAATTGCTCTCTGGAGGCACCAGCCTTCCCCTGCCGAAAATGGGGAGATCTTAGATGACTGGGGATGGGGGGCAGTACAAATACAAATTGCTTTACTTCATTTTCTCTCTTGGCTGGAATAGGCTGAAGACCATTTTGGCTACTTTTATCGTGATTTGGTGGCTGTTCCAGCACAAAGAGATCACTAAGACATTAAGAAGCAATGCCTGTAACTGGTTTTATATAAAATCTACTAATTCAAAACTTCAATTTTCGTATGCGTGGTTCTCAACACAGTCACATAAGGAGCTGATTTGAACCAAGGAAACTGGACAAATAAATGAGGAATAAGAAAAGAGTGTCTGATATTAATCTGCTTTGTTGTATCCAGGATTGTGAATGAGTGCCTGGATAGCACAGAAACACGTCAAGACTGATATTATGAGAGTTTGCATCAGCTAAGGACCTGTCTTAATATATTCATTCATGTACAAGAACAATTAATAAAAAGCTCAGGGAGACTTCTGTTTGAGCAGGGATTGACAAAATAATGATAGCTTTTCTGTATGTGAAATTTGAGTGCAAATCTGTATCATTTTAGCAAACAGCTGATGGTGGCTTTTCATCAGTCCTGCAAGGACACACACACGCACATGCATGCCAGTTCCTTCTTTAATTCTGCCCACACTACTAGTGTGTGAAGAAACGTATCTAGTTTCCAATTGGGTAGATTAATAAAATAAAGAAAGGAGTGTGTTAACTCTAATACACTTTCATCAGGTCTTAGCCATTCTGGTTATTTTACTGTATTAATTCTAGCCTGATCTTCCACAGATTAACCTTTCTTATAACACTGTCACACCCCACCAACTGTGATTTAGCAAGTATGTAATTTATCACTTAATAAGAATGTCCATGTTAACCACAGTGGGAGATTTTACTGGCAATAAAACCTGCTTTTTCTCTTAGGGAAAAAAAAGGCTGTATCCCAGTGGACTAAGAAAGTTTAAGGTCTCTTACAATGAGAATGACCTTAGAAAGAATGGATTTTTTTATTAGCAAATATTTAGTATGTGTTGTGGTAGTCCTGAGACATTCTGTGAGATTAAAGACCCTTATTGGCCAGATATTTTTATAAATAAAAATGTAGACAATGTCCCGAGTAGTTTTGTGTGTCCTGAGTAGTAAAAAAGTAGTTTTATTTAGCCCACATTGCACTTATATTATTATAGTCAGAAATAAAGCTCTAAATATGGTCCTTACTGTCCTACCATTGCATTGTCTTTTTTTTTTCTTTTTCTATAGAGGTGATAATTTCTCTATTTTATTAACTCTTTTTCAAGCACAGAAGAAAGCTGAAAATTTGCAGAGCTTTCAGCTCCAATCTTGTCTAAACTACCTGAATCTGTTTTGGACTGTTAAATGCAACATTCCTCCTCTGGGAAGAAGGATGCCCTGCACTAGAGTATCTAGCATAGTATGCTGATAGGGTCGCTTTTCTAAGAGGACTGAGAGTAAGCTGCTTCTGTTTCCTTCATTCCTTACAAAGTGTTGATGTATCAATTCATTCTTCCTTACATTTACCACTGTGAATATAAATCTCAGACAATAATATGTAGTAGAGATGGGGTCAAAAACCAGCGATAAATATCTGACGTCTTTAAACCAGTCAGAGATTTCTGTAAGCCTGTGGTAAGTTCTGAATGTTAGTGAAAATCTGAGGCTGTTAAAAGTGAACATATGGATAAGGTCACAACCTTATTGTTTGTCGCTTCCGTTTTAAAATCAGTTCTCCAAGAATATGGCACTATTAATTACCTTTTTCAAATTCTTTTTACCTTTGCAAAGCTACATTCTATAGAAACTGATGATGAATATGGAGAAGTTCCTGACTATAAGAATCAGAACATTTACAAAATCTGAACCTAGATCTCTTGGACTATGTATGTGACTCCTCTTTTTGACTTAATTTTTCTCAAATAAAAATTTTTCATACAACTCTAAAATATTTTAATCATTGAATGACTTCTCCCATAAACTAAGAAAGCAAGCAGAAAGGAAAAAGATGACTCTTGTTACTTCAGGTTATAAATCTCTAGGAGGGACTCTGATGCTAACCTGGTAGGAACATAACTGTAGATGAATAAATGGAAGAAAGCCCTCTAAAATCAAATATACACTCAAGTGTGTTATTACTAATTTTTTTCTTTTTGCTTCATACTCACTATTCTTTAAAATAGAACTAACATTTCCTGACCACCAAGGAGAGCTATAATTTATTTTTACTTCATCCTAAGCAAAATTTTACTTCAGAGATAAATAAACTTGCTTCATTCTTGACAGTACGTCCAAGGAGAATTCAGAGGAGGGAAGGGAAAGAAAAAAAGTAACGTGATATGCTAGACCTGTAGCTTGGTGAAAGCTTCATTGTCAATGGTCTAAAATTAACAATCACAGTATCACACCTGGGAAGGGTTTTAGAGAAAATAATCTGAGAAAAGCTCACTTGGGAGACTTCTGTAAGTTCCCTACTGGCTGCTTTCTCAAATTCTCTCCATAGAAACATGCTTCAAAGTACATTAGGAGAAGCAATTTTGAGTAGTATTAGTGATAAGGCAGCTGACTCTTATTTGAACTCAGAGTCATTGGGCTTATGGAGACAATCAGTTTAACCGACTAGTGAAACCACCGTAACAACAAAGATCTATGCTGATCCAACATAGGATCCCAGAAATCACTAAGAGTTCACACACATACACATAAAAGTTGATTTTTTTTTCCCCCATCAATTTTTCAGAATCTAAAAGCAATAGAGCACTTAATCTTTTTTTTTTTTTTTTTTTTTTTTTTAATATAGCATACACATTGGTTGGGTCATCTGCTGCATCATCATAGCATCAACAGTCTTCAGACCAGATGGATGACCAGACAACAGATAATTCGCTTTGATGCGATACCCTTATTTTTCAGTTTTCCATACGGAATTACTGCACCTGAGCTTAATGTGATAAAAGTTCAAAATCTGTAGCTGCTGAAACATGCGTGGGACAGTTTCCACGAAGATGAGCTCATTATGTGACCTGTCCATCACCCACATTTTTAGTGTTACTTGAAGATCCTGGTAAAGCTCTTTATGAAAGTTGTATGAAATGCATGATGTAAAGCTTAGAATAGTGAAATATCTGGAAGAAAAGTTTCTCAGCTGAAGTGATTTGCCTATAGAAGTTAATTCTGAAGCAATGAGGTGCATGGTCATTGTTAGATAATTATAAAAGCTGTTTCTCTGAATTCTCTATCAGGTTCACAGTAACATCCCCATAGCTATTAGTGTCACTTTCAGAAAAGAAATCTGTCAAAAGTTTCAGTAACTTGATAAGTGAAACAAGAATGCTATAAAAAATTCCACTGCCAATAGTTTTTTTTATTTGAATTAAATTAATGTTAGAGTCAAAGGATGTAAAAAAAGCAAGCATTATGGGGTGAGACAACTAAAACAGTATCAGTTGATTTAAGATACAAACTTTCTTTGCAAATATTGCCTTTTTCAGATGGGCTGTAATGTTCTGTAACAGGCAGGAGTATACAGATTTAATGGTTCATACAAATTTTCTTGACCATTTCTTTTAACATCAACTATGACATTGTGAGAAATAGAAGGAAAAAAACCACACCAAAAACATTGTCACCAGAGGATGCTATTTTGCTTTGTGTCTTAAAGTATCTTTTTTTTTTTTTTTTTTTTTTTGTACAGAATATGCTTAGAGTACAGATCAGTTCATGAAGAAATTCATGTTATATTACTGTTTTCTGAGATGGGTTCTTTAGCAAGGTTCTGGCAAGGTCTGAAGAGGCCTGGTCTCTGTCTTAATTACTGTAAATAAAATTAATTCTTTAGGTGGGGAAATAAAGAATTTCAGTAGTTATGTAGGAATCTTTGGAAAAGTATATAGCTTTGTGATGGGTTGAACTTGGCTGGCTGCCAGATGCCCACCCAGCTGCTCTTTCACTCACCCTCCTCAACAGGACGGGGGAAGAAAAGAAGATGGAAAAAGTCAGGTATCTAAATAAACACAGGGAGACCACTGGCAAACAGACTTGACTTGGGGAAAATTAAATTTACTGGCAATTTAAAATAGAACAGGATGGTGAGAAACAATGACAAAAACTAAAACACCTCCCCCCCTGCCCCCCTGCTCCCTTTTTCCCAGGCTTAACTTCACTTCTTTGTTCCCAACTCCTCTACCTCCTTCTTCCTCCCCCGTCCCCCGAGTGGTGCAGGGGTAACGGGGAATGGGGGGTTGCAATCATTCATTGTATAACCTGATGACAGTATTTGATGTATACATTCATTTATAAGGCAACATTTTTTTTGACATGTGTATTAAGGCAATACAGATAATGTGTAGGTAGATGTGTAAAACAAGAAAAAAACCACACAGAAATTAGAGCAGTTAAGTTTGAAAGAAATAAAAAGACCTGAATATTCAAAACTTTATAAACATCACGCTGTAACTTGCAAATGAAACAGATTTCATTTTTCAAAGTAATGTTGGTAGGGTCAGGATTTTGGCTTGCTCTTGTATTTCTTGAGAAATAATCTTTTCAGTTGAATAAAATAATGTTTGTCTTTTTCATTTTGTGTGTGAATAATCCTACTTAAAAGGGCAAAAATGATGCATTGCCTTCCAGTAAATTGGAACTTATGATCCAAAAGGTTGGCTGTTAGAGAGTGAAGAATGATAATGACTGCAAATTTATTTGGCACCATAGATGAATTTTCCCAATAAATTTTTAAAGTTTTAAGAAATCATGTTGTAATCATATGTATATTTAAAATGAATCAGTGCTCTTCCTCATTTTTTCTTTGAATTTAAAAAGGTTCTACAGAAGTTTGTAGTGTTAATACTGCTCAGGAAGGTCATGTCTCAGTAGTGCTAAGGTAAGGGTCAAGTATTTCACAGGAAATGTCTCTAATAATCCTGCAGGTGGTTGGAATTATCTAGTTTTCCTTGCTCTTCCTTTTTTCCTTTCCAAGCTGGCATATGAGCATGGATTAAATGAATGATAAGGTCCATGTCTGATCGATTTGTCACTTTTTTAATTTAGAAGATACAACTTCCTATCACATTTGAAGTTGAGAATTATGGTTGAGATAATAGAGGTCTGATTCCAGTGGAAGTTAAAAAGGAAAAAGTTGCCTCGCAAATGTCAAGGCACCTTGTGGTCCAAGATGATTAGAACTAAACTGTTTGCTATATGAATCCCAAGGTGCTGCTATATCTCAGCTTCCATGACATTTAGCCAGTGACTTTTCATAGCTTGTTAATAATGTATAGCAATCCCAGTGTAAATTTGCAGTGACAGAGCTGGCCTGTTACAGTAGAGCAGTTAACTAGATTTATTTTGGACAGAAAATGCAGATTTGAAAAAGAAAAATAATCATGACTAATGTCAAGAGAGATTGCACATTTACAAGACTATTTTAGCCAAGACAGTTACTAAGGAGAGGTGCTTTTCCATTGATCTATTATTCTGCCCGAAGTCCTAATTACCTAAGCGAGAGGTATAAACAAAACATTACCCCACTCATCAAGGTTAACACTCATGAAGAAAAATTGATGTCCCAAACAAATTTCATAGAGTGGACTGGTCCATAAAGTTCATTGATTTTGCCAGGTTGACTGAGTCACATAGGCAGGTAAAGGTTACAGCATAAATACTCTTTTATAAGTACAATTGCTGTTAATCATTGCTCCCAGATAAACCTAATAAACTTCTGGTTTGTAGAAACCATGTTTTTTCTGAACCTTGTGTCTCACAGATATACAAATTATTCATAAGCTGTAAAAGGTCACAAGGCAGATGAAGAAAGAGAGGGAGAGAGGAGGAAAAGGGTACAGATAAAAAATAGACTCAAAAGATGAGTTACAAAACAGACTCAAAGAGCTATGAGTTAAAACAGGATATGAATTAGAGTTGTAGGAAAAAATTGGCTGACATTTGGATTCTTACAGATTTTCTCTGAGGCTGAAAGTTTACTCACATGGAAGAAATTTTACTATGACTGCAGCTATAATTGTCATCTATCAAAATCCTTCATTTAATTCTCTCAATAAATCATTAATCAATGACTTTGGAATTGTTTTAAATATAGTATTTGGTGTAGTAAAAATGTATGCATGCCAGTAGCCCTTAGAATGCAGAAGGGCTACTGAAGTAAAACATGAAGTAAAACTTTGACAACAGTTATCACTGTTGCTTTTTTACAGGAGTTTTACATAGGACATCTTGGGCTTTTATTGACAACTTCAACTAGGAGTTGAAGTCTGTTATTGATTTACTCACTCTTTATATGGAAATGTGTTGGCAAAAAATACAAATATTTTGGCAACCCCAAAATTGTTATTGAAAAATTCTGATTAGGCTTGAATAACTCAATGTCTGCATAAAGCACTTGAACAAGTCTGTGAAGTTCCCTTACCCTTGTTCTGATGAATCTTTCCAATACTGACATAAATATGGAATTTCTAATTTGTGTAGAAGCAGCTGTATATTTTTTATTTGTTTAAATAACTGCAAGTTTTGGTTTTTTTTTTAAATACTATGTACTTATTATATAACAAGCTAGTAAAATAACTTAGCTTCTTATTACCATAATTTTCAGGAGCAGAGCAATTGTGGGGATGTTTCAGATTTTTCTACAGTTAGCGTTTTGATCAATAATCATTGATACAAGAGACTACAGACAGCTGAGTTTATGCTGAAGTGTGAGGAACTCAGGAAATAAGCAGACATTCAGACAGATCTTTCCTCAGTTGTGTTCCAATTCATTAACAGATTCCTCTGCTGCTCTTCTAGTTTTAATCTCAAAAAAAAGATTGTTGCTTTGATGTGGAAACTTTGACGTTCTTAGGTTCGATCTGACAAGCACTGGACTAATGGAAAAATAACTACTTCATTCTCCCAGTGTAAGTTCTGTGAATTCATTACAAGAAGTGTGTGTTTCTACCTTATTATTGATTGATAAATCATAATGTCCAACTGAAAAAAAACATTTAAGTTATCCATATTTTTTTTATTTCGTCATTTTCCCTGCTACATTTGCTGTTTTAATTATTTTATTTGATATAATGAAGAGCAGGAGGGCAGACCTGGGTTCAGTCTCATATGTGCCGCAGCTGCTGCATTAGATTGTTAAATGTTATATATAATGCAAGGATGTCTCTTATTACTAACAATTAGCCCAGTTCTGATCCACTGTATAGCCAGCTTTGGGGTAGGATGTCTACACCACTGAGACAGGGCTACTTAAATCAGGTAGATGGCATTTTCTCTGACCTTTGATTGATAAAATATCAATAATGTTACAATTTCCTGTAGTTCTGTCAATCTATCAATATTATAGTAGGAAATGCTTAAATTGTGATTTAAGATTACTAAATCTGTGAAAGTTTCTTGGGACTCAATTCATCTTTCCTAAACAGGTCAGCCAAGCACATATAGACAACACCCTATTAACTCCGCTGTCTTTCCGTATTTGTACAAGTTTCTTAGGGTTAAAGGACAATTCTTCATTATATTAATGGGCAGCCCCTTAGACAGCTAAGCCCTCATCCTGAATGAGTCATCTTTCTTTTAGCCTGAACTGTGTAGCTAGGCCAGCTTCAAGCTTGCAAATTGCTTTTATACTGAGTCCATTACAGGTCCATTCTCCAGCCCCTTTCCTGCCTGTTCCCTGATTCTGTATTAAATGTCCTGGCTGAGTTTAAATGTCCTGGCTGCTTTTTGCAAAAAGGCCTTCAGTGCATAACTATTCCCTCCACTGTTACTGAATCAAAGTACCACAAAGCTCTGTGAGGCAGGAACAAAGAGCAGCTTCTATCAACCCATAGTGAATCATAATGAAAACCTGTTGTGGTTTAACCCCAGCCAGCAACTAAGCACCACGCAGCTGCTCGCTCACTCCCCCACCCAGTGGGATGGGGGAGAGAATCAAAAAAAAGTAAATCTCGTGGGCTGAGATAAAGACAGTTTAATAGGACAGAAAGGAAGAAAATAATAATAATGATAACAATAATAATAATAATAAAATGTCAATAATAATAATAAAAAAATTAGAATATACAAAACAATTGATGCACAATGCAATTGCTCACCACTCACCAACTGATGCCCAGTTAGTCCCCGAGCAGCAATCCACCCCTTCCGGCCAACTCCCTCCAGTTTATATACTGGGCATGACATCATATGGTATGGAATATTCCTTTGGCCAGTTTGGGTGAGCCGTCCTGGCTGTGTCCCCTCCCAACTTCTTGCGCCCCTCCAGTCTTCTTGCTGGCTGGGCATAAGCAGCTGAAAAATCCTTGACTTAGTATAAACACCACTTAGCAACAACTAAAAACATCAGTGTGTTATCAACATTATTCTCATACTAAATCCAAAACATAACACCAGCTAGTAGGAAGAAAATTAACTCTATCCCAGCCGAAATCAGGACAAAACCATAGAGAAAATCATCTTAATAAAGCTAGAATGCTGTATCTGACAAAATAAATCTTCCCAACTGTATCGGGTTTGTGTGGCAAGGTTTTGGTAGCGGGTGGGGGCTACAGAGGTGGATCTGTGAGAAGATGCCAGAAGCTTCCCCTCTGTCCAACAGAGCCAATGCCAGCCGGCTCCAAGACGGACCTGCCGCTGGCCAAGACTGAGCCCATCAGCGACAGTGGTAGCGCCTCCAGGATAACATATTTAAGAAGGGGAAAAAAAACCTTCTGCGGAACAGCAGCGGGAGAGAGGAACCAGAATACAGGAGAGAAACAACTATGCAGACACCACACCAACATAACCCTGCTGTTCAGGACCCAGGCAGCAGAGATTTCTTACTGTTTCCAATGACTGAATCTTCCCAAGTATCTGCAACCACTCGTGACATCAAGTACGAGTGAAAGGTACAAACCTTTGAAGTTTTTTGCCAACTAGCTCTATGAGCAAAACAATCTTCGGTGTCATCAAGGCATAACATGACAATCTCTGTTATCTCAGCACTTTGGGGGATGGTGAGAGTGCAACGATCATGTTATGGAATCATCTAGTGATAGCTAATGAACTTCTCAAACTGAACATCTCACTGGAAGCCAAATTTGAAAACTCAACTGTGATAGAAGCATGGCTTATTTAGAAGAATAGGGCCGGAAGTATCTCTGCTTTACCACTCCCAACACCCTCCAGAGATGTAGGGGTACAGGCAAGGAAGAGGAAGCCTAAGGTGGACTAGCACTAGTTACTGGAAAGACTGGAGACTGACACTGAGGATGAGGAAATTCGTCTTCTACAAGCACAGACAGTCTTTGTCCCAGAGCTGTTGCTTTTTAGACTTTCAGATGAAAGGGGCATAAAAATAGTCAAGGCCCTAATGCAGCATCATTAGGGCACTATCTCTCCCTACCTCCAGAAGAGGAGTGCCATGGCAACTTCCTCACTCAAAGGGCAGGGCCTGACCCTTCTATTCTTTCTGTTTCTTGATCACTTTTTCCTTTTTTCCCAGAAACATGATTTTAAAACCCACACTTTACTTTTTAAACTTTATTTCACTTTTCTGTTTCTTGAGTGACTCTCTTGTGTTCTAAGACCACTGGTGTTTGGATCTTTGTTCAGCCTGTATTTCCCTACCCTAAGTGTTTTCAGTCTCTTGTTTTGTTAGTATTCTTGCTCTCTCTCAAATGTCCCATTTGATCTCTCTCAAGACTTATATTCAGTAAAATAATTCTTGACAAGCAAACTCATCTCTTACTCATTATCTATATTTTCTGTGTTCATATCAGCCAACAGCACAAAGAGCAAGCATGAAGAGGAAGCACCTTTAAAATGATCAGTGGACTTTGCTCCTGATTTAGGAATTTCAGCTTGGAAGTGCCTAAGATGTTATAGTTACACTTCAGGATCATTTTGACTCATAGGTTTCCTAGATGGCTTGGGATTAATTTAGATATAAAATAGGTTCTACTAGATGGGTGGTGAAACTGGCCACTGATTCTAAACCTGTGTATGTATTTAAGAGGCAGTTTAGACACTTAGAGGCACGTATGCCTCTTCCTTTCACTTCTGTTCTTCATTGTGGTACTTAATATAGGTGCTAGTGAAACAGTGTTTGTCATAACCAGGGCAAATGCCCATTAGCTTCCTACAGGACCTTCAAGGTCATCTTAATAAACTCCTGCATTCATTGTGGAAGATAGAGTTTCCATTCCAGCTGAGATTAATGGGGAGTGAGGAAAGATTGCAAAATTGAAAGTTTGCAAGTATCATTTCATGACAATTTGCAGTTAATGTCAGATGGAGGTTGAAAACTGCAAAGAACTGGCTCCTACAGATACATAGGAGATTTAATGGTGACTAGTTGGCCATGTTTTTCTGGAAGAAGGAAATGAACTGTCATCTTCTACACCATACTAATCCTCAACTAAGCATTTTGCTGGGATGCTTATTCCCATCTCTGTTCTTTACTGCAGTGTAAAAGTACTAAAGTTACATTCTTCTGTTTCAAATCCATCCAATTCAATAGAATCTTTTCAGTCTTTTGTTCAGCTATTGCATTGGCATATGTCCAAATTAAGATAATCACTCCTGATAATGATTGATATAAAGGTACAACAGAAAAGGGGCTATGTTTGCACCACGTTATGTCAGCGTTTTATATGAGAGAAAAAAGCTGTAGAGAATGATAGAAAAGAGAAAGATCTTTGCCGTCATCCCTATAAACTGGTCATAATTAAATTGTGAATGCGTTATTCTTACAGCAAATGAGCAGTATTTTTTGCTGCCTTTCAGTACTGAACTATTGATCTTATGTTGATACCTTTGTAAGTTTAAAAACTCAGCCTTCACAGTGTATTAGCTTTCTTTATCAGATAAGCTCTAAGGGATATTTGCTGCTAAACCTAGATATGCACTTACTTATAAAGGCATAAATTGTTTTTTATTAAATGGCAACCAATGTACAAGATTTGCAGTGGTCATACCTTGATATGAAAGCTATCTAAAAGCCCCTGTTTTTCATTTGCAGAACGGTCATATACCAAGCACCACATACAAATGTGTTCCAAAGTATTTGAGTTAGGTTTAATGCCATTTATAGCGCAAGAACTGTTTTCCATATCTACTTACACTTTCTAATGTCAGTTGTATTTAAATTCTGTTGTTTCTATCCCTTCTAATGCTCTAAAAGAAATGACAGAAGGGAAGTAAGAATGTGGAGAGGCAGAACAGAAACGCAAATTTATAAAAAAAGGAGTAAGAACGAAGGAATGTGAGAGCAAGCAAAAATTTAAGAAATTATTGAAGTGCTTTTCATATCCTAAGAAGTGTTAACTTCATTACCACTCTTAATAAAGCATACAATTTATTGCAATTTTGGGAAATTTGCAAAAGCTGCTGACATTAAGGTGTTGTTTTATGACTTGCGAACACTTAGCAGTAACATGCTTACTGATAGTTGTTTCATAATTCCTCAGAATCGTTTAGTTAATAGAGTGCCTGCCTCTGCAGTCATGAAGCGTCATTTATATCTAATTATGCTATCTGAACATAAGCAAACTGAACACTGTGGTATTGTAGTGTTTACAAAAAGTAAAACACATCAGTATGTGAAATACTTGCAATATTCTTAAATATTCTTTAAGGTGAATGA
The DNA here is from genome assembly GCF_018139145.2 of Gymnogyps californianus. NCBI lineage: Eukaryota > Metazoa > Chordata > Aves > Accipitriformes > Cathartidae > Gymnogyps > Gymnogyps californianus. The sequence goes on from NC_059473.1 coordinate 98,189,680, forward strand.
TTGTCTGACTTGTGAAAAATTGATGTATGTGGCATTTGATTTACCGGATATCTAAGTGCTTTCATGGGTTTATGTTTTCCACGTAAATTTCAATTTGAAGGCAAAGTCATGTTTTTTAAAAGTTTTCTTTTTTGGTGGTGCCACCATCACTCTATATGGTATTATACACTTAATAAATATTTGGAAAGTTTTCAGTACAAAATAGTTTATTTTACCAAACATTTATACATGTACTTATACATATATCTATTTTTCTGCCTCAGTGAGAGTTAGGCCCATGGCTATATAGTTTGTGTCTGTGAAGTCTCAAGGCTTTGTGAAGCCTGAAGTAAAGTCTCTGAAGTCTCAAGCCTTGCTGAGTAGAAAATCATCCAAAGCTTATCCAGGCTGTATCCTGTGATATGAAGCTGATTCCACTGTATTGATTCTCTCCATTGGAGTTATATCAACTTGCTCCACTAGCCATTCTTGCTCCAACTAGTTATGACCACAGTAACTCTGTAAACTGCTCTTGTCTTTACTGGTTTCTACTCTTCAGCAAGTATACACATCATCTATAAAAATGTGCCCACCTGAAGCTGCCAACAGGAGAGTTCTTAAAAAGACCTTTAAGCTTTTCTTCAATGTTTGAGTTTTACAGACTAAAAAGTTTTACAGACTAAAGGTTTTACAGACTAAAATATCAAGCCCGCTCACCTTAGATACACATAGGTGTAGTTATTCTGGCCAGAATTTTTACATAATAAGTGTATATTTCTTCCAGTTTATGTAGTAACCACTTTTTTTTTTTTTTAAGTGAAATGCCTATAAGCACACCAAAGTATAAAGTTAAAGTTAAATTCATTTAAAACTGTCCCAGTAGTCCCTGTGTCTAGTTGCCTTTTTTTCCAGTAGTATATTCTTTCCATTGTTTTATAGGCGTTCATCCTCCTGGTCCTCCTTCCCATATCTGGGAGAAGTTGCTCCCTTCAATTTTTTTTTTTCTTTTCTTTTTTTTTAATATGCTGTGTAGCCAGTGGAAAGAAGAAGGTATCTGCAGAAAATTATTTAAGCTTTCAGTGAACAGAATCATCCTCTGCACCCCTTATTCCGTAGAACATAGGAGAATCCTAGGGTCATTAAAGTTAGGTATGTGAAGTTAGATGGGATGAATTTGGTTCTAGGCTTTGACGTTTGCTAATAGGAAGAAAGGTCAAACTGTATCTTCTCAGTAGATTTTGCTTAATGTTTTGTGGCCAAAAAGCTATACAGGTGGCCTTATGGCTCACTCATTAAGCCTTATCCATGGTTTTTCTCTCACACATTATAATTAGATATTTGAAAAATAGCAGTGTGTGCTTCAGTTTGTACATTTTCCAAGAAGTATGCCATCACTGTCATCTGCAGTTGATGTAGACTTTGGCAAATCTGTTCTGTTGTCATTGTCTTGGTAGATTCCAAATTCCCATTACCCAGAGTGTATTCCATATAAAATGAAACAAATATCTTCTAATAGTCAAGGCAGAAATAAACCAAAACATAATTACTGATACATAGTGTAACGATCCTTCAGGACGTGTTACACATACCTGTCCTGTGGTCCATCCGCCTTCTCTTTTGCTTCAGGATCTGGAAAGCTAAGGTAGACACTGTAGATACTTAATTATAATGATGTGTTTTGTATTCACACAATGGCACACCTTGAGGAGTAGGTGACATGACTATTCTAATTTACTCAAACGTAATTTGTTAATGTAGTCATCTTCCTCTAAGTGGGGCATAAAGTTTCATGCTCTTCATTAGAGCCAAGACAACATACAAGATGTGCACCACCCGGTTGCTAACAGGAGTTTTTGAATACATTGTCTCATGTGAAATATATCCATGTACAACACATCTCAAAAGAATAAATGTTGTAAATACCATTACGGGGCCCTGTTTTGCAGAACATATTTGAGTATATCTGTAAAGCTGTGCGTGTATGCAAGGGTGTGTCTCAATAATGAGATTAGTAAGATTTCTGAGCTCCATTAGAGGTCTTGTGAGTATATTTGGGTCAGTTGTGTAGTTATATGTTGAAATCATACGGAACTATTCTGTTATTAATGATCACATAGGATTTACAACCAAAAAAATACAGAGGAGTTTTTTCAAGATGACTAATATTTGATAACTAGAATGAGAATTAAAACATGGTCCCTGAAGGTTAGCCTTTATGCTGTAGTTACATTTAATGGTGCAACATTTCTCAACAAGCAGTTTTCCAAACATAGATTGCAGTTACTTAGCTAAATAAACTATTTTAGTAGACAGTCTCCGAAGAGTACATTAAGAAAGGTTTATACTCACCTTGATAGAACTAACAAACTGTTATTGAGACTGTTATGTTTGATTATGAACCAGATGTAAAATTTGTGGATGGGTTTTGCCGTCATAAATCCTCTAAAAGATCACCATGGATTACAATGTGAAACTTGGAAGAGTTCCAGTAAAATACTCCTTAAAACAGAAAGGAATATATGAGATTGTGTCTTGTTAATGCACATATTTTATACAAAATGTTTCATACAAAGTATATTTTATATGATGGTTATGCATGGTATAACACTTTGGAATGTTGTTTGCTTCAGGTGTCTTGCTGGATTTTCTGGACAGTTTTGTGAAATAGAAGTTAATGAGTGTAATTCATCACCTTGTCTACATGGCTCAACCTGTGAAGATCATATCAATGGATACACTTGTAAATGTCAACAAGGTAACTGACATTTGACAGAACAATCTTAAACAAAGATAGTTTTGATTTATCAGTGTTACTACTGAGAAAATTGGTAAATTATATCAAGCTCTTTATTTGTATATAACCTATAAAGTACAAAAAGATTAACTCTCTTTGACAAGCTTTTTGAATGAAATCTAAAGAGAATTAACTAGTCTAATAGACATGTTAGAAAGACTTAAAACTAAAATCAGCTCATTAAGTGAGTCTGAAGAATTATCTAGAACTAGGTTTACTATGTATGATCTTTACTAATGTAACTTACTGACCAAGCAGTCAAGTAGGCACTGTATAGCGACTAGATAATTTAACTAGCTACAGAATAAGATTGACTGAAAAGAAATTCTGAACATTTTAACTAACATTTCTTGTTGTTGTTGTTGTTGTTGTTGTTGTCGTCACACATACCCATGCTTAGGTCTGCTGGCTGGGATGAAAAGAAATTTTTTGAACAATTATAAATAGGATGAAAACAAGCACTTTCTAAAAAAAGTGGGAGCTGTTTTCTTATGCTGACATAGATCACCTTAAACAGGTCTTGTGACTTTTAGGAAAGTATAAGGGGTTTAGTATTTATACAAAAGTAAAGGTCACAATCAGCCTGCATTGTCATGCAGTTGCAAATTTAATCTGTTCAGGACTGCTCACTGTTTCCTGTCATGTCTATTAACAAAGAGCCTTTTGTCAACATAAGTAGGGTATAAATAACTGCCTTGAAGCATACTGCTCAATAATTCTGTTACTCTTAATTTAAGAATTATACTAGTACCTACCTCCTGAAACTTTAATTTTTCAGTTTAAGTCTAATGTTTCCTATTGTACTGACCTGCACTGCTGAATACTTTCTTTGGTGGTACTGATGCAAGATTTCTTAGTGATTATTTTAGAGATTATTTAGATATATTCTGGAAGATAAATATTCTGTTCACCCATGATATCTTCATGTATTTGATCTGCTTATTCTCTTTGTACTGAGGTGTGTTCGCCTTGTTGGTTTCAATTTACAAGCAGTAAGATCTTGCTAAACTCTCCTGAAGTCAAGTGACCATATATGTATTCCACAAAACTTTTCTGCAGTCTTTCTAGCAATCTGTTCATATGATTTTTACATAGATTTATATCCATGCTTGTTCTTCATTAAAAAGAAAACACATAATGAATTGAATATTAATAAAATCAGATTTTATTTTACATATTTTTTTCATTCTGAAGTGTCCCTTGTGCAGTTTACAAAACTGTATGTAACAGATTTTTTTTTTTTAAAGTATGCAAGATACTGAAGCAAGAGTGTGTGTGTGTGTGTGTGTGTGTGTGTGTGCGCGCGCGCGTAATGAGAGTCCATATGGACAGTTTATTCATTTGTTTAATCAGTACCGAAGAACGATACTCTAAGACTTAAATGGAAGTATCTTTGGCTTATTAGAGCCTAATTAATTTTAGGACTACCTTACTCAGAGATAAATATTTTTATAGCAACTTTTTTTTATGTCTAAAAGATACTCAGTAATCCAGAAAGACACTATACTCCTGATTTATGAACCACTGAGTGAAAAATTTCTGGACTTTGCTATACAGAGGGTCAGAATTCATGATCATAAAGGTCCCTTCTGATCTTAAAAGTCTGAGTCATGACCTATCTTCAGTACTATATATCTTTTTTCCTCTCAGCACAGTTAGACATTGGAAATTCCACATGGATAAAACTGTGTCCCCTCACTCTACCTGGTACTGCATATGGCCATATACCACCTCACCAATAAAGATGACTTACTTAAAAACTTAAAAGATATAATTTTTATCATTACAGTGCCTCACACAGAAAATATTGTCGAGTTCAAAATTTTTCTCCTTATTTTTAAAGCTAGTAATACTTTAAGTACATTTGAATATAGACATTTAAAAATTGCTTAGAGCCAAAGACTGTAACTGCTGTCTCTATACAACTGTACATGGAAATGCTTGGTATAAGTATAAGAAGCTTCTCTGGGGCCTTGGAACTCACTCCTGCTGCTAACATGTTTTAAACACTTTCCAACCCAATTGTAAGCTGCCTTTTTTTTACATTTCTTTTAACAATAGCATTCATTAGTAGGAGTGAAAGATCTCTACATTATTTCTCCACCAGGAAAAGACACAGTGAAGTAACCACATGCATTAGGTATATGCATCATGGTTACATAGCTTGTTTTTTTTAATTAATGGGGAATTTTCAAATGTTATTTGAGTCTCCGAAACAGCTGGAGAGATGAGAAGGTTACAACTCAGAAAAGGAGTGAATTTGAAGAGGCAGGGGAACCTTTGGGAGGAATAGCTTTTTGGAAAGTTGCACAACTGAAGAAAGGGATTAGAAGATAAAGAAAAAATATATTCCAGAGACAGAAAGTAGAAATGCTTGGAACAAATCTGCTTTTGTTGCAGGCTACTACTATTCACGTATGATAGGACTTAGATTTCTCTGCTAAGCTTCACCTATAGAAATATGGAGGCAGGATTGAATATTTTTGGATCTGTGAAGGTAACTATGGGAAAGAACTTTCCACAAGGCAGAAAGTCTGATATATCCAGCAACAGATCCACAGTTGTAATTTAATGAAATGGAAAAGGGATAGTGGCAAGACAGAAGTAGGAACAAGGCAGATGACTGCAGCTTTCCAAAAACCTCCAGAGAACAAAATGAAGCATGTGGTGACAGCATGTGATACCAGAAAACGGAATTGATTTAGCTCTGACAAATCCATTCTGTAATGGATCATGAATTTTGTCAGCTATTGTTCCAGTAGCAGGCCCCATACCCTTAGAATAATAGATGCATGTTCAGGATCTGTGGCTGCAGCTGCAGGCTGTTCAGGTGCAGAAGCAGCACGGAGAGATGTAAACTGTATTCTAACAGCATCTCAGACAGCTCAAAAGCAACAACAGCAGCCATTGGAACTAATAGTGGCCTCACAGCTGAAGTCTTTAGCTGGGGCAGGCTGCACTTCAACCAGGGCAACTAAAGTAGGACTGGAATGTAACTGGTGGGTCCGTTTGATGCATGCTCTGAGGCAGGACAGGGGCAACTAGGTTTGTATCAGCTGAGCACTGCTGGGGTTTTTTGGGGGCTGTGGGGTTTTGTTCATTTGTTTGTTTGTCTGTTTGTTTGTTTGTTTAGCAATAGGAAAATTTAACTGGAGAAAAAACGAATCTGTAATGAGTGGTGAGAATATCATGGCAGAAGGTCTGGTGTTCTTCAATAACTAGCCATATTTTACAAAATTCTGGGTTTGTATTTACCAAGGAAATGGGCTGCTTCCAGTTCAGCAGGCTCAAATTACATAATCTAAAAACAAAATTACATGATCTATTAACAAAAATGCCAGTAATCTGACTATTGAAGTATAAGAAGATGGTATTCTAATGGCATTCAAACACAAACCTGAATTTGCTCAGAAATTGTCCTCCTCATTGATCTGGTACAGTAATCTGTCTCAGAGTTTCTCTTAAAATTTTTCCCATTATTTTATTTTGTGTAACTGTAACAATTTTCATCTATCTAAACCTCCAGTTTTCCTTCCCCAGTGTGGCAATAATGCACAAATTTAATGAATGGGATAAAAAGGTGAAAAATTAATATAGGCAACTCCATACTCTTTCAGTTTCAATTTTGGAAAAAATATGGCTTTGGTTGCACTATGCAGATCTGGAATGAGATAAGTTTCAGGGAGTGTTTTACCCCTGCTAATTCTTAGCCACAGGAAAGATAACAATACAGATAATTCTGTAGCTGAAGGGCAACCCGTCAAATCAGTTAATTCAGTAATGAAAGAATATATTCAGGTTTTACTCTTGTTTGCTTACTTATGTCTCTACAGAAATAGAAGTTGGCAAATAGTAACTTCCCTAATAGATGTTCAGTAGAGTATAATTGTGAAGTCCATATAGTTTGGATTGTGTTTTTTTATTGTGAAACTATTTGTTTTCTTTTTTCTACTTTGAGAAACCACAGCCCAAAACAGTTCATACCCATAATATACTATATATTTTTATATATATGTGAGGATTGATTATAGTTACCCATAGCTTTTTTCCATTGACACTCAGTAAATGGATTTAGATTTTAGTGAGTCTTGGTTTTGGGTTTATTTGGGTTTTTTTCCTGACAGGATGGGAAGGCCTCCATTGTGAGTCGGATGTTGATGAGTGCATATCCAACCCCTGCATACATGGCATCTGTGTTCAGAAGGACCCCAGCTTTGGTTATTCCTGTTTTTGCAAGCCAGGATTTGTGGTGAGATGCTGACATTCTTTCTCCTCCTTCCCTTAATCTGACTATTCATTGTTGCACAGAAAATACTTTATGTAATCCCTTTCCTTTTTAACCTCACTCAGATGACACCTGGCCTTTCTGAAAAATACAATATTTTAGTAACTGTTCTTTGTTTATTTTGTTTGTTTTACTAACAGGAGCTCTAATATTCCAGAGAAATAGTTACCTAATGTCCACAAAAAGTGGAAAAGTGTGAGTGTATATAACGGCTTTGTCAGTCATCAGAGTACATTAATATTTTTAAACACTAATTAATTTTTTTTACATACCAATTAATATTTTTGTATTTCACATACCAGTTAATATTTTTACATACTAAGATAACTCATACTTGAAACTATTGCATACAGACAGATATTTTGAAAACAAGTTCCCTGAAACTAAATCAAACAATTCCTTTGAATGCTTGACACTGTAGGCTTTGGTCCTATGTTTTATTCTCTCTGTTTAACATACCAAAAGAATCCTTTGAGGGTGGCTAAATGCCAGTGCTGTATTCATCTAAGGTTGAAATTTCCATGCTGCCACCACCTTTTTACACCAGTTCTTTCTGTACTTGAAGACATGCAGTCAGTACCTACAATTTGAGCTTGTACTTTACCTCATCGCGTTTCAGGTTTAACTTAATAGTATCACTTAATAGTTTGGGGCTAGTACATGATTTTTTAAATTTTTTTTTCTTACTTCAGTAATTCTTACCTCTACAATTCCAAGCTTGAAATTGTTATTTGAATATCTTTTCTTTATAAATGATAAGTGATGCTTATTTTAATATCTCTGCACCATTTATTTGGTGTATTTACATCTGTAAAATAGAAGGAACGGATTATTGCAAGTAAGGTTCAGATTTACCTTCATAGATTCTCTGCAACTAAGTCAAGAAAGTAATAGGTAACTTTTCAGATGTTAGCCAGTTTCAGGGCTTCTTTCTACAGCAGAAGATTCTCATTTACAGTCAATGAGGGAAAAACTAATGAAGCAATAAAATGGAAAAAAAAGTTTTTCTAAAAAATGAAAAAAACTTCTGTCTTCAGTTGTTCTCAGGCACCATAGTAAGATCTGTCCCATGCCCATTCTCTCAAGGAGTTCCCCAGTACATACTAGCACATGTCAAGGAGCACAAGTGTCAGGTGGGCTACTCCACAGGGGAAGGCAGGCCAGGAGCCAAGGACAGAAGCAAGGTAGGTGGGGGCAATGACCTTACAGGCAAGGGGTGGAGTCCCACAGTACCCAAACAAGGATAGCAAAGCAAGACCAGTGATGGTGGTAACCATCCAAAAGGTTCTTCCAGAAGTCCAGGTACTGCCAGGCAAGTCCATGATCACAAAGCAGGTCAAAAGTTAAGCCAGGAAGTCAAGGTGGCAAGGCAAGGTCAGCATCAACAAAGAACTGGGCTTTACTATAGCAGGCTTTAGCTTTAATGTAAGCTCAGTCAAGGACCAAGGGCAAGAGCCTGAGCTTAAATGCAGCTTCTGAGCTCAGGTATGAAGGCCCCAGATGAGACACCTCACACATCTTTCTCACAGCTTAGCTCTTTTCACTGCAGGCTCATCCGAGGTTGCACAGCTGCACCGTATCAGAGCTGACCTTGAGCACAGGGAGCTAAACCTGTGAGTGTGAAGGAAGAGGTTGCAGAAATTGATTGCAGAAAATTATAAGGCTAATCAGGGCCTTGACAATGCTATGTTCAAGTCTAAAATACCAGAAGACTATTGTGTTAATGCTCTTGTCACAGGACATTTCTAAGTCCTTCTTCACACACACCCTCCTAAATATTCAGAGTGGAACTTCCAGTTCTAACCAAACTTCATACCAAGTGGCCCATCATTAGTAGTAAACGAGGAAAGGGCTGTCTTCTTTGTGTCGTACAAACATGGCACCAAATAATGGAAGCCTTTATAGGTTACCTTTATAGGTAACTGAAACTGCCATATTTTCAGGAAGTTTACATCCCCTTCCAGAATAACAGGTTATGAGTTCCCCAAGTCTGCATTCATATTTGCCACAATCCAAAATCTGGAGAAAAGATTCAATGTAACCTTGTTAACCTCAATATAACCATAAGGCTTTACTAGACTCAGAGGACTTATTATATCTGAACCCAGCAGTGGGAAGGCATCCCTGGGTTTGGGGTTTTTTTTGGCTAGGACTCACTTCTGGTGTTAATTTAAATGAGGAAAAGTAGAATACCCCTGCGTTCTAGATTTAGAGACTACCAGTTCCACCAACTTCTCCATTGTTCCTCCCCTATTTGCTTACGATGCAGAATCATCATTCTGGGACCAGTAGGTTCTTTATTTATGTAAGACATACCTATAGAAATTAATACAGAAAGGATTGTGTGGAGGCAGAGATTTTCTCTAAATAAAGTAAACTTTTCTCAAATTCCTCTGGGGAATAATAATGGGAGGATAAAGGTCAGTTTGAATGTGGCAGTGGATTGATATCTCCCTTGTACTGGGAAGCCCAGAACTGGATGCAGTATTACAGGTGTGGCTTCACCAGTGCTGAGTAGATGTGAGGGATCACGTCCCTCAACCTGTTGACAATGGTTTTCCTAATGCAGCCCAGGATTTTGTTGGTCTTCTTTGCTACAAATGCACATTGCTGACTCGTGCAATTTGTCATCCACCAAGGCCCTTAAGTCCTTCTCTTCGAAGCTGCTTTCTAGTGTGTCAGCCATGAGCATGTACTGGTCCATGGGTTTATTCAACCCCAGGTGCAAGACTTTGTATTTCCCTTTACTGAGTTTCCTGAGGTTCTTGTTAGCACACTTCTCCAACTTCTTGAAGTCAGTATAAATGGCAGCAAACTCATCTGGCGTATCAACAGCTCCTCCCAATTTTGTATCATGTTAAAACTTGCTGAGGGTGCACTCGGTCCTATCATCCATTACTGAAGAGCTTAAGTAGTATTGGACCTAGTATGAACCCTTGGGGTACATCATTAATGACTGGCGTCCAGCAGGGCTTTATGCTGCTGATCACTGAACGCAGCCCTTTGAGCCTGGCAGTTCAGCCAGTTTTCAGTCCATCTCACTGTCCACTCATCTAGTCCACACTTTGTCAGCTTGACTGTGAGGAAGTTATGGCAGAAAGTGATGAAAGCCTCACTAAAGTCGAGACAGACAACATCCACTGCTGTCCTCTCATCCACTAAGCCAGTCATCTCTTCATAGAGGGCTATCGGGTTGGTAAAGCACTATTTCCCCTTCATAGCTGCATGCCAACTATTCCTAATCACCCTCTTGGCCTTCCTGTGCCTAGAAATGGTTTCCAGGAGTCATTGCTTCATCAGCTTCTCAGGAACTGAGGTGAGGCTGACTGGTCTGTAGTTCACTGGATCTTCCTTCTTGCCTTTCTTGAAGACAGGAGTGACATATGCTTTCTTCCAATTACCAGGATATTCTCCCAGTTGCAGTGACTACTTGGCCACAATTTTGTAAAATCTGTATTTTACCATAAGGGCTTGGTAGGTTGAAAATGGATTTTAATAATGCATATAATCTGACTAAATTTACTGACAGACTATCCTAAGAAGGAAGAGACTAGCCCATAAGAATGAATACAATTTTTTTGTAGGGTGCTTTTTACATAGTATAATGGGTACCATTGATACTTCCCCACAGTCCGTAGCAACTGCTCTCTTTTTGTCTTCAAAAGCACGCTGCCATTCAAAACAAGGTCAGGTGATGATGAAGGATATATCACTTGAGGGACACAATCTTTTTTTATGGAAAATAGTCAGACCCTCATGTTAAAATAATCTCATTTTGTTCATTAAGTATTTAGACTTATCTTACATGAATGACTGCAATGGAGAAGATCAATTATACTATTTTTTAAGTATTTACTTCTCACAAAAAAATCTTCTGAATGCCAAATAAAAACATCAGATAAAATCTGTATGAAGAAATTATTTTTTCACTCAGTGCAAAATTCACTGGTACAAGTCAGTGTTGCACGATACTGTAGAGACCAAAAGTACAAATAAGTCCAAAAATGGGTTACAAGGAGCCTAGGTTCATCGCTATTCAAATTACTCCTCTGGATGTTACCCTGGCTTAGGGAGTCTTTGAATTACTCATTGCCAGAAGCTGGAATGGTAGATTTGGTGCATTATCAGATGCAAACTCTGCTTGTTTTCTTCCTGTATTCTTCCCCAAGTATTCATTAATAGCTCACTGATGATGGAGCTAGATAGATATTTGGCCATGGGGGCAGCTTTTCTATTAGTACATAGCTGGGGAGTTAACTGTACAGTATGTTGCAGAACAAGCCCTTACAGAAGAAAGAGTAACAAACCTTTGAAGTAGCTGGAATTTAAGATGTATTGTCTTTGCTTTTATTCCATTATTCACTGTTCCATCTTCAGTCCCTCAGATTCCACTATGCTTTGGGAAGTCCACAGTAGAGAAAGAAACCATGGGAAAAACAAAACAAAACAGTATAATGTTTAATGTACCTATCTTCAGTATGAAAGATAAGGAGTTAGGGTCTAAATATCTTAAGATGTGTATTTGGTAGGCCCCTGATGGATTCTGGTTCCTAACCCTGAGTAAGCGTGGGGTGGAAACAATGGAACTCCCAGAGAAATATTCAAGGAACTCCATCTACAGTGTGTGTTAAGTAAATCTTCTGTAGTCTATGTATGTAATGTTATCTGCAGTATGGATCATAAAGTATGGATCATGAAGTTTCTCATAAATTTTGAGAAGAAAAGCATAGCCAGTGGTGTATGGAATAAATGTTTACTTTTTAAATGGAAACATCTATAGACACATACCTACTTTTACATACAAATCTGCACCATCTGCCTGCATGGAAACTGTTAAAGCATTTACAGACACTTTCAAGGCTATCAAATTTATCTGTGACTATTTAATGTACCGTTCATGCACAGTGGAGGTTATACACATCTGCTTTGTTTCTATGAGTTGTAAAATCATAATCAAATGCTCTTCACCATTACATACAGTAGTAAAAAAAATGCACTAATTTGTCACAGGGAAAGTCAGAATGAAACATAAGTTTTATAGGATTAAGAAAGATTATTAGACAGAAATCTTATTCAAACTGATCATTTGTGCTATGCATGGAATTAGAAGAGAGCAAGGAGGAAATGTTTTTTTATCATTGTATGGAAATCTGACGTATAAGTTGGCCTGCTGTTCCTTCGTGCTTTGGAATACTGATACAGTGAGTGACTTTATAAGATGCCATGAATTTACCAGAAAACTCATCTACTTGCCAAAATAAATTAAGAACTTGATTGAAACAAGCATGGATTTAACCTCTTCCATTTTAAACACTGAATGATTTAAACTACTTGTAAGAAAAGTAGTTTCAGTTTCTATGTCTGCATTTCTGCCTTTCTCTCTTGCACCTCCTGTTGTTTCCTAATATCATAAATGAATTCAACAGAGTTGATAGAGATCTCAAAATATAGAATGTAAGTCGCTTCAAGTTCTGTGTAAATAGCTAGCCAGGTAGACAAGAGAGATTATTTCAGCATCTTGTCTGAGGGAAAGGGTGCAATGAGCACATGCAGTGCTTATCAAGCACTAGAGAATTTACTTGGATTTTCTTACATGGGTCCCAGTTGCAGGAGAAGCTTCAGTCGGAAATTATATCATGATGATATGTTGTCGGATGCATGTCTTTCAGGGATGACACTGTGCATATTTTAAATAGCTATCCAGATATGTAGGATCCTTCTAGGTTAGCTAAGTTAGCATCTCTTCACATAGCCCATTTGTTCATTACAACAGAAGTGAAAATGAAATGAACCCAGGCCTGGCTTCAGCATATATTTATTTCACACTTCAAGAATGCTTTTAATTCGCATGATTATTGCTGTAAAAGGAATGCATTATTTCTTGCCTTTTTTACAGACCACTGAATATGAACATTTTTAATTTATTACTAGAAAGGATATTTCAGGCTTCCCATGAATTCTTAGTCTTGATAAAAAATAAAAAGTGAGTGCCAGGTTCAATTTGAGACTGCCACTACATTTTTTCTTTTCTAAGAGTTATCTGTGAACTTAATGTATTAACAAGGTGCTGTGTAAAGATTTGGTAAAAACAGGCAACAAATACTGAGCTTCAGTGTACAAAAAGAAAGAACATTAACTTGACAATCAGAACAAACTATAGGTTTTTAGACAGCTAAATCCACTGTACAAAGTTTTCTGTATAACTACATGCTAACTGAAGATGATTATTTTATGGGTCAGGGCAATCCCAAGCACAAATACAGGCTGGGCGATGAGTGGATTGAAAGCAGCCCTGAGGAGAAGGACTTGGGGGTGTTGGCTGACGAGAAGCTCAACAGGACCCAGCAATGTGTGCTTGCAGCCCAGAAAGCCAACCGTATCCTGGGCTGCATCAAAAGAAGCATGACCAGCAGGTCAAGGGAGGTGATTCTGCCCCTCTACTCCGGTCTCGTGAGACCTCACCTGGAGTACTGCGTTCAGCTCTGAGGCCCCCAACATAAGGACATGGACCTGTTGGAACGAGTCCAGAGGAGGGCCACAAAGACAATCAGAGGGCTGGAGCACCTCTCCTGTGAGGAAAGGCTGAGAGTGTTGGGGATGTTCAGCCTGGAGAAGAGAAGGCTTCAGGGAGACCTTATAGCAGCCTTCCAGTACCTAAAGGGGGCCTACAAGAAAGTCGGAGGGGGACTTTTTACAAGGGCATGTCGTGATAGGACAAGGGGTAATGGCTTTAAACTGCAAGAGGGTAGATTTAGATGAGATGTAAGGAAGGAGTTCTTCCCTGTGAGGGTGGTGAGGCACTGGAACAGGTTGCCCAGAGAAATTGTGGATGCCCTCTCCCTGGAAGTGTTCAAGGCCAGGTTGGATGGGGCTTTGAGCAACCTGATCTAGTGGAAGGTATCCCCGCCATGGCAGGGGGCGTTGCAACTAGATCACCTTTAAAGGTCTCTTCCAACCCAAACCATTCTATGATTCTATGATTCTGCAACTTTTTATTACTGGTGACAATATTATATTTGATACTTTGCAATTATAAATCTGTGGGGAAATTATTTTTATTGATAATTTGTAATACTAAGTCAGAGTCAAAATATCATTTAGTTAAAACTTAAAATATACAGCTATACTATTAAATTAGTTAAGCAATATTTTCCACATGATTAGATTTGCTTTCAAAAGTGTGGACAGCTTAATATAAGCGAACAACATTTTAGAATCAAAAGAAAACAATAATTTGAACTAACGTGACTATGAAATGCAAATTGCCTTCAAAAATGGCTTTTTAAAAATTCTCTTTCAGGGACGAAGCTGTGAGCTTAATTACAATGATTGCCTTATACAGTCCTGCTCCACTGAGTTTCTTTGTGTTGATGGAATAAACAATATCACCTGTTTACCTACTATCCCCCAAAGCAAGAAAACTGTCACTGCAGTGGCTGAAGTGTTTCCTGCTGAGATTTTAGACAATGACCTTCCATCAGCCCTGGCTGTGTCTGTGGAACTTTCGTCTAAACATGCTTCTCCTGATTTTCATACAGGAAAGGTGTCCCAAGGTAAGCAGAAAAAGCTTCTGAGTAATGCATATATCAAACTTCTTTCCTTGTTAGTGCTTTTTAAATGGTAAGAATATTCAAAATGTATTCATTTTCTTCTTAAGAATGTTGTTTTCTACTTCCTGTGCTACCTTCTGTTCTTTTGATTTAATCCATCATCCTTTCTTAATTGCATTTATATGTAACTGGAAAATTACTCTTTTCTCTCAAAAGAATTTTTCCCAGCAACTTACACATCCAGTAAGGAAAACTGCACTTTCTCTTAGCTTGGTTTTCAGTTTGCTTTGCTAGAGCGTACAATTTCATATGCCTTATATTGTGTTCAGCAATCTCTGACCCTAATGCCAATCTTCCCTTCTTCCTTGGCTAGTCAGCAGAAGATAATTTGCCTTACTCCATGGGGACTTTGGTTTTCCTTTCCTAGTTCACATGTTTTCTGAGTGCTTCCTTTTCTGTGCATATAGATGTTTTTTCACTAAAGATATCTGGAACAAGCCTCTCAACTTCTCTGCCATTCTGACTGTTTATAGTGATGTTTTTGGGAAGCCAAAAAATTGCCTATCCTGTTATTTTTAAAATATTCAAAGAAAAGTCAACACTAACAGAAGTGCAATGTTTTATTTTGAAGATAGTACCTTCATTGTGGCCTGTTCATTTTACTAAAGCTAGTATTATACAGATAGCATGTGTATAAGGCATCCTCTTTACAATTAGTTTCAGAAATTTTTGCTTATATACTCTTTCAAAGTAACTACTTGTATAAGAAATAAGCCCGGAGTCCTGTTTTTAATTTGGGTAAATGAGTTTTACTGAATGTTTGATTTCTGTACAGACTAGTCTTTTTGGCGATATACCTAAACTTTTGTTGCATTCTTAATAGGTAATATTCCTTCTTGATGTAAGTAATGATACTGAGTGAAATGCAGTTAGTAAATGCAGTTACATCTGCATATCTTCCAAAATATCATGTCAGCTAGTTTGCTGATGTTCTCAACGGATAACATTTGTAATTCATTCATTTTATATTGATTCACAGTAACAGTTTGATTTAGAAAATTTAATACTTCTGTTCTGAGCAGTGCCACTTGTTCTGATGCTGGCCCTCATACAGAATATGAATAATGGGAGGTTTGCATTTACTCAACTCTTGAGGTCACTAAACACGCTTGTACACTTTTATTAAGAATATGATTTGCAGAGTCGTATTTGTCTGCTATATAATAGTTTGGTAAGACTCAGTGAGGTTTTGGTGGCCATGTAATTTGCTGCAGACTCAATCCAGGGCCAAAGTTATTTATTTTTTTCTTTTCTTTTATGTGAGGTTTGGGGTTTGGGGTTTTTGGGGTTTTTTTTCTACATTTTTGTCCTTAAAGGTCTGAAAAAGGCAGGTATTTTCAACTGTGGAATACTTCTGACCACTAATTTGGCTAAACTGAGCTATGGACTCGACGACTAATTGCCACTGGAGAGTCTTCAACAGTATTCAGGATAGCAACCTCAACAGATGTTCTCTCTTCACACTTTCTTAGTTCTGCTGTTCAGGTCTCAGGAAAAGGAAAGTCTAATATCACATCTGTACCATATGCGGCTACTGATACTTCCATAGATTTAAGTTCAGTACCTCTTCCCCAGCATAATTATGATGATACAATCTCATTTATCACTAGTTCCTTAATGACACTTTCTGTTTTCCCTACACAAGTTTCATCATTAGAGCGGACTGTTGCTTTATCTGCCACAGACATGAGTTCAGTAATTAGTAACATACCAGGGGCTGAAATAGAATTAAATAGCAAGTCATTACTCTCCTGTGGATTGCAGTTTACAACTGGTTCTACAAGTGCAGCTTCAGTTCTCTCTAGGTTGCCTCAAAAGGGTCCTGAAGAATAATAAGGTGTCTTTTCAGCATCAGAAGAGCAGTGGAGATTACGAAGTCCTTCGATAATTTTTCATTCCCCTATTAAGATATATATTTAAAACCAGATATCTTTCCTTAGTTTGTTAGTTAGTCATGAAACTCAAATGCAAACATCTCTTCCTAGTGAATATCTGGCTATTACTGCTTCGTACATCAGCCAGAGACTCACAAACATCAAATCACAGTCTGGTGATTCTTTAAGTGAGTTAAGCCAAATATGTGCAACATGTTCTATGACTGGAATAAAACTGATGAATTCTCAGACCAAGTTCTGCATAGCAAACAGTCCCCATTTTATGAGATATTTTGGATGAACTCAGTGATATTAACCAACTGGTACACACTAATCGGAGCTCCTGCTATTACTTCTGAGTATTTATTTTCTTCATCTAGCAAAATAACATCGTCAGTGGAGTTCACAGAACTGTCATCCTTGCATCCCCCTACAGGAAATACACATAGATCTCTGACTGATAGAACTGTTTGTTCTGCCTTTTCCTTCACAAGAATCAGATACTCATTTTCCATGTTTTGATTCATATTGTCTGACTCTTTTTCCTTCAAAGACCATCTCTTTACAATCATAATTTTCATCACTTATGTCCTTTAAAGAGACAGGTATAGACTTGACAAAATGATTAACTACTATTGAGCAGCTGACAACAGAGGAAATGTAACAATTATTGGAGACAAAACTGCATGATCCAGTTATGGAGATCTATCATTCATTAAGTCAAAGTACTTTCTTAAATGTTCAGCTGAGTAGTGTATCTCAAGAACTACGTTTAACCCACATAGTAAATAGTAGTTCTGAGTTGAAAACACATCTACTAATAAATGTAGGTGAGACTCTTAAAATATTTTTGGAAACAATCTGGTCAAGTGTTCTTGATGTATATCTTCTTCCTACAAAAACTTCAGGTATAGAATTATTGACGGATACCCTGAAAAGCTGTCATTATTCAAATCTTCTAGTGATCAGTTATCTTTCTTTGTTTTATCTGCACAAGCCTCATCTGTACAAACAGAAATTTGTAAAATGTTAGTGACAAAACATTTATCTTTACGTACTTGTTACCCTACTTTAAGTTCTGCCTTACAAGAACATTAGCAATATTGTACTGAAACATATGAGCAGACACTACTGCTGTGCATGATAAGGAACTCCTCATTAATTTAAACACTGTCTTACCTAGACTACACAGTATATCTGCAGTGGATTCAGTTTCTGGCCTTTATCAGCTACTGTTATCTGTTGAGTTTCTCGTTTCTATTCAGACAACTTTTTGAGGTGGTGGGGTGTTTTTATACAAAGATAAAAGTGTCTGTCAAGGTTGCCAGGTGCTTGAAAGAGATTTATTGTAATCAGGCAGCAGCCTGTTCAATGGGTACGGCACCTGCTGCTGTACCTGACACAGATGGTTATTCTTCATGTTCTGCCACATAGGATACTAGATCAATATAGAAGCAGGTTGGAGGCTGCTATAATGCTGGCAGGCAACCAGCAACTGAACAGTTTCACTTCACTACAGTAAAGTTTTCAGGATTTCGGGTGTGGCTTTCGTCATACTTACATATAAATTCAGGAGGTATGTCTATGGTTACAGTATATGAGTATGATTATTAACATTTTTGAATGTAAAATAGGTATAGAGAAAAATATATTTTTATCTCTTGAGAGAATCATTTTTATATATAATATAATTAATTTGCCACTTCTCATACCAAAAGAAGACAGATGATGGCTACATTTTTTTAAAACAGTACTTTTGTAAGAACATTACAACTCTTTCAGAAATAAAGTCAGAGAATTAAAAGAACACACAAAAACCTATGAATTCTAGAATTAAATATTAGGGAATATCAATTAGTTTGGACTACGTTTTTATACTGTACTTTTATAAAAATATTTTCTACAAAATGAATATCCATCAAGCCAAGGAGAGGTTTTTTACTTTTATTGCTTTTCATTCTTTGCTTGGAGGTTTGTGTAGGAAAAAATGGTTTTATTTCACTGATTTAAATCACATAGAGAAATTAAAAAGGATCCTAGACTATGATAGATATGTATAAAGGTGCCAGAAGACAAGTAAAACTTTTTTTTTGGTATGGAATGACAGTTGTTTTCCTGTGAATGCTTGTCCATGTAGATTTCATTCTCAGTATGCATACATAAGTACACAGATAAAATTCTTTCTGCCAGAAGTGCCTCCTGATACTGTGCCTGCACTCATGAGGTCAAGTTGTCTGAGCATACCACTGTGGATTCCCAACTGATGAAGATATGAATCAACATGGAAATAAATCTCAAGCTCCACATGTAGTGAATAACTACAGGCTTTAAAAAGTTCCCTCAGAACTAGCAAAGAAAAACGTGTCTTAGGTTTTAACAAAATCTGTTAACCTCTTCTTTTTCTTTTTTTTTTTCTTATTCTTTGATACCCTCAGTGTGTAGTATATTTGCATGGATTATGCCATACACTTTCTAAGTGTTTCTTTCAAAGCCTGTGACTTGTTTGGCACCAGGTGAACTCTTTGGGGTCCATATTCATCCTACTTATTGGCTTATACAATATCAAGATACTTAAAAGACACCAAGATCATAGTATTGCATACCACAGTTTAGTTGACCGCCATCTGCTTCCTTTTTGAAAGTGGGAGGCCCAAATATACCAAAAAGAATAGAGTTGAAACAGACTTTCTTTTCACCTTTCCTGTTAAAGCATCAGAGACATTTATCTCCTAGTCCTTCCTCTTAAAGAGACTACCTTAGAAAGCAGAAAAGGGCTTTAGAGCTCACTCAAGTAGAGCATCACTTGGGAGTTAAAGGAAACAGGTATTGCTGCCATGATTCCAGTATCCATATGTTCAAAATACATGAACACACAGAAGTTATGAGGTACACAGAAAGAGACCTAAAAGGCAATATCTTTCAATATCTTATTTTCCATGGCTATATCTTTTTTTTGTAGCGGAAAGAATAGATGAGGAAGAACAGTGCATCCCCAAAAGTAATATTTGCCATTGTGTTGATGCATAAGCAAATCTATGCCTTGTTTAATGGAAGAAATAGGACTATTATAAAGTCAAATGAGAAATGCTCTTGGATGAGTAAGATCATTAATACACTGGGGCATCCATAGTAGAAGAAATGTGTCAAGCTGTTAAACCTGCTGTGCACTTCTGTGCTTACTAGACTTAGTGTATTTATTAATAACCCATATTACTAAAACTTAGGAAAAAAAACCCTAATGATCTACCATCGATAACTTGCACTCTGGGGAACATGGGTACTACATACTTTTCATATGTTTTAGTATTGTTATTCTCATCTGACAATGAGTTCATACATTACAGCAAGTTCTAAGAGAATTTAAAGTAGCAGGGGCCTCTAGAAAAAGGCTGTGAGAGATGGGATCTGCTTGGCAGAAAAGTATATTCTTTGGTCTGGTCTCCAGGTATGCATTTCAAGTACCATACCCTTGCTTGTAGCAAATAAAGTTTTGTAAATAATTTTTTTCTGAGAAAAATACATGTTTATAGAAAAGTTTTTATGGGACCAGAGGGAATGATTTAAGTTCTTCATCACATAGAAATGTCTGTTAGCACTCTGCAAAGTTCTGTATGCATGCTTAATATCCCTATCCATAGTATGACCATGCTCATGTTGATGTGAATATTCTTCTGATCACAATTATAATAGCAGAAGAGTTTCCATCTGCCATTTGAAAGCTCTTCAACATGAAGATAGTCAAAGAAATTTTCTTTAGAGGTAGTTTCCACAGTTATCCAAAGATCTGTGAAGACCTGTAATGATTTGTTCACTTGATGCCTCTGGTCTAGATTATGGAGCTCAAACGTGTTCTACTACTAGCTTGAAAAATAAGCCAATTTTTTGAAAATGCAGGGCTATTTGGGGAAATTTGGTCTGCATATTTACAGACCACCTCTGTAGTAATGGCTTCCATACAGGCTATCCAGCAGCAAAAGTAAGACTAGGGAAAATGCAGGCCCTCTGCTGAATGAGGCAGGGAACCTAATGACAAAGGACACAGAAAAAGCCAAGGTACTCAGTGCCTTCTGTGGCTCATTCTTTACACGTAAGACTGGCCTTTGGGAATCTCTGAGACCAGTGAGAAATTCTGGAGCAAGGAAGACTCACCCTTGAAGAGGATGAGGTGAGGGAACATTTAATAAAAATGGGCATACACAGGCCTGTTGGACCTGATACAATGATGCTCCCACAAATGCTGAGGGAGCTGGCTGAAGTCATTGTGAGGCAACTCCTGATAATCTTTGGAAGGTCATGGTGATCAGGAGAGGTTTCTGGTGACTGGAATAAAGTATATGTCACTCCTGTCTTCAGGAAGGGAAAGAAGGAAAATACAGGGAACTACAGACCTGTCAGCCTCACTTCAATTTCTGGGAAGCTGATGGAGCAACAGCACAGGAAGGAGGAACAAGAGGGTGATTAGGAGTAGTTGGCATGGAGCTATGAAGGGGAAATTGTGCTTTACCAACCCAATAGCCCTCTATGAAGAGATGACTGGCTTAGTGGATCAGAGGAGAGCAGTGGGTGTTGTCTGTCTCGACTTCAGTGAGGCTTTCAACACTTTCTGCCATAACTTCCTCACAGACAAGCTGACAAAGTATGGACTAGATGAGTGGACAGTGAGATGAACTGAAAACTGGCTGAACTGCCAGGCTCAAAGGGCTGTGTTCAGCCAAACAGTATCCTGGACGACATTAGGGAAAGGTTTGAGACCAGGTCAAGGGAGCTGATACTTCCCCTTTGTAAAGCACTGGTGAGACCATATCTGGAGTCCTGTGTCCATTTCTGGCCCCAGTACAGAAGAGACATGGACTTACTCAGGTGAGTCCAAGAAAAGGCCATGAAGATGATGAAGGGGTTGTAGCGTCTCACATATGAGGAGAGGCTGAGGGAGTTGGGATTTCTTAGCCTTAAGAACAAAAGGCTCAGGATGTGATCTTACCTTATCAGAGGGACCTTATAAATACAGAGCCAGAAGCTTCCCAGTGGTGCCCACTGACAGGACAAGCGACAATTGACACAAATTAAAATGCAGGAAATTCTTAAATTTTTTTCTTTCTTTTTTTCTTTTTACACTGTTAGGGCAGTCAAGCACTGGAACAGGTTGCCCAGAGAGATTGTGGAGTTTCCATCCTTGGAGATATTCAGAACTGAACTGGACAATATCCTGAGCAACCTGTTGTAGTTGACCCTGCTGTGAGCAGGTGGGGTTGGATTAGATGATCTCCAGAGGTCCCTTCCAACCTCAGTTGCTCTGTGATTCTGTGGTACGCTGTAATTGTCAGGAGAGAATTGCCTTAGAGACATTGTTTAAAAACACTTCTAGTATTTACTTCTATGCAAGTATTTAGTTAGTCACCAAGGGTGGGATTCATCTTACCTGTAGGTATCCATTAGTTAATCCGTGTAAGCTATATCACTCTGTAGTAAATGAAGAGAAATGGCACCACCTGCTTTAGACATCTGTTCTGGGATAGGAAGTAAACTCTTGTTCTTTCCTCCATATATAGTATTCTGCTTCTCTGTACTTTTGCTTTTGGCAAAGGAACTGAATATTGGGCTGGATTTCTGTTCATGTTATGTGTGTATGGATGGTGGAGCTCACAAAGACATCCGGGAGACCAAAAGCAGTAGAACCAGATATCAATGTTAACAACACATCTCAGAGAAATAGAGCTACTACACAGCAGCTAACTGACTTTACTTCTGTTATTCATGGAGAACAACACATGTTAAACAAACACTTTACTGAAGTGGATTTTCATCCCTCTATTGTGCCACGTACTCCCACTGCTAAAACTGTTTGTGTTCAACATATATCATTACTTCCTTTAAGACTGCCTAACATATGAAGTGGGATCTGAAAATATGATTAATAACAGTCAAATTGGCACATACTACAAAGCCCCTCATATGCAGTATTATTTTAAACTCTTGCTCTGCCAAATTTCAAATTTTGATTTCTGACTTGCTCACATTCAGTTGTTATTAATTAGACTCTTAGGAGAAAGGAAAATTCAGAGCTTTCATTGTTTTTTACACACTGTTTTCCATAATAATGTAATACTTCTCCATCTTTCTCCTTAATCAAGTTCTATTCAATTATATGAAACACTGTATGCTGAGGTTTCTGAAAAATGTTGAAATTACATGACACCTTTGCCTTCTAATTCTCTTTTATCATATTGATTTGTGTCTGTTACATTCACTAGATCTGCCATCACGCTCATGATTCCTTTAAACTTTGTCTTTTATTGGTTCTGCCAGACGTATCATTATTATTCAGCCCATTTTAGTTTGCCTGTTCTCAATAGCTGTAATCATATGCTGATTTTAAACACGTCTTGTTATATCTGCTATATCAAGGAAGGAAATACTTTTAACATAGTTAAGATGCTAGCTATGTAGGTTAGCATGGAATTTCATGCAAAGCGAATGCATTGAACCCTGATCCAGTATTTGCACTCTATCTCTAACTGCTAGAAGCTTGAACTTGGTAACTTTCCAGACCTCTTTCACAAGCAGTCATTCTCCCCAGTGATCTGATAAAAAACACATAGAAGTGTTAATGCAAGCCTGGTCTGCTTCTGCTTTTATTTAGGTGCAACCTGCTGCCCTGCAAGCAAAAGCATTTTCATAGCCTGCAACTTTGTAGTGCATTTTTTACTCTGGTTGCTTCGTACTCAGACTTCTAGGCAAGCAAGGTATATAGGAAAATCTGTGGGAATTCTATGTACATGAGTGACATAACAAGAAAAAGGTAAACAAATGAAAATTAACCTTTCTTTAAAAAATTATACATCATTTGTTGCTTTCTAAGTTTGTATATTGGAATGAAAATGAGTACATGGGAAATGGTTAGCGACCTGCTACACCTCTTAGACACACCCAAGTCCATGGGGCCGGATGGGATCCACCCAAGGGTACCGAGGGAGCTGGCCGAAGTGCTCACCAAGCCACTTTCAATCATTTATCAGCAGCCCTGGCTAACCAGGGAGGTCCCAGTTGACTGGAGGTTAGCAAATGTGACGCCTATCTACAAGAAGGGCCAGAAGGAGGATCCAGGGAACTACAGGCCTGTCAGTCTGACCTCGGTGCCGGGGAAGGTTATGGAGCAGATCATCCTGAGTGCCATCACATGGCACATACAGGACAACCGGCTGATCAGGCCCAGTCAGCATGGGTTTATGAAAGGCAGGTCCTGCTTGACTAACCTGATCTCCTTCTATGACAAGGTGACCCGCTTAGTAGATGAGGGAAAGGCTGTGGATGTTGTCTACCCAGACTTGAATAAAGCCTTTGATGCTGTTTCCCACAGCATTCTCCTGGAGAAACTGGCTGCTCATGGCTTGGATGAGTGTACTCTTCCCTGGACAAAAAACTGGCTGGATGGCTGGGCCCAAAGAGTGGTGGTGAATGGAGTTAAATCCAGTTGGCAGCTGGTCACAAGTGGTGTTCCCCAGGGCTCAGTATTGGGTCCAGTTCTCTTTAATGTCTTTATAGATTATCTGGACAAGGAGATTGAGTGCACCCTCTGGAAGTTTGCAGATGACACCAAGTTGGGCAAGAGGGTTGATCTGCTTGAGGGTAGAAAGGCTCTACAGAGGGATCTGGACAGGCTGGATCAATGGGCTGAGGCCAATTGTATGAGCTTCAACAAGGCTAAGTGTTGGGTCCTGCACTTGGGTCACAACAACCCCACACAACATTACAAGCTTTGGGAAGATTGGCTGGAAAGCTGCCCAGTGGAAAAGACCTGGAGGTGTTGGTCGACAGCCAGCTGAATATGAGCCAGCAGTGTGCCCAGGTGGCCAAGAAGGCCAACAGTGTCCTGGCTTGTATCAGAAATAGTGTGGCCAGCAGGACTAGGGAAGTAATCGTCCCCCTGTACATGGCACTGGCGAGGCCACACCTTGAATACTGTGTTCAGTTTTGGGCCCCTCACTACAAGAAAGACATTGAGGTGCTGGAGCATGTCCAAAGAAGAGCAACAAAGCTGGTGAAGGGTCTAGAGAGCAAGCCTTATGAGGAGCAGCTGAGGGATAGCCTGGAGAAGAGGAGGCTCAGAGGAGACCTTATTGTTCTCTACAACTACCTGAAAGGAGGTTGTAGCGAGGTGGGTGTTGGTCTCTTTTCCCAAGTAACAAGTGACAGGACAAGAGGAAATGGCCTCAGGTTGTGCCAGGGGAGGTTTAGATTGGATATTAGGAAAAATTTATTGACTGAAAGGGTTATCAAGCATTGATAACAGTCTTGACTAAGCAGAAATCCTTCACATTTTCATTTATTTTATTATACACTCTTAGTCAAATGAAACTAAGATCAATTAAGCTGATCTGTTAAATTAGGTCACCTCATTTTCATTTCAGAAATATTTTATCTTGATTTTTTCACTTTGTATTTTCTATGTTATCAGCAGACATAAAAAACATAAAAATATAAAACTCCAAAAATGTAACAGAATCATAATGACTTCAGGTAGTATTTTTGCTAACCATTTTAAAAAATACCGTGAGAAACTAATTCATAGTATTCTGTAATATCTGACAGCAGAGTATACTGACTAGCTACTTTCCATAAAAATTAACAAGCAGACTTTTCAAGGAGATTGCATACAAGGATATATTTATATTGAAAGCCTTTTTTCTAATGGTTGTGATTCACAGCAATAAGAAATACTTTGTACAAATGACAAAATAAACTCTTAGTGATAACTGTATATTCCCCAAACATGTAATTAGGTTTAGCTTTTAAAAATAATGTTGGTAATTTAGATAGGATATTGTTGCACTAGTAAAAAAAGATCATCGTTATAGGCACCAGATTCTCACCTGTGATGGGTTAAATTTACCTTTTGAGTTGACAACTATGTTCTGCCTTCTAACCATCAAAAGTGTTCCAGTAATATTTAAACATTTTCTAGACTTTGTATTGTCCATCTGCACAAAGGTTCATTTTGCCTGATCTTCCCAGGACTAAGTTAGTTTACAGCAGAAAGAATCGTGATATTGGGAATAAAACTCTTGGCATACATGCCAATGATAGCAGATTTTGAGTGTCAGGTATATAGAAGCCACCTTGAGAATAGTGTCTGAGAGTCAGTAGCTCCTGTCATTCGGAGTTTCAAAGCCAGTGGGATCTATGAGCAGCATCTACTCCTGGAATTGATAGATCACCAATAGCATCTTCTGTCTTTGAAAGACAGTACTCTAAGGAACTTTCTACAGGCATAGTTAACATCCATATGATTAAAAAAAAAAAAAAAAGAAAAGAGTAAGTGGAATAGAACAAGTATTTCTGGGTTAGGGAAGCTATTGTTTTCCCAGTAACTCAAAAGAGTTTTCTGCTTTTGTTAAACAATCTCAGCATTCTATGTTAAGGTTGTGTATATGTTGGTTTAATTTGTAGATTTTTGGACCAACTGAACTATACAGCATTCATGCTAACATTCATCAGCATAGCCAAGAGTACTGTTTTGGTATCTTAAAATGTCATTTGTGCTGTAGGTTCTGAGGAGCCTAAAAAGACTAGGTTTAATTTTCTTTGAAGAACAGCAAATGAAAGGTATGAGGAATTCCATGCAGCTGGCATTTTGCATTTACATTTTAGAGCAGTTAGTGCAATTACTGGATTTACTTTGCTTTGCTCTTAAACCTGTACGTTGAATATATTCATAATAAATCATAATGATCAACTTCTGTAGTTTAAAATAACAAAGGTTTTTATAGTCATGAGAACCCCCTACTAAGACTTTCTCTTATTATTTATTTGAAAACTCTATTATTTGGTATAATACGAGGTGCATCCCAAATGCACAGATTACTCTTCAAAGATACAGTTACATGCCCTGGAGTTAAGTAATCCTTAGGGATGATTTAGCAGCATTCAGGAAGTGTAAACACTGCCACTTTAGGTGTTCCTTCAGCTTAGTGGAGGAAGTAAAGAGGTTCCTGTATGATTCCCTCAAGCGAGTAACTGCTCACCAGCAGTGATAAGTTCTGATAATAGTCACTGGGATCTGGACCAAAGACAGGAGTACAACAGGAAGTATGCACTACTGGATCCTAGTGCAAGGTCTCTACTCCTGTAGTTGATAAATATTGTTCAAACAAAGGCATCAGAATTTAAATTCTATTGTACAATGAATACAAAATATGACAGCTACCACCCATCTAAGACTGAGAAAAAAAAAACATTGAGTGGATGATGTATGATTTTTATTGCAAATATAACCATAATATTTCTGAGTAACTTTGAGCAAACTTGACCTGTATTTAAGTTTAAATAATGTAAATTCTCAGACTTCATCCTGCTAAGAAAATATAATAAATATTTAAGGGAAAATAATTCTTTATTGATTTGGTGCATTTCAGAAACTCTGTTCCTTTGATTATGATCTCTGCTTGCATGGACATTACAGTAAGAGGAAGCGTTGGCTAAACGTCTATATGTCTCAGTTTTGCTCTCAAGTCAGTCATATCTGTACAGAAGTAAAGAGGGTAGTGTGCTTTTGAAAGTAAAAGAAAAAAAATCTAAAATGCTGTGATATGTGTTTGCAATGGGGAGGGTGAAAAGGAAAGAAATATGTGAGGTAGAAGGATGGGGGACATTGCAGGGTCAGGACAGGATAAGCAAAAGTGGGTGCACAGTGAGGTAACAGGGGATAAGAATCAAGCAGGAAACTTGATCAAGAATGTGACAGCATTAAGGATGACATGTTTAGGAACAAGACCTGAAATGGTAGAACACATTATTGGTCCTGAAGAAAACTAGAGTGCCTGTACTCCTCCCAGATTCCCTTCAGTTTCTGCCAATGTATTAATTCTAAAAATCTCCATATTTACCTTGGTGTAAACAAGAGGCAATACCTTCTCACAAGTAAAGCAGTAGTCCTCCTCCTATGTGTCATGTAGGATCACTATTTTACCCTTTCAATACTTCTAATTTTAACAGGCTTGTAGAGTTGTGAGCAAGAGTGGATTATGCACCTCAGACCTTTGACCAGGGGGGTTGTCTTGTTTCAGGTAGCCAGTAAGTCTTTGTGTGCAGTTATGGGAAACATAAAATGACTTCATAAGCCTATCCTATTTTTTCCTTTGATGTCACATGGGTCACTTTCTCATAAAGACTGAACTGATTACTCAATACTCTTGAGATGATTATGCCTGCTTAACAGTAAGCTGCCCTGTGGCTTGACTTGGCCTGGCCAGCAATTTGTCATACATAGCTATTCTTTTTTCTTCTTCTTGAAAAGAAAGATGCAACACATTTTTCCCTATTAGTAAGTACACATGGTGGAGCTGGAGCAAGTTCTGTCAAGTATTTGTTGTCTCAGCTCTGCTTCAGAAGCTAGAGGTACCTTAAATACCTTTACATACCTCCTTCCTAGCACTGCCAGTGTGTGTATAACTAAACAGTTGATGATGAACACCTGTTACTACAAGAGGAAAAATAGGATAGCTGAAGAGGTGTTGGAGCTATGCCTTTTCTGCATACCTGAATAGATCAAGAATATACCAGAGGAAAAAAGTTTTACCCTTCTTATTGGCTGGAAATAGCTGCTCCCCAACTAAAGGTTATAACCTACAGCTTTTGGGCACTATTTTCTATATTGTGGGGAAAAAAAATGGTTTAGCCTCTCTTGGCATAATTTATTGTAGAGGCTCTTTTTTTCTTCCAAGCTGGGCAGGTGCAAGACTGTTAATCCTTACTTACATCATGATTTGCATTGTAGCGAACTGTCATATATTCCAAATACTGAAGAAACTCTGCATTGTAAAGTATCAAAAACATTTAATGATATGGCAATTCGGTTGTGTATATCACAAGCAATTTTTGTGCTAGTAACTCTAAAAAAATAATTTGAGAGTACCTGTGTTTAGAACTATTCAGTGTTCGGAATTTATTTAGTATCACAATAAATGAGTCAGGAAAGTTTGGAGGGGATAAAACATGCTGAAGATACTCACTTTAGAAACATGAGTTAAAGGTCTATCCTGTCTTTCATGATAGAAGTAGGAATGAAAGAATCAGAATATTTTTCCTTACACAAAACAGCAGTTCTCTTCCAACTTAGTGCTTCTACCATGGGTAGCAGTGTGTCTTTAAATGCTTAAGCATCTCTATGTACTTTTTGGACCAAGTATTCTCAGTTTCTCCTGATTTCCTAGTTTCAGTCTGAATATTCAAATGTTGATATTTTTATCCTAATTTGGAGAATTCATCGAGTATTAGCAAATATCCTAGTATATTACATTTCCTCTCAATTGCTGGAGACTACTGGGTGTTCCTAAAAGAATACCAATATTCATGTCACAGTTTTATTCAGTCTTCTTAATGATGTCTTAGAACTATTAAGCAAAAGGGAGTGTTAAATGTGTGCAGTGCAACAGCACATTTAACAGCATATTTAATTTATACTAAGAATACTTATTTCAGTGAAATAACTGGGATAGAATAATATCTTAAAGGAAAACTTAAAACAGTGATTATCTAAATTATCTTCTGTGGATCTGGTTTTAAAGATCACATCTTAAAAATTGCAGGACATGTAACAGTATAAAGAATTTTCCTATTTCCTTTTTTCTTCTTTTTGTGTACAGATACCATCACTTACATCCTTGCTTTTCTCTAATCTCTTTAGAGATAGTTTCCTTGGTAACCTTAATTTTTTATGCATGCAGCCACTTAATATTTACATAAGGATGGGGATACTGGAAAAAAGTTTGAAGATCATTGTACTTCAAGTTAGGATTATCAAGTATGAGATATCTTTGCCTCCAATATTGTGCATATATCACATTTATTTATGGAAAGGATGGAATTTTACTTAATGAAGACTTTTAATGAATGACTTTGAATATCTTTATCTTTGTAAATATTAGTAAAAATAATAGTTCTTTTGTTGGTGAGAGGAATTTAATTGCTTTTATACTTCAATATAAAAGGACTCTAAAGGAAGTGGAATTTGAAACAAGAGACAACCAGAATTACTGGTGGTAGGGAAGGAAATCTAGGGGTTTTTTTCTGGGCACATGTCAAATCTTAAATTCTACCCACATGTAGAGACAACTGGGTAACAGTCATTTCTGAAAATATAGTGTTAGGACTTGAGACTAGGAAGACATTCTTTTTCCCTTCCCTTCCCTTCCCTTCCCTTCCCTTCCCTTCCCTTCCCTTCCCTTCCCTTCCCTTCCCTGAGAAGGAAGTGTTCTTTTGTTATAGGACTTTTCATCTCTGATTCTTTCAAAGTTCTCTCTCTGTGTCAGCAAGAACAAATTTACAGGAGAGCCTGGAGGATGAAATCTATTTCCGGTTCTGCTGAGCTTTGTAGTGAAGGTGAAGTGCAGGCTAGACTGCATCATGTCTCCATGAGGAGTCTGAGGATTCGTATCCTGCAAGGAGGAGGGAGAGTTCTCACTAGCATGTCTTTAATGGAAACATTGGCCAGAGAGACATGGTCCCCACTAACCCCAGCTGTGGCAAGGAGAGACATGAACTCTTTCATGAAGGGAAGAACTTGGATGTGGAATCCTTGATACTGCTTATCCCATGAGATTTCTGCCATGGACTTCTATCAAAAAATGTATTGTGAATTTCACAAGGGGGGTGATTGGCTGAGGGTGTAAAGAGATAATTTTTTCCCATGAATATGTTAGTTTTCTTATAGGTTACTCTAAAGGTTTCAGATGGTCTAAGAAGTGTGTAAGGAACATAGACACCTAAAAGAGAGCTCTGGGCCTCTGGGGAAAGAGGAATTATCAGATACTTTAGATATACTTAGAAATCACAAACAGCCAATAATGGATTGTGGCTAAATAGAGGCCCTATTAGTTTATCAGTTTGACTCTCTTTTGACTTGAGTTACTTTGGAGAGATGTATGCTCTCTTGATTGCTAAAGGTGCTGTACCATGTGCATTTTGATCTTACAAATACAAAGAAACACTAAAAGTTGTAAGTTCTAAAAGTAGGTTATTCTTAAAGGCAAATTACTACAATGCAGAACTAGTGAGATCTGGGTGAATTAATGTACCCAGTTCATCTTATGCAGACTTCTCAAGGTTATCTGGGTGAACAAATGGATTGCTGTGTTAAAAAACCTAAGAACATTTTAAAATTTTTATACTCCCATGTTTGCATAAATATACAAGCCTAATCATTGACCTAGTTAATAATCTTTTCTGAATTTAGATACATAATAAAAGATTAATAAAACAATAACAGTTCAGTGATGAAACTTCAGTGTAGATTTTTTTTACACTTCAATATAGAAAATGATATATTGGTCTTAAACATTCTTTTAAGAATTAACCTCAGCATGACTGCTTATATCTGCATTTGATTTGAGGGGTAAGAACTATCCAGTCAACAATTTTTTTTTTTTCTCTATTGAAGAGAGAAAAAAACCTATATGATATTGGACAATTTGCTACATGGTTTTGATTCTGAAGGGCATGTTTCAAACTTCGTATTATGTAAAGCCTTAGTAGTTCCTCTGAAAGTTAACCTTGGAACCAGGGTTTTTGGTTCTTCTGGAGTTTGTGTCTTATGTGAGCCCTTTTCATATAGGTAGAGTATATTTCAGAACTTTGTAGAAAACTCCTGACTTCCAAATCTGAAAGACAGTCAGTCTCTGAAACTATACCCCTCTTCTGTATGTTGGGCATTCCCACAGTTGTATCTGATTAGCCCACCTATCTCTGAATGAGTCCTCACAATATTCAGAAGAGGAAGAATCAGTGCTAGTTTAGCCACCCTACTGCAGCTTTTAGCTGTGTCCATATGACATCTGGTAAACAAGCTTCACATGCTGACTTGATTTCTGTGACTGTGGTTATAATAGAGGTTCTTTTAGGCCATAAAAGACATCTATTTTTACTAAATGTATTTTAGTCTTTTGGAATTCAAAATTCAAAATCTTGAGTTTTGAAATTTAAAAAGAGAAATTAAGAACTTCATTATTAGGATTAGAAGTGGGCTGCATTTACTACATTTATTTTTTCATTAGTTTACATTAAAAAGGGGTAGGGGGGAATAAGTGAAGGGATTTAATTTTTTTTCCCCACATCATGCTTTGAAGTGGATATATCTATTATTGTACCTATTTCTCAAGTTAATTCTTCTATCTAAAGTGAGTAATTTTTTCTTTTAGTAATCATTTCCCTTTTTTATTCCTCCTTTTTTCTCAACCTCAAATGTACAAAGGAAACAGAGTGCCTATCAGCAATACTATGGTGCTGAGGTATAATCCTGACCACTTCTAACATGGTGAACTATTAATTTTTATAGTTTTTATTTAAGACTACTGGAGAGTCATCATGTTGAAAAATAGTTTCCTGTTGAAGACTGAAAAACAGAGCCAAGTTCTGTAATACTGACTCATCCGAAATTCTTCAGTTATGCAAGATTTTTTCACTGTAGCCTCACCGGATTTTTTTCTGCATTGAGTAGACTGCCTCAAGTCTAGAGTAAAGAACTATTAAACTCTGTTATTTGTCTTCTCTTCACTTAAAGACAGTAGCTTCAGGAATTTTATAAAATAATATATCATGACAAGGACTTGGCAAAACCTTGGAATTTACACTCCTATGTGGTCAATAGTCCAAGTGATGAGCCTCAGTAACTTACATAAATAAGAATGTAAGAATGGCTTGGTTAAAAATTCATCCTTCAAATTTTTGTTAGCTTGTTTTAATGTCTATGACATTAAGTCCGTTATGATTCAGCTCAAGAAGTTATTCACATTAACAGCACGCTGTATGTATTAAAATTGCCAACTTATTGTTCAGGAACAAAACCACCTGAATCCTTCAACCACAGTATACAGTGAGAGTTGTACCTGTACTGCGAATAAATGGAGCACTTCAGTATAAAAAGTTGTCCTTATGTCACCTCTTGCTGATACTGAATTTACGTGAAAAAATACA
The DNA here is from genome assembly GCF_018139145.2 of Gymnogyps californianus. NCBI lineage: Eukaryota > Metazoa > Chordata > Aves > Accipitriformes > Cathartidae > Gymnogyps > Gymnogyps californianus. The sequence goes on from NC_059473.1 coordinate 98,222,188, forward strand.
TCTTCAAGAAATAGAAAAGGAAAATTAGAATTTATTTTGGCCACCAGTCTTCCTCAGGCAAAGGAAAGTATAGATGCACCAAGTTCATATGATACAGCAGAAGAACTCTTTGGAACTCTGTCTTTTGATGGAATACGCTTCTGTTTGGGTATCTTGTATTCATCTATGTTACTACAGTATGTAAATTTGCTTCCTAGTGTTCTTAAAAAATTAAAATACTACTGGCTAATGTACTTAAATAAGTATATGCAGCAATTAACTTCCTTTCAAGGTAAAGTAGAAGTTTTTCAAAGTAATGTACTCAAATATTATTTTTCCCATCCTTTCTACTTCTTCCTCTCCTTAATGCAGCTCTTCAGTTTACAGTTTCTGACACTTTCAATGTCCACATTATCTTTAGGTAAGCACACACGTATGAATTAATGCATTCTATATGACTTGAATCTTCCTTTGTTTTAGTTATGTTTTGGTTGCCTCTGTACATATGATCAGTTTGCAACACATCTAGATTATTAATCTCACTAACAATCTTCTGGGAGAATGAAGTCCCGTATTTTCCATCATACTTTTTGTGGAATATGAGGACTTGAAAGCATGTGTGGTCTGTCTTGGAGTTTTTCACATTTTTCTCCTTCCTCTTTTCCTATCTTGGTGGCGAAGGGTAAATGACCAGCACTGTCACAAACTGTAATTGTAATAAAATTAGTTTGGAATTTGAGAAAAAATGTGTGTTTGAATAGAACTCAACTTATAAAATAGCATTTATATAACAGTTGTGCTACAATGACAGTAAATGTAAAGTTAATACCTTTTCCTAAATGGAAAATGTTATTTCAAAGTTCAGTTAGTAATTTAATTTATTTATTTATTTTTAACTTTGAACTATACAGTTATACATTTGAATGTAAAGGAATCAAGAACTGAACAGTAGTAGGATGCATTAGAATATTTTTTTCCTTGAAATACTGCATTGCTGTTCCCTTGAGCCTGCTGGGACTTTCAATTATGAAATCATATCTCATCTCATCATCTGTCATCTCTTGGAAAGAAAATCATGTTGACCTATGAAATAAATAAAATTTCCTCCCACTGCTTAGAAGTGTGAGTCATTTATTTGCTTCACTTCCATGGATGCAATGGACCTGTGTAAACAGTTGCTTACATCTCATAGGCCAATGTTGCATTATGCCGAGCAAATTACATTTCAAGAGGTTACACTATGCATTAGGCAAATACTTCAGTACTTGAAGAATTGTTATTGCTTTTCTTGCCACTCTTACCAGGTTTTTTTCTAACACAAATCTGAATGAAATGGTTAGCAGGAATAACCTAATCAAGTTTTTATATCACGCTTGCTTAATAAAGGTATTTTAAGTGTTCGGTAAGTGAAAGCTACGTATAGCAGCAGCCTGTGCTGCTAAAAAACTGAAGCAATTTTTGAAGTAGGGCATTATCTAAAAGCAAAGATTTGGAAAGAAAGTATTTAGAAATTTTATAATGAACCTGTTGATTATGAGTGGCTACTTCACGATCTCGTTGAGTTAATGCTTTATTAGTATAACTAAAGTTATTTTACTGCAGTAAGTGTAGGTATTGAAATGTTTTCACTTGAAATTAATAAATAGCAATGATTAACCATCCATTGCAAACTTAGTGGATTAAGCTTTAATAGCTCCAAAATATATAGAACAATGTTTATAATGCCAAAGTTCAGTGAAATGGATGTTTTAACAGCTTTTTCAAATTAAGTCCAAGAATATCTGTATCATTTGTATGACCTACACTTGCTTACCCTGCAAATGGGGCATGATACTTTCAGCAGTTACTATAGCAATAACTTAGTAATTACTTTTAAATGGCAAAAAGGTGCTTTAGTAAAAATCATTTAAAATATCCTCATCTAACTATATCCCACTGAAGTTTCAGCTGGGTTTTTTTTGTTTTCTAATTTCAAAAAATTACTTTTCATAAAAGCAACTTTCAGTTACCTACTCTGAAGTCTTGAAAAAAAGTATGTATATGACTGAAATATACGTAAAAAAAAATCGTATGTTTTAAGCAGATAAACTTATAGACCCTACAAAGATTTTAAAATTGGTATAATAGAACATATACAGCTAGCTGAGGGTTAGATTCTGCAACTCACATTACAATAAAATCAAGTTCATAACAGGAAGCATTATACCCATTAGTAAATGCTTCTAAGACTATACACAGAATTTGCTTTCCTATGAAATGTATACATACACAAACATGTGTGTGTGTGTGTGTATATATATAAGTATATATAATTTTTTTAATCGGTCTTATCATAACATTGAGGAATAAAAAGAGATCCCCTGCCTTTCAGATGAGAATTCTGCTAATGAATTGGAAGTCATATCTTATTGTCAGCATTATGATCTCATCTGAACATTGCTTATATCTGGTGTTATGCATGTGTTCCAGAGTAAAACAGTCTCAGAAAACCAAAACAAGAGACCTAAATATAAAATCAAAAAATACCCCAACTTAATTAGTACAAGAGCAGCCTTAGGTGGAGGCACCAATAAACCTTTTATGCTTACTACAAGGAAGACTTCCAGAAATGAAAAGTCACTCTCAGAATATTATTTATTTACCAGATGGGAACTGGCAAGTTTAAAAGTATATTGTAAATAATCACAACAATTAAAATAAGTCCTGATTTTTGTACTTGTACCTTAGGGAAATGTTTTAATCATCTATTAAATGGAAGCCACACTTGTGCACACACTTGTGTCATTTACCTTCAACTCTAGGTCAGTAAATATTTTAGTGAAGTCTACTTGTTACAAAGAAACATAATTTTAAAAAGTAAGAGACTTGGCTGCAAGGTTATTTATAGTTGGAAAACAGCAGATCACAGTGTGTATGTTTCACTCCTTTCTGTGCCTTTACTGTCTCTATTATTAGTGCTGATGGAATAGTTTCAAGCTAGCAGTTACTGACATTAATTTGGAAATGTATATTATAATCCCATTTTTTTCAGATAGTTGCAAATATTTGATTTTTATTTCTAATAGAAAATTCATCTTCATGTAAAAGTAGTTATCCTTACTACAGGTTTGATATAGAAAGGAGGTTTTAGCTATCTTAACTTATGAAAACATGTAAAGGGAAAGAAAAGTCACTGCACTAAAGGCATGGCCCCATCTACACCTACCTGCTGTATGTTTCCAGCATCCATTTTACACAGTTATATATATGCAACACAAATAAGCCACTCACGGATTTAAGAACCGAAAAAAGAAAAATCTCCAAAACCCAGGAGAAATACTGAAATTACTCTACCTGCAATTATAAAAACTGCAAGGACAAAAAGATCTCTCTTTTCAGAATCTGGGAAGCTGGAGATAGTAGTGTTTTCCAAGACTTCAAGATTCAGAAAAGTGTTAGGATGCCACAAAGCACAAATTGTATCTCAAATGATGGAAAGCAGCAGCATTCTACTTCATGAAAACTCAGCAATTCCAATGAGTCCCAAGATGTCCAAACAATTTATTTGTTCAAGTGCTTCACTGTGGTACTGTGTCAGATATGTTAGTATGCATTTGAAGAGACCGGGAGACAGAATGGGCATGATGTTAAACTAGAAGGGAGTCCACAGCCATTTCTGTCCTGTGGACCCAAAGACATCTCCTGTGACCCTGGCAGTAATTTGAGGATGTAGGCTGGAGCAGGCAGACAAACATAACCCCAAAGATGATAAAACAGACATAGAAGAGAGTTGTGTTTCATTCTAAAACAAAATTCAATGCATACAGTTTCTATGCCAGTAGTGCCTATTCCTGATCAGCCATACTAGTTCATGGGAGAATAACAAACAAATGGTCTAATTGATTATCTAACATACACTATGCCTGTAGGAGCAGCTAAAGTAAAATACACTGAATCATATAACACACTGAACTTTTTTTACTGTTAAGCTTAGGATGCTTTTACAAGTGAATCTAAGTTTGAGAGCTGATCTTGATTGTTTTCTATTCAATCTCCTGATTTTAAGATGAGAAGTTTATATACAAAACCTCGGAAACTGCTTTAAGAAGAGACACTCAACACCACCTTTTTCAATTCTGCATTCTATTAAGCTAGAGTCTCTATACAGCATTATGTCCTTTCATAATGGAAAGTCCCAGCAGGCTCAAGCGAACAACAATGCAGTATTTCAAGGAAAAAAGTATTCTAATGCACCCTACTACTGTTCAGTTCTTGATTCCTTTACATTCAAATGCATAACTGTATAGTTCAAAGTTAAAAATAAATAAATAAATAAAATTACTAACTGAACTTTGAAATAACATTTTCCATTTAGGAAAAGGTATTAAGTTTACATTTACAATCATTGTAGCACAACTGTTACATAAATGCTATTTTGTAAGTTTGGATTTTGCATTAAATTATACTTCTGTTCTAACTGTAAAGGACATTGATTTCTGCTAGTATAGCAGTGGGCAGGCTGCATACGGTTCTGCTCATCAACACAGAAAGCTGATGCATGGGTACAGCCATTCCCACTGCCTTAGTTTTAGAGTAATGCTTTTAAAGGGCTTGAAAGTGGCAGATAGTTAAACACTTCATGAGAACTCAACTTTTTTTTTTTTCCTCCTTCAGATCCTAGTCAGAATTTCCTAGACTGAAACATTAAAATTTTGAAATGGGATGGGGAAAACCAAGGAGTTACATTGAATGACTTTTCAGAATAAACTGTCTTTGAATAGTGTGGGACTTTCCCTGTCCCTTTTGCTTTCTGTTTCTTTAAATTTTTCTTGAAATTAGCTTAACAGACTTTAGGTTGGCAGCTAAAGCACACTTCTAAATTTAAAAATAAAACAAAACAAAAAAAACCCCACACTGATTAAGTACCATTGCAACTTTCTGAGGAAGGACAGGAAGGCTTCTATCTGATTAGGACAATCACATTGGCTTTAGTTTTATTTAAGAGTAAAATTTTTTTTCAGTGGAAGCATCATTTCAATTACACTCCAAATATACGACCTGAGTCTACCACTGAATAAAACTTCTGATCTTACGAATCGCTGCAATAAACCTGTATGTCACACTACCATGTGTTCTAATATTTGCTGTGACTAACATGAGGGATATGACTGATCAGGGTAGTAATTAGGGTTTTTTGCATGTTAGCTTTTGGTCTCCTAAGATTTCCATTGTAAAGACTAAAGAGACCCAAAAAATGTATATGCATAGGTGTAGGCCCTTCAAGAAAATACTTATTATTAGCATCTTAAACTCTGTTCTTTGCTAGACTTTAAATTAGATTTCATATGTTACAATAGTTAAAAAGAATATTGTAACCTGGAGATGGGATGGAGTACTTTGTGAAACATGGATGAGTTTTTAGCATTATTCTTTGAAACAAATTTCTGTAGATGGATTGTTATCAAACACACACACATCTTTTGTCTAGCTGGTCCAAGAGTTGTCTTTGCTTTCCACTGAATAGGGATTTACCTGTCAGCTAGCAACATCTATTGACAATGTCAACATCTTTCTTGGTATAAAACTAGCTTTTTCAGCTTTTTCCACTTAAATCAATACAAGATACTTGCAGATATTGGTGATACAGTTTTCTTTAGGTTCTTTCAAACTTACATGTCAAATTAGGATGGTCTAGTTATTCTGTGGTTTCTTCGTTTCTTGGTACTCTCATCTTTCATGTGCCCAACTTTAAATCCACTCTTCTAAGTATACTAACCGCAGTGCTAGAAAGTTAGGCTCTTTCCTGTCAATGTATGAAACAGAAGGAGAGGAGAAATTGCCCCTGAAAATGTGATTATATGCTGATTATGAAGCTGATTATAAAAATAGGCTACATAACCAAAATATAATTCATTCTGAACAGTTTTCTCTTTGAGTTTGTTTAAGAAAAGGAAGAATATCCTGATGAGAAGCAGCAGTAACTTTTTTGTTAGCCAGCCCTCACTGCTGAACTTATTTCTCTTCCTTCATGTTCCAACACTTAAATTTAACAGAAAAAGAGCAAACAGTAGCAGTGTATAGATTTTCTTAATTGCTGAAGCCCCTGGCAATGACCTAAGCACAAATGCATGGTTTAAAAATACTGTCTTAGAAATGTATTAGAAAGTTCCATTTTAATGGAACATGTGTCTTTAATAAAAGACAAAAATTCTTGCCTTAGTTCCTGAATTCTTACTGAATCCGAAAATGTTTGGAAATAAGTGTGTACAATATCTGACTTGGAAAATGCAAAGCTAGCCAGGGCTTCTGCAAAGTAATAACAGTTCCTTGAGAGTTAAAGTCATCATCAGGATAGCTTTCTATTTTGTATACTTTCTGTTTTCTAATATAGAAAAAAAATTATGGTTTAAGAAACAGTAAGCATAATATAAGGTGCATTTATTGAACATTCTAAGCAAGGCAGTTGAACATGAAATTAAAATAAAACAAACACACACACCTTCCAAGTATTTGCAAAGCAAGGGAGTTAATGAGAGACTGCTTTTTACTGCCAAGATTCATAACTTACTTGTCACGTTACATATAACTTTCTTCCCAATGTGATCAAAGCCCAGACTCCAAATTAGCTAAAGTCTGCCTGGTGTTTTATTGTTTATAAAGCATACCAACCATGGTGCCTCACGGTGTTGATTTAATCTCCTGTCACTTTATATTTAGCAGGTATCAAGTATCACAGACTGTTAAGATATAAATTTGCACCTAAAAAGAATACAAGCATTTAGCATTTCCTATTCAGTACAACATGTTGGAACATACCAGGGAAGGGAGGAGAATAGAATCTAATCAGCTACAGCTTGCCTGGCCCTGTTTTTTAACTCATTCACATTTGCATTTAAAATCCGTTGATAATTTGTAGAAACAGCCCTGGAAGCAGGGATGGAAACTGGTAGTCTGTTCTTCTGGCTGTTCTAATCACAGAACTAGAAAGTTGGGTGCTTTCCGCTCTGAGTATTTAGTGCTCTTTTCTACAAATCTAAAGCAGTGATGATAGAGATTGTCTGTCATTGCAGAGTACTTAGAAACAGTGTACAAAAAGCGCTAGAGGAAACTGGTATGGCTAAATATTGTCCAAATGAAGAAAATTAAAGATGATAAATTCTGAAACTCTGACAGGCTAAACATAAAAACATAAGGCAGGTCAAAAAGACTTTGAAGAACAACTAGCAAAATGTGTCTAATCCAGTGATACGTTTTTCTTCTGTATTTCAAGGGCAGGATGTCAGTGAGCAAGTCCATAAGGTTGATGGATTAAGGTAAAAAAGGAATAACGGAGAAGCCAGGGCCATTACAGAGAAACTGAAATCAGTCTTTACATCTTGTCCTGGTTTCAGCTGGGACAGAGTTAACTCTCTTCTTAGTAGCTGGTACAGTGCTGTGTTTTGGATTTAGTGTGAGAATGATGTTGATAACACACTCATGGTTTAGTTGTTGCTAAGTAGCGCTTATCTTAAGCCAAGGACTTTTCAGTTTCCCATGCTCTGCCAGCAAGCAGGTGTGCAAGAAGCTGGGAGGGAGCATAGCCAGGGCAGCTGACCCAAACTAGCCAAAGGGGTATTCCATACCATGGAACGTCATGCCCAGTATATAAACAGGGGGGAGTTGGCCGGGCGGCGCGGATCACAGCTCGGGAACTAACTGGGCATTGGTCAGCGGGTGGTGAGCAATTGCATTGTGCATCACTGGTGGTTTTTTTGTTTGTTTGTTTTTCCCTTCCTCCCCCTCCTTTTTTGTTATATTCCTTTTCATTACTATTATTTTTATTATATTTCATTATTACTATTGTTAGTATTATATTTTACTTTAGTTATTAAACTGTTCTTATCTCAACCCACGAGTTTTACTTTTTTTTTCCCCTCTTTCCTCCTCCTCACCCCACTGGGAGGGGGAAGGGGGAAGCAGCTGCGTGGTGCTTAGTTGCTGCCTGGGGTTAAACCACGACACATCTTTACGTTCTTTTTTCTGTCTTCACATACAAGAAACTGAGGAAGCATTTAGGCTGGATCCCTTCTTTGAGTGTGAGTCTTCAAACGATCCTTTTGGAAAATAAACTACATCAATGATAGATGCATAAACTGAGCAAATGAACATTAGAAATTGTCTGTGTCTTCAATGCTAAGTCAGTTTTAAGCAAGACATTAACTGTGATGCCAGAAAAGGTTTCAGGAGAGCTCCAGAAAACTACAAGCCATAAGACTGATGTCCTGCTCTATCAGGTAAGGTAATAGAAATAATATTTGAGAATAGAATTGGTGAATACACAGCTAAATATGACCTAGTTAAAAACAGTCAACATGTTTGGGTTTTTTTAAAGAGAAATTGTACCCTAAAGCCTATTGGAAGGCTTGGAAGAGTTAGCTGTCGTGGATAAGGGACTGATGGAAGCTTTCTAAATTTCCAAAAGGCTGCTGCTGACTCCCATAAAACAGACTTTTAAGGAAAGTGAGCAGCTAAAAGATAGGAAACAGTAAACCAGTAAATGTTTATTGCAGCTGGAGATCGGTAGTGAAATTCTACAAGCTGGTAAGTTCTTTAATGCTCTGAAAATGGAATAATCAGTGCAAGGAAAAACAGTTCACTGAAGAAATCAAGTTAGTCAGTTGAAGAACTGTAGAAGAAAGAGCCTTATGACACTGTGGGACTGTATTATGAAATGCCATAATGAAATTCAGCGTATGTCTGAAATGGTGCACAGACACAGAAGGAAGATAAAAAAATCCTGACTCAATTTACAGTGACAGACTAAGGAGCAGTATTTGTGGTTCATGCCTGATATTTGTATGGAAGTGTCAGCTCATTGCTGAGTAATCATAAAAAAATCCCAAATCAAATGTTAGGAATTATTAAGAAAATAAATGGGGGATTCTATAGCATCAAAGATACAGCATAGATGTTCATATCTTGAATACTGTGTGCAGTTTTGGACTTCCTATCTCTTTTTAAAGAGATATAATAGAATCAGGAATGATCAGAGAAGAATACTGAAGTTATTAGTGTGAAAGCCATCAAAGCTACATCTGAGCTGAAGAATAATAGGAGACTAGCAGAGACACTCATATGTTTGATCTGTTCTTGCCCTTCTACAGTCATTTATTTTAAATACTTCTGGAGAATGGGGACTTCTGAAGTCAAACAATAAGGCTGTTGTCACGTTTCCTATGACAGAATTTGGAGTTCCATCCTCATTCTGGCAGAATTCTTGATTGGTTGTCATAAACCAATGTTAAACAAAAAAACAAGAACAAAACTTTTTTGGCTCATCTATCGTAGTGCAATTCAATACTTGGTTTATTTTACCTTGAAATGCCAACATAGTCTGGCGCTTTTACAGTAACATAAATTTTTTTATAGTTTTGATTCTACTTTGAAGAAGACTTTCAAACTGTTAATCTTTATTTCTAATACTTAGTCACTTCCTTTAAGATCCTTGCAACACTGCTCTGAACAATTGGTTATATTATCTTTCTCCATCCCTCCCCTACCTTTTTTTTTTAATGTGTAGTGCAAAGAAGCCATAAAATCAGTTGAATTCTATTCCTAGGGACAACTTCTGAAATGAGGATTTCGCAGGGAAGAGCATATGGCTTCTTTGTCTCACATGTTGATTTCTGCTCTCTCGCAGCCCCTGGAGTAGAAGTTTCCAGGCTAGAGGTGTAATGTTTTGCAAGAACTTGGAACAAGTGTTCCAGGAGACTTGCTCTTAACCAATGCGACGATAAAGAAACTGAAAAGTGTGTCATGAAACCTGGGACTTATTTTAACTTTCTTTTCTAAAAATTTGGTCTTCCTAGAGAAACAGAGCTTAAAATTTTGACTTCCTCATGACAGCAAGAATGCAATAACTGTCCAAAATCTTCACAGTTGTTGAAATACAGTTAATGTCAAAAACGCTCACATTGTCTTTCTCTGCAGAAAATCCTGTAGAATAGGTTTGTCTAGCGGAAGAGAAAAACATAGAGTTAACTAAGGCAGAGCTAATGAAGCAATTGTACCACATGGAAATTTTCAATGCAAGTTTGGTCAGTTAAAGTCACAAATTAAATATGCCAATTAAGCTTTTTTTTAAAATAAGCAACAAGATATAATTATCAGTGTCAGGTTGGAAAGTTGCAGTAGCTACGGTGGTTTAAAGATTTGTTCTGAAATTGTACTTGACAGTTGAGGTGAGTAAACCTTGTTACATAAATCATTATGAGCATTTTGAACTCCCTCAGGCTGGTTAGAGAACTATAGATGAAAAGGGCTTATTCAGTCAAACATGAATCTGTTCTTCAAGGTTTGTGGATCTCTATCAAAATCACTTTGGAAAATGAGGAGCAAATATACCTCTTAAAAGGTGGTGGGTTTATGAATTTCTTCATTTTAGTATTAAGTGAGAGGGGAGGCTTCTTCTGCCATGTGTTTTGCTTTTAACGTCACCTAAAATAATGCGCAGTTCCTTAGGTTACATTATTTAGACAGAGATCTGAAGTGTATGCCTACATTCATAGCTGGGAATGTAACCAATACAAGTGTCCACACCTAAGAAGACAGAGTCTTGTGTTCCCACTCTTCTAGGATTTTTGTGTGTATTTTGTATTGAAAAAACTACTGACTTCCTGTTTGCCCTCTGTGTTTATTTCATAATGTGTTTCTGCTTGTCACCAGACTATAGTGCCAAGCTCTTTACTCTTTCTTTGTAAGCTTTTAAACTGCTTTGCTCTTTGAAATTTTTAGTGTTTGCTTACTTGACGACAGAGTCCGTTAATTGCTTATTCTGGGTTACAACAGTTTCACATCTTTCATAGGATGGGTGGGAAGTATCCCTACAATCTAATCTTTGACAAGCAGAAGACATAATGGCCTAAAATTCAGGGATTCGAATTATCTGGATGCATGAGCAATTGAAGCCAAGACATCTGCAGAGTAATGACTCTGTTTCACCCCCCAAATAGGTATGAATGCAAAAGTGCTCAGAATGCAATAGTTCTTGGCCCACACAGTAGCAGAACATGATTACTAAATCTCTTGGGTTGGGAAAAATGTATCAGTAGTTTGTGATATTGGCTTTGTGTATGCTGGGGAAAAGTGTAGTAAACCCTAATCATCTTGTTCATCACTATGCCATATTTCTTGAGGTACCATTAAAGTTTGTTGTTTAGCAGAAAGGTACAAATAATACAAACAGCATAAGCGTCGAATACCTGCTATGTAGACTTACATTTGAAGAAGAAATTCTTTTTTTGCTAGGAATCATTGAGAGCTGCTTAGCAACCTCCGTGTTGGTATGCAATACAGCTTTGCTCTGTATTTGTCATATCTTTAATGTTTCATGAATGTTCAAATTCTTAATAACTTTTTTTTTCATAGGGGTATCTTTTGTTTGTCTTTATTCATTGAAAAATTATTTATGGGTAAACTAGAACTATGTGGGAAAGCTAGCAGTATCTTAGCATAAAAGATGAAGATGCCTCCATAACCCCAAGAAAGCATTCAGAAACAGCTCTTGTCTTTCTGGATCCAAAAAGCATTGTTTTAATGTGGAAACTGCTACTTATGAAAACCTACTTCACAAAAAACTCTGTAAAACCTACTGCAAAGTTATGTGATCTTTCCTGCTGTGTGTCCATGCAGCCTTTACAGGCTTCAGGAGGGAGCAGTAGAGGGAAGGTGGAAAATGCAGAGAGGGAAACTGAGTTTAAGCAGGAATCTAGATGGAGAAGAGAATAAGAAAGCTGGATCATGGAACAAAGTGAAGAAACAAGAGCTGGCTTTGTGGTGAAAGAAAATACAGGGACTGAAAGACAGAATAAGTGGATGAGGGATGGAATGGGGACAGGGAAGGAGAGGCTTGTAGTGGAGCGCTGAGTTGGGAATACTCCTGAGTTGCAATAATCATGGAAAATGGCAGGAGAGCAAAGACTCATTTGAACATGAAGCAGGAAAGACAAGATAGGAGATCCAAATAGGCCCTTTTGGACAGCATAGCTCTTTTGATATATTTTGCCTCTTTTTTTTCATATAAGTGTGTGTTAAATTTTTCTTTTCTCTATGATCATGGCCAGAGTAACTTTTACTTAATAGAACCAATGCTAAATGTGTGGCCTTCTATGGACTTGTAAATTTATGGAATAATATTATTTATGAGGTTGTACAATCTATTTATAGCCCTTTTTAGTTCCTTTCCCTGAATTTTCTTCAAAAATGTATTATCTGCTGGGGTCTACTGATAGCTTGGAACAATAAGTAGAGTATGGTCTTCTCTGCAAATATAAATAGAACACTTATTCCATGACATATTTTCTGGGGAAAATCTATTAACATGCCTACTGTTTTGCCAGGAGGAGAGCAAGTACTGTTCTGTTGGTATTAATTAGAGGGTGAGCAAGAGGCTGAGGATGGGGACAGAGTCCCAGTGTAGGAGAGAAGGTAGACAGTGTTTTTTTTTCTAGACTGGGGAAAAGAGACTTCCATCACACCATGAAGCAAAATCAGGACACAGTAAACCTAGAAATGCTGTTGCTTTAACACTTATGTAGGACTTAGTTATCTTTTTATGTGAAGTAGAATTATGGCTGGAGAAACAAAGGACAGTGTCCTGCCAAAACCAGGACAGACAGACTACTTGAAAGCATAGTTGTATAATGCTTGGAACTAAGTTTTATTATTATGTAAGGATTATGAATTTTTACATCTTCTAAGGCTTATGTAGTTTAAAACTTAGAGGCTATGTTTGACAGCAAAAATCTCTGTGTAGACTCTACTGAGTCCCTTGGAAAATATCTTACTGTCACCACTGAAGTACAGCTATGTCCCTGCTCCCTGCTTTTCTCAGATACCTCTCATTCTCTATTACTGTTACAAACTCCTCGCTTGCAGTATCTCTTGCTCTGTTTATCCCAATGGAGTAGGTTTGCTTTTGAGGAAGGACCATTCTCCTCCTTCTTCAGCTTGCAGTGTTTTTGCTCACCAGTAGTGCAGTAGCTGGGCAAAAGCAAATGGGTATTTCCTCTTTGCCACTGAGAGTCATCCTTCTAAAGGTAAACTGTGAACAAACAAAAAAGATAAAGCCTCTGTCATCACTAAGTTAGTCTCTACATTTCAAAGAGTCTGTCCTTGAGCACAGTAAACTTTGGTTAAACTCTTTTGCAGGTGGAGAGGGAGAGGAGAGAAAGTGAATATCAGGGAAATAGGATAAATGTTCACTGACTTAAATGAAAAGAGCTATTCATGTAAGCAATCACTGGGGAAAATACTGCAAAATAGAGGACCTAGAACTTAAAGTACTCTGGGGATCTTACAGAGTGAAAAGCATGAGAAATTAGATAGTGTTTTGACTTACAACAAGCTATGAGTTGAACCAATATATTTTCTCAAGAGGATGTCTTCAATGGTATGTATTCCTTATGTCAGTGAGAAGCAGTGAGTGCTTTATTAGCTCACAAACTTATTAATTGGATCCAGTGAGTGTGTGGGTTTAGGGGGCAGATAGGATGGGGTAAAGTGACAGGGAAGGAGCAGGTAGTCTGGGCTTCTTAAACTCCCCTTTCTCAATGATTTACTCAGTGTTTCTATCCTTTCTTTTTTTTTTTAACTGAATCTCTGTCTTCTGCTACAACTGTTTGATCAAAAGTTAATCAATTTATTCACAGTATGGTGTGTCTTAAAATCCCATCATTTCTGATACTGATGAAACGATGGCCCTGTTGCAAATAAACAAGTGATCCTCCTTCAGGAATCAGACGAATTGGCTTTTGCTTTGAAGTGCATTTTAGCATCAGGACATGAGTGAATGCCATCCTTTTCTCTGCGATAATGCTTCAAAATGTGACTGTTTGTAAAATGCCGAACAAAACTGTTCTCCCCAAGACTGAAATGTTATTGTCAACAACTTCTTAAAAAAAAAAAAAAAAAAGCCCTGCCACATATTGAGATTGTTGTTAGAGGCGCAGCCATTAACTTCAGAGCTATGAAATATTGATATCTATCCTTTAACCTTGAGATCCAGCAGAAGGTATGTTCGTATTTTACTTTGTTAATATCCATTGACTTTATGGAAAGTCAGTGGATATAATAGTAGAACTTGATCAGAGAATATTTGTATAAATAGTCAGATGCTGTTTGTACTGGTATATGGGTGTATAAAGGATAAACAACTGTCATTTGTGCAAACATCCAGACAATCAAAAAATCCACTCATATGCATGCTGATTGAAAAAAATATAGTGACTGCACCTGAATAGAGCTGTTAACAATTCAATTAATTTTTAAATAATATTTTGAGAGTGCTACTTGTGTAATGTTCAATTTGAATAGAGACAACAGGATTGCTTGAAAGTGGTCAGCCAACCAGTCGCCAATACCTATTTTACACTGACCAGTGAGTGATACAAGGTTTATTTTTTTCGTTTTGCATTTCAATTGTTTACGTATTTCCAAGGAGATTTAGTTATTCATGTTTCAAAATCACTGGCTGAAATATGGTATATGAATGAGAAAGAATTAAGATGTCAGTCTTAATTGACAATAAATTATATTGTTTGACAAACATAGTGAAATGCTGTAACAAAGAACATGAAGTTGCAAGGGCTTTTTTTGTTGTTTGTGACTTTTTAATTTGACCTAATTTGCACGTGGCATCTACTTTTTAATAGAAACTAAAGAATACAAAAAACCTTTAATATATGCTGACTTCATTTTTACCTCATTTTTTACAAAGGAAGAAGGAAACAAACTTCCTTTCTTGTAACTGCAATATCACATTCTTTGAATGCTGTCATTTGTTGGTTTCTTAAAGTAGAAACTGCAGTTGTAAGCTGTAATGTTCTTTCTCCTCTTTCACAATAGCAGAATGAATTAGAAAAGGAATGCTCAAGCAAATCTAGCTCTTACCATTCTTTTAATCTATATGAGGCGGTATTCACCACTCCAGTAGACCTCAGTATCTTTATAATGTAAACAGGCATCAACTAATATGTGATAATTTATGGCATGTGATGTGAAAAATATTTTCAAATGTAAGTAAGTTGCTAGTATGCCTGTGTAAGAATGCTTTGTAGATTCAAACTTCTGAAAGCTGAGCCATTCTGTATTTTAGTAATTGCATAGGTTTTAAAAAAAGAAGTGGTTTTATTTATTTCCAGCAATATTAGCAAAGGAATACAAGTTGAAATGTATTTAGGAGAATTTTTCAAACTTTTAAAAATCTACTTCATATAAGGCATGTAGCAACTCTGTTTATTCCGAGTGATAGATTTCAGTTCACCATTCTTTTTCTCAGTGTCCTGTTTTAACCCCAGCCAGCAACTAAGCACCACGCAGCTGCTTGCTTGCTCCCCCCCACAGTGGGATGGGAGAGAGAATCAGGAAAAAAAGTAAAATTTGTGGGTTGAGATAAAGACAGTTTAATAGGACAGAAAAGGAAGAAAATAATAATAAAGATAATAATAATAATAATAATAAAAGAATTAGAATATACAAAACAAGTGATGCACAATGCAATTGCTCACCACTCACCGACCGATGCCCAGCCAGTTCCCAAGCAGCGGCCCCCCCAGACAGCTTTTCCTCCAGTTTATATGCTGAGCATGATGTCGTATGTTATGGAATATCCCTTTGGCCACTTTGGGTCAGCTGTCCTGGCTGTGTCCCTTCCCAGCCTCTTGTGCCCCTCCAGCCTTCTCACTGGCAGAGCATGAGAAGCTGAAAAGTCCTTGACTTTAGTATAAACATTACTTTGCAACAATTAAAACCATCAGTGTGTTATCAACATTATTCTCATCCTAAATCCAAAACACAGCACTGTACCAGCTACTAGGAAGAAAATTAACTCTATCCCAGCCAAAACCAGGACACTCAGAGTACATCCTACCATATTTTTTAAAATATATTTTAAAGCTTAATATATTGGAGAATAGCCATGCTATTGCTTAGGCACAGAAGGAGGTGAGGTGTACAGGGAAGTTTGAGGGATTTGCACCTTTGATTCCTTCTGGAAAGTTAGACATGGTTCCATGAAGGCAGTGGACATAATGTCACATGCTGCCCTGAATATTCTGTATTTCCCTGTTGCACTCAGCTAGCTTACACTTCCTACAATAAAGAAGAATATTCATAGAGAAAGGTGAGTCATAATGATGCTGAGCAGCATCTGAAATACTGCAATTGCAGTAGCTCAATCAACAATTTTCTGGTTGCAAAGATACACAGTAGAAACTGAGTTGATGTACACAAATTGTTAAAATTTCTTATGCCCCTCTCCTGTGGCAGAGAGGAGATCGTTATTCTGACTGTAAGTATAGAATATTTATTCAGGATTTAACTAGTCAACTAATGAGGCACTCATCTCAGAGGATAAGTTGCCTAAGCATCTGTGGGGTATGATGCACAAGACTGACATAAACTATATTAAAACAGGCTGCTAAGCTCTGCTGATTTTGTAAGTGAGGTGAGAGTATTACATGTAGCCAGAGCGGAAAACATGGTTTTAACACCTGTGGTTACTTCTCAAAAGACACAATAATAAATAGTGGAACCAGTCAGTCTGCATCGTATTTGAGTTCTGGGATCAAGTTCTTACATATCCAGAAATGTTTCAGAAGAAGTGAGATTTCTGGAATCCCTTCTTCTTTGAAAAGGAGATAAAGTTGTGAGAAGTAAACTCATAGCCATATAAGTAATTTGAAATTAAGACTTCAAATTGAGGGGTTTTTGCTAAAAATGATGTGAAATTACAGAGGGAGCCAGGATTGTGTAAATGAGGCTGGCTGTGTTTCACAGAGAGGTAGCTAGAGCAGTTGGGAGGGAGTTGGAATACACAGTTGTGGGGAAGCCAAAACCAGCACAAACTTAGGCAGAAGTAGTGCTGCCGAAGGACTTAATGCACTGGTGTATGTGAAGTAGGAACAGTGGAATTAAATTATTGTTGGAACCTGTAACAGGAAAGTATGGGGGACTGGCTGGCTGGGGAGCAGCTCTGTTGAGAAGAACCTGGTGGGCTGCAAGCTGAGCATGAGCCAGCAGCGTGCACAGGCGTGGTGGTGGTATGTTTCCCTTGTTCTTGTGCTGTCACTCTCACAGCCATGCTCCTGCAAATCCTGATGGTGTCATGGTAGATTCTCATGGAAAGGAAATGCCAGTAGCATGAAAATCACCTCTTCTTTCCCCCTTTTCCTACCTATTGGTTGTATCTTTTGGTTTACATTAAGGAACCCAATAAAATGCATGCACAAAGCTTAACCAGTTAGTGTGCAGCATCTGTCCGTGACCAAAGCATGTTCCAGTCAATGCCAATAGCATCATAAGCGTGAACAACCTATAGGGAGTTTGAGCAGGTCCTGATGAAAACTGCATGGCTATTATGGTAAAGCTTATGCACCAGAGAGTATGCCCAGGGAAGGATGCTCATCTGGACATGTGCTAAGTCTGCAGACTTGGAGGTAAAATTTTCAGATATGTACCTAATGTACTGGACTCTGTCCATCACTGCGCAGATTCCAAGTACTTCTGGAGTGTTTGTTTCCCTCACCCTTTGGAATTGTGGCTTCTCAGTGCAGTGGTGGTTAGATGACAGCATTGCTTCAGCTTGCAGAGTACACAGGTACTATTTCAAGAAAATTGCTGAAATACAAGTACAATATTCTTTTCAAAGAAATACCAGTAACTGCAACTTCTTAATTGCACAAGTGAGGAAAAATGGTTGATTTGTTAATTTTTTTTTCCTCTATACCATTGTTCAAAAGCATTTCATAAACTTTATGCTTCAAGGTAGCAGTTACAAGAACATTTAAAAAAAAAAATGTGAGTATACTTTTTTTATGGCCTCAGGGCTGTTAATTAAGCATAAAGCACTGCTGAATCACTTTGATTCAACAGTGAACTTAATGTTTGTTTTTCATCTTATCAAAGACAATTTTTAATATTTACTATAACAAATCCTAGGAGAGCAGAACAATACAGGTTGACTTAAAATACTAAAAATTGTGGAAATTATAAGAAACCAGTGCATTTGCTACTAGTTTGCCTTGATCAGCCAAGATAGATTTAAGATAATGCCTCTGTTTTTTCTGTTGGAAAATGGTGAATGCCTCATTAACCTTTCTCATGTCACCCATAGCTTTCTAGACCATTCTCATAATATTCTTCCGTCCTTCCTACTCTATTTAGCAAGAAGGCGATTGTCCTTCTTTGTTATTTTTCCAATTCTACGCTGCCAATCTATGAGATGGGGGACCAGACCACTCAGTATTCATAGTATGAGGACATCACCAGTACATGAGCCTAATGAGATCTTTTCTGTTTCCTTGTCTCTGCGTTCTTAGTGTCTAACATCGCTTATCTACATTGACTTCCATTTACCGCTTTATTGCTCTGTAAGTTAATATTGCAAAACTCTTCTACATTATTTCCAGCTCACTTGGTGTAACAAGCATCAGCTCAGAAACTTAAGCCATCATGACCTGCTAGAACTGAAGGGGGAAATGTAGCTCTGTGGTCTGAGGGAGTTATTTCACCTTTTAGCTGGAAGGTTGAAGAGTCACAGTGGACATCTGATCTTAAAAACAGAATAAAGTGGAAGTGCATGTTTATTCTTTTGTCAGGGTGACTTTTACTGCACTGTATAAATTATTCTTCACTGTAGGAGTAAGTTTAGCAACTGTTTTATACTGGGTGTCTCACTGTTTATGATCAAATTTCTCCTTAACCATCGTTCCTATTATAAATCTAGGTAAACTGTATATGTGCACGTGTACATGAATTTTTTTGTTCTTGCCTCCATAAG
Organism: Gymnogyps californianus; assembly: GCF_018139145.2. Classification (NCBI taxonomy): domain Eukaryota; kingdom Metazoa; phylum Chordata; class Aves; order Accipitriformes; family Cathartidae; genus Gymnogyps; species Gymnogyps californianus. The sequence goes on from NC_059473.1 coordinate 98,240,963, forward strand.
GATAGGATATAATTCATGGAGGCTGGTGTTACGCAGTTTATCAGCCACTCTTTGTCAGGATCAGGCTCTTCTCAGCCTAGACTTCTGATCCTTTGCTCTCATGATCAGACTGTTATTTTCAGTCTCTCTCTTCATCGTTGTCAGGTCTTCATTAGAGGTAGGAGAGGCACGAGATTCTTTACTTTGAGCAAAAGAATGTCCCAAGAAGAGTGGGATTTAACTCTAAGCTCTCAGAATACAAAAAAAGGCAGAGTCATTATTGATGCAGGTATTTATACATACAGTTGTAATTAAAAGCAGCCTTCATACAGGATAACAAATTGCAATTAGGACAACTGACTTCTTGCTCTGAAAAATAAAACCAGAAAAAAATGTTTGTGTCTCCTTTCCCAAATGAAACTTCCAAAATAAAAAGTTCAAACCAGGACACAAGTAAGACTTTGTGAAGCTGAGGAAGGGAATGGTAACATTTCTAGCTTCTTTAAAAAAGAGAGAAATACAGCTAGTGTTGAACAATGTCTAGCCACTAGAAGATAGCAGGAACATACTAAATCACGGCTCTGTTGTGTTTTTTTAAAGTATGTCCTCCAGTCATGAATCAGTCTGATCATCCTTAGAAGTGTTTCAAAGTAGGCTTTTTCAGATTGGTCCACTTCTCAATACTGCTCTTTTTCAAATTGATCAAAAGCCTATAGTAGATTTCTTTTTGTACCAGGGACTTAGCAGCACTGGGCACTGCTGCAGCGCTTGGTTAGTCCTCATCACACTGCAGAAAAGTAATGATTCCTCTTCCTCTGCTCTCTTGGGTACAGTCAGTTTTGTGTTCATAGCTTAGCACGCACCAGTAAGATTTGATTCCTCACTAATGTTGGCTACTCTCTTTCTGGTTCTGGATGAGAACTTCAAGCTTCTGAAGTATTCTCAGTTCACAAAGATGGAAACCTGCTTTCATAAACTTTGAGCAAATATGTGAAAAGTAGGTAGCAGCTACAGTACTACTGGCACTGCCCTTCTTAAAAAGAAAAACAAAATTCCTGCCAAGTACATTGAGAAAGACCTTGACCCCTTTCTTCAGGAAGGGATCTGGCAGATAGAGTCCACCTTCAGCAGCAGTAAATCAAAAGTACCTGTATATTCTGATCATCCTACCGATTATCTCTTAACAAAGTTTACTGAACATATTTTTGTGCCTGACCTCACATGAGCTTTGTGGAATGAACCTAAGTGCAAACACGGACCTTTGACTGTTCAAGGACTAGATCCAGTAAAGCATTTAATACTGGTAAAGTGGCACCATTCACTGTACAAACAGCTTAGAATATCTATTTAACATGCAAGAAGCACACGGGGGAAAATTTCTTAAGTGTGATGAGAGAAAGCCAGGAGACAATGAAGATTAGAGAGAAATTGAAGGAAAAGAACAAAAGTCTGACATATCATTAGAAGAGGGAAAGGGAAGACAAAGTTTGATCAATAGGAATGTTTTAAAAAGATGTGTTAGTAAAAGAGATGAGCAGTCAATCACAGTAAAAAGTAAAGATAGAGCTATAAGCAAGGTACATAACTTTTATGTTTTTTGTGATGCTTGGCTTATAGACAGTTTTATACCCTCTTGTGACAATAAAATGTGTTTCCTCCTTTGTTTTAGGAGAGGAAAGCACTCTCAGAATGTGGTGGTTATTAATAAATGTGTTGGCCATTACTTTTTGGACTTCCTAATGCACACTGTAACTTAAAAAAAACCACAAACACCCTTCTAAAACTCTCTATAATGGCTTCTGTTATTTGGAAATTCTGAAAATATAGTGGCTGGCAACTTGTACCTACCAAAGGCTTTCTGTTTTAATGATATGATCCTGATAGCTGCTTATATGAGAAATAGCACTATGTTCAGAATATAAATTTTGTCATTGCTAGTTCCCACAGTCCACTGGTCTCTGAATGGCTGTAGCTTCTCCAGTTTAGTACAGCTGCAGGATCATTTCAGGTAGCCACAAAAAGCAACCTAACTGCTCTATCAGCCTTTTCATCAACAATTTCTGATTAATTGTTGTATCAGTCATATTCTTGGGGTGGGGGATAGGTAATGGAACAAAACTGGATCTACACAAGCTACATGTAAAGCTGCCACAGAAACTGGTGTTTCCAATTTGAATCTGTAGTAAGGGCAAAGAAAACATTCTACAAAATAGCATGAATAAAAAAGTTATAAATATAGTTTGGAACCAGAAAGTGCTCATTCTAAGGGAGATGGCTGGCAAACGGGGATTTCTTCAAATAGGTAGTCCTGGTAAAAGCCCCATCAGTACAGCCATATGCAGCTAGCTGCTTCTGTGCTCTCACAAGGCCTTATAGTTCTCTTGAGTTTTATTATATAATTTGAAACATTATTAAGTAGGGAGTAAGCAAATAGTTCTTCAGTATCTGATCTCAGTGGGTTGTATTGAAGGGTTTTAAAACCAGCACCTTTTCTGTCAGTTACTACAAATTCTGTTTTGAATTTGTGTTACCGAGAACTATTTTTCTCTACAGATTAAGACACTGATGTTTTAATCTATTAAAAACACCTGAGTTAAGGGTAACAATGCAGAATGCAAAAATGAATCAAAATGGCTTTCCAGTGTTCAGTCTCAGACCACTGCTCCATGGTTTAGACAACATAAGACAGGAGATGAACTTTGCATGGATCCTCCTCAATGGCAACTGTGATTCGTCAGCTAGTTGACTTGGGGCATTCATAAAGCATTTACCTGCAAAGACTTGGGGTTCTGTGCCAGGAACCGGAAAGGTAAACATTAAGCAATACCATGTTAAATGGTTAGTTGATTACATCCTTTTGTGAATCTGGTCCTTTGAGAGAACCCAGAAGGTGAATAAAGGGAATCTAAGCAACAAAATAAATGCCAAAGAATACTTCTGTACAACCCTGAGAAGCTTGTCAGGCTATATGAAACATGTATCTTGATGCATAACAAAAACTAACATAAAGTCTTGACTAGAACAAATGATTGGCACTGAATCCTCTTCAGTCATCAGCAGCTACCTGTATTTGAAACAGGACTGGAGAAAATCCTCTCTAGACTAAGACTAACTGTATGAGCTCCCAGAGGTCTGTATATATCTATCTATATATCTATGTATATATCTGCCAAGAAACTCCAGTGAAATCACTACAGTCTGATGAAATAGAAAATTATGCCAGTTTGGATCCTTCTGTACTGTTCTGGCAAATGAGACAAATACTCAGTTCTCTGTAAAACAGAATGGTTGCCTCTCTGTCTCTTACTGGAGAATTAACTCCTGGCCTCATCAAAATGACACCAAAATTTACAGCAGTTTTTGGTTTCATATCTCATGGTACTGAGGTTGTATTACCTTGCATCACTTGCTCTTGCTCTTGCTTTAATGTGCTGTCACCTGAGTCACTAGCACTGAACCTGGAGGGATTTAATAGTCTATAGCTATGGACACGGTACTGTGTTCTCTGTATTCTAACTCTAACACCTCTAACTTGTCTTTAAGTAATTTGAATTTTCATTGCAAGATATACTGAAACCAAGGCAGTGTCCCAAATCTGGCAGGATCATGTAAAACTAGGTTTACGCAGAAATAAGTGGTTGTCTCTTTCAACCTAGCATGCATTTCTGAATATTAATATCTTTGGTTTCATGTGTTATCTTTCTGAGATTCACACACACACACACACAAATTCTTTCTCATAAGATGATTGGAATACTTATTTTGAAAAAAATTTAAATACACAGTGTATTTTCAGAAGGGAGAAAACAGGCTGAAATGAGACATGCATTAAGTTAAGTGTGAAGACAAAATCCTAACCAAAACTCTCACAAAAGGGGAAAGAGAGGACAAGATACAATCTTATCCCTTGCTGAAACTCATAGTAATGTTACTGCATAAATACAGAAGAAAAAAGCTTTCATAAACCAGAATAAATCACACTGGAATACTGGGCTGGCATAAGATGGAAGAAAGGTCTCTGCATGTATTGGAAACATTTACGTGCCCCTTCTCTCACCTGAATCTTCAGAGAATTTCAGCTTAATTAGAGATAAACATACAGAAACATCCAAGGAATCTCTTCATGCTTAATCTGGGTGCGTTTTTTAAACCTTCTATTCCATTTTCTCTGTAAATAGTGTCTATTGGTAACCTTTATTCACTTGTTATCTTCATCTTGCGTGCAAGTTTACTTAACTGTGGGGAAATCCTTAAAAGTAAGGTTTTGGCATTCCCCAGCAATTGCCCTTCACCATCATGGTGCATATCTGCAGAGGCTATGTTTTGCTAGTTTGAGAGCTGGTATGGGAGGGGTCAATCTTCCAGTGATCAAAGATCACCAAAAGAGCTCATTGACATCAGGAAAGGCTGTAGAGACAATGCCTGATCCTCAAAACTTGAAAAGGATTATATAAAACCGGAGTTTCATTGTTGCTACCTCTTGAGTTGACAGAAGTTTGGTGCTCATTGTAGGCCTTATTGATACTATTGCCATTGAGTTATGAGCAGTGGTATAAAGGGGTTATGTCAAATATTGAGCAATAAAAATTTTAGTGAAAACTTTAATTGAAAAGGTCCCATTTAGTTTTACATATAGTAGCCTTTCTACAGTCATGCTAGAGATCAAAATTCTTTGATGGGGTTTCAGTGCCACCCCGTGATGCGTGATCTGGTTTCAGATTAAACAGATTCAAGTTCTCAGCTATAGCTGGTTCTAGCCAGAGAAAATTAGGCAGGTCTCACCACCAACCTGCAAAGGTAGCTACGGCAGTTCAGAAGCCAGACTGGCCCACAACACAAGCAATGCTGTGCTTGAGATCAGGTCAGGTGGCCTGCTCATCCATCCACAAACTGCATATCCATCCTTCAATCACAAAACATTATATGTTCTCTGCATATTGTTTCCGTGTAATCTCAATTCCTGAATCTCCATCTAAATGTTGTTTGTTTATGTGTTTATGTGTTTATGTGTAATAGCAAAGAACATTTTCCAAATAGGAGCAGAAATCCTCAATTCTTTCAGGGATTTTTAGGCAGTTAGTTTAAAATATGTCCACTATGGTAAGTATTGTAAAAGCTATTTCACTTTATAAGAAAAAGTGGAAAATGAAATGCTAAACTTTAATTTCTTCAGAAAAGTTGAAAGTTGAAAAGTACCAGAGCTGTCAAGATTTGTGAATCCTTTATTGTATTGCTGCATAAGAAAGACATCAAATAATTATCAATGAAATCTAAGAATAAATTATGTACATTCGATATAAGAGAAATCAAGAAGATCTATAAAAATTATAACTTTGAAGTTCTTTATCATTAGTAATTTCTCAAACAGCCATTTTACAGCATGCTCATTAGTTTTCTATACTCTGAGTACATTTGTATTTCCTTTTGAAATCCAGCCTATTGTTACTAAATCATTGCTGCTATTCACACCTCTCCAGGATCTTAATACTCTTAAAAGTTCCACTACTTTGCTAAACTCTCCTCCAACTCTCATTGAAATCTTAGTCAACTGATAAGTAGTTAAAGGGTGTTTTTTGGTTTTTATTGTTCAGTTGATTTGCTTGCTATAGTTTTGTCTTTTCTGTTTTTAATTTGGAGAGGTCAAGAAAGTCTGTTAAGCATAGAGTGCTATTAGACAGACCATCCTGCTCTCCCTCCAGTCTGCATAAAGAATCCTTCCCTTCAGACTGCTGGGGAAGATACTGTGTCCTCAGGTACTTACTGGTGGTTTCAAGCTTGACTGGCAATAGCAATAGGATAGCCAGAGCAGAATTTTACTGCTGCCTTTCTCCTTAAAGGTAAATGGGGCTGATTTTATCTAAAAAAAAATCTTAGGATAAAGTTGTTTCCTTTTTTTTTATACACTATTTTCACCCATATTTTTTGATTTAGGACATATCAAGAAGTATTTATTTTATAAATCATAGTATGTGCATCAAAGTGGAGGCTGAGCTTGTTGCCAAGAGTGGTTGACTTCATGTTATTTGTCTTAATTGAGAACTAATAATGGTCATTATGAGTCCCAAAGAGTCAGCGAGGAAAACTTGCCCCAGTGTAATGAGGGATCAAGTCTGAACTCTGAGGCATTTTAGAAAGACAGAGGAATTTTACTTCCTTTGAAGAATCATTCTTATGGCCTAATGTGTTGAAAAGCCTTTTAGAAAGGCCTTGTCCTTTACCTATGACGCTTCTAGTGAGAGGTTACCTTTACATGACTTATGACAAAGTAGCTCTCAAAAGTATGAAAATGTTCGCAATACCTAGATAGTCTTCAGTACCGCGTTCCTTGCATTTTCCTCTTTTCAGTTCTTTGTTGAGTGGAATCTGTGTTTTAGGGAACTGATTTTTTTTCCTTCTGTTTGTTGCATTTGTAGTAGATCATTAAAGAATTGACATAGATCTGAATTGTAGATGGAGTAATTTTTAAGTAGGCCAGAAAAAAATTCTAAACTCTACTGGCAGAAGATTAACTGAAATGGAATAATTATTTGATATTTCATATTTTATGGGGAGATATATTTATGCTCGAGGTCTGTCTTGTGGCTGTTTTGTTCAATCTGGAAGTTTGAATGTATCCAGTAACTTTATCCATGTACTAGTATGATTTGAGCTACATATATAAAATAGTTTCTTAGCTTGGATAGATGTGGTGGGTTGACCCTGGCTGGATGCCAGGTGCCCACCAAAGCCACTCTATCACTCCCCCTCCTCAACTGGACAGGGGAGAGAAAATAAAATGAAAGGCTCGTGGGTCGAGATAAGGACAGGGAGATCACTCAGCAATTACCATCACGGGCAAAACAGACTCGACTTGGGGAAAAATTAGTTTAATTTATTACCAGCCAAATCAGAGCAGGATAATGAGAAACAAAACCAAATCTTAAAACACCTTCCCCCCACCCCTCCCTTCTTCCCAGGCTTAACTTTACTCCTGATTTTCTCTACCTCCTCCCCCCGAGCAGTGCAGGGGGACGGGGAATGGGGGTTGTGGTCAGTTCATCACACGTTGTCTCTGCTGCTCCTTCCTCCTCAGGGGAAGGACTCCTCACACTCTTCCCCTGCTCCAGCGTGGGGTCCCTCCCACGGGAGACAGTCCTTCACGAACCTCTCCAACATGAGTCCTTCCCACGGGCTGCAGTTCTTCACAAACTGCTCCAGCATGGGTCCCTTCCATGGGGTGCAGTCCTTCAGGAACAGACTGCTCCAGCTTGGTCACAGGTCCTGCCAGCAAACCTGCTCCAGCGTGGGCTCCTCTCTCCGCAGGTCCACAGGTCCTGCCAGGAGCCTGCTCCAGTGTGGGCTTCCCACGGGGTCACAGACTCCTTCAGGGGCATCCACCTGCTCTGGTGTGGGGTCCTCCACGGGCTGCAGGTGGATATCTGCTCCACCATTAACCTCCATGGGGTTACATGGTTACGTTAATCTCCATGTCCCTCCAGGGGTACAGCCTGCCTCACCATGGTCTTCACCATGGGCTGCAGGGGAATCTCTCTGCTCCAGTGCCTGGAGCACCTCCTCCCCCTCCTCCTTCCCTGACCTTGGTGTCTGCAGAGTGGTTTCTCTCACATATTCTCATTCCTCTCTCCAGCTGCAATTGCTGCTGCGCAGTAACTTTTCCCCCTTGTTAAATACATTATGAAAGAGGCGCTACCACCGTTGCTGATGGGCTCAGCCTTGGCCAGCGGTGGGTCCATCTTGGAACCCGCTGGCATTGGCTCTATCAGACATAGGTGAAGCTTCTAGCAGCTTCTCACAGAAGCCACACCTGTAGTCCCCCTGCTACCAAAACCTTGCCACGCAAACCCAATACAAAGATAGTTAAAATAGTCTTTGGACTTATTACGGAATTGCAAAGAGTTTTAGAGTAATACTGTCAAGCAAGTCTCTAAAAACACCCATGGTAAACAGGAAAAATTGGAAAATCACATTATTCACGTGTTTGTTAACATTAATTTATCTTACAATTTTTAAAGTTTTCATTCTCATTGAGTGTTCATTGAGAATGTCTTAACAGAAAGCCCTGCTGAGACAGAGATAGCAAAACCAATATACTGATTGCTTTTTCAATGAACCTAGAGAGAGCAGAAAGGTTTCTTGAAGGATGCATAGCACTTTCTGCCAGAGAATTCCAAGACAGAGAACAAATGTTGCTGAATTACCACTTGCCCTAGAAAGTTTGTCTTTGACACTCTTTTTACCATTGCATTATTAATCTTTTCAGCTAACTTCCTTCTTGTTCCAGACATATTATTGTTCTTACTTATTTTCTTATTTTCTTACTTTTTTTCCCTGTCACTGGTCTCATTTTCTTTTTATATTAGTGGGAAGAAATTTTTTCTATAGTTCTTAGGCAACAGTCTTTAGTTTTCGCACACTTCATTCTTTTCTTCTCCTAACTTAGCTGTGGTTTAGTTTTTTAGTTTTCTACTAATTCTTTCTTTCTTCATGTTCAGCTACGTCTACAGGTACACGAAATCATAAAATGACATTCAGAATTCCCTGCTTTTGTTTGTTCAGTTCTCTTTTTCTAGACTAGGCTTCTTTTTTCATCACACTTCTATTATCATTAAAATATGCTGATGATTAGAAAACATCACATATTGTAACCCCCTGTGTGAATACCTTCCTGTACCTTACAGCTCTTGTTTGGGAGACTGTCCTTTAATATTGGTGTCTAGTCTGCCACTGGTAAGTAACAATGTCTTTGAGCAATCTTTGACTAGTACTCGGGGCAAAGGACAAACAACAGAGGGAAAATATAAAGCCCTTCTTTTCCCTCAATCTGTAGTTCAGTCCTGAAATGACTCTATTAAAAAAAGACATTGAACTTGCTTTTATGTTTACTTGTTTATATGCTCCTACATACTTTACTGACATATTTTTACCAAATTTTCCTCTAATGTTTTATAATCAACATTAATCTAAAATTGAATTACATTATATTTTATTTTGTATATAGTCATCAGAACTCACTTTTATTTTCAGTGTCCTTTATCAAACAGATTTCTCTTCAAATTACGCCCTCAGATCCTGCCATACTAAAGATAATAGAATTGTAAAGATGTAATTTAAAGTCTATTTTGGGAATAGTCGGCTTCCATAGAAGTAGCCCAAGGAAACACTTGACCTGCAGAAACTTTATTACTAGTGATTTTGTTCTTTTTCTTGATTAGGTATCAAGTTGACTTTCAGATCCTGACCTCTTTCTTTCCACCAAGGAAATAATTTTCTTATGAACTTTTGAACAATCATGCACCACCAGGCACAGAATTTACAAGATAATTTTGCCATCTGTTTTTGGAGTATACCTATCCTGTCTCCTTTTTCTTGTTTTTTATAGCATCCTTAATGAAATGGCAAGTACATCTTGCATGAGGCTTCAGGTAGGAGTAGAATAATAATGTATACTATGGAATAAGAAAGACAAAACTGAGTGTGGCCAGTGTTTTTCAACATTCTACAAAGCTTCTTTTTTTTGGTGGTAAAAACACCTGAAAACACAAAATGAAGTAAATATGAGTGGACCTGGTGTATTGCTTCTCCATCTGCTCATACCGGTGCCCTAGCAAGACAAGGATACTTGTTCACTTCAGAATTTTCAGGAGGCAATTTTGTAAATACATGACAAAATGATACATTCTTCATAATGATAATGCTTTGAGCAGATGTGCTGTCTCAAGAACAATGTGCTGTAGATTGTGGAAAAATCTTGAACTTTACTATTCTGGAGTCTTCATTTCTTCTCATGTTACATCCAAGTCCATCCATTATAATGGGCCAAGCTGATCTTTCAGCCAAATATTTAATGTATTGCCACAGTACTTAGTTCCACTTACAAGTCTCAGCTGACCACAGACTGCTGTTCGAGAACTTGTATGTATGGTATAAAATTTCCATGAAGTTCTAAATAGCTTTCAGGATCTCATCTCCACATTTTGTATACAGCTGACCATGTTTTGAGGATGAGCACAGAACTGGGATAGATGCAACCAACATCCTGTTACTCCAGCCACTCTCCTCAATGACTCAGGCCAGAATTATTCTAAGGGCCTGGACTGGCTGCTGACGTGGCAGGTATTGCAGAGCTCTTGTGAGTTTAATGTTGCCAATGGACAATAATGCTGTTAGCGTTGAATAGATGTCAAGAAAAGGGCCTGTAAAGTTCCCATCTAGACTCTCTGATCATCCAGTGGAAAATACATGTTTTTACATTCACACTTACAAACTGGAAGAGTCCCAAGTGCAAGTTTTCAATGACAATTTTGAATCTTAATGATCTCTTACCCTGGAGAAAGAAGATAGGTGGTTCTGTTCCTTGCTAAAACAATTTCTTGTTTCTAATGGGAATTTATTGGTTTCTAAGGAATTTGCTGCAGTTTAGTTCTAGTGTGACTTAGACCTTTTGTGGTGGGTTGACCCTGGCTAGATGCCAGGTGCCCACCAAAGCCGCTCTATCACTCCCCCTCCTCAGCTGGACAGGGGGAGAGAAAATACAATGAAAGGCTCATGGGTCGAGATAAGGACAGGGAGATCACTCAGCAATTACCATCACGGGCAAAACAGACTCGACTTGGGGAAAAATTAGTTTAATTTATTACCAGTCAAATCAGAGCAGGATAATGAGAAACAAAACCAAATCTTAAAACACCTTCCCCCCACCCCTCCCTTCTTCCCAGGCTTAACTTTACTCCTGATTTTCTCTACCTCCTCCCCACCGAGCGGTGCAGGGGGATGGGGAATGGGGGTTTGGGTCAGTTCATCGCACGCTGTTTCTGCCGCTCCTTCCTCCTCAGGGGGAGAAGGACTCACACTCTTCCCCTGCTCCAGCGTGGGGTCCCTCCCAAGGGAGACAGTCCTCCATGAACTTCTCCAATGTGAGTCCTTCCCACAGGCTACAGTTCTTCATGAACTGCTCCAGCATGGGTCCCTTCCATGGGGTGCAGTCCTTCAGGAACAGACTGCTCCAGCGTGGGTCCCCCGTGGGGTCACAAGTCCTGCCTGCAAACCTGCTTCAGCGTGGGCTCCTCTCTCCATGGGGCCACGGGTCCGCAGGCCCTGCCAGGAGCCTCCTCCAGCACGGGCTTCCCATGGGGTCACAGCGTCCTTCGGGCATCCACCTGCTCTGGTGTGGGGTCCTCCACAGGCTGCAGGTGGATATCTGCTCCACCATGGACCTCCATGGGCTGCAGGGGGACAGCCTGCCTCACCATGGTCTTCACCACGGGCTGCAGGGGAATCTCTGCTCCGGCGCCTGGAGCACCTCCTCCCCCTCCTTCTTCCCTGACCTTGGTGCCTGCAGAGTTGTTCCTCTCACATCTTCTCACTCCTCTCTCTCTGGCTGCAACTGCAACTCCCCTGTAACTTCTTTTCCCTTTCTTAAATATGTTATCCCGGAGGCGCTACCACTGTTGCTGATGGGCTCGGCCTTGGCCAGCAGTGGGTCCATCTTGGAACCCGCTGGCATTAACTTTATCGGACATAGGGGAAGCTTCTGGCAGCTTCTCACAGAAGCCCTGTAGCCCCCCCCGCCACCAAAACCTTGCCACGCAAACCCAATACACCTTTGTGTTTTTATTTTCCTTTTAATAACTACTGAACGTGTTTTGTGTGTGCTGTTAATCTTCTTCTGTAGATGTTTTTCAGGACAGAAGGTGGGGGAGGGTTTGTTTTGTTTCTCTGAATTGCCTCAACCCTAAAATATAGAAGTACTAGGGGAGAGAAAGTAGCAAGTTTGATTTTTCCCTTGGTACAGTTCACACAAAAATATTTTTGTTTCTGCAGTGGAGTAACAAACATATCTCAGTTCACTTTGCATCGGAAGTAAGGAACTTGAAGCAAACTGCACATTCTGCTAAAGGAACACACAGAGGCATACAAGAGTGAAGACCTTTGTCACTGTATGCCGTGACCTCTAATGTTTCTTGCTTCTAAGTGAGGCCTGGGAATTTTTTCACATACAGTCTAGCAAATAGTTCACTAAACTAAAAGTTAGGTACGAGACTTGGTTCCTGGGTGACCTGGAGTAAGATACTTCTTTATCCTCTGTGGCCATGTGGATTTAGTGGATTATCCTCTGAAAAGTGCTGCAGAGTCAAAACTGCTACTTTCGTTGTCTCAGTACAGTCTTACTATAATGAGGGTTTAATGCAAATACTGTAAATAACTGATTCTTTGAAATAAAGAAGAAATTAATTAAAATTACTTTGAAATAATATTTAGAATTCATTATTTTTTATTTATTTATTTTAAATTGAAGGCACATGTTGTAACTAGACATTTCTTGTTAAATAGAGAATTCATATATGTGCTTCATTGCCTGGTACAATGGGAAATATCAGGTTAAGAAAAGACTTGGCTGAAATTTCTTGATCTGATTTTTTTTGTAACACAGATATAAAATAGTTTCCAATAATGAATAATGATAATAGTAATAATAATAATAATAAACAACCAAACCCAAAGCTAACAAAAACAAGGTCAGTGAATGACTTGATTTTACCAGATTGAATTTACCACTTGACTACTTTAAGTTAACTTAAAAAAAAAAAATTAAAAAACCTTGCATGTAACAGTTTTCTCAAATGGTTTTACATGTTCCCATCAACTTTTAGTATCATTTTGTCATTTGTGTGCATATAATGAGTACGGTTAGATCATTTTGTACACAGGTGTGCCCAGGCAGTTCAATAAATTCCTGCTGTGATAAAAAAACATCAGCCTGTTTGGATTCTCGTGAGGAGGCCACATGGAAGGCAAGTGATTATGTTGTGTCAAGAAGTGTTCAACCTAGAGCAGGTACCGAATTACAGTGCTGCAGCTCTCTCTGTTTGTGACACAGGCATCTGTCCTGTGACATCAATTCTAGATTGACTGCAATGCAACATCCTTCGTTACGCTGCATCTAAAGTAGCACAGTCCCAGCTTTAATATTCTCACCAGTGTAATGGCTGCACAGTTTAATTCTTGATAGCTTTCCCTGAATGTGAACACGAGACAAACGCCTGGTGAGCGGCTGTATATCATTTAGTCATCTCCCTGTGGAAAGCAGTCATTTGAGCTAGATTTAGAATTAGAGAAGTCACAGACTTGGGCACTTACAGAGTTTCCCCTTTGCCCATAATGGAGAAGAATAATGAGTTTCAGTACAAATTGTAAGGGCTAAAAATATTGCTTTGTGAAATGAAAATTGTGCTGTTATATATCACCTCCCCCTTCCTCTGACACTTTCAATCAGCTTGTCAGCTTTCACTGGTAGATAATTTGATGAAAGCTTTGCAGGACAACTGAGTAAGGCTTTTTGCTCAGTTGTATACAGCAAAAATACTGCCTGTGTCAGGACCAATTAATAATGCTGAGCATGTTTTCATACATGTGAACAGTCACTATAAATCTTTTTTCCATGAAACACCAGGATCCATAAGAATAATGTTAGCAATAGGTACTAATGGCATACTTTGTGGCTGGTCTAAAGATGTTACAGTAGCTAGCTGATAAATTTGATGACAGCTGACAAATTTCTGATACATTAGGATGCCTGTAGACTCCTGGCAACGTATTTTAAAGCTTCATTTCTTGTGCTTACCTTTAACTGTCCTTAAAGGCTGCAAAGCTACATATGAGTGTTAGCCCATGCTAACATTTCTCTTTCCTTCTAGCCTTCAAGAAAAAGGCGGGGGGGGGGCTGGCACCTAAGACATTTGATATTTAGAAGCTTTATGTTCTCTTTTTTTTTTTTTCCCTCTTGAGGCTAAAAATGACTAGGATTTTCATGACATTTACAATCCAAAGTTGTCCTGGTTTCGGCTGGGATAGAGTTACTTCTCTTCTTAGTAGCTGTGTTTTGGATTTAGTGTGAGAATAATGTTGATAACACACTGATGTTTTAGTTGTTGCTAAGTAGCACCTATCCTAAGTTAAGGACTTTTCAGTTTCCCATGCTCTGCCAGCAAGCAGGTGTGCAAGAAGCTGGGAGGGAGCATAGCCAGGACAGCTGACCCGAACTGGCCTAAGGGATATTCCATGCCATAGGAAGTCATGCCCAGTATATAAACTGGGGGCAGTTGGCCAGAGGGGCGGATCGCTGCTTGGGCGTCAATCAGCAGGTGGTAAGGAATTGCATTGTGCATCCCTTGTCTTTTCTCGGGTTTTATTTATCTTTTTTTTTTTTTTGTTATATTCCTTTTCATTGCTATTATTATTATTATTATTATTATTATTATTTAGTATTATATTTTATTTTACTTTAAATATTGAACTGCTCTTATCTCAACCCACAAGTTCTACTTTTTTTTTTCCCTGATCCTCCTCCCCATCCCACTGGGAGGGGGGAGGTGTGAGCAGCTGCGTGGTGCTTAGTTGCTGGCTGGGGTTAAACCACGACAAGAGTACATATTATTAAAAGGCATGGGAAAAAATATCTGATAAGGAGAATATGAAATGCATAGCAACGTTTCTTTATAATAATAGCATCTCAATTGCAAAATAGTTGTTTATGAGGCTGCTGTTATTGGACACCCACAGAATCTTCCTATCTTTTGCTCACTAGAAACGATATTCCAAGAGCTGGGGAATGCAAATACAGCTACAGAGTCCATTGCAACTATAGGATCTGAGCAGCTGAAAATTAAAGTGATTGAAAAAGTTAATGTGTCAGACACTTGACTATTTTGAGGAAAGTATTTGTTGTTTTAGTTAATTCCATTCTCTCCAGCCCTCTTTCATTTTAGATACCAATATTTGCTCATACGTTGTAGAAAGCTTCTTTGTTGCTGTGTTAAATAATTTAATACTATTAACCAACTTTTTTCCTTCAAGGATTTACAAATCTACCTTTACCCCTCAACAGTACATCCTACACATTATATTTGCCAGCGAAAAATCCCTCCTGTGAACACATTTTCTTTATTTTTAATTTTGTGATATCAATAACACATCAGACCTACCTTAGGAACAGTTAATTATTTCTTGGTTACTTTATAGTTCAGTGCTATAACTTTCATTCTCTCTTCAGTTGCAGTCTATATGGAGAGCAATTTAAAAAGACAGATACAATAAAGTTCGTATGTTGGTCAATTCTCTTTTCTAGCTGTTTAGTAGGGGCACAGGTTGTAAATCATTACTAATTCAGAAGATTTCTCATGATCCCTGAACTGTAATCAACAGATTCATTAATAAGACCTAGCACAATTCCACTCTATTATTAATTCTTTTCACTAACTCCTGATTAATGTGCGTTACTTTACTGCTAGGCTTGCTTTTAAGTATTATTTATGGATTAGCTGCATATTTTTCATGTTTGCACTTGTTTAATTAATTCTGGCCAAAAATCTTCCTACTAACACATATATTTCTACTTTTACTGACTTCTCATGCATATTCAATATTTAAATTGGGAAAATGACACTCAGGCTACTTTTGATTTTTTTTTTATGTACAACCTTTATAAAAACTACAAAGGAAAAAAGTTTGGGTTTTAGTTTTTCACTTGTTTTTTTTTATAAAAAAGGAATCATGTGTTTCAACAATTGATAACTTTTTTCCTAGAGATTTTAACAACCCACAGAGAAATTAGATGTCCATCCAGATATTTTTTTTTTAAAAAAAAAGGTAAGACTAGAAAATACAGTCTATTCCACAAGTATTGCACAAGTAATAAGTATAAATTCATGTTGTCTGACAGTGCACTCAATTTTTTTTATTTGCTTCATTTGAAAAAATTCTGGTTTGAGTCCCAAGGGTTGTATTGGCGGCTGTGGTAGGGGCATGATTGAATGCACTCTTAGATGTGTCATGTTTCTTAGGGAAAAGAGGAGTAGATGAACGGATCCACATACAAATGATGATATCTGAAGACTGTCAAGTGAAATCCTAAAATGTACAAGGCAATAATTCAGCTGCCCTACTAAGGTTCTCAGAAAAGACCTTATCAATAATTTTTCAGTGAAAACATCAATTGTTTCCATCTTGTTTCTGTTTTCAGTCCCTGCTTCTGATGTGCTGACTTCATAAAAGTCATTTCAGCATGTCTCCATTTCCCCATCTCTACAATGAGTGATTAATATATCAGATCTTGCCAGCGAAGAGCTTTGAGATCTGGTAGTAGAAACATACAATACAAGAACTTATTATTGCATATCTCTTTATCGAAGGAAAGTGGCTTGGAAGGAAAGCACTATCTATAAAAATCCTTTTTGATTTTTTTCACTGCAGTTGATCAGTCTGTGACTCTTCTTGTAAGTACAATTACAAAGGAAATATATAGCAAGCCAGTATTTCTTGTACAGGTGGCTGTGGTGCATATCCAGTTCCATTACTGAAGTCACAGTGCTGGGTTCAAAACGGAATAGAATCATAGAATCATAGAATCAATCATAGAATAGTTTGGGTTAGAAGGGACCTTTAAAGGTCCTCTAGTCCAACCCCTCCTGCAATGAGCAGGGACATCTTCAACTAGATCAGGTTGCTCAGAGCCCTGTCCAACCTGACCTTGAATGTTTCCAGGGATGGAGCATCTCCCACCTCTCTGGACAACCTGTTCCAGTGTTTCACCACCCTCATCGTAAAAAATTTCTTCCTTATATCTAGTCTAAATCTACCCTCTCTTAGTTTAAAACCATTACCCCTCATCCTATCACTACAGGCCCTGGTAAAAAGTCTGTCCCCATCTTTCTTATAAGCCCCCTTTAAGTACTGAAAGGCTGCAAGAAGGTCTCCCCGAAGCCTTCTCTTCTCCAGGTTGAGAACAGAGACATTTTTCTGTCTCCAACTTGCAGGATGTCCAGAAGTCCTCAGAACATTATATTCTTAATGGTTCTTGCTCTGTGGGAACTTAGTTGTGATACAGCAGAAGAGGGCTGGAGTAAATCAGCCTGTGTGTTTAATTCCTTTAGATTTTTTATATATAAATAGTTATTTTCTCCCACCTTTGAAAAAAAAACCCAACAAATTACAAGACAGAAAACATGGAACCCCTTTGTGACAGGAGAGGAGAAAGGAACACCACACAGTGTGCCACTGATATGTTCGATTTAGTAAGGGGACCAAAGAAGGGATATGTTGTACAGACGCAGAGATACACTGTTAACTGAGACCCATCCCTGCTGCTGGGATGAGCAGGCACCACCGAGCTCAGGAGAAAGCAACTCTGGCCACTGTCAGCATTGGGCTCTGGCCAGCAGCTTGGCACAAACACAACACTGTTGCACCTCAGGTCCTCTGCATCCACGTAAAAACGTTTCCCCCCCATCTTTATCATTTATTATAACTTATCTCTGTAATCACCCGCGTGGCGAGGGGTGGGGGGTGGGGCGTTCGTAGCCAGATTTCAGCACGGGCTGCCAATCAAATCTGTGTGTGATGCTGTCACAATGCATCTTTCCAGCAGTTTCAGGTACTGTTTTCCTGTCGGTTGTCAATCCATGGCACATGCCAAGGCTAATTGTACTCAGGTCCTCTTCCTAGTGTCCTTTTGAACAGGGTCCCAAAACTTGGCCCCTGTTTGCATCGTACTCCTAGTCAAGGTAAGGCCATGATAATGCTTTGTCACCTTTTAAACATCTGTGAGGAGATTTCATGTAAATATTTTAGAGTAAGTATATTTGAGACAAGTTTGAGACAAAGTAAAAAGCATTAAGAGGAGGAATGAAGTTTTCTATGCATCTGAGTACTAAATGGAGCAGCACTCGCATTCCCAAGCTGATAATGCTGCATATAATACCATATCTAAAAAAAAAAAAAAATTCCTTTTGCTTGGAAATATGGTTGAAATTGATATATCCGCTTTTTTTTTTTTTTAATTTTCCAGATGACATATTAGTAACTATTCAGAGCATTTAACAAACCTTCACACTTAATGAAATTCATTCTGAATTAAATTATTCCTGGTCTGTTATAAAAGCATTAGAAGATTGTCAGGCTCCAGGAGAGGCAATGTGTACTAGGGTGTTTTACATCGTGATACTCCCAGCCAGCTTTTCTTTGTGAACAATATGTATTCTGCATGTCAATCCCAGATTATTCAGAGCTGCACTGCTGTAAAAAAAGCATTTATTATGTATCAAATATGTTTTGTAATACCAAAATTATAAATCATGCCTTTGTATTCAAAACAACCATGTCGTGATTTAACCCCAGCTGGCAACTAAGTACCACACAACCACTCGCTCACTCCCCGCCGGTGAGATGGGGGAGAGAATCAGAAGGGTAAAACTAAGAAAACTCATGGGTTGAGATAACAACAGTTTAATAATTGAAATAAAATAAAATAATAACAATAATATTAACAACAACAACAACAATAATAATTATTAATAATAATAAATTGTAATGAAAAGGAAAATAACAAAAAGAGAAATAAAACCCCCAAAAAACAAGTGATGCAAATGAAAAACAATTGCTCACCACCAACTAACCAACGCCCAGCCTGTTCCCGAGCAGCGGCCCCCCAGCCAGCTTTCCCCCTAGTTTATATGCTGAGCATGATGTCATATGGTATGGAATATCCCTTTGGTCAGTTGGGGTCAGCTGTCCCGGCTGTGTCCCCTCCCAACTTCTTGTGCACCCCCAGCCTCCTCGCTGGTGGGGTGGTGTGAGAAGCTGATAAGTCCTTGACTTAGTGTAAGCACGGCTCAGCAACAACTAAAACATCAGTGTCTTATCAACATTATTCTCATCCTAAATCCAAAACACAGTACCATACCAGCTACTAGGAAGAAAATTAACTCTATCCCAGCTGAAACCAGGACAAACCAATACAACATATTCCAAAATTCTGACTTTTTAGATAAAATCAGCTGCTTGTTATACTAGATGCACTATTATTTTATACTAGTCTGGGTATAATAGCTTAGGTTTAAAGCTAAATTATATTAAATTGTTAAGCTTTTAGGTTAGATACCTAAAAAAATATTAAAGAGTACACTTTCTTTACATGTAATTTTACAAGTGCATTTACCTCCATGTCCTCTGGCAGGTGACCTGTTAGAGTGAGAAAGATTGATTTCAGAATAGCCATGTTTTGCCGATAGTCTGAAATGGTATAATATCTTTACAATATTGTGTTGCATTTTTATGACCTGTTTTCCTTCATCCTAAACCATGTTTACCCTCCATTCTTCACGTTTTTTATTTATGTCCATTTATTACATTTAATAACATCAGTTCTCTTTCATAATCTGATTATTATATTAATTTTGAACCATTATGCAAAGATTTTAGTTTCTTTGCTGATACTTATTTCATCTCCAGATTAAGTTAGCTGTAAAAAGCTCATTTTACATTACAAAGCATTTGACCTTATTTATTTATTCACATAAACCCAACCTTTTTAAATTTAAATAGATTTCAGTAACATCAGTGCCCTTAAACAATTTTAGGTTGTAAGACGCACTTGGCTATGTCTTATCTTACCCAGAGAGAAATGTTTCCCATAAGATCTTCCTTTTAAAACTAGACACTCTAAGAAAAAAAAGAATGTAGAACTTTTCCCAAGAACTCTTAAAAATGATCTGTGTATTTGCCTTGACAAAAGTATGTAATATATATCCAAGGTGATTTGTTAAGTTTTCTACTCTGATTTCTCTGATATTTGTTCGGTTTTTTCCTGTGCTTTCTTTAAACCATTAGTGGGTTACAGTGATTGGTTATCGGTCAGGCAGGATAGATTCTCCCAGTAGTCGGTCTTTGTCACATTACAAAAGCAGGGGAAACAAGTGATCTGACCCCATGCCATGAAAAAGATGTAAAACGTGGAATGCTGAGGTGGACATCAGTTCAATTCATCTTAATTGTCATGAATGGCCTGAGCCTTTCAAGATAGAGGCATGCCTAACTCCTTGTGTATGTGTGTAAAAGGTATGTTTTTGGGGATACAAAGCTTTTTTTGATGTTACAGTGATCACAGGGACTTCTATAACCATACAGCATTCCCTCTGAATGACACGCTACTGTTTTCAGAGTTATTTCAGTTGAAAGTTAGATCAAGAATGTAGACTGAAACTATGCTTAACTCCTCCTCAGGGTTTGCTGAATTTAAGATGTAAAATGTAGTGCCTCTCATGTGATTGCTGCCATCATTTCTTCACTCAAGGGTACAATCATGGGATTCATGGGTGTCTGGAGTGTCTTCTGCCTCATTATCTCCTGTAACCACAATATGCAGCTACAGTCATACAAAAAATTCCTGAATCAGTGGGGTTTAGGTAAGAGCAAAAATATTTAGCAGGGAAAAATAAGTTGCTGTGGGAAAATTTTGCAAATTCAAACCTGGAAGAAACAGAGTCATTTTGCAAGACTTGCAGATGACCTGTAAGGCCCTGAACTTGGAGAGGATCTCAGCAGAGAAATGGTGAGAAGTCCAGGTGCTGGATAAAAGAGTTGCTGTGGATTCCCAGGCTGGTCTTTGGGATGTTTACAGTATGTTGTGATCATGACACAGTTGCGTAGGGAGTGGGGCTAGACTGAACAGAGCTGTGATTTACAAGTTTCTGTAAACCATGGAAAGATGAGAATGCAAGAATTCCAGCATGTAGCTGAGGGAATGCATTTATATAGGTAGAGATGGTGAACGTTGTAGAAGACAAAAATTACTAAGAGAAAAGTTAGATTAGAAGTAAAGATATCATAAAGAAGTGATTAATAAAAGATAAATTATAACCCTGATCTCTGCAGAAACTTGTTCTGTTGTTGTTTAGGTGTTTCGGTCTTTGTTTGCTTGGTTGTGTTCTTTTTTTTAAAAAAAAAAAAAACAAAAACTTTGAAACAGGATACATTGTAAGAGAGGGCATATTTTCTCCTTTTCCCAAATCCCTTTCCCATATATTTTAGCTTCTTTAGCACTACCTCTAAAAATGTAAGACTGGTGGAGGGCAGGAAAGTGGAGAGAGATACCCGCTGCTCTGCTGCCTGCTTTAGGTTCCAGCTGCAGCTGTCTAAAGTGTGAAAGTTCAAAGATACAGCTCAATTAACTGAAATGACACAGTGACTTTTTTTTTCTTTTTTCTGTTACCTGTGCAGTTTCTTAAGTGAGTTTGGCATTTTACAGACACATGGAAACATGGTCCCTTTCCCCATAGAACTGGCAGTAAATGTGTCAGAGCATACAAGAGATCAGCAAAATTAGGACGGGAAAAGGAAAGTGAGAATTCCAAGAAGGATGGTTATGGTCCATTGGTATGGTTTTGTTGGTTCCACACTGTGTATCCTGGTCATGACAATAACCTGACACTTGTCGATATGGTTTTAAAGCACACTGTTATCAAGAAAAATGTACTACTCAGCTGGACCATCATACTAAAATAAAGTGGATTTTTTTTTTTACCCCCCTCTTGTGGATGCGGGCATCATTCTGCACAGAAATCCTTTGGGTTCAACAAAAAATGATGTTCATATCAATGGCAGAATTGGGTTTCCTGCTCTTCCTTCATTCCAGAAACTACCTTTTTCTTCACAATCTGTGGTGATGATAATGACCATGTTTGAAGCATTATTTATCTTCCATAGGAAAATCATCTATGTCTAATAAAAATCAAGTTTGTGTACATGAGAGGATCCTTTTGCAACACATTCTCTTTTCAGGACATTAACATTGTGGAAGATAACTCAGCTGATATTTTATTCCTTCACTCAACTGCAAATTATGTCTCATTTTTCTAGTTCTTCTGATACACGTAGATGAGTGACTATCAAAAGACTGGCATTCAACGTGCAAACTTTGACGGGTAAAGGAAAGCTGCTGCTATTACAATTATAAACAACTCAATCTATGTTGCTTCTAAGCATTTCAATTTACTGACAAATATGATTATTGAAACAAATCATGGTTTAAGCAATGGAAGAGAATTTAGATTTCATTTTATCCCCAGCAGTAGGGCTTGGATAGGGAAGTATTAGACATTTTACAACTATGACCTCTACACTTACGTGTTCCTCATGGCACCTGAGAGGTACGTAGACTGCTTTACACTGGCAGCAGTGCTTTATTGTTGTTTTCAACACTGTACCCTGATGCAGTTCTAAGTGCTTGCTGTTACACCCTATTTCAGTCAAACTTCCAGTCCACCTCCTGAAGCAATACATTCTGTAACACTAATATTAATTAATTATCTCAGAGGCCTTGTCCCTGCATGCTTTCCACAAGCTCAATCAATGTAGTGAAGGAAGATTTGCTTTCTAAAACAGAAAAAAAAGAGTCCAGGAAACAATGATGGCAAAAGTGAGAGGGACAGTGCAAGCCTACGGGATGTGGACTGCCTTGTAATTATCAGTTGGGATTTTTTCCTGCCATGCATTCTTTGAGTATCCCTTTTACAGATGGACAAATAGTGATTTACAATTTTAGCTGACAAGTCATAAGCAGAGACGATGATTCAGCGCTCTCTGTAGCTGCAAAGCATCAGTGACATTCTTCAGAATGAGCATGGACTTGCTGCTACAGTCATCATCATGCATTGTGCAGAGCTAATCCATTTGCACGAGAACTGTAGAGCTCCTATATTGAGATTTAGTCTGTTTTCCATTTCAGTACGAAAAGATATTTTAATTCTGATTTAGTCAGAGAATATCTAGGAAGGGTGACAGCTCTTGAATGCAATTTTCATAGATCTCTCTCCACTGAGATGCTTGTGGTTTTCATTTCTCTATTCTAAAGAATCCGTTTATGGGGTAGCTTTATGTATATCATCAGAGATCACATTTTGCGTCATCAACATCTAATTAAGAGACATTCCAAATAGAAAACAGGTTTCTGTCTAAAGGATTTTCAGGTTTGTATGTAATTATACTTAAGGTCTAAACTAAGTGGACTCTCTAATTTTGCTTAGGATGTCTAGGAATAAAAGGATAGAATCTCATAGACTGAGATTCATAGACTGAGATTTGATTCAATTTTGAAAAGTAGACGTAGGTGTTGCTAACTGCTTCAAGTGGCTGAGATGTGGTTAGTACTGTCAGTGAATCTTAGAGAGCTATTCAGCTGACCAAGAGTTCAAGTTAGTTGACTAAACAGATGTCAAGTGAAATACTAGATTATCCTATGCGTACTGAAGGGCTAGAAGATACGATTCAAGTATCCTCACCAAACAGTGTATCCTATTGAATCTAAAATTGTACTTAATATCTGTATTCAGGCAGTCGAGTGTCTGCATTACAAAGCTCCACTGATTATAGGCGGAATTTAGTATGTCTTTATATATTTATCAAAACACTTCCATTTAGGCATTTACATCTTCAACTAGATCCCATCCCTAATACATTTTTTGTCTCTTGTGAAAAAGCTCTCAGAGCTTGTGAAATCTCTGTGAAGAGAATTTTTTTGTGGAGAATTCAAAGATATGACTACAGCTTATGTAGGTACAGAGGACCAAGCTTTAAAATAGTTTGCTGTGGTGCAGATACCATCACAGAGTTCAGTCGATCTGCTCTTGCTGTTTTGGCTAGATGCAGCCTCCTTGAATCCAAAGTTAGCCAGTGTCCTTTGGAACAGTTCCTCACCTTTTTGTGTACATGTCTACTTTGCTTGGATGTTTCCTGAGCATTTAATTTTGGTTATTTCAATTTGTTTAAATGTGCTTTATTCATTTTTTTTCCTGCTTCTCTCAGCTCACCTAAAGAGAACACGAGTACTTAGTTTACAAAAAATTGAACACCAAAAGTTTACTTCTGTGTTTGCATAAGTTAGAAACACTAGAGTCACCGTTGTAAAATCTAAGCTAGAGAAGTCTAGCCTTGCTGATAGTTCTGTGCCTTTTTGATGGTTTAACTCAAAAACACCAAAAAAATGTATGTGAAAACCTTTATAGCTGTAAAGAGGTGGAGCACTACCTGATTAGGTATGTCTTTATTAAATCTGTTAGCAACTTTATAAAGTATATCAAAGGCTCTAGATGGAAAACTCTTCCCTAGTAATGGGACAGGTGTTGACTGAATTAACAAATTGATTCTGTAAGTAGTGGGCAATACTTTAGCTGAGCTTGTTCTGAGGAGGTATGAGGTATATTGATTGATGGAAGGTTTACTGCCATTAACAAATAATAAATAAGGTTCACAACCATATTTTTCTTTCCTTGTTTTTTTCTTTGTGGTTTTTTTTTGTTTTTCTTCCATGCACTGTAATATTTTAACTAATATATCATTTAAATGTGATGTTTTCAAATGACAACATGTGGTAGCTGTTGTATATTTTGTTTTGTTTTCTGCTAAGTCCTCCAATGTCATTTTCATTAACACTTGGTGCAGCCGATGAAGTGACAGAATTATTAGCTAATGCTTGTCATCTTCTTAAGCTCAAGTATTATATTGGACTTAATACATGTATAAAAAACTTCTGAATAGTGATTCACACCATTAAATGCCTCTCAAATTGTCATAAAAGCTTTGCCTGCTCATCTCCTTTTGAAGCAGAAAGTGTTCACTGGTATAATAGATTTTCTGTGATCTACAATGACAGGTTTATAGATGTTAAGCATCAAAAGGCTTTTTCTAGTTCTGCATTACAGGTACGATCACTTTAAGACCACTAAAACCAGTTAAATCGCTGAAGCTCTCATATGTGAAGCAGTATTACAGCTCAGTGATATTATGTTAAATGAGGAACCAAAGGTAGAGTGAACTCCAGGGAGACAATAAAAACTAAGTGCATTATTTGGAATTAGTATATACAAACTAATACTGAACCTCCCTTTGCAGTCCCATCAATACTTGTGTTCTCATAAACAGCCATAAGGAATTTCTATGAAATCACAGTCTATACGGGCCCGTTAATGGAAAACACTTTATTCTGATTCTTAGAGGTAAGAGTATTAAACAGAAAAGAAAGGTCTTAGTTGCAGCATATCCACCAGTATCCTATTCATGCACTAATGAAATATGGGGCATCTGGGCATGTGTCGGAATAACTAGAAACACTTAGAATCTTTGCTTACTTTTTTATGGCTTGCTTTAGTTTCATACTATTCTCCACAGACAGCTAAATCAAATGGAGTTACCTTAGATTTACTCATCCACTGTAGTCAGATAGAAGAAAAAGATAATAAAACACTCTCTTGTTTATTCTGCAGTGTTTTCCACTTTTGTGTCTGGTTTTAATCTCTCTGAAGCATATTTAGTCTTGTAAGACATTTAGTTTTCTCTTAGTGTCTAAGAGAAAAAAATGTGTTATTTAAACTCTTGTCCTTTATCATTAGATAGCCTGTCCACAGGATGGGAACATTAACCTGAGGAAATTCTTTTAAAGAAAGTCTGTATAGCTATAGGTTGTAAATGAATTCTCCTCTTTTCATGATTGTGGTGCCACATTCTCACTCCTTTTAAAGACCTTTCTTGACATCAGCAGTAATCTGAAGCCTTAGACCGTAGCTTAAAGGTAAAAATTGAAAGGGAAGGCTGTGAGAGGACAGATGTACTTATATAAACAAAAGTCTTCTATAACCAAAGGAAAAATAAAGTTAGGCTTTACCTAGAGGTACCAGAGTGCCATGGTACTTTTATCATTCTTATTGGCTCTGAACAATTAGCTCTTTTCTGTGATAAAACAGGAGGAAGTCTTTACGATAGACAGTGGCTCTGAGTAGGCTACACTTGACTACAGAAATGAACCTCAACCAGAAAAAAAGAGAAGTTTGCACCACAATTCCCTTTTTTTTTCCCTTGTATGTTGAGCTTCCATTGCACTGATGATGAGAACTCAGTCCAGAAGGGGTTAAGTTCTCTTTAAAGGGAATCCCTCCATGTGTTCAGTGAAGTTCATACCTCTGATGTAAGCACTGTTACATCATACATGACAAAGCAGATAGCAGAGATGAAGTTAATCTATAATGAAATGATCTACTGCTACTTCAGGGCAGAGGATATTTTACCAGCACATTAAGATTAACTGTTTCATCTGGAACATAGGAGGCAATGGAGCATCTGTGTAGAAAGCAGTTATTCCAAGTTAATATATTATATTTTTTGCTGAGAGCATTTTTTTTTTCTTTCTCCAAAACTCTGAAATAGTTTGCCTTACAGGAAAGGCTATATCTATGCTGATGGTAGAGAGCCAGCTCAGGAAAAAGGCTCAGGTTTCCTTGACTCAGCTGTTTAAGGGCATGCTGCTGTTCTTGGAGAACAGCTATAGCTGTTGCCTAAGCAACATCTAGCAGCCTAGGTTTACATTGTCTACAAATCCCATTAACTTTTACAGCAGGCAGCCTTGGGGCTCTTTCATACTGCGGAGGTCAGGAGCTACAGAAATACGTGCTGTATAGGCCAGGCACAAGGTACTCCAACTATTCATACTGCAGGTGGGTTCATGTCTTGGTTTGAACTTAATAGTGATGCAGGTCTTCTTGTTCATAGTTCCCTGCAGATCTCCAAGTCTGGACCTAGTCATGGCCTTTGGTCCTCACAGCACAGAAACCAGAGAGGTTTGGACTTGGGCATATTCTACACACTGATGCCTGAAATGTGCTGTGAAAGCAAACACAACCCTTTACACTGTCGTTAAGAGATACTGTTCTGAAAAAGTCTCTCCAGCAGCAGTGGCTCAAAGTTAGTCACTTCTTGATAAAGCAAATGTAGGTGCTCCAAGAAACCTTCAAAATCATACTGGAAGCCAGACAGAGGATCTGCTCAGCAGATTCACCTGATGGCTGCTAGTTTGCCAATATAGGTTGAGACGAAGAAATAAAGTGAACATAACACCATCGGCAATCTAAATAGAGAAATTCAAACTCTTAATCACAAGAAGACACACAGACAGAACTCGCATAGTGGGCAAAGCAATCTGCCAATGAGTATCAGCTCCCTCTCTGTGTTATAGGAAAATCTCTATAGATCGCTGTAAGTATTCATTGTTCTCCAAAAAGTCTGATCCTGGTTGCCAAGCAACTACAGCAGTTTTGTTGTAAGTGTTCGATATGAACTACTACTGCCTTTTTTTCTTGCCTTAAAATTAATTGTGAGAAAATTCATCATATTAAATTTAGTTGTTCTTTATTATGGTTCTCCTCAGCAGTACAGATTATCTGTACTGAACAAGCTGTGTGAATTGTTACCAAAATATTCCAGAAGCAACCTTTGCCAAAAAAAGTCCTAAGAGCAGCAGAAGACATAAATGACAACAGGCTTGTATGACAAAGTTTAATTTTGTGAAAGTATTATATATATGAAATTTTTAAGACATCATCTTTCTGTCAGGAACTAAGCAATAGATGAGGATAGAGAAAAATTCTATAAAATCAGTTTGATATGTACCCTTCGCCTTTACAGGATGTAAAATATTTAGAATCAACACTAAACTGTTATAGAAGGCTCCTATTTTTTATAGTATAAAAGTAGATCTGTTAACTTACACAAACTAATGAAAGACTGATTAATCAGACTGTGTTTTGATTTAGAATAAGTTTCTACTAGGAATCACATCTGAGATCAAAACACAGCTAGAGTTTGGGACTCACCATGCTGAAATCTCTGAGCTGTTCTTGTGAGAGATTTGGCCCAGCTGAAAGACATTTTGCAACACTAAATCCAGTACAGGCAAAATATATAATAGGGGGTTTCTTGAGTTTTCTGTTAGCCTGGAATGAAAGTTAAAGTAGCCTTTTTTCCTTACTAATCTATAGATGAATCTGAACGTGTACTGGAATCCCTTCCAATAGAGACTGGAATATTTAAAAAATAGATGTGGCTTTTGATTTACTTTGAATTCAAGTTGCTGTACAGTAAAAATTCTAAGAAACCTGGCTTCAGAATAAGAACTGAGACCAGTTCGTATTACAGAATTTCTAGTAGTTAAAAATAGAAATTTATTTTCTTTCTTGACATGAATGTGTCTTAAAACTTCATGATTAATGAACATATGTGGAAACAGAAGACTTAAAAACACACCAAACATAATGGTAACCAAAATACAATGGTAACTAAGGATACATCTGCTACTGGTTTTGTGACCTTTTTTGTTACCTTGGTTTTACTAGCAATTTCAAAATTTATGTATTTAATAGAGTGCAAGTTCTAGACACACTCCATTCAGTTCTGATGACTGAAAAGCAAACACTTAGTCTCTAAAGTCTTTGACAAAATGGTTGTGTTAATTTCCTAAAATTTTAAGAACTTGCCTAACAAAGGAGAGGGTGCAAGGTACTTTCCTGTAATATATTATTTTTCATAGAATATGAGATGTATTTCCTCTTATTCTGGTTCAGTAATGTCAGAGGCTTCTGTCTGGAATCACCAATGGATAAAGTTTTACCAGATATTGTTACTTTCTAGGTTACTTTCTAGGTTAACATAGAAATTAGGACCAGAAACAACTCAGTGATCAGTAAAATCCTGATGTGATATCCCTTTCTCTATCCTTTCAGTTGAGCAGAAAAACCAGGACTTTTCCTAACCAAAATGCAAGTACTCAATTTAGTGCTTCAGATGATTTCTAAATAAACAGCAGAAAAGAAGGAGGTACGGGGATCAGTGCAATAACATCAGTAGGAATGTATTAAGTGAATATGAGACAAATTGGGTATTGCGTTCTTTAATTCAGTGTCCACAAACGCAGCAGTACAAGCTACTTCTTTCTTTTATCTGGAAAACCATAGTGTTTAATTTTTAAGTTCATTGAATTCAGAGTCATCTCACATTCCTTGAATTTGAAGCTTCCTTCTCTGAGAGATTAGGGGATTTAGGGGAACTGTGAGGGAAGACAAAGGTAAAGATTTCATTTGATTAATTGAACTTGTCTTACTTCTGCACACGAGTGAATAGATGCTTCTCAGAACCTTGCAGGTGTACAGCTTTTTTTACCAACTAGCAATTTGAGTGCCAACATTGCCCCACCCTGCTCATTTTCTTTTTCTCCCCTGCTTTCAAGGACATATAAGGTAACTTTTAATCACATCAGAAAAGTCAGCTTGGCTGACTTAATTTGCAATAGGTACTGTTTGTCTGACACTTGCTCATTAATAGTCCATAGTTTGTCCTTAGCAAGACTTCAGACACTAAAGATAGACTTCATCATGCCTAACCTTGGAGTTCTATGATGATATCCCTATGGGAGCTAGGTAACTAGTGCAGCCCAGTAAATACGGTGTCTGCCTTCAGCAGGGGGATGCCCTGGCTGTGCGCTAACCTGGCAGTGCAGGGGCTCAGCCTCGTCATGGCCTGAGCTGGGTGTCGCTGGTTTAACCCCTGTGTTGGTGCCAGTGACTGCTGCCTTCCCTGCTCCAGTTCAGCTCTGGGGATGGCTCCACTGGGCAGGGGGTGACACACACACCCCTGACAGTCACTGTCCGGGGGCTGGGGGCCACTGCCAGGCTGCAGCTGGCAGCCCAGAAGAAGGAAATGGGCTGTGACAGGGAAACATATAAAAAGAACCTAACGCAGAGCCCAAGCCTGAGGAGAAAGAAATGTGACACTTTTTTCTGGTGAAGACCTGAGGATGCTGACAGCTCACTGTGACCCTGCTACAACCTCCCACCCCCGTCACTCTTGAGGAAGACTGAAGAGTCAACCTTAGGACCCAGCAGGACACAAGAAAGATGAGCATAACAGCTAAGAAAAGGGATAGATACTAAGACGACTTTATTGTTTAACAATTTTAATTATATTAATTAATGAGGCATTTCTGTATTAATTAGATAGTACGTGCTATGAGACCTTTAAAACACTGATTTCTTGGCGCCATATAAATGGTGTTTTCTCTTTTGCCTATGGCAGGATTTGGAGTCTGACACTAGACTGCCTTTATGCAGAGGAATAGATGTTTTTAGGGTGTGATTCATCTCAAGGAATGCATCTAAAATTATTCAGGTAAATCATGTTATAGAAGTTCATCTCTCCCCATCCACCATAAAGAAAATCCGATTCATCCTGTGTCTCCCTGCTCTCAGATAAGTGCCCTCATCTAAGGCTACAAAATCTATACTTTCCTCCTCACTTATCTTTTTCATGAATTTTGCCACTCTGAGGGACAAAATGCCCTCTGGGCTAGCTTTCTATCTAGTAGCTAGGACATTTGCTAATACATAGAAGATACAGATATTGAGTCCTAAACAGAGAAAAAAATGTATCTGGGTCTTCCACTGGCTGAACGGTATAATAATTGCTTTGTAGCATAAAAGATGAATAGTGGCACTACCATCACCTCTGTGGCACTGCTGTAAAGGAAAATAATGATCCCTGTTTAGTTCTTTGAAAGTGCAATTGTACATGTCAACGCCCAGCAGAAAATTCTGGCCCTCAGCTTCCAGGTGGACAGATCTGCATGTGATCCTTAACCAGACTCCTGGCAGCTGAGGAGGGGTCAGAGTCCCAGCCATTGTATTCCCTGGTTGCTATTACCTAGTGTTAGGTAGGTTCCTACTTCGTATACAGGTTTTGGATTATAGTTCAAAAACACTTAATTTCCCAAGTACTGCATAGTTCTTGATCCCATTTTAGAGGGGCAGAAAGCCACAGTGCAGGGATTTGGTCGTGATCACTCTAGTGGAGATGGTGCTCAATCAGTAATTCCCTGAATTATTTAAAAAAAACAAAAGTAGAATATTCATTATTTAACAAACTGAATTTTTAGATAGCTATTTTTACACCAGTTTTGATTATTTCAAGCCCAGTAGATCTGCTTATACCTTTTTCAGACTAAGTAAGAGGTTTAGCCCATTAAAGCCATGTTATCTTTTTTTCTTCTTGCTTTTCTAGGCATAATGCAACTGATACAAAACACCATATTAACATAATCTTTCCCAGACTTCATTTGCTAATGTATCTCCTCTTCTTTATCCTTACAAATGTTTTCTCAGCCCCCATCGAAAAATGATGCACTCTTTTAACAACATAGTACTTCTTAGTATTAAAAGATGACCTAAATCCCATTCTTCTCTGTATCTGTGGTACAGTTGAAGTCATACAGTCAAAATCCTGTTATAATACACAAGTCCCCTGAGGTTTCTAGCCAGGTGACAGCCTTATTCACTAGGCTACAGCTAGATGTCTTGGACATCTCCCTCCTTTTTTCTGTCCCAGTGGATTTTGCATTCACTTCTGCAGAATGGCATTATTAAGACATGAATGTGATCCATAACACTCCTAAGGAAGATGAGAGCTGTAGGTTAAACCTCTTCAGGCAGAAGGGTTTTGTAATATATATGTCTCTTCCTTGGTTGTATGTAATATGTGTGTATGTGTGAAGTGTTGTCGTGTATTAAATACTCCTACTGTCCATATAAGAGAAGAAAATACTGCTTATTCCTTCCGAGGGCTTAGCACTATGCTCCTTATGGATGGAGAAGCCTGCTTTGTACTTTAAATAAGGGAGCTGGGTTTAAGTCCTTAGAACTTAAAGCTGCACACAAATCTCAATGTGCTGATTAGTTTAATGCTGCTTTAACTCGTTTCCTGTACAGTAAGAAGCTGATCCTCATTAGACCTTTACAACAACCAAGTTTCAAACATCAAGCCATTTTCGGTTCTCTCCTTAGCAAGTTGATAAAATTTGTACCTATGCAGAAGGAAAGGCTTCATAACGAAGCTGATGAAAACATAAGCCACAGAGTTTTCTTATTCTTGAGAATTTAGTTTTTAACACTAACAATTGGTAATGTTGGGATTTTACTTTCATGTAAAACCTTGAATTTTAACATTTGAAAGACCTAAGATGAATTTCTGATGTTTTGGATCAGTGTCAAATCATTTAAATGTATTCAACTGAAAAATAATGATTTAGAGGTGGGCTGTAAAAGACAGTGGCTAGATCTTTTATATGTCCTTAATTGTGGGATGGTCTTTCTCTTTTCTGTTTTTTAGTATTTCCCCAATATGTATTTATAATATTAGATAGAAAGAAATTCACTTGGGGATGTTAAGCATAGTCATTATTTGCTAGCCTGAAATTTTGCTTAACTTAATCAAATTGACTATGAATTTCCCATCCCGTCAAGAGAAAGAAGACCTTTACAAACAAATTAAAGAAGACACAGTGAATGGCATCAACAACAGTTATAGTCAGTGCTTTTTATATTTCTCTAGTGCTGGAAAGACCATCCTAAGTAATACAACCATTGTATACTGCCATACTATAGATTACACTCTAAATCTCTATATGCTGAGCTAACACCAGTTTTCAGGAGAAAGCCTTTGTATTCCAGGCTCTTTCTGTTTTTCATTAATGACTGTTCCCCCAAAAAGTGTGCACAGCATGTGCTCCTGTTGTTATGAAATGCACTGCAACTATTTTGTTAGTTTTGACATATTAACAATTGAAAACAATAAATCTTAAATCCTATAGTGTTTCTCTTTAACCAAGTGATTTTCATATTAATGATTTTGGTGAAAATCATATCTATCATACGAATATCTATAGTAGGCAGCTATTCTTTGTTTTTACATTTTTTTATATCTGAAAATACTTGTTTCAAATTGCTTGCATTTCGTGCCTAATATTTTTAATAAATCAAACTAGGATTTTGGAGAGAATTTTAAACAGAGTTGGGTAAATGAAATGTCATTGTACCCAAGATTATAATGAATATTTTTTTCAAATTTTATTTGGTGTAAATAAGGGGTTTTTCCATCCTTATCTATATCTGCTGACAATTCCTGTCTAACTTTCTAAAGAAATAAAATATAATGTGCTCTAACTCCCAAATAGTAATCTATTTTTGCAGATTTTTTTATCTTTGTTTTGGTCAAAACAGAATCCAGTGTTTGTCAAGAATTCCTCAGTGACTGCTGCTGTGTGGTATTTAAGCATAAGTCAGTATTTGTAGTTTGATTTTACTGAGTAATCTTTACTTGGAGGCATTAGGGACAATATTGTTTTTCTTAAATGGTATTTTATATAGGACAGGTAAACACTGGGCTTACCAGAGGTGAATTTTAGATTTCTATAAGAGTTAACAAGTACATTTAAATGGAAGTGCTTGGCATATTGCCAGACTGGGCAGAAAATTGAATAACAGAACAACAACAACTAAGAGTTCTGCATGGGCTTGGCTGTGAAATGAGACTATTTCCAGCTCCTATACAAATTGTAATTTTGTACCTCACTCCTTCCTCAAATTCCTCAAATATTTCTGTCTTGATTGTTCACATTTTGTGGAGATTGCAGATATCAGAAGCAAGTAAGATGGTGTTTTACATTCACCTTGTTTAGAAAGATTTTTTTTTTTATTAGAAGATAAATATACAGACTGTTTTTAAATATTAGTGGTATGCACAAGATGTAGAAAATACACTGGGTTTACTCCTACTTAATATAATTTCAGCAATATAAACAATCATAGTCAGAAAATTACGTAAAGGCTACTATGGAATAAGTATGAAGTTGAAACAGTGATTCTTCTGTAACCAGCTTATTGATATCTAATTTTTATCTTAAAAGGGGGTAGGCATATTAGGAAATACATGACCTGAAGTTATAGACATCTAGTCCATTCAAACTCACAACAGCAAGAGGCCCTTCCTAAAGCAGACTGCAGTTGTAGTGGCCCTGCTACTTGGATGCACAGAGATTTATAAAACCAAACAAAAACTCCTGCTGTCTTCTTGGGGAAGATACCTTCCATACAGACATCAGTATTTCTCCAAGTGACTAATATAAGATGGTAATCTAGGATCTTTCAGTAGTGGAAAAAGAAGCCTTTGCAGAGTTTTCTTTCCGTTCTTTTAGAAAGTTGTCTTGGGACGGGATGAACTTCCCACAGGGCATTCCTCTCCATTGACTGAACAGGAAGACAATATGATATAGAGCTGCTTTCCAGTTTTTGTATGGATAAATTAGATAACCCAGCCATTGACCAAATGATCCTTTTAATTGACACTAATTCTGAACCTGTGCTGACCTTCAGAATGTGTCTCAAACATAAATAACTGTACATTTTCTTTTTTTTTCCCCTCTGTGGCATTTGGTGTTCTAGCAACATTTTTGAGTGGAATAAGCTTTCATATCCATAGGGAATTTGTTGATAAACTAGTAAAAGGAATAGATTATTTTGTTAAAGTTATGGAGAAGCTACTGAGCTTTGCCTTGTAAGCGAATTGCCAAATAGCAATTGTCGGAGCATTGTCTCTATCTATAGTAACTCCTCAGTAGAGGAGAATTTGGGAGTCACTGTGACACAGGAAGTGCAATCATTTGTACAGCTAAAAACTGTATAAAACTTGCATGATTTCTGTATCAGCTCATGAAGTTGTGCAGCAATTTCTGTGGTCTAGACCCATATACTAGAACAGAGTAAGAGAATGACTCTGATTAATATGGACATCAGCAAAGAGTATTGCTGTACCTCTGGCAAAAGTTGGTGCAAAATCTAAACAGAGAAACAGGTGCTTTTTCATATTTTAAGTTAGTTTTTGTTTTATAATGAAATATGTATGAGAAAAAATAGTGGAGAACTTGAAATGGCATCCTCTTGGTAAAATATTCAGCCAAAATGAATGGTGTACATCACAAAAGTAAGTATGACTGTAGACTTCTAATGTGCGAACTTGGTATAAAGGAGACATTTTGCTTATGGTAAGAATTGGAATATGTAACAAAGATTTTTTTTTTTCTTGTACTGACCTAAAAGTAATCTTATTCCCTGCAAAATAAGAATTGAGGTTTCTTTTCATTTTTACCTTAGACATAAACAGTATCAAGTATAGATACTGTTTTTACTCATCTTCTTCCTAATTCTCTCTTGATTCTAAGATGTAACTGTTGCACTTAAAGGATTAGGGAGATGGTAAGTAATTCCAGACCAAGTGGAATTAATTATAAAATTTAGTATGGCATTTTCTATTCTGGCCATGACTTTATGACCATTCTGAATTAAATCTGAATAAGATATCTGAAGGCATCCATCTGAACAATAGTACCAGGCAGATTGTTTGGAGAACTTCAGGTCCCTTTGCAGAGAAAGATCCTTTTAAATACTAGGCCTCTCATTTATCTCTTAGAATTTCTAGAGCTGACTTTGGTTTCCTCTTAGTTGTAGAAGAGTCAACACCATGCCATCAATGTGAGAAGAGCTATTGCTGTTCTGTGTTTGTGACATGAAATTCACATCCACCCCTTCTTGCCTCACCTTACTTCAGTGCAAACATAAGCATAAAGCTAGCAAGGACCTCTACATACTAAGTTAATTCTCCTGCTGTTGCAGATTGCCAGAGAGTATAACTACTTTGCATAAGCTTCCACTTGAGTTCTGATCACAGATAATCTTGCCTTTTCATTTTCACAGTTTCAGAAATACCATCCATGTTCCTCTTTAGACTGAAACTCTTAACACTTACCTTCCTCTCAGCTTGCATTAGTGACTTTGCTCTCATTACTTCTCATTCCTGGTTTCTCCTCTCTACAATCTCTCTTTGACTAGCTAGGATCCTTTGCTGTCTTTTCCTCATTGTTGCTTGCTTATCTGAATCACAATATGTTCATAGTTTCTCAACTGGCATACATCTGTGAGGGGGGTTGTTACCTTCTCCCACCATCTTCTTTGCTCCGTACATGTCTTTAGATCTATTCTAAATTTGATCAATATTTCCAGTGTTTTGTTGTTGTCATCTTCATTTTTGAGATCTATTGGAAAAACTTCATCGATAAATACATGCCTTTGTAACATAGTCAAATATTATGTATTTCGCATGGTTTCTTCAGAAGCAAAAATTCTTATTCTTGCCACCTTAATTGTCTGTGTCATTTTGATAGCAGACATCTTTACCTATTTGCTTTTTTTTTTTCCCCTTCACAAATAAAGGTGTATGGGTAAATGTTACGTGTTTTGCAGCCCTGATTGCTAGCTAGCTAGCATTTTTAAGCCGTTTATCTTTCAGCCATGTCTCCTCAGTTAGGTTTGCAGTTAGCTTTCTGTTTAACTTGATATCGTGATCAAAAGTGAGAAACTTTCCACAAATTCTTGTTTAGAAAGCCTCTATCCCAGCCACAGTGTGTTTTCTTCAGAGTCCAATCTGCATTTAAACCAAAGACACTACAGTCAAGCACTATACAAACACATGTATTTACTCTGAAGCAACAAGAAGTTTCTCATTTTTCATTACCACAGACAAATTCAAGACACAGAGTTACTTTGGAAGGTGTCCTGTGTCTGCACACTTTAATCTTATCTTCATGATTCATGCAAAATCTTTGCTACAGAAAATTTGTGTGAAGGCTTCTTTTTGCACTGTAAGTTCTTCTACACAGGGGAAATTATTCTACAGTGCTTACATTAGAACTCCAAATGTAAACTTAAATTTTTCAACATAGAAATTACTTCAAATGTATATTTTGAAATAAATTACCTAAGCAGCACTATCATTCTGAATCTTCCCCATCCTTTGGGCTTCCAGTTCTGATATTAAAAGGCTATCAAATAAGAATTTTGCATTTATATATTGCAAGTGACTAGATCACATACAAAACAGGAGGGGAAGCAGCTGGGACTATATATTATTATTATATATATACATAATTTATGAACCATCTATTTTAGGTTTTGAGGTTTGGATTTCTCTAATAGGTTATGTGTCATAAATGATACCTACTAAATTTCCTGATCTTGTTTTCAATCAGAGTTTCATTTGTGTAACCTTCAAAACGTTCACTGAGTTTTATGTGGTGTAACGTTGGTCTGCTGTGTTATTAATGATTCATTCCTTATTTATATTCTTAAATATTCATGGTAGCATTTGTTTCCATAGTACTTGTTCACATTAGCAGATCCTAGACCACTGTGACTCAGAAAGTGAAACAGAAAATAGTATGTCGCATGCATCTCTTATGCCTTCTTTATTGAACATCATTGAGGAAGTTAATACTGTGAATGATGAGTATTTTTAACATTCACTGAGTATTTTTTTGTTGATGTTTTGCATGCATGCAAGTCTTCATTAGAACTCATGAGTTAAGTGGGAATAAAATGTATACCAGCACACAAGACAGCCTGCAGGCTTCTAATACTTGGTGTAAGAAAGATGAAGGAAGTAGCAATAAGGCTCACCACGCTCCTAATTCAGTGGTTTAGTATTTCTTTTGTAAGACAGCCACATATTTGCACTGCAAAGTACTTTGGGGGAAAGGAAAGCACAGAGATACAGACAGACTGAACACAGTAGTGTATGTAAGATATTAGTTGAAAGAGTCACAACTTCACCAGAACAGGTAAAGGAAGTATTATTTCAGAGCATCATGGTTTCACTGTTAGGACCAATAGCATCAGCCCTATTTGTAAAGGACAGCTTGATAGGACATTACTGTGAATACTATCCGTGTCTGAATGTGCAGCTTCAGTTGGAACTGTTTTCAGGTTCCATATGTCCAAGATAAAGACAGATTCTGCAGCTGATGTACCTGCCCCGTAACAGTTATGGCACCACTCTGAGAGCTGGCATATGTAACCGTGACCAAACCAAGGCATACTGAAGAGAGAGACATGCATTTGGCCAATTTGAATACAATTCATTAGGCAAATATGGGCTTATGCAAAGTTGCAACTGCAGTAAACACAACGTATTTACTTATAAATACAGAACAGATAAAACTTAGCTGTCAATTTAGTGAGGTGTGTGCCATTAATAGGTAAAAACAATTACTATAAATTATGAGGAACAAGCATAGCTATGGTGCAAGCCTTAGAATGCCATCTTGCCATAATATTTCATCAGTGACTGGGGAGAAATGGTTTTCAGGATAAGCATAGTTTTAATCTTAGGACTCCATGAGAATTTCTCCAATAACCTTCAACAGGAAGAAGCACACTCCTGAGAATACTTGTCAGCAAATCACCTGAATATCACTTCTCCCATAGCAGTGTAGTGCTAAGCAAATTCAAGCTGAATTGCTAAATCAAAATGTTGGATCTGTGAAGATTTGGATCTAGAACAAGAACAAATTATTCACAGAGAGTTCCATTATCCTTCTGCTACACTAGATACCCATACATGCTTCCTCAACTAGATGCACAGAATACACAATATTATGGTAAGTGCCACTTTCGAGCAAAACCCGTGGTCGGATAGTCCATGCACCTTCTTCATGGTGATTTTTTGACTGTGTTAGAAAAAACAAAACACCATGAAACAAACTTAAAAAGTCCATCCCTTCTACCAGTGGATTTGGCCAGATATAGACATATTGTTTTGTTCTGGATTTCACAGGGATTTTTTTTTGTTTTCTTGTCAGAAAATAATCTTGCTTAAGTGATTGATTTGGTATTGGGGGGTTGGGAGGGAAGGATGATTACAGACCTATTTTTTCTTGTCTTATAGACTTAAAACCTTGTGCTTTCAATGTGCAGTTCTTGCAATGCATTGCAAGATTTTGATTATCGTGCTATTCCCATCTATATTATTTATTCTGAAAAATGGGGAGATAACTACCTTCTGGAGTAATCTACAATACTATAAAGGATATATTAAAGCCATATTATGTACACATCATGCTGTGACCATTGATCTTGGTTGTAATCTTCAAAAGACTTGATAAGATGTTAAAATTAGTTCAGTTCTGTTTGTTCAAAGTCTAGTTGTAAGAGATTTAAAATAGCAAGTTGGTTTATGAGTAAAAGTGAAAAAGCTTGGTTTCTTATGGATACATCTGTTTCTCTCCCAGTGGCAGCTCTCATGCTTTCTAGCCCTGGGGGTTATCAACATGCAAGCAGTGGCACTGGGCTTGGTGCTGGCTGTGTGCCAGCTGCCAGCACTTTGTAGAAAGGGCAGCAGAAGGGAAAGATTTTAGGGAGGCTTGTGAAGTTCTGCTGAGAGCAGGCCAAATTATCCTCAAGGTAAGAGCTGCTCCTGATTTCTGCTGTAATAATACTTGATCCTCTCTGTGTCCCTTATGGTACATTTAAAAAAGGAAAGAAACAACACAGGCTTTAGCTGAAACAGAACCACACACAGCTGAGGGTTTTTCCTGATTTTTTATATATACATATATATATATGTTTTTATACCTTCAGAGAGAATCTCTTTTACTCACCTGCTGATTGCAGTACAACTTAACACCTTTCTCCATTATCTGTATGTTGTTGAGCTGGCCCACATGTTGAAAAATCTCTTGTGTGACTGGTAGATAACAGTCATACAAGTCTCAGTTCATCTTACTAAGCTAATATTGTAATTAATAAATCTAGTCATGCAGTGTATTTGATGTTAAAATCCACACTTGAGCAAGAAACAGAATCCTGTTTTAGGAACTATTTATACTTTAATGACAATAATGAAACTATTTCCTGCACTAATTACATTCCAGGTGCCTCCTATAATTTAAATGGGTTACTTTTCCCTGAGTTCAAGGGGCCGGGGGCCAAGGCTTACTATCTTCTCAGTTCTTTGCAGTCAATATATGTGTGAAAAGATGTAGGGAAATTATTATTTTTAAATGTACAGTAATTTAATTTATTTACTGTTTTATGTGTACTTTTAGAAAAAGTCAGACAATATCTGCTATTCCACTCCAATATATACATAAGCATATAGCATTCACTGCTTTTGCTGCCTATGTGAACTTTTCTAGAAAATGAATTGTGAGTGTTCATTTGTAGACAGAAAAATACTTTTTTAAAGAATGAGTGAGCAGAATACCAAGTTAAAACAGAAATGCTTGAAACTTCCAGGATTGTCATGCCCCTCTTCATCTGTAGACATTTTAAGTAGTTTAGTATTAGAACCCAACAGAATAAATGCCTCTGAGTTTTTATTATACTCCCATTCTTATAAACCTTGAACTTGGTTAAGCTGTATTACATATATCTTATCCTGAATTTTTCTCAATATCAGCCATTTTTCATTATGTAGCACACTTGTAGTTTCTGGTTGAATTATTGGTGGAATTCATTTAGCAGTGATGGTAGCAGGGGAAGCATTTAATATGGCCCTCTCAGGGGTAAATGCAAAGACAAGAAAACCATAAAGATTTTCAAATCCATTAGGCCAGTTGACAAGTCGTGTATAGCAATCTTCTGTAGTCTTGCTTTTAGAGAAGACATTTCTGTCAGTCTGATTTAAACATCAGTGGAATATACCAAAAGGTGCTTTGGCACAGGGCCCTAGCAAGGATTTGCAAAACCCAGGAAAAGATATTATAGTGGGCCCTGATAGAAGTCTGAGTGCAAAAGAGGCGGAGGGAATTTGACATCTGAAAGTAAGTAGGTAAAACTGGCAAATAAAGTGTTGCTCACAGGCAAGTAACAGCAGTAGAAAAAGGTCACATTGCGTGAGCATGGTATTATTCAAATTCAGTAAGTATAAGGAAGAGGCAAGGGGAAAAAAAGAAATTTTACATTAACTACTAATAAATATGGAACTTTAAGGTATTGAAATACACATATCTATTACCTACATAAATAGTAAATGACTATTTCCAGAAATACGGTGTAGTTATAGCTGTTCTGGCAGGTAGAGCATAGCCACAGTTTACCTGCACTAGGTGATTCTGGAAAGATGTTGAATCGAAAGTGCTGACCTGACCATCTGTAAATGGCCATCGGTTTGGCTGTCAGAATGCAGGCATCAGTGAAAATTGGAATGGAAATCAACAGAAATTGGGAGCTTCATTTTAGGCATTACAATTGAGTATCTGTCGTCCTAAAATAATTTCAAAGTAATTCAGGAATTCTCTGCATTCATGAATAAAGGTGCAGGTGTTAGAGCTCTCCAAACTGTTATACCTGGGGGAAAAAAGGTACATCTGATTTCCATTTAGTTTGAAATGGTCTCATTTAAGTTATACTTTTGAAAGATTGTTGGAGCACAAATGTTTTGCTGGCACATACTATACGCCAGTGTGAGGCATAGTCCACATTGCTGGGCACAGTCCAGCATTCCAATCCCTCCTTTCCACGAGGAGCTCTCCAGAACTTCTTTTTGGCTGATATGAGTCATAGAAAAGGGACAAAAATAGAGCGGTTTGCTGGTGTTCAGTGAGTTTTCTTTTATGTAAAAAATTTAGATGAGTTCAAAAGAAACTCTCTTCCTCCTTCCCAAGAGATTTTAAAAAGTGTGTGATTTATGTATTTTATACATGCAGAAATTTGATATGTATTACCTCTATATATATCTCCCAATATATAGAAAATGGAAATTATTACTGTGAATATAATCTACTGTTATCCTTGGATATAAACAAGTTTCATGCCCATTTTTCCCACAGTATCCAAATACTGTAAATAATAAACAAAGAAATTATTTACATTTTTATAAAGGGATTTTACTTCCACTTCCCATAAAATGAGTCCATACTACAGGATGTTGCAACTTGTATGATTAGAAATCTTTGAATTTCAATCTCTGTTGTAGCCTTGGCTTCTTTATATCTCTCTTTCTAAAGATCTGTGCTGTTTGTACATATATATCTTTTTTTAAAAATTATTTGAAAAATGTATTGTGTAAGAAAATCTTGTATACACAGATTGTTGTTGTTGTTGTTTCCAACTGTGTTTTATAACTCTTGAACAGAACAGAGGGGAGAACTGAAAATTAATAGAAAATGCAGCCAATTGTCCCCTTTATGGAGTGAGTGGGGAGGGTAAGTGCAGATCTCACTACCAACAGCATTGCAGACTGACTTTTGAACATGAAGGAGTTAAGAATCAAGACATGGATCAACAGGCATGACTGATGCATGTGTGAGGAAAGGAAAGATACACAATGATTGCAGGAAAAGGGAAGGAGCTTCCTGGGGTTTAGGATCTGATTTTCCATCCCTTTAAGGCAGCTGAATTCTATATATGTGTTTCTGCATGTGCGTATGTGTATGTCTAGGCTAGAAGTGTAGACATTGTGAATTATAGGAGCTCTGAACCAGTGGTGTTTTTCTTTCAGATGAATTTTGCGGTCTACTCAAATCTGTAGCTCTGTGTAAGCATGGCAAAGGAACAGTAAAGAGGGTTTATTCATAACTGTTGTTCTTTGCTTGAAAGCTGCTTGTGGGCCACACTGGCAACGGTTCTGGATGTTAACCACGTTTTATTGTTGTCTAGCACGCCACATTAGAGAACATTTCAACTTTGAGAGAAAAACATAACTATAATTCTCTGCTAGTCATGCAGCACAGACTGCTTTGACAGCATAAAACATAGGTTCACTGTAACTGTGGGTGCATTATGTGGAACCAAAGGTGAGGCATATCACAGTGAAATAGCATTGCCTCTGGAAATAGAAATAATGGTTGAAGATCATTGTTCTGCTCTGTCTTTAAGGTGTTTCAGCTGAAAAGACTAAATAAAGCATACAAAAAACATGAGACTCATCTGAAAATAAACTAAAACCTTTTAAATGCTGATTACAAATATGAAGTAGGTTATTGTATTTAAGGGAATAAAGAATAAAACTTATGGATTATTTTGCTGTGGCTGTCCTCCAGGACTTGCTTGAATGATTGACCTTATTTTAAAGTGCAAAAAAGAGTGATGGACATGACTTATTTAATGTGAAACCTCAAAGAAATGCAGGTTTTGGAGATAAAATATAGAAATGTAAAGAAAATGAAAGCTGAGGTACTTTCAGCATATTGAGAGTAAAGAAAGAATACTGCTATGTGCATAGGCCACCAGAAACAGGAGGCTCTAGAAGAGGTAAAAAAACCCCAAGCATCATATGACCAATATTATCCATTAGCCCTGCTTTTATATTCTGTCAGAGTTCACAAAACTAGGGAGGCATGAATTCTTTGTAGTTAGGACAGCAAGCATGTTTCTACTGTGGTAAGTTACCTGTTTCAATTTAAGACCATTTTCTCTTATCCTCCTGTCATTCCTGTCTACAAAGAGCCTGACTGTATCCTCAGTAACCTCCTCATACTGAAAGGCTGCTGTTAGGTCCCACTCAAACCTTCCCTGAAGGATTCTCATCTTTAGTATGAACATCATGCTGGACCCTTGCTCTGTCATGGCAATTGTTTTTCCTCACGTGAAGATTTTTTTTGCATGTGGGAACCTTCAGCAGTGGTTGAAATGCAATCAAATCACATCATTAACACTGTGCATACCTACTGGTAGTATGGAGAAGGTAGTGCATACCTGGAAAAAGTGAATTCTCACTATCAACTGTGATCTAGGTACAAACAGAATTGTACAGTAAAAATAGTGAATGAAGAAAGTACAAACAGCAATTTAGTGTTTGAAATCATTTATTGGTATTAAGTGCAAAGGTTGGATTCACTGTAGTTTTGACAAAATATTTAACTATAATTGACAGTCGTTAGAGTCATTGTTTGAAAACTTTCTCCAGGGTGCAGAACAGTAATATTTTACTGAAGACATAAATTCCAGGTAGAAATGAAATTCCCACTAAGCAGCTTTACCACTAAGAAAGACTGGTTACAAAAATTTCCCTTCCTTTTTTTAAATAGTCAACTTCAAGATAAAAGTAATACTAATACAATTTACTTTTTGTCCATGTATTTCCCATGTTCCTCAGAAAATGAAGAAATAAGCCAAGAGATAGAGTTTCACAGCAAAGTATCACGGCTGAATTTGCTTTGTGCCATCTTAATTAGAGGACTACAGACTTATTTATGAATTAAGAATGAAATTGTTAGTTTCAAGGTCATTGAAGAATTGTTGCCAGCACTAATCTCCCCAAGAAGATATTCACAAAAATATCTGTTAAACTTCAGCTTTCTGTATGTGTTCATGTAATTTAAAAGGATGCCGTGTATGAATACTCATAGAAGAATGAAATGGTGGGGAGGGCTAAATAAATGTAATGATGTTTTACCTGACTTACCATCTGTAATTCTTTGCAGTGCTTGTACTGTTCTTTTCTTCAAGAGTCAGTGGTTGAGGAGCTTGTCCATCCTATACAAGCATGTATTGAGTTAAATTCATCTTACTTGCAAGAGCTTCCTATCATGCTGTTGCCCAGACACACTTGCTCCTCCCTCACTTCTCTTCAGATTGTGGTCACTGTCCCCCAGCACACCTAAAGTCCTTTTCATTAGGTTAACAAGCAAAACCACTCTTGCTCCACCTTGTTAAATGTGTCAGCAAAACAGCTAGGCATTTTGCTGAACGAGTCGGCTGCTGGTCAGGATTTTCCCCCTTGCTGGTGGGACTG
Organism: Gymnogyps californianus; assembly: GCF_018139145.2. NCBI lineage: Eukaryota > Metazoa > Chordata > Aves > Accipitriformes > Cathartidae > Gymnogyps > Gymnogyps californianus. The sequence goes on from NC_059473.1 coordinate 98,284,985, forward strand.
AGGGCCCCCATGCCTTCCTCCCTCATGCCCAGAGCTCTGCAGTCACTCTTGATGCATTGAATTACCCTGGCAGCGTTGTTGGTGCCCATATGGAAGAGTAGCAGGGGTTAACTGTGCATGGGCTGTGCAAGCCTTGCTGGTCACCGTGCAAAATCCCAGATCCTGGCCCTGCCAGGCAGCAAGCCTTCAGAGACATCAGGTTGGACTGGCAGATTGGCGCTTCCATACACCACAGAAGGGAGTCTTCAGTAATTGTCTCACCCACCTTTACCCACTTCCGCAGACACAAGCTCTAGTCTCAGCTGGCTCTGAGGGGTCTCCTGAAGCATCTTGTTTGCCTTCAGCAGTGCCCTGGGCAGCTGCAGGTCTGCTGGTCGATCAGAAACAGTCCTCCTGCTGCCAGAGGTCACAAGCTTCCAGCCTCCCTCATCTCAACAGCCTGCCCGCCCACCCTCCTGTCCACCTGTGGGGCCATGGCCTCCAGCTGTGCTTGCTCCCTTCCTTTGTGTGGCTCACCTTCTTTCCTCCACACATTTCTACAAAAACCCTCATTTTCCATGGTGGTAGGCAGCTGCCTCATCTCTCTCCACAGCTCCCTCACCAACACAGTGCTGCTGCTAGAGCACGCTGAGAGACCCGGCCGCAAGCAGCAGCGAGGGACCAGGAGGTGGCCACGGTGCACAGGGCAGCCATGGGCATGGCCATCGGTGCGGCCATTGGAGGGGCAGGGTGCCGGGCCACTGCTTATATTTTTGGCCTGCCTGCCAGCCAGACTCACAGAAGGTGGTAAGCAGGGGTGGATGTGCCGTGTGGTGGGCCATGAGCACAACCTGGCTGAGGAAGCCACAGCACTGTTTATGGTGGAAGCTAACAGGCTGTCCCAGGAGAAGCATTGCTCCTTGCATGCTGTTTGCATAAGCCTGGGCCGTGGGTGGCTGTTGGAAGTCGGCTGCTGGGCTGGAGAGGTCTGTAGCCAGCCCAGTGAAACAGTCCTTGCTCTGACCTTTTCATTTCACTTTTCTAAAACACTTTTTCACTTGACATTCCCCAATTTTAAACAGACATAACTTTCTTATGACTATAGTTTTATAATGTTGTAAGAGATCTGTTCCTTCTTTGTAAAAAATAATTTGCTATTTGGAAATTTTATTTAATTGTTCATATTTTTCACGAGAGTCCTTCCCACAGGCAATGATACCTTTTCTTTGAATGTTGTAAGGTATTTCTAATTAAAAGAATAGTAAATGATATAAAAGATGTGTCCATGAAAGAGGGGAAAAATGATAGCTTGAACAGGAGTGTTATATCCCAAGGTGTAACATAACAAAAAATAATAGCAGTAGAAAGAAGAATAGCGTTATTATAATCCTCTCTGCCTGAATCCATGCAAACTGCAGGGTATGCATTAGACATAGAAATATCCAGAGATGGAAGCTCCATCGTCCACAGGAGCTTATGCTCATGAGCATATTAAAAGTTTTTATTATCTCTATCTCCCTTTAAAAACCAAGACTTAGAGTTGTCTAGCTCTCAAGAATTTTTAAATTTGAAGGCCTCCATTCTGAAGCTGATGCTGCTGAAACTCATTGAAACAGAGGAAACCCAGTAGGTACCAGCAAGAGTTAATGAAGCTTGCCAGTTGGCTGGGTTGCAGACCTGCTTGCGTATATGCTTACTGTTACAGCTAGGTCTCAAAGCTTTTAACATTCTGACATAAATGTGAATTAGTGTAAACAGAAAAACACAGAGAGCTGTATGTACACAGGGGAACGAGCTACAACTGAAAGGATTTTATAGGCCAAAGAGCTTTCCTGTTTCTTAGGAAAGCAAGTGTTAGACATTCAGAGTCAGAGATAAAATACAGCTTCAATTTTTCTTTTTTTTTTTTTTTCTAAAGGCTTGCGTGATGAGCACTCTGCTTTAGGACAAATAGCAATCTAGAAAGCCAACTCTAGAGGTCAAAAGAGAAAGCTGCATGTAAGTCTAGTATAAGGATTATGAGCAAAGCTCGTGTTCTATAAAAAGAGATTGTGTACTGTTACAAACAATGTGAGCATCTTTATAGGTAAAACCACAGCAGTGGGTTTTGTTAATAGCTATTGTGGGAAGGCATGTAGCCATTAGTGATTCAAGTAGCACGTTTTTATGGGTTTCATAAAAACCTGGAGCCTGCTAAATATTCTTCAGTGCTTTGTCTCATTAACTCTTTCTGTATTTATGGATGCAGGGCAATTGCAGCAATTTTACTGCAGCTGATTCCTTTAAAAAGCTTTCTGGTTAGCAGCATTGTATTGGGTTTGCATGGCAAGGTTTTGGTAGCGGGGGAGCTACAGGGGTTGCTTCTGTGAGAAACTGCTAGAAGCTTCCCCTATGTCCGATAAAGTCAATGCCAGCCGGCTCCAAGACGGACCTGCCGCTGGCCAAGGCAGAGCCCATCAGCGACAGCGCCTCCGTCATAACATATTTAAGAAGGGGAAAAGAGGTTATGGGGTGTAGCAGTTGCAGCCAGAAGAAAGGCATGAGAATATATGAGAGGAACAACTCCGCAGACATGAAGGTCAGTGAAGAAGGAGGGGGAGGAGGTGCTCCAGGCGCTGGAGCAGAGATACCCCTGCAGCCCGTGGGGAAGACCATGGTGAGGCAGGCTGTCCCCCTGCAGCCCATGGAGGTCCACAGTGGAGCAGATATCCACCTGCAGCCCATGGAGGTGCACGGTGGAGCAGATATCCACCTGCAGCCCATGGAGGACCCCACACTGGAGCAGGTGGAAGCTCCTGAAGGACGCTGTGACCTCGTGGGAAGCCCACGCTGGAGCAGGCTCCTGGCAGGACCTGTGGCCCTGTGGAGAGAGGAGCCCACACTGAAGCAGGTTTGCTGGCAGGACTTGTGACCCCGCGGGGGACCCACGCTGGAGCAGTCTGTTCCTGAAGGACTGCACCCCGTGGATGGGACCCATGCTGGAGCAGTTTGTGAAGAACTGTAGCCCCCCTTGTTGGAGAAGTTTGTGGAGGACTGTCTCCCATGGGATGGACCCCACACTGGAGCAGAGGAAGAGTGTGAGGAGTCCTCCCCCTGAGGAGGAAGGAGCAGCAGAGACAACGTGTGATGAACTGACCACAACCCCCATTCCCGTCCCCCTGCACCGCTGTGGGGGAGGAGGTAGAAAGTTAAACCTGGGAAGAAGGGAGGGGTGGGGGGAAGGTGTTTTTTAAGATTTGGTTTTATTTCTCACTATCCTACTCTGATTTGCCTAGTAATGAATTAAATTAATTTTTCCCCAAGTCGAGTCTGTTTTGCCCGTGACGGTAATTGGTGAGTGATCTCCCTGTCCTTATCTCGACCCATGAGCCTTTCATTGTATTTTCTCTCCCCTGTCCAGCTGAGGAGGGCAGTGATAGAGTGGCTTTGGTGGACACCTGGCATCCAGCCAGGGTCAACCCACCACACAGCATGAATATATTTCCCATAAGAAGCCAAACTGGCCTCAAATCCATGGAATAATGGAGTGTATTGTCTTGCAAGGCAGTATCATTTGTGGCCACAGGAAGATAAAAAGACGTGGATGTCAGAGAGAATAAAGTACGTTTTTTGTCTGCAGTGCTCTGTGTACTTCCTACAATTATACATAGAAAGCTAATGGTAGATGCCACTAGCTTTTGCTTGTTTGGTCTTTCTTGAAATTTAGTAGATAATCCAGCCTGGCCTCAGTTACCAGAGTTAGATTATAGTTTCAGGAGTCATGAATAAACTGCTTTGATCCCCCGCCCACCTTTTTTTTTTCTCCTCACAATTACAGATTTTACTCTGTTGTAGTGACATCTAGGGGCTCAGATGCCTTGTGTTAGCAAAGCACCAAAGAAGTGATGTAATTTTGACCTGTTCTCACGTGTCTACTTAATTATATGTTGAACAATGCAAAAAAAAAAAAACCCTCCAAAAAACTGAGAAGGTACAGAAGGAATTAGGACTGCAGGAAAGAGTTCAATGCAACTTTGCTGTCTTTCAGCCAAGCTGATCTTCTAAGTGGAGTCAAAAAAAAAAGGTAGTTAGTTATCAGTATCTCGGGAGTGTGGGGATAACTGAGCGGTTCCATGGGAGAAGCAAAACCATGTGCAGGGGCAGTTCAGGGCAAATGGAATGAGGGAAAGATTTAGTGTTCAGTGGTGAGCTCAGGAAGGAATACAAACAAGGGTTAGAGATTGGAGGTAATCCTCTAAAGCTGTGTCTGCCCTTTCGTAGAGAAATTCTCCTGTTTATAAAAGTGGAGGAAGTTTTCTGTGCAATTTTGTATGGGGTTTTTTGAGTTTTCTGAAATTTACACATGCAGGCTTATATTTCAAAACAGAATTTTTAAAGATTAAATACATTTAAAATTATTAGGTCATCTTTTTTGCATCACTGGTCATTGATTGGTATTGCTTGAAATTTTTGGTTTGTTTTACTGCATGTTGTATGTGTACTTATATTACTGATTTGTTGCTGTTTCTCTTTTCACCTCTTCCTGAGAATTTGTTAAGAAGAGCTTTGTGTGGGATTTGACCACAGTGACTCTGACTTTGTAAATAGGTTTCTGAAAAGTCATGAAAGGATAAAATTCAGCATAGTCTTACAGTGATATACAGGAGTGCAACTTTAATAGTTTGTAATTTATCCCACTATCACTGATGTTCAGAATTTAAGCATATGTAGTAATGTGTTTGCTATTGGAATTGGTGTCAGAACACATTAAAATTTTGCCTATTTTGGAAAACAGAAATGAATCTGTGACCTTGAAAGATACTCAGAATCCCTGTATAGATGATTCAGTGAAATCTGAGCCAAGTGAAATGGAATTATTCACTTATTATGTGTTATACATTGTATCTAGGTTCATATTGCTGCACTGACTTTTTTAACAAGATAAGTTGTTAATATTTCTTTAAATTTTTATCAGTCTCATAAAGTTGATCAAAAAAATAATTGTATGCTGTGTGATTCTTCAAATGAGACTAAAGCATATTTCTGCTTGTGTAAAAATCAAAATACCATAGCTGTGCTAAAATGAAACAACTAAACTCCTCATGTTACATGTGTGGAAGAGGACAAATTTTTAATTCCTTATGAACAGAAAAATGTACTAATCTAAGGCTCAATTTAAATATTGGCAAGTAAAAAAACCTAAGAAGTGCATGACTGCATTTGTGTATGAATGGGTACCCATGTGCATATTGAATACTGTTGTAAAAACACACCATGTGAAAGAGAAAGGAAAGGATGGAAAGGAAAAGACAAGGAAGGAAGAAACAGAGGAAGGGAAGGGAAAATTAAAAGAAGAGATGGAGGGAGAAAGGAAAAGAGGGAAAGAGAAACAAAGAAAAGAAAGAAAAGAAAAATAGAGAAGAAAAAAGAAAGGAAAAGAGAAAAAAGAAATAGGAAGAAAGAAAGAGAAAGGTAGAAAAGAAAGGGAAGGAGGGAATGAAGGAGACAGGAGAGGGAAAAGGAAAGGAGAGAAGAGAGGAAAGGAGGGAGGAGAGAGAAAAAAGAAAAAAGCCCCTTTTAAGTGTACTCCTCTGTCATTTGACGGGCTTGCAGCCATGTATTCACATACCTTTTCCATTTAAATATGAGCTGCATCTGCCCTTGCCAGGTACGGCACAGGGTGCTGGAGGTTAAGAGGGGTCTAGATAAATCAAACAGACAAGCTAGATGTAGTCGGGAAATTTTCAGCTTTCACCCAAGCAACATGCCATTGTTTGTTTTAGACAGAAATAGTTGACATATTTGATTAAGATGCCAATTACATAATTAGGTTGTTGAACGTCTTCCTCCCTTTCCATACTGTGTGGTTTCTGCAAAGATTTCAAGCTCATTCATTCTTGCATCAAAAACTATGTGAATGCTTAACTTTGAAAAAAATATTCTTGACTTATGGGGAGCCAGAGCTGCTAGATATGTACCAAGTGCTATCATTTTCATAGCCTTTTCTTTCAGACATTTATCCTAGTTGCCTGCTTAATATAATTTGACCTAAACATTTGTCTAGTTTTATAAACTCTCAGTGTCAGTCTTTGACAGAAGAAAACTAACATCAATTTTCAGATGCACATCTGTCTCCTTGACAGATGTAAAAGAGTATCCTACCTCTTTGCTACCATTAGCAGAATAAGAAAGCAGCGGGTGAAGAAGAAAAATGTCTTTGTATCCTTATATCTCTCAAAATTCTATTTACAGATTTTAGTTATGCTCACTATTACGGTGATTCTTACCTGGAATTTCAAGGCTTGCATTTGAACATGCAAAACTTCATCCACTTGGAATTTAAGACCTATAATCCTCATGGACTCCTCCTGTATATTGAACAGAGCCCAGAAACAGTAGGACATTTTTTAATTCAGGTTTTCATCAAACATGGCACCTTACAGGTAAGGCACCAAAATCTCCCACTGAAGGAAAAGTAAGTAAAAGGTAGGATCTGTAAAAATTTTAATTTTTTTTTTCTGTTTCCTGCTGTAGAAGATAGAGATACAGAGTGTCTTGAGATTCTTTAGTATTTTAAGGAAAATAGTTGTCAAAATTGCTATCTGTTAGGGCAAATTCATGGCTAATATGATTAATATGTCTCACAAGAGGTGGTGCTTGAAGAAAATTGAATAGTGATTATAATTGGAATGTCTCATATAAAAAGTACGCATTAAAAGACAAAAACAAAGAACATAGATTTTGTCTTTACAACTGGTACAAATTAAGGTATTCTATTTTATATACAGAGCCCAAAGTAACTGAACTATGTGCAAGTTCATTAAAATTGTTATAAGGGGGGCTGTGGAACTGAGTGAATTGTCATAGGAAAATTTACAGTGTAAGGGAATAGAGTGTGTCTTTGTTACCGCGTGGCTCTGAGTAGAAACCTTTTACTTGATCTATTGTGTTAATTCACAGTTCCACAGGATCACAACATTTTCTTGGCTTTCGTGGACAAACTAAATAGGAATACATTTGTTTATAAACTTTAAGGAGTAAAATGTTTATCCCAGTATATCTTTACCTTTGGCAAATTATTCCTTTTTTCTGAGGAAAAGATAAAGCTTGAGATTTATGAAGACATGGACAGATACTAAAGAGGCTATAAAAAGACATTAAAAAAGAAGTTATTTTTCTCATAATGAATCTTCCATTTTCCTGTTAAAAATTTCCAAAAGTTTGGCTGTAATTATAATCTTTTGTAGAGATTGTGAAATGGCTGTTAGGAACAGCATATTTGAGTTATATTTTCCTTCATGTTTAAAGAGCTTGATCATATTAAAAAGATATATAAATTGCAGATAAACAGAAAAAGGAGATAATTACCTTTTACTTTATTCTGTTATATTGTGATTTACTGTATTTTATTATATTGTGACTATCTTTATCCAGAACAAATGAGATTAGTCAGGGGCAGGAAGTTATCTAGTGTTTAGAAAATGTTCATGGCGTTAAGTCCATCTTACTTGTATTCATGGCAAAGTAATGATGCAGAAAAATATTTTTCTAACGTATCATAAGCACCATAAAATATGAAAGTACTTTAATTCACAAAAATTTATTCAGAGATCCCAGTGTGCCATGTTAAAACTAATTGAATTCACTTAATCATCGTTCACAAAGCTGGTCAATTAAATGTAGATTTAGAGCCCAATGAACAAATGGTTCTAAGCTCACAATCAAGTTACAATTACAAGTAGACAAACCATGAAATCAAGTGCTTGTTCACATTACTATAGGAAATTAAATGGTGTTCCAAAATGCTCAAGCCTGCATGCTACATTACGTGTTTGGAAGTGTAAGGAGGCCATAAAATGGTAAGTAAAATTCACCCGTGGCCAATGTTAATTTCAGCTGGGTTGCAGATAGTCAACTTCTTTGCAAATCAGGCCCATGATATCTGATTGTACAATACACAAAGATTAAAGCATTTTCATGTGGGCTAGGAAGCATATATTTCTGGTACAATAGACTTCCTGATCCAGATCTCTAATGAAACATTAGTTTTCCTTGATACACATGACATCCTTCAGGTTTTTATGAAACCATCTGTTATTTTTAAATTCAAGTTTCTAAGCCTGTAACTGTTTAATTATTAGAAATTATGTAATAAAAGCATTTTTCCCACTGTAGTACCAGTTTTTATGTGATGAAACAGCAGAAGTCAAAAACGTCACTACTACTGCTAGAGTGGATGATGGACACTGGTATAAAGTGCAAATTAGGTAAGTTTTATATTTTATTGTTGTCTGTGTTTATAATTGCTTCGAAGTTCATCTAGGTTGGATAGTTAGTGAATTCCAACACTATTACATCTCATTAGCTATGAGTGATACCTGAAAGTGTGCCTTAAAATCATGTTATGGCAGTGTGGACTACAACACATCCTTGGAAAAAATGTTTAAAACTATAGTACAGTTGGACAGTGCTCATCACATCACTGATGTGTTTAATGGAAATAAATTTATTCTCATTGAACTCATGTACCATAGCAAACAAACATTCAGGCAGGGAACCTGCTGTGCAGTAGGTCCAGGCTACTTAGTCCAGGAAATAGTTGAATTTCCGACAATGGAGAGTGACTAATAGAAAAATCTTGGAAAATATAGATAGGCAGAAACAGCACCATGTCTTTTGTTGCTGTCACTGACTTGCAGCTCATAACAGGATATATTACTCCTCTAAAAGTAACAATACTTGCAACTGAAGGAGGATAAAATGAAAGGAAAATGAGGTAGGTAGTAGGTTTTCCAAGTTCTTTGTACATAGATGTATCTAATGACCAAATGTCTGTGCTGTTAGAATCCACAACCTTTTAAGAACTTGGAAGAGAAAGGTTTGGTTTCACTTTATAGGAAAATTAGGCATGAGTCCTAGCGAGCTCTCTAGGTGCCTAGTTCCTATTAGACAGCTTAAAATAGGTCCAAGTCCTCTAGTTTGGCACGAAGGAAGAGAGCTAGCTGTCTGCTTGTCTCTAAGGAGTAAATGACTCCTAAAAAGTTTGTGGAAGGGTACAGAAGGAAAAAAAGCCTTTTACTGGAATAAACCTTTTATAGCTATATCTGTCCAAATGTAGCTAAATGAAGCACTTTTGCAGGGCAATTACAACTGGACCCTTAGTTTCTATGGGAAACTGCAGTGGTGATTGTATCCATTATACTGTGCCTTGCTGCCTCAGATGTGGCAGTGAGTAGTCAGTGAGAAGGACCACAGTTTATTGCTGCATTTCAGCTATCATCGCTGTCATATTTTTTTCCAGCATGCTAAATCAGGCTCAAGCTCCAGACCACGTGGTAAGACAAAGCAAACAAATGCAAGGAGCAAAAGCCAGTAATTCACTACAGTTGTGCTTATCACCCAAAAAGGGAATAACGTAAAACCGAACCATGCTAACGGAAGCTAAAAGCAAGTGTAAGCTCCTCTCTGACCAGGAAGGAATAGAAGACGTCTCTATGACACTGATAAAAGTGGGATTCTCTAAAATCTTGAATAACATATGCAATTCTGTTTATTTCTCTGGTTTTGACACCCTCTCAATCTCAGAATAGAGAAAGTAGAATTGGAATTTTTTCTAGATAAGAGATATAAAGATGATAAAGGCATTAAGCAGCTTCTGTATGAACAATGACTAAATAATCAAGGACTCTGCAAGTCCATTGAAGACAACTGAGGGAGAACACACAAGAAGTCTAAAAAATCCCAAGTGACACAGAGAAAGTGGATAAGGACTGGAGACACAAAATTTTTAGTCTGTTAGCTAGTTTAATCCATTAGAATTCTGTTGTTATTCCTTTGTTGTTCATTTTAAGAAAGATTTAAGGTCCTGAAGATAACAAAAGTATCAATACCTGAACCCTCAGTACTGTAGGAGACTTTAAGAAAAACACCCTTTCCCCTGGCGTCAGAGCATTAGAACTCAACGTCATTGACATTACTCAGGGGTGCATTAACTACCATGATGTGAGTGCACCTATTTTATGCATTTTCCCCCAACTCCATCAAGCAGACAATAACTTGAATCTATAAATCAGCCTATGGCAGTATCTGGAAAGAAAAACAACCTGATTTCTATTTCTGGTGATCGTTTTGAGCCTAAAAAGGGAGGAAGGAAGAGTTATCTTCTTTCATTTGCAGAGAATGACAATTATTTCAGGACAGCTCAGGTAAGATGGGCCACACTGATTTTTGCTGTTGAAAGAGAAGGAATGAATACCATTTACAGGATTCAGGCTAATTAGTGAGCAATTATTAATTAATCACTCACTTTAGTAGACTGGAAATGGTTTGGGACCTTGTTTTAAGATGACGGTGTGCAGACAACACCAAGTTGGGCAGGAGTGTTGATATGCTTGAGGGTAGAAAGGTTCTAGAGAGGGATCTGGACAGTCTGGATCAATGGGCTGAGGCCAGTTGTAGTGATTCAACAAGGCTAAGCGTTGGGTCCTGCACTTGGGTCACAACAACCCCACACAACATTACAAGCTTTGGGAAGATTGGCTGGAAAGCCGCCCGGTGGAAAAAGACCTGGAGGTGTTGGTCGACAGCCAGCTGAATATGAGCCAGCAGTGTGCCCAGGTGGCCAAGAAGGTCAACAGCATCCTGGCTTGTATCAGAAATAGTGTGGCCAGCAGGACTAGGGAAGTAATCAACCCCCCGTACTCGGCGCTGGCGAGGCCACACCTTGAATACTGTGTTCAGTTTTGGGCCCCTCACTACAAGAAAGACATTGAGGTGCTGGAGCATGTCCAAAGAAGAGCAACAAAGCTGGTGAAGGGTCTAGAGAGCAAGCCTTATGAGGAGCAGCTGAGGGAACTGGGGTTGTTTAGCCTGGAGAAGAGGAGGCTCAGAGGAGACCTTATTGCTCTCTACAACTACCTCAAAGGAGGTTGTAGCGAGGTGGGTGTCGGTCTCTTCTCCCCAGTAACAAGCGATAGGACAAGAGGAAGTAGCTTCAAGTTGTGCCAGGGGAGGTTTCAATTGGATATTAAGAAATATTTCTTCACCAAAAGGGTTATCAAGCATTGGAACAGGCTGCCCAGGGAAGTGGTAGAGTCACCATCCCTGGAGGTATTTAAAAGATGTGTGGACGTGGAGCTTAGGGACATGGTTTAGTAGTGGACTTGGCAGTGTTAGGTTTGCGGTTGGACTCAATGATCTTAAAGGTCTTCTCCAACATAGATGATTCTATGATTCTAAGATTTAGAATCTTAATGACACAGATGTCAGAAAGATTTGGTTAGAAGTTGCTTCTTACGTTCATCTAGAGCATCTTCACATGTGCTTGAGTTAATTCAGAAAATGTATATGCTGTATGGAAAAGTATAATAACCCCTGCTTTACATACTTACTTATTAACAATTAAATATGTATTGTTGGCAATTAGATTTGATAAAGTCACTCTTGAAATATGTGTGTTGCTTGTTTTATGAGGTTAACATTTAATCAACTGTAGTATAATAAGACATGGTAAAACTTAAAATAACTTTGGTGAAAAATTGCCGTAGCTTATTCAGCAGCTGTCTAGAGCTTTGCAAATGTTGTTTAATCTTCTCAGAACTGATTTGCAGTGAGATAAGTTAGTTAAGTTTTGAACAATGGTATCTGGGAAGTTGGCGAAGTCAGGATGGAAAAGTAGGAGATACTGAGTACTGTAACATAGTGGGTATGCACAGTGTGGGATTTTCTTTGTTCTGCAGATGTTAAGTATTATGAACAGACATCATGGGTAATAAAAAAAAATATGATTTTGTACTAGTTTGTTAAAAAAAAAAAATGTTCATTCTCATTACTTAATGTATTCCTAATTGTTTGGAGCCCTTTTGATATGGCCCTGTGATGGAAAGATTTTTGTCTTTCAAATTCACTAAAAGCAATGCATTTCAGCTACTGAAGATAGGCCATCTGCAAAGAATACACTGCCTCTACAATATCATATTAAATGAAAGAAATAGACTTAAAAGTGGTGAGTGTTGTGTAATACAAGTTGAAATACAGTGAAAATTAGACAGTGATAATATCTTCCTTTTCTGCTTACAGGGGAACATTTTACTGCTTCCTTTATCCCACAGAAATCACACCTGATGTGAATAGAAGAAATGTCACACCTTTTAACATTTGCAAATAAACGTGCATATTACTGTCAGACACTACGTTATATCCAGTTCTCATAGTTTACCAGAATATTCATGCTGAAAGTAAAATAGCAACATAGCTGAAGTACATTTTTTGTGATGATGGAATATTGTGGCTACAATTGTAACAATTTAATAAAATTGGATATAATAAGAGGACTGGATTTGCACAAAAATCTGGGATAGCTTGATAATTTTGGATAGGATATAACTTTTTGCCTCAGATTAGTCTTAATTTATGGCATTGGCTGCTAAAACCAACATGTTGCCAAGGTTTGCCTCAGAGCAGTGCCCGAGAGTTCTGTTTTCTGTGTAAGCTAGTACAGTTGTTTACTAAGTCTAGCTATTAATGAAAATCATTGCAGTTGTTTCACTCACATTTCTGACTGTATCATTTTGGGTTTTTTAAGAATGTTACCAGGGAAGTGAAAGACCTACAGTGAAAAAAGGATATGGGCAGTATCCCACAGGGATTGGATTTCTGCCAGGTATTATGAAGGGAAGAAAATGTTAAACTCAAGCATTGGGAAGTTTACATGTTTGGTTTTGTTGTGAAGATACAGTTACCTTACTGGCAATGCAAGGGATGCTCTACCACAATCTTCTCATTCTAGCCCTTATAAAACTGTCTTCATTAACTGCTTTAAGATTTATCTTCTTCAATCTTCATCATCAAAACAAGTTGATAAAGTAACATGTATTGCAGAAGCAGGCCAAACTGCAGCATCGGTATTAGAAATTTGTCATTTTCTTGGTCCACTATGCTCCATTTCAACAATTATTTCAGTACTGATAATAATAGTTTCCTTGATTAAATAAAAAACATTTCTTATTTTACTTTTAATCTCAGATCACAATAGTCAATTGCTTTAGCAAATCTATCAGCTTATAAATTGATTATGCAGTAGATGTCACGAATACAACTTCTTTCTTTAAAATGAGTCTATCCACTTTGAACTTTTTTTTTAACCGACTGTGACCATTAGGATTAGAAAACTGGTGTAGATGCTCCATCAGTCTAGAAACCAACTGCAAAATGTGGCAATTTGCTTCTTTAAAGAATCCATTATTCTTCTCCTTTAACTGATAACGTTTGTAATTGGAGGTTTGCACTAGTTGACTATAGGACTTTTGGTGATTGATTGTCTTGGTTTTGAGATGTAGATGTTTTCTGATTCCTCTAGTCAGAAAAAGATCTTTCTAATCATGCCATAATGCAACATATGCTCATTCTGGAGCTTGTATATTGCTTGGTTTTGATAGCTTTTTATGAAGGCCTGAAATAATCCATATGGTGCAAAATATGCTGTATTTATTATCCTTCAGAATAAGCTACAAAGCTCATATTTTCCCTAGGGCTTTCAGGCAGGTAAGACAAGCAGATGATAGATAAAGTGGTTAGAAAAAACTGCAGATGCTTCTCTGTTTTTTTTTTTTATTTATTTATTTCTCTTTTATTGTAAATTCCTATTTTTATTTTATCACAAAGGTGCCGAACATTGGCCTTCATTTTTAACTTTGCAGCATATAGGTGAAGAGGTCACCCACCTGTTGTTTCATGTACTGTGTAAGTGCCATATACTCTACTTAATGAAAACAAACTTAATGGGCCATCTCCTCAAACAACAGTGTAAGCCACAAGATATTAATAACAATGGCTGCTGCTTAATTCAAGTAGAAGTGTATTCAATATTTACATAATGCAGTAAGAAGTGTATTCATGATGTAAGATAGCTTCATGCTCTTTTCATTTTCTGGGCCTCTCCCAAGGAAGCTATCAATGGACTTGCATCAGCTGCAAGACATTTGTTGAAGTACTTGGACATACGCAGGGTTAAGCTTGATTTATATTTATTACCAATACAAATGATTTAGGAAGTTGTTGGACCTCTAAACTGGCCACTGACAGGCTCCTCACAAACATACTTTCCTAGCCATGGCTGTGTCGGTCTTTTTTTCAGTCCCTCCTAAAGTGTGTAGTGAAAAACTAGGGGTGTATGAAATACAGCACAAGTGCTGACTTATCTCATAATTTCTAACTTTTGTATAGTCTGAAACTTTTCCCAGCTCAATGGTCTTACTTGGAAAAAGTCCAGTTTATTACATTTAATCCAATTTATTTATGATTTGTTAACACTGGTAATAAAATTACATTTCTTGTTTCTTAAATTCCACTGTATCTTGATTCCTAATTAGGTTATATCTGCTACTTACTGTCCAGTATCCATTGCAGAGAGGCTAAGTCAATGAAAACAAACTGATTTGAGTATATAGTTTAGATGTAGAGACAATTTTATTTAAAATGGAACAAAAATTATGAAAACTTTTGAAATAATGACACTAATGTCAAGACCTGGATTTGTAAGGTGGAAAATAGGAATGAATTGATCATGATGTACCAAGAAAATCAGAAGGATTCTTTTTTTGTTTTGTTTTGATTTTTTTGGACAGAGATAAAGAAATTTAACCTAAAATACTTATGGTGACTATCACACAGATGAACAGGAAGAAGTGAAGAATATCCCCCAAAAAGGGTATTCTGGAATACATCTGAAAGGAAAAAGATAATGATGCAACAACAAAGAGTGGCTATTGGCACAAGTAGCTCAAAAAGTGGAAAACTAATTTCTAGGTGCTGAAGATTTCTGTTACACAGTGACACTATTGCTGCCCACTAGCAGAGCATGACAGTGCCACAGAAATGGCAATGCTGGATTGAAACAAGAAAATCAAAGGAGATTCTGATTTATGAACTGTGAGATTAAAACCAAATATGAATTAAAAAAACACTAAACAGAGGAAAAATTTTGAAATCTTGCTAGTCAGAATATATCTTTATGTGTTTTCCAGTTCATTCTACTAACCTGCACAGTACAGTCAGAGAGAATTAATTTGATTTTAATCCTTTCACAGATAAGTAGAAGGGGAGCTGGGCTAGTAACCTTCCCTCCTGTGACTAATTTTATTCATTACTTTATCTCATAAATACTTGATAATTTAAATGTAGCTTAATGTACCTTTCTATTTGGAGGTCAAGTGTTCAAAATAAATGGTGGTGCTTCTTAAGAATAAATGTTCAATCAATAATGTTTTTCAGATTATACTATTTTTTTGTATAATCCTCCCTTTTTAATTACTTAGAGCACTATGGAAATAATGACTTTGTAGGTGTTAGAGAGGAATAGCAATGTAAATACAAATACAGCATCTCAATAAAAATTGTCAGAACAGTTAAATAATAAGCTCAGATAAGCAAACTGATCTATACATAGGTTGAATACTGAGAATGCATTGATGATATCTGCTGCTGAAGAAATATTAAGGAAAGTGATAGGCGATCAGTGAAATTATACTTACCCAGTTTAGTTTGTGAGCAAGCATAAGTTTCTGTAGCTGAAGATTATTTTTGTGTACAAATACCAGAAATTAGTTTCATGTACAGTGTATCAATGCAGTTATCTCCTATTAATCTTAGGTATTTTTGAAGTATCAGTTAGTTTAAATTATTTTTTTTCTGAAAAAAGAACATCTTAAACTTCAGTAGTAGAACTACTTTACCAAAGCTATTATCTATTCTTTGACATGTCATTATCGTGAAAAACAAAACTATATTTTTATTTCTAGATTCGCAAACTATTCATTTTTTCCTTACTTACAATTGCCTTTCTTTCTCTGTCTTCAGTAGAAAAAGCAAAGAAACAACATGCGCTCTCTTACTGACTGCTGCCTATAACTAAATTCCATATCTTTTAGAGATACTGTCTCAGCTACCTCAACGGAGCTACTGTATTTGCTGGAGGCTTTTCCTCAGGACATGTCCTTAGCTGGTTCTCTGTTTAAGCATATTTAAATCCTGTTCTATCCCATGTGATCTATACAGTAACTCTTAACTCCCTTCTTCACATTATTAATTTCCCAGACTGTTCGTAATTTTATTCTCAGAATAACTCAAATTGCTAATTTTTAAAACAAGGTAGTAACAACATTGACGTCTTTCATACATTTGAAGTAATTTTTCCTTACAAAAAGTAATAGAACATAACAGTATCCTATTTCTGAATGGATTTTGTTACTTAGCAAGCAGACCTGGTATATATAATACACAGAATCCAGTAGTTTCTTTTATACACTTAAATATGCTGAGCCCTTTGACTTCCTAAACAAAGTGATTTTAAGTTTTCACATGTGATTTCAATATATTTCATATAATATATGCATATTAATTAAGAGTAAATACATCAGCTATCACAAAGGAAGCTTAGGGAAAAAACTGTAGTATTTTAAAAATACTTTATAGAACTTCTTTTCCCCTCTATGGATGAACATGTTACATCATTTGAACACTATAGAATAAGGTACCATAGGCTACCGTTTTTATCTAAGATAAAATTTCTAAAATTTCTTGATTTTAGAGTTTCAGGCCGGAAGGACCACTTATTTGACCACTAAGGGACCACTAGTTTGACTTCCTCTGTGTCACAAATGATCAGCATTTTGTTCAGAAAACCACAGACTTCAGTTAAATCAAACCCTTCTCTTTCTTAAATGTTTTCCTAAGATAGATTCTACTGTGGTCACCTCTTCCTAAACCCACAGCATTGGTGAGGATTTTATATAACCAAATGATTCCAGCTGGCAAACCCCAGCCACTACTTCAGTGAAAAGCCGAAAATAAAAGCTGGGTAAAGATTCCTTTCTGACCCTGCTAACCCTGTGTCTCAGATATGTGACCCTGACTATATGAACAAGCAGTGGCAGACATCTGAGAGGTGTAATTCACTCTCACCTCGAAGATTTTTTTACCTACTAGGTATCATTTCACCACAAAACTCAAGCTCTGCTATTTGAGAAATGTCCCAGAGAATGGAGAAACAAAAATAATTAGCCAGTTCTGTACTGGGAGAAAAATGCTGTTAGGCACTGCACATTGCATCCAGAAGCCTGAAGGCGTAAGTTTTATGATAATCATTGTACTGAGGCAGATATGAGACAGCATGAGTATCTGAAAGATGATGCAAGCCATCATTTTCTCACTGAAGAAAGAGGGATATGCAGAGAGCAGGACAGGCAGTATAGCTGTCTTGTTTATTCAGACAGTGCTGTGTGAATACTGTGCACTGTAACTCCTACTTAGTAAGAAGGAAGCTGTCTTTCTACTTTATCCTGCATGATTCCCTTTCAGCCAGAGTCATCTGGAGGCAGGGAGATTGCTCCTCTTCTGAAAGCAAATAAGCTTTGTCTCCCTGAAGGACAGGATGGAGCTTGCAGAGAGTCTGCAGCAACAGTGCAGACTGGGAAAACCCTGGGAAAAAAAGTGGAGTCTGCCTGCTGTAGGAAGTAAGCACTAAGGCGAGCCTTGTAAGACCATGGAAGGAAGGAGAGTTTGTTTGAGACCAACAGTATGTAGTAAAGAATTTATTCCAGTTAGAGAATAAATATGCTTTCAAGCCTTTTATTTGATCAATCATCACGCTTATTTCTACGTTTTCATCATTTAAAAACTTACCTTTTAAAAAACTGGCTATCTTGTGCTCTAAATAAAGTCTGTCTTTAAAGAGGGGGCTCCTTTTATGTCTTTTTGGAGGAGTCACTTCAACAAAAGGGCAACAATTCAGAGTCCTTTCAAAGGGAGACTTTTGGTCTCAAGGAGATTTGGTTGTTTTTTCCATGTTCAAGCTGCTTTGTTCTCCCTCTTTTCCTTTTTTTATCCAGCTACTGGCTCATCTGGCCAGAGCTCTTATAGAGAACTGATCCAGGTAAAAATATATGCTTTTTTTTGGTTTTAGCTGAATTATTTCCTTAATGCAAATTGCTGTGCAAAGAAGGGAGGAGGAACATATGAATGCCCATGGAATAAAGGCTGGAACTTAGTCCTTTGCCTAAATTGCCAGTCAAACCACATCTATAGATGTATAAGAAATGCCAGTGAAATGATCCAGGCTCCCCCATATCTACTGTACATATTCACAGCACTCCATTCACTTTCAGAATTTATCTAAAATGTTAGCTTAAAGCTTATCTTCTTACAATGAACAATTTAACATTCTTTCAGAAACAAGCTTTCTTTCAGAAAAAAATCATGCTGTCATACTGCTGATGTTACATGAGCATACTCCTTTCAAACATTGTGTAGTAAAGACCTCAGTTCTGCATTGCCAGACATGTCAGAATACACTTTGCTATTCTGAAGTCTCTACAACAAGTGCTTTATTCATTCAACAAGAACTAAGATTTCACAGAGAAGGAAGGAATAGTGGAAATGGACAAAACCTAGAAATGATGACAGAGAAACTTGGAATTAATATTTTCATATCTTGCAGTTAGAATCCAGAAATTGAGAACAATGAAAGTAGACTTTCTTCTTGCATATCTGTCTCAGTATACAAAATACACTGATCAAATCTTCTAATAAAACAAAAGATTAAAACTAAGTGCATTTGTTTGCAGCTAAATAATATTATTTTATTTTGCATCAATGCAATATAAAAAAATTCTAATTGGAATGAAAAACCATCATGAAATCAAAGCTCAATATGTTGTGCATGTTTTTTGTATTCCGCAAAAAGTGACTATTTTTCACAAACTTCATATGAGTCAACAGAGAATAGGCAACTGCCTTTTTCTAACAGTGTAATTGAATGCAATAGATTTAATTATACTAAATTGATCATAACAACAGTTAATAGCGACTTAATACCACCAATTAGTTTGATACAAACTGTTGTTTTACAGCCTCTTTAAGAGAAAAGCTTACTTAGTCATGCCACATCTTGGGTACAAATCACATTCTACACCTTTTCAGAACTCTGCCATCAAAGGAGACACTCAGAAGCTAAAATTCAAAATCATCAGAGAGAAAAATCTGCTCTTGCTCCAATTATTTAACTAAATAAATACTAAAAATGTTTCTGTCATTGCTACTTTCTTTTACTTTGGATCTCAAGAGAGCTCATTAGTCTCACTTCTAAGAATGAAAATTTTCTACTTCAGCTTCTGAAACAACTTATTGCAGGGACAGAAACATAAAAACAGTAGAGTAAGACTCTAATAACAGGCAACATAGCTAAAACTTTGTTCTATAGCATTTTCTGAGCAACGTTAAAGGATGCTTGTGGATAATAAAAGTGGATTCAATGTTCTGTGGCTGTCTTGGCCCCATGTCACAAGCATAGAAATGATATTAAGGAGAACACAGACAGGGTATAGAGACCAGAAATAATGTTGGCCTGCAGAGCCGATGTAAATATGAATTTCCACTGTGTAACTATCTTCTTATTCAGTGCAGTCTTTCAGTTTCACTTGAAATAAAATGTCAGTGTTGCAAGTCTAGATCCGACTCTAAACTTGCCACTGACTGAATACTTGAATACAGTACTCTGAGTCGGGCCAAGCTTTTCACCAAATGACGCTTTATCTACACCTACATCAACTTGAAATAAATGCATGTTTTTTTCTAAGTTTAATTTCTGTAAACAGTATTTAGGGTTGTTACAATGTGAGCATCAGGAAACTTGAAGCTCTCCAAACTGTAAAGACAGAAATGGCCAGAGGCACAGATCATTTTTTTTTTTTTTCTAGCTAAAACTATAGTAGTAAATAAAACTGAAATCTAAAGACTATTCTCTGGACCTAAGGCCAGCTGGCAGGTCCCAGATCATGTCTATAGAAACACTTATTGCAAAATAGGTTGGCAACATTTAAACTAGGAATGATTCCTGAATTGCACTAACCAGTGAACTTTTTCAGTTTCAGAACTGGAGGTGATAGCTAGGCTGGGTGGCAACTGTAACAGGAACTGTGATAACTTCATAAAAATATGGATGATTATGAGTCAGGACTTGAACTCATGTTGTGGACCTTTTGAGTTTAGTAATGTAAGTGTAACCTCTGTGAAAAGAATAAGGGGGTACCATATTTATTCATTCCTTAGAATATGAAACAAAGATTTTTTTTCCCCCTTGTATTCTTAGAGAAATTTACATCATGTCTTGTCATTAGCTTCATTGTTCTTATTTATTTAGTTAAATCACTCTCTAAGACCAGACTAAGAAATCCAGGTCCAGGAAATATGAGTCTGCTGTCAGAGGGAATGAGAAAAAATACGTTGTTGACTCATTAGTTCATCTGCAACATCAAAGTGTGTGCTACCTGGTGTCTCAGTAGGGCACAGTCAGCACCAACAGATGTGAGCAGTCTAAAATGATGCATCTTACTGCAGAGTGAAAATTTAATGACTGTGAGTGTAACTGGTATATTTTCTACCTAAATAAATCTACTGAGGGTAATATGAGATTCTGCCTTATTCTCTAAATGTTATTACTACAGGGTTAGGGTTTTTTTTTGCTAAAGAAAAATGTTGCAGGATTGTAGAATTGTAGGATAATTCAAGCTAGAAGTGACCTCAGGAGGTCTCTAGTCCAACCTCCTGCTCAAAGCAGGGCCAGCCAAGGGGTCAGACCAAGTTGCTCAGGGCTTTATTCAGTCAGGTTTTGAAAACCTCCAAGGGTGGAACCTGCACAAACTCTCTGAGCAGAGAGGTCCAGACGTTCCATTCTTAAAGTTGTCTCAAACACCCTTGCAAAGCCTTAAGTGTTTCAAAATTAGTGCTGGGTCAAAATTGATCCCACCTTTTAAATGTGCATTAAGAAAACGTAACTCTTAATCGTCTGTGACAATAGGCATATTGTTTTGTTGTAATGTTACAAAAATAAACATTCTACTGCAAGGAGCAGTTTGAGTATGAAACCAGAAAATAAAAACTACTAGATACTGAGTGAAAACGGAGGAAAACATGAGTTGGCTTTGGTTTTTTTAAGCTAAGAAATCTGTAAAATAATAATAATTAAACACAAGGAAAATGAAATATGTTTCTCAGCTTTAATTAATCAGTTGTCTTCAATAAAATCAGGGAACTTTGGGTTTGTTTTTTAGAATATATGATAAAAAAACCTCTTTAATTCTTGTAGTTCACAACTCATATTTGATATAGCTGTTTGCAAATCTACTGTTGTTTTTGTTTAATAGACTGAATGCTAGCATTACATCCTAAATAGTTCAAGGATAATTAGTGAATTGTTTATTGTTGTTTAGCATGATCACATTTGAAGTGAAATTGGTAGAGATGGGTGACAGTTTCAATCTTGTTTCTAGAACAAGAGATTTCCCTTTCTCATCAGGAGAACCAGATTAAAGAAGCTTTATTCCCAGCAAGGCTGCACAGCATGACTGACACTTAATATTTTATCTGGACATCCCCCTTTCCCTCCTCCTCTTCCCCCATTTGTTTTATTACCTTTTTACCATTTTATGATAATCTCAAACATGTAATTTAATCGTCACTAACAAATGTCAGCAAGTAAGGACATTATGTAAAAGGATTTGGATTTCATGCAGACACTGTCTTGTTTAGGTACCGTTATCCCAGCAGTTATCAAATTATTATCTGACCTTTCCATCCTTCCAACCTGCGAGGCATTGGGCAAAGGATTTAATACTGTTTAGACAGAACTCATCTTCAGGTTATAATTAATAGGCCAGTATTTAATTATTACATTTATGTGAGTACAAATGAGGAAACTGTGAACTATTACTGCTGGATTGGACTGAGGCACAATTACTGGTAGCTTACCCAGCAAAAGTGCTTGAGA
Organism: Gymnogyps californianus; assembly: GCF_018139145.2. Classification (NCBI taxonomy): domain Eukaryota; kingdom Metazoa; phylum Chordata; class Aves; order Accipitriformes; family Cathartidae; genus Gymnogyps; species Gymnogyps californianus. The sequence goes on from NC_059473.1 coordinate 98,306,763, forward strand.
GTTGCTGTATGCATTTCCACATTTATAATTATGCAAAAAGCTCTGTCTTCTTACTTGACCTTTTAAAGCACCCAATGTGCTGATTGTAGAAAAAGTGGTTTAAAAGCCTGATGGAAATTTCATGGAGTGCATATATGACCCGGTGATTGTATCATCAGCAAATGCTAAACAATAATGGTTTAAGGTTGTTATTCTAATTTGGCCAGACCCTGCTAGATTCAATCAAGCACAATCAGAGGTGCATGGCTGACATTCTAACAAGCTTAGGGTGAAGGCAGCTCATGCAATTGAATTGCATTAACTTGTTTTCTGACATAAAGTACCGGGAATTAATTTCAAAACATGGTTATATATGCACACAAAAATACTTCTGCATATCCATCATATAAGCTATTAAGGACAAGCTAACAAATATGTCTAAAGCTAACGTGAAAAGAACTACATTTGTAAATAGGGTGCTTGTGTAATAGAAGTACATACATGGCCACGTAACCAGTTACAGCATTAGCATCTCAAAATGTGTAGAAGAAATCGTAATTTAAAAAAAATAAAAGAAGTTGTTTAGGCAGCTTTCCTTCATTTAGCACATCTGTTAATTAGTTCAAAAAAATTAAAAATGCCTGTCGGTTCCCCTCCTGACCCTCTTCCACTCCAATCTTAAGGATTATGTTGCATTAAAACAAGTCTGAATTAAAATATTTCAGAAAGATTGCTATCCTATTATTATGCTTTTATTCATAAATATCGTATCCTTTTATCAGAAAGAGAAGACATTTTAGATATTTAAAAATCAATAATTTTTTCCTTAGAACTCTCACCACAGCTTTCTGCTGTAGAATGAATATATTCAAGATGTCACACTGGGTTCAAGCCTTAGGAAAATCTACTTGATCATTGCAAACAGAGCTACTGAGAATGCATGTATGAGTTACACACATTATCAGCAAACTTCCTTTGTAAGCAAATAATGAAAATGGTGTGCTGCAGAACCTTGTGTATGTGCTTAGACATACAACCATTGCATAATATCTACAAAACCTAGTAGGAAAATATTCCTTTCCTTGATTGCAGTTCTGGCTACAATTTTCTCCTTTTTCTCATTCATGTTAGCTATTAATTAGCAAGTTTCAAAAAACTTTGTGAAAATTGAGGTAAAAACAAAAAAATCCCCTGAACTGATCCCTTAAGAAGTTTATTTTTAGTCCACAGAATTAAACCCCCAATTTATTTCTCTTCTTTAATGTTGATTTTAACAACAAAACAAAACTTTATATTCTTTATCTGAAGTTACTTACCGTAGGATGGACAGGCCATTTTGCTTACAAAAACATTTATAGTCCTTTCTGTTAAAAGGCTAATACCATGTTTGCATATTTTTCTGAAAGTATCACAAATACAGAATTATATAGAAAACAAACATAGAGAACTGTTTGCAAATGTTGCTAATGTTGTCTCCATCCTCTCAATTAGAAAATGATAGAAGACCTTATCAAATAGTATGTGAGAAATCCTTCATATATCATTATCTGACAGAAGCTAGTGAAGAAAACTTTCCATGCTCTTTTGGTAACTAATAAGTTTCAGAAGTTAATTTTGCATTATCAAAGATAAACTGGACTCATACTTTACCTACAGCATCCTAGCTAAATTACAAACTGTTGCTTTTATAGTTTTCTTTTTTGGTATAAGCTATTTTCACATAGATTTTTTGTGGCACTTCTTTTACAAAGGCACTTGAGTATTTTTAAACATATAACTTATTGAACTCTGATTTGTTTCACGTGCAGAGAGAAGGATAGGCTGAAAGAAATTCCTACATGAGAGACTCTTGTTTCGGTCCGATATTTCTTCACTGTGCTTTCTTTCATGAAGACAAAGTGCTTATTGCCAGTTGGTTATCGGAATGTAAATGAGCTTTGCATCATTAAAAAAAAAAATGAAGAAAACCAAGTTGTTTACTTTGCACCTTCTGTTTATTGTTAACAATTTATGCATGCTGTTAAAAGCAACACTGTTAAGAGGGTGTGTGGACAGGGGGAGGGAAAACGGATTGTATGTATTAATTTCAGGGCCTAATATTACTGCCTTCAGTTTTAGGAATGATGCTTTTGAAGATAAGTAGTACAGATTATAGCACATCTGCACTCTCTAAAACGCAGTTTATTTTAAATTGCTTTTGTGGGTTATCTTTTTTTGTGATGAAAAAGAGGGATATTTAAAATCTGTGAGGTTAATAGATGTCTTTTTTTCAAATTACAAAGCCTTGTTATTGTTAAAAATTGTCTAACTTTTTTATTTGGCCATTATTCTGTGCTTTGGCTTTTTTAGCAATTACACTGTTAAGATTTACAATATAGCTTCATTTTAATGGAAGTTCAAACCCCAAAGACATGCCAACTTACAGCTTGTTAAACAGTTTCTCTTACGTTTATAGTCTTTAACATAAAAACAGCTGTTTACTTGATTTTCTTTCCTCATTGGTTTAGCAACAGCCTAATTAATTTGTCAGATAGACAGTAATGTAAACTATATATGGTGGTAAAATGTGCCTATTTCTAAATTTATGCAGGCAAGGCATGGCACCATGTGAAGCAGAAATTTCGATCCTGGGGATATCTGCAAAGACAAGTATACCTAGAAATTTCTGGTCCAGTTCATATTGGCTTGAAACAGGATCCATATTTGTTGGTGGTTTGCCCCATGATTATGCAATAAAACAGGTATTATTTTTCTTATTATTCATTTTTATTTAAGTTATTTTCTATTTTAGGAGTGGCATACTGAATAGGATATAACTGAAGAGATTTAAACTATCCAAAAAATAAAAATTACAGCTTTTTGAGGATTACATCTAAGGGATGAGTATGGTCCCTTGCAGAGTTTTGCTGGTGCATGGGACTTTGGTAAGTGAAGTGAACAGAAACAGCATTCTGTCCTGAAGTTTTGACCTGCAATCCTGTTTGCCTTGAGTAGCCAGAGTTAAGGAGCAAATATGATCAAATTTAGAGGAGATACTTGTTACCTCAGTTGCTAGTTCTATGAAGATGTGAAAAGTATAACTGCACTGGGTTCCATAATGAAAGAGGCTGTCTACTTGCATCCTGTGCTGGCACAGATAGGTGTGTGTAAAAATGGACCAAGCAAGAAAGAGTTAACCTGTGGAACTGCATTAATGAACGAGAGGTATGGTACAGGAGCTTGAATTTGTGAGGCCCTGTATGCAGCTGGAGTAACGGCATATGCAGGCATGAGAAGTAATATGCAATAGGGCTAGCACAGAGCTGGGGAAGAAGAGTACACACAGGGTCATGCAGAGGATTGGAGAGAAGTGGATTATTACTGAATTGTTATGAAGGAATTTGGGGTAAAGTAGTCACAATAACAGATGCACTTCACTTAAGTGATCTCCAACCTAAATATTTTTTTTCAAAGCAGGATGAGTATGGATAGCGATTTCTGTTCTAGTCTATGATGCTCAAACTCTTCACACTCACACAGATCAAAGTCCCAGCCCCTGTAATTCATTTGAGTCTGGCACCATACACCCGGGGGACACTCAGTCCAGCTCCTGGCAGCATGGCCCCTGTGTAAAGCAGTTCCCAGCTGGCTCAGCCTTCTTCATCTTGTCAGGTCTGAGTATGGAGTGCCCCTCTGTACCCAAGGGGCTATTGTCATAAGTATGTATAAATTTTTAAAATTAAATTGTTGGCATAAGGTGCCAGTGGCCTTGCTAGTCACATAGCCCCAGGTCAATCTCTAACTTTCCCCTTATCTAAAGCCAACCAGTGCTGCTACCTGGATTATTTCACCCTCTAGTCTCATGTCCCAAATGTGTTACCAGAATGTAAAGCTGTTCACCATTACCTAACAAAGATTATCTGTGAGTCTTTATTTGTTTTCACGCATACTGGAATAAACTAAACTGTTAGCACTGGGTTGGTGTAGTCCAGGTCTCATTTATCTGAGCAGTGATCTTTGGATAGGTGTCACTTCACAACTGCAACAAAGTTAATCTGCGGGTTTTTTTGTTTTCCAAATGCACAGCAGAATCATGTAGTCAGAGCTGGACATATGTAGTCCAGATTTCATTTTTTAAGCCATACTTTTGGGTAGGCTTCACCCTGTGACAATTGTTTTAACTTTTTTATTTCTGTTCCATTCTTCGGTAAGTGAGGGTCGTTTTATCATGAGGCAGATACAGTCACTTCAAGCACAGATGTGGTTTTGATGTTGTTATTGTAGTGCAGCATTTCTAGATTGCTTTCACCTTACAATAAATTGTACAGTAATGAATGAAGTGACAATACTGTTGAAACCCAACTTAAAAGTTCTTGTGAGTAGGTGCTTTTAGAGTTGTAAAATACTCAGCCAAAACTATGCTTCTAAATACCATGTACTGGCATTAAAAGAACAGATCAAATAGTATTTGTAGTTATATAACTTTTCCCTTAATTCAAATGTTCAGGCACGAACTATCCATTCATCTGGAATATTTCATCCTATTAGTTGCATATAAAATTTTATTTACTCCAGAAATGTATCTTCAAGAAATGTTCTATACTAATAAGTTATAAGAAAATTATATTTTCAATGTTTAAATGAACTGTCTTCTAGAAGCTAAAAGAAATGGTTTTGGGGATCCGCCAAAGAATTTATACTGAAGGTTTAGAGAAGTTCAATCCATGGAATGTATTTAGGAGCAGGTAAAGAAGCAATTTGTTTGAGGGTTATACATAATAATGTGTATCTGAGAAGGAAGTTTGAGATGGTAAATAGCTCTTCACTAGCTACAGACAAAATAGAATCTAGAAAAATAGATTTATTTTAGGTAAGTTAAAATAACGATAAAACACAATGGTTTAAGGGTAATTTACTGCTGAAACATTTTGCCTATATAGGTGTTGGATTGTCATATCAAGATGGGCTTTCTTTCTTTAAGGATGTTGCAGTTCAATGGATTATTCTATTCTTAACACAGGATTAATAGGTGAAATGTTATGGTCCATGCTGGTTATTTAGATGAGGTAATAGATGTGGGACATGTGCAAGTGCTCAAGCTGGTGATACTTAACCAAAAGCATATGTTCATATAACTTCCCCAAAAGGCAAAAATACATCCTCGACTCTCAGTTGCCTCTCTAATTTTCCATGAGGCTTTTATGCAGTTCATTGCTTTCTGTTTGAGATTACCTCAGCCTTTTATTTCACTTCATTTTCTTTGCTCCTTTGTGACTTTTGTGTTCATTTTGATCTTAGTGACTCATTTTGCTTGATTTTTACTTTTTTGTAGCTTTGGGCAAGTTTAATTTTCCTTGGCTTCCCTATCAAAGTCTGTTGGCTATAAGCCACATACAGTCTATAAAGGCTATATTTTTCCTTTTTGTCAGGGAATGGAGAACCGTCTGTCCAAGTTCTCTTTATGTGGGCTTTTCAATCCCAGCAGTAGGAAACCACTCCAGGAAGTTTCTTTCTCATCAGCTTTGACCCAGGCAGTCAGGCTTCTATTGTAAACCCTTCATCATCCCTGAAACAGAAAAGGTCTGCTTCTGACCTTCATCCTGCAGTTTGCTTCAAGGGAGATTTCTGCTCCAGCTGAGACTCAGCTCTTTCTGGCAAATGCTCTGATCGCTCTTGGAGTCAAGTCTGATAATGACCCTTGTGATAGCCATAGTATCTGCTTGGTCTTGTTTTAGATGAGCTCCTTCTCTCACTAGAGTAGTTCACTCTGCTGTTGGCTCTCCTACCTTCCAATACTGTGGAAGTTGTAAAGGGCAGTGACGTCAGACTAGACTGCTTCAGTTTCTGTCTAACAGGAACTTCTAGCTGAGAGTGCCAGAAACTGTTGACACAGGAGTTCCGTATTACTGGAATTGGCTCATGCTATGCTATTGATTTCCAGGCTAGATTCCTCTTCCTTTATAAGTGAAGTTTGATATGATCTGTGAAGCCCTCAGGGTAAAATATTGTGTTCTCTGAGGATTTCCTATACTGCAATTTCCTAATCAGCTCTCAAGTGTCCATGCATTTTTTCCACATATTTATTTTTCATCTGTATGTTCGGTATTGCTTAGGGTCAGAGTGCCCTCAACATGTAAGGCAAGGTGCAACAATTATTCTCTGCTTTTCAGTCTCAAAATGTTGAAGCTTTCTTCTCCAAAAATGAGAGGGGAATTGCCTCCCTATCTTGACTGCTTTTCCTGTTGTTCTTTAATGCCATTCTGTATGAGGGGTGCTATAAGAGGTAGCCTTTTACTCTTTCTTTAAGGGAGAAAATTGTTTCAGTCTTCCTTAAAGATCAGTTGGGAAACCATAGGATCTTTCAGGAATTATTAAGAGAAGTTACTGTTTCTCTGTATGTACTCATTGAGGTGTTTTGAGTCTGTTCTGAACCTGATTGGCATTCTGCCTATTGTACACCATTTTGAATAGAAATATCAATAAACATAGTCATAATAGTTCTAGACTGGAAGGCTTGATAAGCACCAACTATGTATGTTTCCACTGCCCAGGGTAATAGCAGACTTAGCACACTATCAACAGAAGTTTGAATTTCCTTCCTAGTCACCCACTACTGATTTCCTTGGTTGCTGCCACAGCTTGGGAAGGCGCTTCAGGAGAACACTGCCTTACCCTCAAGGATATATCTGTTAAAAGAACATCTGTGACATCTGGGGAAGCAATGCCATAATACCCAATAGATTTCTTCACTAATCAGAAGCTCTCAGATCTCCCAGATCTCTGTGCCTTGTGGTAGTGGTTGGTGGGGAGAAACACTACCAACAGTAGAGCAAGATAAAAGTTATGGACTATTTAAGTAAACCAGAGATATAAAGTATCATGGGTCCAAACGGGATGCATACAACCATGTGCTGATGTTATCACAAGGCCACTCTCTATCACTTCTGAAAGACTAGAGCAATCAGAGGAGGTCCCTGATGACTGGAAAAAGACAAATGTGATGTCATATTCATCTTGGAAAAGACCAAGGAGGAAGATCTGGGTAGCGATGAGCTGGTCAGGCCAATGGCACAACTCAGTTCCTGAGACAATTGTAGAAACAAATGAAGGACAACCAGGTCCTTGGGAACAACCAGCATGGATTTACCAAGGGGAAACTGCCTGACCAGTATGATTACCTTCCATGTTGAGATGACTGGTTCTGTGGACAAAGGGAGGGCAGTGGATATTCCTTACTTTTCTTTCCCAGACTCAACTTCACTCCCACCTCCTCTGTCTCCTCCCCTCGAGCGGTACAGGGGGATGGGGAATGGGGGTTGTGGTCGGTCCATAACAGCTCATCTCTGCCACTCCTTCCTTGTACACATCTACAGTTCTCTGATGTTGTGTACCCACAGGCCAAAGATAGAAAAAGTATTTGCCTGAGTATGAATTCTGAAGGATCTGAAGACGTGGGTAGAAAACAAGATAACAGATACATGCGCTGAAACACCTTGGACGAATTCATCCAAGTTCAAGCACCGCAAACTGTTTCACGCACAGCAAGAAATTGTTTTTACAACTCTCTGTAAACTGTCCTTTGCAAAGTTTAGTGGATTCATCTGACAGTGTAGGAAGGCAGAGCTGAATAGTCAGGAGGAAAGCTAAACTATAAATAGCTGGCTGGCAGACATCTTGTCCTGCTGTCTACACAGCGAAAAAACTCCCATTCAATTCTGTGACAGCTTTGTTTATTACTTATTTTTAAATCATACCCTATTTCTTCACTAAAGAAGGGCATACTTCAGACTTGTCACATCTAAGAAACAGGTAAATGGCAAAATCAGTTAAACAGTTAAATAGCGTCATCTTTTTAAAACATTGGTTTTTTAAAGCTGTTTATGATAGCTGTTTTCTAAGACTTAAAAATCAACAGCAGGGGAATAGAAACCAAATTACACACAGAAAAAAGACATTTTAAATCAGAAACTGAAAAAAAGAATCTATTATTTCTGAAATCTCAAGACATGTTTCAGAATAATTAATTTCATGCTAGCTTTAGTATCATTAATTGTTTACAATAGCTTGTTCTTCTGCAGAGATTGGTACACTCAAAGGGAAATTAGAGATTGTTTTCAAATACCTACAGCAACAGTTGATTGCAGTAATAGTGTTATTTCTGCTGCTATAATTGCTCCAATAATTTATATTTCTAGACTTAATAGTATTTTAGTATTGAGAACATGAAATGTCATTATATCTTCGTATTCCTTTTCAACATAAGCAGTTCTCTATAATTAAAATTTGCAAGTATTCAAACAGGGAAGTTTCAGAAGGAAAGGAAGCTTCTGTACCAGGAGAACAATCTGCTAAATAAAGTAAAGATAAAAGATTAAGTGGAAAGTACGCAAATACATATGTGGGCATTGGTATCCCCATGTTAACAATTGGGAAGTGGCAACAGATAATTGAGTGGTATGCTCAGGATCATAGTGTGTTAGTGTTGTAACTAAGATGAGACAGAAATCATTATACATCTAAAATCTCTCGGTTAGACTACTAGCCCATACCTGGGTGAACTTTTTTGTGAGGGCACATATTTTAAATACACAGGTATAAAATATGCTGTGCATATATAAGAAAACATACAGTTTTCTTATGAAAAAGAGAGAGTGTGATATCACAATTATATGAAGCTATGAAACTGCGCATTTAGTCTCAGAATATTCTCAGGTATTATCATATGTAGATAAAAATGTTTTAAACACTTTAATAAATGATTGCTAAAATGCATAAAATTACATTCTTTCTGTCACAGTTACTCATCCACTGAATTCAATGGCACTGAGTGAAGAAACAGACAATGTAAAACAGGTGTTACAAAATATAGAATCAGGCCCTTAATTTGGAATGATCTGAAAGCAATTTACTGTATGTTACAGCTGCTGTGCTTCCACAGACCAAAGCAACAGTAATCCTTCTGTAACTGTCTAGTTAGACATAGTTTATGATCCATTTCCCTTGCCGGAGCAATGCAAAGCAGTGGGAGTATTTAGTACAATCTGTGCACAGTATTCAGGTTTGATTATCTGGCATTCACCTTATCTGATAAAGCTGCAGAATGGGGCTCTAACAGTAACTTTCACATAATAATTTATAATAATATTATATTTACATGATGCTTTAACATCCTGTTGCAGTGGTCATTGGATGTGAGCAAATTACAGTGGTCCTGACCCAGTTAATGCCCTCTGGATTGCAGTGTTCATCTTGAGAAGATTCCTGGAGAAGCCAACAAAGGAAAGGGCGTCCAATCTTTCATAGGATTACAAGGCATACTAGACCGTTACACGGCTGCAACTGTTTGCTACAGTGGTATAAGCAAGAGTGGGTAGTTTGAAACCTTAGAGGGGCCAGTTCTTGAACCTCCACAAATTTCCTGTTGGTCCACAGCATATCTGAGATTTTCACACTTAATTATTAAGAATCATATGATTTGTAAAACCATTTTATTTTGGCAGACTTTTGACATATTGATTGCCAGTCAAATTGCCAGATCTGTTCATAGAGTCCTCAAAGTTTAAAAAAAACTGCTTCAATTTTCTTAAGTTTTTTTATCAGTGTATACAATGAGACCTGTAGACTGGTTATGCTTTTTTCATTAGATCATAATTCTGTTTGGCAATTGTTCAAAGGATATTTTATATTTGATACAATTTAAAGCATCATCTGCTCCATGAGTTTAAGCTGTAGCTCAGAATAGACTAAGTGGGAGCTAGTTGCCAGGCATTAGTTTTCACTCAAGGTATAGTGGAATACAGGTGCGTAGCTTGTAGTAGCTATGCACTTGAGTTTGAGGTTCTGCTGTGATACAGAAAATGAAAGTGAACAGTGTTGACCTTTATATCCAACATCTTCATGTGGTTTCAGTGCTACATTGTGGAAACTGGGAGCTGTTCCTGTTTGTATCAATTCCAGTGCCTGTATTTTTCAAAAAAAGGGATGAAAATATTTGTCCTTGTATTTATGTCGCTCCCTTTTAATTTGACTTTCCTTACACACATTACAAGTCTTCTAAGTCCTCTCTGTTGTCAGGTTTGTGATTATAGCATTCAGAAAGGCTTTTTCAAAACATTTGTTGGTTTGAAATGCATTGTACATCCTGAAGAGTGTCTGATTTCTTCTTGGATCTTGACATGAAAGCCTTAGATCCTGACAAGTATTTTCTTTCTAATGTCCTATTTAGGATATGCTCTGGATCTGTCTTTGCATCACTTGAATGCTTATTCTAATTAAGAGCTCTGCTTATTCTTCCTCAAGCTATTTTCTATATTTATGTGCTTTTATATAAATATACAGATAGAGACTAAATAGATATTTGTCACATCACCAAAAATACATCTTCTACATGTCATTCATTGTTTTATTGACTGCTGTCACATTCACTGCTACTCATTCTTCTTCAGATTGAGAAGTCATGGTCTACATGCTCTGTTCTTATACGATTAATCATTTCCCTGAAATCGAGGGTCCTGTCTCTGGAGTGAAGAGATAATTCTTCAGCCTTCTGCAGGGAGCTACTGTTTTGACTATTCTGAATAGTTTGTTGTGATCAGCAAACTTTTTTACCTCAGTACTTTGTACATTCTCAGAAAATTTGTGAATATGTTTAACAACACAGGACTCACAATATTTGTGACAGCTAACCAATGTGAAAACTGACCTAGTATTTGTAATTTTTGTTTCCTTTCTTTTAACCAGTTTATTAACCCAAAATAAGACCTTCTTATATTTCTCATGACTATTAATATTCTTTAAAAACTTTTGGTGGGGAGTAATGTTAAAATATTTTTGGAAATTAAATTATATATGTTGTTTGGTGACCCTCTTGTATAGGACCATTAATGTGTTCAAGGAATTCTAATAATTGAGGAAGCATAACTTCCTTTAACAAAATTTTATGCTGATTCTTTATGTCATATTGTTCCATGTTTTTGCTATTTACATTCTTTATTACAACTTTTAGGAAATTGCCTCTGAATATAGATTTGCCAGGTTTTAGTTTGCTTCAATCATTTTGGCCTTTCATTGTCCCTTTTAAAAAACTGGTATCGTATTTGCCACTTTCCTGTATTTTGGTACCAAACGCAATTTAAGTGAAAAGTTACATACTGTCTTTGAACAATTCCAGGCTTCCTACTTTTCACATTTTAGAAAGTTTTGATGAGTACTGGAACAACCTCCCCAGGGACGTGGTAGAGTCCCCATCACTGGAGGTTTTCAATATGCGATTGGGCCGGGTGCTAGATAATCTCATCTAAGCTCCCTTTCCTATGAAAGGACCAGATGATCTTTCAAGGTCCCTTCCAACCTGGGCTCTTCTATGATTCTATGGTTCTATGATTCTATGGTTCTATAGGTATTTTCTTCTGCCTAAAATAAATTATATCCCAGAACCTTTTTAAATATGCCTAGTTGTAGATTTAATTTACCAGATATGTTCCCTTTACACACTCTACCCTTATTTTGGCCTTAAAGATATCAACTAATAGTCTTCTTTATTCTGCTATTTCATCATTCAAGCTCCTTTTTCTTTAAAAGTCATGCTTGATTTTTTTTTCTGCTGAAGTGTACATAGTTATGTGAACTCTATGCAAGTGTTTATCTGTAACCTGCAAGCATTTTACCCATTAGTTTTTCCATTTATTTTTATCCATACTAACCTTGTCCTGTTGCAGTTAAACTATTTTTTAAGTGTGTTTTGCTCCCAGAAGAACACTGAAGTTGATTACATTATAGTCAGTGTTCTAAATTTTTTTTTTTTTTTTTATGATTCTATATTGAAACAGATCCTATGCCTAGCTTAATGCAAAATCAGAGTTATTTCTCTTGTGGTTTCTCTAATGGTTCCAAGCAACTGTTATTTACAGCATCTAAAAATGCAGTCCCTGAATCATATCTTGTCATGATTTCTTACCAGACTGCTTGGGAGTAATTAAATTCTCCTATTACTGTGTTTTCTGCCTTACGCTTTCTAACCCGCTTTAGTATTTAACAAGCACCATCATCTCGGTTAGGTGATATATAATATAGCTGTAATATTGTATTTTTCTTTCTACATGAAATTTCAGTGCAAAAGGATTTGTGCTAGTTTGTGTATATTCATTTGACTACTTTCTTTATATTGCCTTTTTTCTGGCAGCCTACGCCTTACATGATTTTTACTCTTGCATCATAATATCCCACTGTTATTCTTTTACTATCAAGATGCTTATCATATTCTTATTGTTTGACTGCTTCTTTTTCTTTTTAGAATTCAGATATTTTTCCAGAGGCAGTTACTTGTCTTTTGAAAAGAAATAATGATTTAGTGGTTTGACAGAAAGGGAGTTGTATTTAAAAGCACACAAATTGTTCATATTACATTTTTTTTGTGACATATTTACCTAGCTCAGTTGTATCATGTATATTTTGAATGCAAATCTTTTATTTTTTTAAAAAAGATTTTCCAGGTAAAGAGAGACATGGAATGGAATTCGATTGGTAAGTCAGTTTTAATGTAATTGCAATATTCTGTAATTATGGCTACTATATAATGGTAATATACTGTCTTGCCTAATCCCATTGATCCAAAAAGAAATATATATGAGACTTAAGATATTTTGCTGCAAGTTCTGGATGTATACAATGCTCCTCTGTCGGGATTCTTCGTTACTAGTGTGCCAGTAGCCCTTACCATCTAAGGGTGTGAGCTTGCTAGGTCTTCAAGGCTAAACAATACAGAGAAGTGATACCATCAAGGAAAATCTAAAATGTTCCTGTAATACTGTATTACTTGCTTGTGTTCTTCCTTTCAAGTCAATCTGTGTTGTAAAGTCTGCAGAAGATGATCTTGGACATTGCAGTATTTGAGATATCAACTTAAAGAAAAGAGATATGCACAGAGAGCATTGTAGTGAATAGCGCCACACTGTATTTTTATTTTTTTCTAATTAGATTAATCAATATGCTTATAGGCATATTATTGATTTGTTAATGCTTTTTCTTACATCTGAATATGCTCATGTAAGTGTTTTGGAGAAATTATTATTGATTTATCTGCTTGAAACAAGTTTGAATTCTTGCTGAAGATCAGTATTAGTACTGTGTGATCCTTAAAGCTAAAAAAAAATACCCCAGCTCATACATACTGCAGAAGTTTTGGATTCTGCTAGTTATAGTAAAATCTAAACCTAGACTATATTAATCAAAGTGTGCAATAAATCTTTCTGATATATCTAATAAATTCCAAATTTATAATATTGAAAATGTAGAATGGAAGACGTAAAAGTAAGTATAAAGACCTCTCAATTCTTTTTATTCAGTTACTAGTACTATTTCCTGAATACTTCTCGATAACTCTATATTGAAAAGTTCATATTAATTTGGATGATTTTACTAGTTACAGATTGCACTTCATATTTTATTAGGAAGATAGCTGAGGGAAGTATTTTTGACATTTATTATATCAAACTTCTTATTGATTGTGAACACGTATATTAGAAGCAGTCATCTTTTTTCTGCCTTTTCTCCAGCTATATTTTGTAATATTTTTACTGCTTCTTTTTTTAATTTCATTAGAGTTCATTTAGAGAAGTTAGAATTTCATATGTATATATATGCATGTAGCTAGTATTATAGTATATAAATTGTAATCTTAGTAATGCAAATACCAATATTATATTAGTTAACTATTGATACTAATATCAATATAATGTTAATACATTGTATTAATATTATATTATTATTAACATTTTCCATAAAATCTACCAAAACCATAACAAAATAATCTCAAACCAAAAAGCAACAAATATCCTTCACTGTGTTAAGTACACAGACCAGAAAGTATTGCTCATGAGAAATCAAGATCTTTTCTCAGTGATCATCTTCTGCATCAAATTAAAGGAGGCACTTACGGTTATATATAAAGTGATACATTTTCACATGGCTGTGCTTCACAGAAGTGCAAAAATCTCATTAATATCAACAACTCTACATGAAAAAAATTCATTTGCATTCCACATATATGTCAGCAGTCCACAGTATAAACTGATTACTATAACCAAGATTAAAAATGTAATTCAGTCTCATTAGATAATGCTAGAATGCCAAGTTCATTATGCTTATTACAGAGCTACAGATCACCCGAACCAGTGATATTATAGTTACACTATACTCTTGCAGAAAAGAAGCCAATGAACTTTAAGAAGTTCATGGCCCCAGGCCATCTGTGCAGCAGGCCTTGGCTAGGAGCAGCCACACTGAATTAGAACATTAAAAACAATGGGTTTGCACTCCTAAAACTCTGGACAGAATCAGGATGCTGAGCCAAATAGATTATTCCTGTTTCATATTTGTATGAGAGTCTTGATATGCGTGGCTTTAACTAAGTTCTCTAGAAGCTCTTTTATGCAGTTAGAAATAACCAGACCTCTCTGTTTGTGCATGGGGAAATCAATCTTCTGAGTCTAAAATTAAAGCAGTGTGGGGAGAAAAGGAAAAGAAAAAAACCAGCAAAGTCTCCTGCTAATCCTGAATGATGATGATTGCCACTGTCTCACTGAAATCCCCTCAGAATTTGACTTTATGGAAGTATTTTTCTCAAAAGTATTTTAATTGTTTCATACTTACAGTGCCTGAACTCAGATTTGTGTGTTCTAAATGCTTGAAGCTAACCAGATAGCGTCCTCAGTAAATTAAAAGACTGATACAAAGGCATCACTGAAACTTTCTCTGTCTTGTTCTCTTGAGGTGATTTTTAAAAAAACATATGGGGGAAGGGGATGTAAACAAACTCTATATTTGGAGAATTTAATAAGAGATTTGAGTTCAGATTTCTGTTCAGTATGGAAGAAACATTTTCTTTTTTTGACTAATATTTCCTATAGAGGGAAATAAGGGTTCAGGAAATAAAAGATAAATTAAAAGGAAAATAGTATGATATCACTCAATTTCTAAAGGCAACTGGTGGGTGCACTCAGGTGAATTGATATACCACTGTAAAAATACGTATCTATTTGAAAGAAAGTACATGTTGTGTATTCCTGTGTGACACCAGAAGGTTTTTCTATTGCAGTACCTTTAGAGGATCTGCTCAAGCTCTTTCTCTCCTCAGTCAACATATAAAATACAAGAATATCTGCAACTGTACTGAGCTGAAATGCTCTTCTACTTGGTATTTCTTGCTCTGAAGTTATCTTTGCCTTTTGGATTTTAGGAACTCAGCTTTGATTCCCCTTAAGCTTTGTGCCAGCTGTGGGTTTGTACCCCATTTCCTGAGACACATTTTATTTTTTTGTACTAACACTAGTGATTCAAGTTTTATTTGGCAAGAAGGGTCCGTTGTGGGCATTCACTTGTTCATCCATTAGGGAAACAGTGGGTCCAGTGCGGAATGGAGCAGAGGAACTGGTTACAAATGGCATAGAGAAGGCTGAGGTACCTGATGTCTTCTTTGCCTCTAAGACCAGAGGGAAAGTCTGGAGCAAGGAATACTTACCATTGGTGGAGAAGGACCAGGTTAGGGAGCACTTAAACAAACTAGTCATACGTAAGTCCATGAGGTCTGACAGGTTGCACCCATGAGTGCTGAGGAAGCTGTCTGATATCATCGTGAGGTCACTGTTAATTATCTTTGAATGGTCATGGCAATTAAGAGAGGTTCCTGAAGACTGGAAGAGAGCAAATATCACTATCTTCGAGAAAGGCAAGAAGGAAGATCTGATACTATAGGTTGGACAGCCTCATCTCAGTCCCTGGGAAGGTGATGCAGAAAATCCTCCTGGAAACCATTTCCAAATACATGGAGGACAAGAAGGTCACTGGGAGTTGTCAACATGGATTTACAAAGGGGAAATCATACTTGACCAGCCTCATAGCCTTCTGCAATTAGATGACTCGTTTAGTGGACAAGGGAGAGCAGTGGATGTTGTTTACCTTGACTTCAGTAAAGTCTTTGACACTGTCTCCCGTGACATCCTCATAGACAAACTGACAAAGTGCAGGTATAGGTAAGTCCACAGTAAGGTGGATTAAAAACTAGCTGAATGATGAGGCCTGTAGTGTTGTGATCAGTGGTCCAAAGTCTAGTTGGAGGCCAGTAGCTAGCGGTCTACCCCAGGATTCAATAGTGGGTCCAATACTGTTCAACATCTTCATTAGTGATCTGGATGATGGAATAGAGTGCACCCTCAGCAAGTTCACAGATGATACAAAACTGAGAGGAGTGGCTAATTCTCCAGAGTGTCATGCTGCCATGCAGAGGGACCTCAACAGGCTGGAGAAATGGGCTGATCAGAATCTCATGAAGTTCAACAAGGGAAATTGCAAAGTCCTGCACCTGAGGAGGAATAACCCCATGCACAAATACATGGTGGGGCCAGCTGGCTGGAGAACTGCTTGGCAAAGGAGGACCTTGGAGTTCTGGTGGACAACAAGCTGACCATGAGCCAGCAATTCACCCTCACAGCAAAGGAAGGCCAACAATATTCTGCAGCTGCATTAGGAAGAGCATTTCCAGCAGGTCAAGGCAGGGGATTCATCCTCTCAATGCAGTACTGGTGAGGCTACATCTGAATTAATGTGACCAGTTCTGGACCTCCCCAGTTCAAGAAAGATATGGACTTACTGGAGCATCTCCAGCACAGGGCCACAAACGTGATTAAGGGACTGGAGCATCTCTCATATGAGGAAAGGCTGAAAGAGCTGGGACTGTTCTTTTTTTTTGTGATCCCTTCCTGTCACATCATCCCAGGCACTTTGCTCGCCAGCCCTCACAGGGCTTTGCTCATCAATCCCTCACAGGGTTGCTCATAACTTTGTCCCTCCCCTGTCATTCCTAGTTTAAAGATCTCCAGAGGTCCTTTCGAACATAAGCAGTTCTGTGATTCTGTGATCCATATCTGCTCTAACAACCAAAGAGAGTGCTGATACTGATACTGGGGGTCAATGCCAAAGCACATATCCAAACCCTGTTTTTTGCACCTCTCCCTGGTAATTCACTCTATTGAGTCTTTTGCTCTGGAGCCACAAGTTGGAACTTCTCTTCAGGGTATCTTGTGTGCACGCTCACAGTATGGCAACGTGGCCAGTGAGGAGACGGATACACCTGTCTCCTCACTGGCATGCATGCCTTGAAATGTGTTGTTCTTGGGCTTTGGAGGTTTTCAGGTTCAGCCTGACTTCTTTTGCTAATCCATTGTGCTGTTTGGTCCTGGAAGCTTCTATCCAGCATTTGAAGAGTTAGGGCAGACACAGTGTAATGGAGATTTTCTTCTATATTAGCCCATGCAAGATTATTCTCTATCTGTGAGGCCTTGCTGGAGCCTGACCAGGCAATTTGGCAACCATTACCCTCTTACTGTCATCTGTAAAATGAATGAACTACAACTGCCAAGCCCCCAGGAATACTGAGTACCTATATGTATTCTGCTGTCCTTTTCCTTTGCTTCTATGGCTGCATCAGAGGAGTACAGAGGCATGTGTCTCACAGGAAAAAGGGATGTTAAGAGACTGACTGCTAGAAGAAAAGGCTTATTCTCCTATATCCCTCAGATTTCACTAGCAAACTGTTTGGGTTTTGTTCACCAGCAAGAACTCATCAATAAAATATCGGAAACTGCAGAATCTGTCTTGAATGGTACCTTAGAGGACTTTTCAGCCACTAATTATTCCATAGTGCTGAAAACTGTTCATGATTTATCAGGTACCTCCTCCTGTTGGTACCCTTTGTACTTTTATTTTTGTACAGGGCTCCCAAAGGAAATGGAGGAATCTACAGGAGAGAACTGATTTAAGTCCTTCACTCCTTTAAATCGAAGTCATCCCTTATTGAGGCGCATCCTCTGTTGAGGTGCTCCTCAGTGTCAACCTCAACAGTCATTTAACCAGCCTCACAGATGGCAGCTCTTTATCCATCATGGATTGTCTGCATTATTCCCACCAGCTCATTCCTTCAGCAGCCTTAAATATGTGTTGGAAGACTTGATACTATTTTTCTCCTTTCTACCTTTTACTGCATGCAATATATCATCTACCTATACAACACCTAACTATACAACGATATCATCTACCATCTTAAGATTCTCTTATATTCAGTGCTTGACCTTAGATACAAATGGTCATTTGATTAACTTCACCATCCTGCTATCTTCTAAGCCTCTGTCAATTTTCAGGAATGTGGTGGGTTAACATTGGCTAAGTGCCAGATGCCCACCCAGCTGATCACCCACTCCCCCTCCTCAACTTGACAGGGGAAGAATATAAGATGAAAAAGCTCATGAGCTGAGATAAAGACAGGGAGATCACTTATCAATTAACATCATGGCCAAAACGGACTTGACTTGGGGAAAATTAATTTAATTTATTGCCAATTAAAATAGATTTGGGTAGTGAGAAACAGAGACAAAATTAAAACAAGACTTTCCCCCCCCACACACACTGCTTCTTCCCAGGCTCACCTTCATTCCCAACTCCTTCCACCCCAACCCCAAGTGGCGCAAGGAAATAGGAGGGTTGTGGTCAGTCCATAACAGCTCCTCTCTGCTGCTCCTTCCTCACGCTTTTCGCCTGCTCCTGCCTGGGTCCTCTCCACAGGCCACAGTTCTTTCAGGAGACATCCACCGGCTCTGGCACGGTCCTCTCCATGGGCTGCAGGGGAATATCTGCTCCGGCACCATGGAGCAGATGCTGACCTTGATGTTCGCACTTCTGTTTCTCTCTCTCTCTTTTTTTCTCCGTGCCTCCTCTGCCTTTGTGGCATTTTCCCTGAGGCGCCACCATCTTAGCTGCTGGGCTCAGCTGTGCCCTGCATTGGGTCTGTTGGAGCCAGCTGGAATCAGTTGTCCCTGGCACCAGGCAACACCAGCCTCTCCTCACACAGGTCATCTCTGCAGCCTCCTCACTGCCAAAACCTTGACACCTACACCCTCTATAAAAAGACCCTAATTTTATCAGAAGAAAGATGCTGTTTTGGTGATATGCAAAGATATGATTTGATGATGTGCAAAGATATGATTCTGTTTCTGTAGAGACTATTTCCTTATTTTGAAGAACATTTTGAAGAGATGGCACTGTTTTGAACTTGCATGCAAGCTGCTTTTATGAATTTGCAAGTTCAAATCCAGGTGATCATTTCTCTTTGAACACATTGGCAAGACTGCAAGATTGCTTTTTGTCTTTCAGCTGTGAGGGCACTTATTTTCCTATAGCTACCAGGCTGACCTGCTGTTAAGATCTTTAGTTTGTGGTTGATGTTGCCACTTAATTAGTCCACAGCTCCTGCATATTCCAACAGGATCCTGGCATCAGCTACAGCCCATTTTTGTTGGCAAGACATCTCCTTGAAACCTTATCTTGATGTGTGGGCTGATGTGGAAATTGTCCTGGGAGAAAATTTTCAGTGTCTGTGTGGTGTTTTCATTCTTTGACAACCCTGCTTCTCTTGATAACATTAACCATTTGTCTCTTCTTCCTATTCAGTGTGCAAAATTCAGGACAGTTACAGACATTTGGGATGACTTATCTTCTGCTGAGCATATTCAGCCCTTTTTTGTCCAACAGCTTTCCATGTTCACAAATTGTCTGACTTACCTGGAAATGTGGCAGTGTGTATGTGCATAACACCTTCTCAGGTACCTTGTCAGGTACTTCACCTTTGTTTGCCTATTGTTCATGGTCCAATCTGGAAGCTGCTTTTTAAAAATTGATTGTTATCTTGAAAGTGGCAGCACACAGCATTATGGGATGGAGCGCACATTCAAGCAGTCTGCTACACAGGATCTGTAGTGTTTGATGGAGCTATGCTTTCACATTGATATCTCGGAAGTTGACGCAATTCATAATGTATATACCTTTGAGATTTGTAGGTGTAGGTTTGCCACCACATGTTATAGAAACAACAAAAAGAAATAATTTCCTTTGTCTGGAAGCAATGGAGCTCAGCAGATGGCATCATCTGTGAAGATGATACTTCAGTAATTCCTCTGTGTGACTCTTTGAGATCCTTTTTGGAAAATTTCAGCAGGTCTGGTTGATGATAAGTGAGAATTAAGGCTTGAGCAGTTAGCAGATAACTTTCATGGGCCCTTAGAGGATGTATTTGGTATCAGTCCCTTCCAGCAAAGCTTAAAGCTTAAAGAAACTACGGTGAAGTGACTTAATGCAGCAGTGCTCTTCAGTGCTTGCATCCCAGACATCTGTCGTCTAATCACTTTGAGCTCCTTCCAGACACTGACTGAACATTATACTATTTCCAAGCAGCCTCCTGAAGCTTGGGAGGATAGGCTGTAATCATTCATTGCACAAGTGTACTCTGAGATATTCTGTGAGAAGCTTGATGGCAGACTATGTACTTGGATTGAAAATGTATACAGGCACATTTTCCTCAGGAAAAAAAAAAAGGTTTCACACAGAAAATTCACATGCAGTCTGTAACTACATTTATATGGCTCCTCACTCTGGCTTACCGCTCCCTTTGGTGGGTTGACCCTGGCTGGATGCCAGGTGCCCACCAAAGCCGCTCTATCACTCCCCCTCCTCAACTGGACAGGGGAGAGAAAATATAACGAAAGGCTTGTAGGTCGAGATAAGGACAGTTTAATAAAGCAAAAGCAAAGGTGGCGTGCGAAAGCAAAGGAAAACAAAAGATTTTATTCTCTACTTCCCATCAGCAGCCGATGTCTAGCCGCTTCCCGGGAAGCAGGGCTTCAGTATGCGTAGTGGTTGCTCCGGAAGACAAACATAAATAACGAATGCGCCCCCTTCCTCCTCCTTCTCCTAGCTTTTATTGCTGAGCAGACATCATATGGTATGGAATATCCCTTTGGTCAGTTTGGATCAGGTGTCCTGGCTATGTCCCCTCCCAAGATCTTGCCCACCCCCAGCCTACTGGTGAGGGGGGGGCGATGTTGGAGAGACAGCCTTGATGCTGTGGGAGCACTGCTTCAGAAGTAGCGAAGACACTGGTGTGTTATCAACACCTCTCTAGCTACCAATACAGAGCACAGCACTATGAGGGCTGCTACGGGGAAAATTAACTCCTTCTCAGCTAGACCCAATACATTTTCAAGGCAGAATTATATCTAAGAGTTTTGAATGGTGGCCACTACACTCTGTCTATAAACAATGAAGGAGAACAGAGAAGAGCTAGGGTTTACCCCTCAGAAAAGGGGATGTGTTGATGGTACATCCCAGCAGATACCAGTTAGTGGCCTGTAATCTTCCTTTGTAGTTCTTGTGGTGATACAGTCTGATGGTGTAAACCTAAAAGGGAATGGTGTGACAGCAATTACTTCCATGTAGGTAGGACCCTTTCAGCTTCAGGAGAAACCAGACTACAGCCCATTTGACAAGGCGGAAATATATTTAACAGAATGTATGGAATAATACAGAATGTTCCAGTCAGGAAACTAATGGATTACCCAAATGACCCTATCAATCAGCAATTCCCTAGATTAGTTGCCCACTGTTTCCTTGTGTGTTCAGGAACTGTAGGTTCATCTCTTGCAGACTGATTCTTTCTGCAATTGATGAGAATGCACAAATATTACCGTGTGTTTCTTCATACATTCCCTGCCACACACAGCTAAAATCAATAGTTGATCTCCTTTAGCTATCAATTTACTCATCTGTTAACTTGTTTTTGATAACAGTAAATGTCTAGGCATAAGCTGTAGCAATCTAACTGCAAAACTCAAGCTACATGAGAAAAAGCATGTTATGCAAACTTATCGCATTTTAATAGACAAAAACAATATCCACCTGTTCCTATTTTATGTATGTGTGATTTTTCTCCACGTTCTTTCAACAGCAGAGAGGTTTATACCACAAACATGAAGTTTTGGGCGTATACCTCCATCTTATTAAAATGCAAATCCATGAGTTTCTCGTCAGGAAAAAAGAAGACAATTTGCTGTTAAATCCCACAAAATCCCATTGAAAATTACTTTTACTGATTAAACTCGTGTGCTTTGGATGGCAAGTGGAGCAAATTGTTGCCATTTCTGATAAATACAAACTTAGTAACCAAAAGCATGCATGTGGCCAGAAAGTATATTAAGGTAGTTTATTTATTATTCTATAAACATATAGTGCCACCTGAATTGATAATAATAAAAAGATCTTTGCTCTCACAGCTGTGTTTTTACAGTATTCTAGGACAGAAATTTTTGTGTTTTATTTCTCACCTCTCACCGTTATCACTAAAGTAGTGTTTGTATGACTTTGCATTTCTCTAACATCTTTAGTGGCAGTTCTTTGTATTTCCATGCACTGATTCACAGTAAGCATTACATCGACTACTCTTGTCATGTGTCTGAGAAATTCTGGATTCGTATTGATTCCCTGTACCGGGTCTGGCTGGGATGGAGCTAATTTTCTTCATAGCAGCCTGTATGATGCTGTGTTTTAGACTGGTGACCGAAGCAGTGCTGCTAACACAGGGATGTTTTGGCTGTTGCTGAACAGTGCTTACGTGGCATCAGGGCCTTCTCTGTTTCTTGCTCTTACCCCTCAGCAAGTTGGCTGGGAGGGGACACAGCTGGGACAGCTGATCCCAACTGACCAAAAGGCTATCCCATACCATATAACATCATGCTCAGAAATAAAACTGGGGGAAGTTTTTCCAAAGTAGCCATTGCTTGGGGACTGGCTGGGCACTGGTCTGCTGGTGGTGAGTTATTGCTTTTGCATCACTTGGGTTTTTTCGTCTTTTTTATTCTTCACTTATTAAACTGTCTTAATGTCAACCCACAAGTTTTCTCGCTTTTGCCCTTCTTCTCTCCACCACCCTGCTGGGGGGGAGTGAGCGAGCGAGCAACTGGAGGGGTCTTACCTGCCAGCTGGGGTCAACCCACCACATTCCTTCAACCTCACTGTCACCCCAGAGGGACCTCTGTGGCTAAGTTCTGTCACATGCTCACAATGAATCACACGCAGTATTCTCTCTTATACTTCTGTTAGGTGTCATGTTGATTTGTAGGTCTATCTGTAGTAGACTTTTCAGAGTGCTAAAGGTGTGTCCAGAGGTGAAAGCCCTGCCTGACTAGCTGGTAAAAACAGTTTCTTTCACAAGGAACTAACAATGCCTTTATAAAAAAATACTAGGACAGCCACTAAGAAGTTCTCTTTACTATCTAGATATGATATGTTTCAGTCTGGCAATACTCAATAAACTTCAACATTTCTGAAATTAAAAGAACACTAATAATTCTTTAGAAGAGTGATATCTTATCTTGAAGTATCTGGTAGCAGAAGCATCTGGTTTATAAATTGCAGGAAACTATACTGAAAGGTACTCCAGCAAGAAAATCGTCATATGAGGTTATATAATTTCCCTAATTTCTCAGTGAAGGGAATGTTGAAATATAGGGTTTCCTCATGGAATCCTAACACAGGGCTGCATAAATAGTCTCACAGTTGATAGCTTCCTGATCTGACCCAAATTACAGGAAGCTACCTGGGCATGATATTTTACATGGTTTTCTTTAACCAAAGAAGACCAAAAGTCTTCAAAATAAGAAACAGCCTAGCTTTTAGTAGAATAAAAACTAGAACATTTAGCCTCTATAATAAAAGCTTAATATGATGTCAGACAAAATAGGAGAAAAACGGCTAGACGCAATCATCTCCTACCCACCATGATCTTGCAGGTGGGTTTTTAGTCTCTCACTGCCTTTTTGAAGTTTAGTGAATTTGCATCTTCTTTGATCCTACTTTCCTCTCTGTTATCTCTGAGCCCAGGTTCTCTGCTGTGTTCTCCTAACAGTAGTTTCAGTTTCTCTGCTTAAGCTGCAGTCTGCTACTTCCCTGCTATGCCTATTGCCTGCCATCTGGGTTGTTCTCTGGAACTTTTTTTTTAACCAGAGCCCACTCTGGGGCTCCTTATGGAAATAAATCATATTTTCCCTTTCTACAGGGGTAACTGCTGTTCTTAAGGGAACATAATACTAACTTAAAATAGAAGCAAATATACTATGCAGCCTATTACAGCAGCACACTGATACAAGACAGTCTAGGAGAACCCTAGAAGTGCTTCTCCAGTGTTAATAAGAAAAAGGTCTTTGGGGACAGCTGCAGTATTTGTAACTCAGTCCCTCTCCTCACTTGTAGTCAGTCACTCTTCTTTCCTCAATGTGCTTAAATTTTGTGTAAGGTCCAACTCAGTCTGAGTTTTGGCAAGTTTTATTTCATCTTTATGCTTTCTACTTCCAACACATACTATTCTTTGCGGTTTCTTTGTGTGTGTATGTTTGTGTGTGTTCTTCACTATTCCCAGTAACCTCTTCCAGCTGGTGATTGCCAGACATTTCTGCCACTTTAATTAAAGAAATTTCACACCTCTCATCTTTGATAAGTTCTTTAACCGATTCCTTTAATTTTGTGCTTTTTCCTTCCAAAAGAGAAAAACTCCATTGAAGATGTAGTTTTGTTTATCTAGGCTCTGTTTAAATTACGGTGATTCCTGTTTGCTCCTTCCAGAGTTAATCTGGGTGACCAGTGTTTCTATAGTGTTCTTGACATTTATCAAACTAAAATATAAGGTATCATCATCTTTTTTAGGCTGTGTGTGTATTTGATGAATAAAAAAAAATCAAATATTTTGCTGAGGAATAGGAACTCTATCAAAATCAAAAACATTTGGTCTCCTGTTATGCATGCTAGGTTAGACTCATAGTTGTGTGATTTCCCCTAGAACCTACTTCTCTAATAAAGTTAGCGATCTCGCTCCACATTCATTTTCAGTACCGGAATCTTCCTTTCTCATTGATCTTCTACGTACAAGTTTCCATTATTTCAGTAACAATAAATTGACTTTGTGTATCTTGGCAGCTTTGACATTTCGCTGTGTTGTTTCATTTCTTTTCCCAACTGCAAACAATGTAGCAGAGGCAGTTTTTATAGAAAACTATAGTAAATGGAGGCCATTCCTGAACCCTGTCAAACAAGCCCTTCAGCGCTGTTTGCTTAATGGCTTCAGTCTAAACTAAGTATCTGAATGTACCTATTGGGCATGCAGCAAATAGCTGAGCCTGAAAAATAGCCAAATAACACCTTTGCCAAGCCAGCAGGAAGTGCACTCTACATTAAAGGTGGAAGCCAACTAAGCTGTTGTAATATAAAGAAAGAGTCAGTATTAAGAGAGGAACATGGTGATCACATTGTTTGTAAATTTGTGATTTTTGGTGTGCATCATAAAACCAAGAAAGGAACGAAGGAAGTGGCAGCTGTTATACATTAAACCATTGGAAATGCAACTCTTATTTTGTGCTCTTTCATCTACATGAAATGAGATTTGGAAATGAAAGAATAGAGGAGGAGGAAACATTTAATAAAATGGAACTTTGGGGAACATGAGCATAAATTCATTAATTTCCTATTTTATTAGTAGTAATGCTATGTTTTTTGAAGGCAAAAAGGAGCAAAGATAAGTAACTGTGTCAGTGCCTGTCACTCTCTTCTGTGGTTTAAACCTCCGTCTTATTTACTTACCTAGCTTCTACCTACTTTACCTACCTACTTTACTACCACTTTACTGTGTTGGTGATTACTAAATTCTGAGAATTATATATACAACTACTGAAAGCTGCTTTCTCTGTGTATAATAGTAAACAGACAAAACATACTTTGATTGTGTCATTGTCTCTTTATACAGATTCTCATTCCACATTACAGAATGCTGTTTTACAGACTATTGTTCACAGCACAGGCAGAATAGTATGGAAAAAATTTTTAAAAAACACATTTATAGAATGTGTTTCAAAATTAACACAAGTTAATTATAAGATGAAATGTTAATGTAAACCTGAAATGGTAAGAATATCCTGGCTTTTCACATAAGCCTATATTGTTTGCCGTTTGTGAGCTCACGGATACTCAATACCTGAAAAACAAGGCTATTTGTTTTGCCTTGTAATCAGTTTGTGAAAATGGTGAAAACTCTTCATCCATGCTGCAAACCTGCTGTCTATCTTCTGGTACCTTTCTTGCATACAGCAGAATACTTTTGAACCCTTTAATGGGGTTGGAGGAGAGGGATTTGAATGAATCAGATGTATTTAGTTAAAAGAGATTGCTGGTTAGAAGCATAAATGAGTTCATGAATGCAAACCTCTGTGTGTGTGTGTGTGTGTGTGTGTGTGTGTGTGTGTGTACACATGCATGTGCATGTATGTATTTATATATGAAAGTTTATTCCTTTTGGCTTCTGAAATTCTAATAGCTGAATTATTATGTGAAAACTCTTCTAACATGGCAAAAATTCCCTGCTGAAGAAATGCCTGAGATCATCAGGCATCCTGTGATTTGTAGAGTTTTTACAAGAAAGAGTTTGTAGAGTTCTTGCAGAGAAGGACCTGGGGATCCTGGTGGATACCAAGCTGAACGTGAGCCAGCAATGTGCCCTTGCAGCAAGTGATGCTAGTGGTATCCTGAGCTGCATTAGGAGGAGTGCTGCCAGCATGTCAAGGGAGGTGATCCTTACCCTATGCTCAGCCCTGGTGAGGCCACACCTGGACTACTGTGTCCAGTTCTGGGCCACCCAGCATAAGAGTCATGACCACACTCGAGAGTCCAGCAAAGGGCCACAAAGTTGATTAAGGAACTGGAGCATCTCTCCTGTGGGGAAAGGCTGAGAGACCTGGGACTGTTCAGCCTGGAGAAGAGAAGGCTCAGGGGGGGATCTCATCAATGTGTGCAAATATCTGAAGGGACAGTGTAAAGAGCACAGAGCTAGGCTCTTTTCAGTGGTGCCCAGTGACAGGATCAGAAGCAATGGGCACAAACTGAAACACAGGAGGTGCCATCTGAATATCAGGAAAAACTTTTTCACTGTGAGAGTGAGTGAGAACTGGCACAGGTTGCCCAGATTGGTTGTGGAGTCTCCACCCTTGGAGATATTCAAAAGCCATCTGGACATGGTCCTGAGCAACCAGCTCTAGGTGATGCTGCTTCGGCAGGGGGGTTGGACAAGATGACCTCCAGAGGTCCCTTCAAACCTCAGCCATGCTGTGATTCTGTGAAATACCACAGCCTACATGATCTGTTACTGTTCTCTTTCCTAGCATCTTGTATTGTTTGTTACTGGAGATATAGGTTACAGGTTCAGTGCCTGGTGAAGATGGTTCTTTACTCTCATCTAATATTTCTGTTTCTAGGAGAAAGTTGGGGGAAAAAACCTAAATTATTTTTCATGGTCATATTGTCCTGGTTTCGGCTGGGACAGAGTTAACTCTCTTCTTATGACGGTAACTTCTCTTACCACGACACATTTGTACTTTGTTGTGGCAGTAGAAGCCTCAATGGCTGCAGAACAGTGGAAGGGAGGGTTCAGAGCCCTCTGAGTACCAGATTTCTACACTGTTGTTATTGACACTTATAATCTGTGTGAAGACTGAATAGAAAACTAAATGCTGTTGGCTTGGTAAGATGTATATTGCATGAACAACTTTGTTTATATATCATTGTCGTGGTTTAACCCCAGTCAGCAACTCAGCACCATGCAGCCATTTCCCCCTCCCCCTCCCAGTGGGGTGAGGAGGAGGAAAGCAAAGGAAAAAAAAGTAAAACTCGTGGGTTGAGATAAGAACAGTTTAATAACTAAAGTAAAATATAATACTAACAATAGTAATAATGAAATATAATAATAATAGTAATGAAAAGGAATGCAACAAAAAGAAGGGGGGGGGAAGGAAAAAAACCAGTGATGCACAATGCAATTGCTCACCACCCGCTGACCGATGCCCAGTTAGTTCCCAAACCGCGATCCGTGCCTCCTGGCCAGCTCCCCCCTGTTTATATACTGGGCATGACGTTCCATGGTATGGAATAGCCCTTTGGCTAGTTCAGGTCAGCTGCCCCGGCTCTGCTCCCTCCCAGCTTCTTGCACACCTGCTTGCTGGCAGAGCATGGGAAACGGAAAAGTCCTTGGCTTAAGATAAGCGCTACTTAGCAACAACTGAAACATCAGAGTGTTATCAACATCATTCTCACACTAAATCCAAAACACAGCACTGTACCAGCTACTAAAAAGAAAGTTAACTCTGTCCCAGCCGAAACCAGGACAATCATTCTAAAGCCTTTTAATAGCCTTGAAAATTTTGTGACAGTTAGAAAGTTTTTTCAACCAGAAGGAATGTGCTAGAGAAAGAATACAAACACATTAGAACCTCAAGAAAGGGAAAGTGGCTGACCCTGTGGTGTTTGCCCTGACTAACAGCCTGAGGTATGTTGAGAGTAAAAATAAAAGAGGTAAGATTTCATCTTGAGAAGAAGAGAGCAGGTCAGCATTGAGGCTTAAAGCAATGCTAGGGAGGGAGAGGAAGGAACTCAGTTCTAGGATCTCAGTGATCGAAGCAAGTAAGGAAGCAGTTTAGAATCTGCCATGCATGTTTAATTATTTTAATACCTCTTTTCAATTTTTTTAAAGTGAAGAACTTACTTCATACTTCCAGTTTTTAGAATATTGTTTGATGTCTCCTCTAGATCATCTGCTGCATCCTGTGGGTTCATGTGAATCTGACCTTTTTGTCTACTCTGGCTTTCCTGTGGACTATCAATTCCAAATAAAATTTGTAAATGCTGTAGACAAGGACTCTAAGAACATGAAACTCAGGGCAAGTATGAGAACCTCAGGACTAGGTATGTCTTTTGACACATATATGAACAGTATATGAGTCAAGGTGGGGGGAGATAGAATTGAGAGCTAGAACAAAAGGAAATGTTCCACATAAACCAACATCTGCCTCTGGCAAAGAGTAGGCAGTACAGAGATAGTTCACAGCTCTGGGGAAAAATGTATTTTCATAAGTCTCTCAGGACTGTGACTCTCAAACTGGAAATTCAAGCTAAAACAAATAATTAGGTAAGTGAATCCAACTGCTTACCTCACTCCTTTGCTAAAGGTTTTTGTTTCCTCAGGAGAGATGACAAAACAGGTCACGGGTCCACTTCTCAGTTGTGCGAGGTTAAACTGCCATTAATCTCAATCTATGCTAATACAATGATTTATAGATATATTTTCCTATTCTGTTACATTTGTCACATGGGCAGTAACATTCAGCTGAAAGACAGTGCAGACAACAGTGGGTAGTAACCTGTCAGTTGTCTCATCAAAAATTGATGACGGGTTTAAATTTTTACTCATTGGTAGAGTTTATTGGGTTTGGAACACAAAAAATTGTCTTCTCTTACTATAGGAAGAGAATTAAATGCATTTTGGAAGTGCCTGGATTCATTACCTTCTTCACACATCATGGTTAACATTTTTATGTGATCTGTCTACTGCAGATGCACCTCTGATCACATAAATACATGTGACTAACATCTTGATGACCCTGGAATGCACACGTGCTCCTAAACACCTTGTCATATGTCAGGCAGCTCTCCTTGTTACCATGTTCCTAACACTGCAAACTGCTGTAATACTAGTTCTCACCTGGTCCTCATAGCTTATATATGCCACACTGTTAGACATAGGATTCTCTGAAGTATTTTTTGGGAAGCGAAGGCATTTGCTGAAAGGCATAGTGTGCCAGCTGATATATTCCTTACATCTTGTGTGAAGAATACTGTGTTACCTTGAAACCCTTCTTGTCTCAAAAGAGACTGAGCTAGGAAAAAAAAAAAGTATTTACAATATACAAAACCAGACAATCCAATTGCAGACGTTTATAAAATATATACAGGCACAATATAAGAAAGCACAAAATCATAAAAATTTATGAAGAATTTTTCTTCTTGTCTCTCTCTTCTTCAGCTGAGAATCTTCAGCTTTCTTAGAACTCTGACAAAATGAACACCTTCTGAATACCATATACCTCAGGTTACATTCACTAAAGAAAAGCCTAGTTTGTTAGAACGTTTTAGCTTTTATAGCCATTTTTTCCTTCTGAAGACCTCCAGATGTTCCAGATAAATAAAATAATTCTCCCTGAAACATACATATTTCCTCCTTGTGCCGGAGATAGCCTGACCACCATATGAGTATTAATTCCTTTGATATGTCTTTGTTTTCGATAAGATATTATCTCTTCTAGTTCAGACAAATGTACAACTACTTGCTTCAACCCCTCCCTTTTTTGTAACTCAACATTTATGATTCAGTAAGAAGTGTTTCACACTGCATCTTATTTTAGATATCAAAGAACATCTTGAGTTGAAACCGTCCCATGAGGATCATCAAATCCATCAGTACATAAACACGTACACTTGATACAAACATCTCTCTGGTTAAATGTTTGTAGGTCTGAGCTATTGGTTATTGATTGGACAAGAACCAGAACTACAGAAGTTGACTGGCTTAGACTGAAAACTAGTTCATGGTGATGGACTCCAAACACCTTTCCTCTAATGTGCTGTAATACTGTATTATATTAGCATAGCACAGCATTCAATACGTCTAACTTCAGGATCACTCTGAAAAGGTGAAGTGCAGGGAGATGAGTTGATTTCCACAAGTAGCTGATAGAGTCTGTACTAGGTAAGAAACATCAGTCTGTTTTCCAAATTTCACTCTACGTGTTCTAGTCATCTCAGGCCAATATATTTTCCAGCTTGTTCATAGGCAAGGTATTGTACCACATTAACAAGAGAGAATTAAAAAAGATAAATTATAGTAGTTGAACTTACTAAGAATTGCAATAGCAAACACAGTAAACAAATCATGCATTATGGTTATAAGCGTAAACACTGAAATTGTTTACAAAAAGGCCAGACATTGCTATCCATAAAACTTAGGGAGGTCCTTCCTTACTTCAGAGTCTTCATATCACTTCTGAAATGCAACATTGTGCTTGCTTAACTGCAAGGCAAGAGCAAGTTTAAAAGACAAGAATCTTGGCCAAGAACAAACTTTCATAAAAATAGTAAGGGAATTTCTCGGTACCCTTGAATCTTTCAGACTTGCTGATTTTAATTAGTCCTTTGTGGCTTAACGAACTATTCTCAGCCAGAACAAACTGGCAGAATCATGGGAAATTGACAGTGAAACATTTACGCTCAAGTTTTACACTGCCAGTCAATTTAGATGAGGAAATGATGCAAGAAGAATGTGAATGTCTGTTATACAGTGAGCTGGCTCCATCAGAGTCTAGGACCAGGCAGATGACCAGTCTCGTTCCCACTGTAAAGCAACAGCAATCCAGGAGGTGTTTTACCAATACTGGTCCTCTCACAGGTCCAATGTGAGAGGATAGTCTCAGTTCCTTGCCCTACAGCACAGGAGACTGGAAGAACTCCTGACTTGTTGATTTCCCATAGCAGGAGAACTAGCAGGGTAGCAAGTTTTGCAACCCCTGATTTGAGTTGCTAGAACAAATGAGAAATGAGGAGCAGAAATGTAAACTTGTACCATCCTAGGCAGTTTGGGGATTTCCCCTCCCCCCTCTCTTCTGTCTGTTTTATTATGCTTTACCATTCTTGTTTCATGAAAGTCTTATGATAGGGTTCAATATCCACGGAAGATATGATAAACGCAGATTCAGAATAATAGCAATAAATTTTTTAAAAATTTCAGTAGAAGCAGCTACATGAAAAAAATAATCTTGATTCAACTTCTTAGCCCCTTTTTAGTTCTGTTAGCATAACTGAATTAAAATGATTTTTTGGATGTTTGGCTCAGAATCACAATTCCAGTGTAAAATCATCTATTATATTAATATATCAATCAAATGGAACTTTGATATTATGCATAGGTTCATACAATGTTTCATTTCATGACTGGTACTGGTCAGGATGTACAAGAGATTTCAGTTCCTTTATGTTTCATCCACTTTATTTTATATATGGTGGCATGTAGGCAATTTTACCAGTATACCTTCCCATTTTTCCTTCCCATTTCTGTACTAGTACTAGTACAGAAGCAGAAACAATATTCCTTCTCCCATATTTTAAGTGTTTTCTTTTATTACTTTTGTTTTCAAAACCAATACCACTTTTCATTTTCCTACACATTTTGAAGTGTCATTAAACGCTAATAAAAATTGGTTTATGCTACATTATCTAACAATAAAAATGCATGTGGATTAAAATTGGAACTGAGTAGGAAAAGTATTAAAAAAAGTAAATGTTAGAAAGTGCAATAACAAACAGCATAGATACATCACACTCTCCCCCCACCACCACCTCCACTGTCTACTTCAGCAACAGTTCTTAAAGGAAGGTGCATTTTTCTCTAGTTAGTGGCCATACAAATTAACCAGAGTAACATTGTCCATTCTGCTTGAACTCCCGGAGTTAAAGTGTGCAAGGTTTAATTTTTATTAATTGATGTTTAAAAAGTTTAAATCAGCAAGAACAAAAGTGTTAACATTTTTTGGTCAAGGTGATGTCTAAGTGGCTAATATTCATTTTTAACAATTCCTTGAAAATTTGGTGGCTTGAAGAGACTGGAAAAAATACATATCTTATCTATAGCATGTTGCCTTGAATGCAGGCAAGTTTCAGTGCTCACTAAACGGAATACAAAGGTAGAATAAGGTCCTGTTGGATTAAACATGTTCTGTTGGCCTTGGTGCTGATTTGGTAGTCTGTACAGTTTTATTTTGTGCTGTATTTAATTCAGTATCTAACCCAGGGACATGGGCTGTAAAATGACATTTCTTAAAGAACAAACTCTTCTTCAGAGGGGAAGGACCACCATCACCATCCATGGAATTTGGGCTTTTTTTGAAAAAGAGATTATTTTTCGTTTTCT
The DNA here is from genome assembly GCF_018139145.2 of Gymnogyps californianus. NCBI lineage: Eukaryota > Metazoa > Chordata > Aves > Accipitriformes > Cathartidae > Gymnogyps > Gymnogyps californianus. Next base: position 98,339,428 of record NC_059473.1, read on the forward strand.
GAAATTTTTTTTTAGTGGGTTTGGTATTGAATTTCAGTTGCAGTAGGTTTTGAGCAGGTTAAAACTGAGATGGTTAGTCAAATTTGTTGGTGTTTGGCTAATCTGAAGAGAATACAGAGTTGAGAGTAGAACTTGCTTAATTTCACAGTTCATTATGACCATTTTGTGTTATTCTAATCACTAGCAAGAACCAGAACTGCAGTAGAGAAACTGTTATCTCAAGGTTGATTTTTATCTTGGAGTTATGCATTAATTTCCAAACTGTTCATCATGTTGTTAGTAAATATAAATAAAAATGTTATTAGAGTATTAAAAAATGTGTACCTGGGCCATTTTGTTTACTTTTAAAATATTGCAATTTGAAAAGTTTCACAATCTTTTGCAGAGTTCTATAAATCAGACTCCAAAATCAGATATATTTCACAGGAATCATGAAGATGTGAAAGATTACTAAATAGTGTATCTGGGTACACTGTAATATCTATAGTGAGAATTTTTAAGATATATAAAATTTATCTTGAATGGAGACAAATGAGGAAAGTTTGTGCTATGCTTTGTTTTCTTTTGAGTTAATTATAATTTTTTTTATAAATGCTCTGATCATAAGCCAAAACCTCATTATATTATTTATGAATCTGTAGTGAAATGACAGCATGCAAGCTCTTTCCACTAGGAACTCAATTCTAGGTTAATTCTACCTAACAGCAGCTCTAATTTGGGCTAGTCAGTAAGGGATGTTAATAAATGGTTTGGCATATATGTGTGAACTTTTCCTACCAGGTAAGTATCTGTACTCATTTTTGTCAAGTATAAAGGGCATTTAAAGAGCATGGTTACTATATGTCAAAAGTATCTGCGTAGTTTCTGAATAGTGAATTGTATCAAATTAAATTTCTGGTGTTGCTATGACCCTGACATTTTCAGGCAATTTAAGTATTATAGTTTGTCAGCATATTAATGTGTTTTTGTAAATGGAAGGAAACCCAACTACATCTGAAGTCTACATTTTAATACTCTGCTAATCACAAACGAGTATCTATTCTCAAAAACAGCACAATAAAAGCTGCTTACTTTTGGTTATTTGTATAAACAGCTCTTATTCCTAAATATCTCTATAGAAGACATTAGTTTTTTGTATAGATAGCATAGCAGTCCAAAGGCAAGTAATTGTTTGACTAAAGTTTTTATGATGTAGTTATAATTACAAAATAAAGAAGTATTTTAATATTACTTTAGAGGAATGCATTACATTCAAAATATACACATACCAATGTAAGAGAAATTATTAGGAGACCGATCAGTATGTTTGTTTTGGGGGGGAAGGAAACCATGTTGTTAAAATGTTCACTGATAATAGTGCTTAGGGGAATATGCAGATAAATGTTTATTCCCAAACCAAGCGATTAATTTGCTGTTCAGTGTGCAAAATGGATCATAGGTTGCCATAGTGAATTTTCCCTATACCAACCCGACATTCAGAGTCTTGAATTAACTTAACTAGGCACAGTAGCTGTTGTAAATGTTAAAACTATATTGTATCTGACCTTTGCATTTATTGATTCCTTTTGTTTTCTATTTTGTTTGTTTGTTTGTTTTTACAATCCCAAGAATGAGAGCTTTTGTTGAAAAACATATATGGTGGACTGGAACAATCATAATTAAGCTTTAGTGAAACTTCATAAAAGGGTAACGGAGAGAAGAAGAAGCAGAACTCTAACAAGCTGATTTATGCAGCCAATATTACAACACTGTTCAGTTTCTCATTTTTTAGGCAATGTTATGGGTCCCGTGTCATTTCCAACTCAGAATCGTGTAACTGTTTCTGTCCGTGTTTATATTAAATTTGCAACAGGTCCTGCATCCTGTTAATTTGAAATTTGTTTTATTTACTATTTATAAAAGGCAGGAAAAAAAGAATAACAAGCATCCCTTATAAAAAGTAAAATGTGAAACTTAACAGGACAATACATTTTCAAAGATTACCTGGTATAATTTGTCATGATAATGGCAGCAAAAGTAGACTGTTGAGTATAACACTTGGCAGTCCATCACACTTATTTCCTTGCCAAAGTGACTGTCAAAGGAGGAAGAGAGACAGTGTTCTATTGTCCATAATCCACATCATTAGTGTGTGTCAGCCCTTGTGGTATATCAAATACTGTTGTTCTCTTAATATCCGAAGCGTAACTTTGAGGAGGGGAGTGTTCACATTCAGTCCTTGAATGAGGGTTTTGTTTCTTTCTAAGTTCCAGGAAGCCTCAGTGCAATCCTCCAAAACGTGTTTGCTGTACAGAGACAATCTTTCCCATTCCAGCACTTGAACTTTGCTGACTTTAAATGCCACCTTAAACAGTTACATAACTTTCCACATTGTCGCATTGTAGTAATATATCTGTTTTAAAGTCTTAACTACCCCTAAGCCTTTGCTGCTAAAGAAATAAACAATGAACTGTTAGTGAACTCCTTTGAGCCCTCCCATGGGTTCAAGGCCAGTTCATTTTGTTAATTGTGTACGGCATGGCACAGTGTGTAATGTTTCAGACTGGTTGAACAGTGCAGAGGAAAGCAATTCGCCTTGCTTCAGCTGTGTCGTACTTGTGCAGCGTATCTCTCTGCTGGGAGGGAGAGATCTCTCCTTTTCCAAGAGAGCTGGAAGCAGCTTTTGGCAGCCCCAGGCAGAAAGCCTGTGGGAGGAAAAGAGACTGGGGCGGTCCTGAAAGGAACAGCGTGCTTAAAGCTTGGAGGTGACTCACAGCCATCTTGTAGAAGTGATGGCAAAAAGGAAATTTTCCTTGGGACCCAGAAGCAGCTGTGTGCATCTGGAACGCCAAATGTTTTTGACACCAAAGTCACTGAACTTTTTAAAAAGCAAGACTAGAGGAAAGGGACTCCCTGCACAGACAGAGGAGGGAGGTCAGAGATTTATCTACCTCACCTAGCACATCAGAAATCTATTAAATAGTTGCCGTGTTCTAATATAGTGTTTTGTGTTCTAGTAAAACATAGTTTTAAAATCTTTCAGTCTTTCAAAATCTCTTTTTCCTTTAAAGAAAAAGGCAGGTGGTTTTACCTCAAGGCTCTGGACAGAGCAAGAAGCCTTCACAGTATGAAATGTGGTTTACTGGCTGGTAAGAAAGAAGGCAAATATACAGGCTAGATGCCGTCATTCTTTATATGACATTTAATGATAAGAAAACAGATAAGGAAGACCATTTTGAAAAATCTCTTCCCATTAATTTGACCAATTTTTGACCCCATTCAGACTTATACTATCCACAGCATCCTATGGCAGAGTTCCACAGCTTAATTTTGAGTTTTATGAGAAGTACACCCTTCACCTTGCTTTCATCTTCGCACTGATTTATATAATTTCATGTCCTTTTGATCCTGTATTGTGAGAACCTGTGAAAACTCTTTATTCGTCTGCGCACTACTCTGTTCTAATTCTTCTTGATGGTGGATTTTCCTGAGTAAAGATTCCTAGTCTATATAGTCACTCTCTGTTCAGAAACTCTCATATGTATCATCATCCTTACATACCTTATAGTTATTGCATATTGTGAATTTTTTGTATATTGTGAAATCCTCTTCTCAGGATTTTGTTTTTGCTATCCTGAGTAACACAGAAAACATTGAGCCACTTGTGAATATGCTGAAGAGCACAGACTCTAACACAGATTGCTGAGGGAATTTCTAGGGGCTCTCCATATTGAGAAAGCTCACTGTTTATTCCAAATTTTTCTGCTTCTGTTTTAACCATTCTCTTCATTTATTGAAGGACTTCCTTGTTATCCCAGAGTGACTGAGTTACTTTAGAATCTTTTAGCATAGAAACTTGTTAAAAGCCTTTTGGAAATCAAAGGCTATGTGCCAAGGCATCCTTTTTCACATATACAGTGTTCCTCCTGTGAGTTACAATTTCCCTTTTCAGAAACCATCTCAACTATTCCCCAGTACATTACGATCATCTATGTATCTGTTAATTCTGTTCTTTAATGTAGTTCTTAATGGTTTGTCTGGAATGGAACTGGGACTTACTGATCTGTAGTTTGAGGTGTGCCCTTGCATTCCCTAGTCTTGTCCCCCTTTCCCAAATAATAAAATGCAAAAAAACCCAAACCAACCCAAACCCAAAATAAACAAACAAACAAAACCCAAAAATCCACATCTACCATTCCTGTGGTTTGGATGCCATTTTAAGTGATGACCACAGTAATTTCCTTTAGGACTTCCAGGCAAACACTATTTGGTCTTTCTCTTTTTTGCTACTGTTCACTTTATTAATTTATTTTAAAACATTTTCCAGTAATAATTCAATTTGAGACAGATCTCTGATGTATCCCTACTAAAAAGTGGTTCTGGTATGGGAACCTCCCAGGGCTCTTCTACATTAAATTTTGATTTGGTGAGTTCATTCACATTTCCTGCTAGAGCCTTATGTCTTTGAATACTCCTTTTATACTTTGACGGTCCATTGGCCCTACAGCCTTTCTGGCAGGCTTACTGCTCCTGTTGGGTTTCAAAAAGCATTTAATGCTCGCCATTATGCTTTTAGCAAATTGTTCCTCAAGGTCTTTTTATTTTTCTTTACCTGGCCTGCTTTATTGGGTTTTTACTGCCAACAGTTATATAACTTCCTATTTTCCTTCATTTGGACATGACCTCAACTTTTAAAGCATGTCTTTTTAGCCATTATAAACATTTTTTACCTTGCTATTTAAACATTCTGGTTTTTGAGGGGTCTAAAGTCTTTCTTCTTCTAGTAGTTTATTTACATTTTATGTGAGCCTCTGATAGTTTGTTTTAAGTATTCATCTGCATGCGCTTTACCCTTTGGGATGTTCTTTGAATTTCGTTTTAAAAAATTCCTTCATTTTTAGATAGTGCTCCTGTATGAAATGATGACCACAATGACTTTCTTTTTTTGTTTGTGCAGGTATCTAAACCTGCAAGTATCTAAACCTGACTTCATGGTCAGTGTTAGGAACGGGTCCTCTGCGGTGTTAAGGACCAAGCCAAGACTTGCTTCTCCTCCTATGGGCTTATGACCAGCATTCATTTAGGTGCCTCAGGTCACACCCTCTTCCACTGTTACTGTCTTTTCTTCCCGAGTAGTCTCCCAAGGCCTCATTTGAATGTGTCAATGACTTTCATATTTATGGACAGTCCTAGAAGTACTTTTTTTCTTATTTTGGCATGAAATTTACTATATAAACTGTGGAGTCTTACCTCTTACATGGCCCCAAGGACAGGTACACATGATCTGGTGTGACCAGGAACTTGTCCCAGTCCAATGATCCAGTCCATAAAGATTCAGTTGCAGCATTTTGGGTGATTTATTTATGTATTATAACACCTGACAACATATTGTGTCAGTATTATTTGTTTAGGTGGTGAGATATGCAGAACAATTTATTGTTCTGTGTATTTTCAGTGCCCCTACAGTGATTCCCATTTTTAGTAGGTCCTTAGGCATCTTTGAAACATGATTAATGGTACTAGATATCTTTTGAGCAGGGAAGTAGTAAACTTAAAGGTAGACTTTTCAAAGCTTCCTTGTTTACCATTCCCCATGACCTGTTTTCCTCTATAAAAAATAAATACCTGATTAGAGAAGCCCACTTTTTACTGGTGTCTCACTATACCTGTGGTGCTGTCTGCATGTACAAAACTCTATGAGTTTATTTTTAAGTCAGTACTGCTTATCTTGGTGTAATTTCTTTTCACATTCAAATTTTTGTAATAGAATTTCATTAGAGAAAATATGGAGACGAGGAGGGTTCTTCAGGAGTAGGGCTAAATTATGTTACAAATCTTTTGCAGAAACTTAATTATTTTTAAAACTGATCACAATGACAACAAGCAAAATAACTGTGTGCATTTTTTCCTTTGTAGATACCTGGACCTGTCTACAATTTCACTGGCTGTATACAAGTCATAGAAATCAATAATGTGGGACCTTTCAACTTCTCTAATACTGTGGGAAGAAATAATGTTGACAATTGCAGGTAAACTACCCTCTGTGCCTTTTCAAATCGGAAGAAACTGTTTGTGTTGATTTTGCTTTCTTCCTTAAATAGGGTGACCATCTTAGGTAATTTCAACAATGGTTACAGAAAAAAAAAATATTATATAGAGAGATATTGTGCTTTCTTTTATGCTTCTGAAGCATTTTCTTTATGGAAGGTGCTTTTTGCAGAATAGTTCAATTAAGCTTGACAGCTTGTTTAGAGTGAGTTTTCACCCACTGAATGCTGAAACATAGTGTACCAAGCAAGATAATCTGCAACAAAATACAGGAGTGAGAAGCGGGATGATGTGCTGGTTGTGTTTCTACTCATGGTTTTGGGATTACCATTAACCTTGCAACAATACTGATGACTTGCTGCTACACTTACTATACATGAGATGATTGTGAAAAATGCTGAAAAGCATTGTTTCTGAATACAAAAAACCCCACTTGGTTTCATTTTTGCATATTCATATTGCTGTTGGTCATGCATTGGTTGAAATAAAAGGATACACAGAGACAATGGTGTAGATTAGGATTCTATTTTGGCATATAAAAGGTTTCAACATGGAAAAGTGGAAAACAAAAGAAAGTAGAGGTGAATTGCATTTGTAGATCATGAAGTCTTTCAGAACAGAGTATGATTTTAGTCATAGGACATATATCCTATATCCCTGGAGAATTTGTATAAGACTTTTTACATATGGCTTTAATTTTTTTCCCTAAAATTTACAGAATAGTTTAATTAATATTCGTGTGCTTGTTTAAACAGTATGTTAGAAAGCTAGTGGTAACTGACTAGATCATTAATTAAAGATCCATGAGATCTGGACTCTGCACTCACTTCTACCACTAGCCCCTTAATGAACTTACACACATCACACTCAAAGTTATGAAAGGGGTGTAAACATCAAACCCATTATCTAATCAACCACCTGCCTCAACTCCTAGGCATCTAAGCTTTTGCCAGTAAAACTTACTCTGAACATAAAGTTCAGCTTGTTACATTTGCACAGACCTGCCACTATTTTTATTTAGAACAGCAGCTCGGTGTCATCTCCTTGTCCAAACTTGACGAAGAAATAAATCTTTGCACCCTTTGAGTTCCCCAAGGCATTTTGTTTGGAAGATGTTCTCTAAGTGCATTTAACAAACAGCTGTGGGTGTAAATCCTGCACAAAATACAGAACCCTGGCCTCTGTTGTGACAAACCCCAGCTAAGAAAGAAGTGATGGCTCCACTCTTGCCTTCTGCACATTTTTTCCTAGCCAGAACAGCGGTCTCCTCCAAAATGAGGGCACATACTCTTGTCTGTGAAACTATGCCTCTGTGCAGAACAGAAATTCATGGAGATGAAAGCAAGTGAGGAAGTTACTTCATGCCTTTAATTCAGGTATTAACTTAGGGGGAAAAAAATCTTGACTTCAAGGACTATTTATATATTAGAAATGAAATAATCATTGGGAAAAAAATCATAAACCATCTCAGGTGTCTCCTCTGGTTACTAGATTAGGAAATTGTTCTCCATTTTGCACAGGCATTAGAGCTTTGGTGTCCCAAATCTGCGGCAAGATGTAGCTCTGTTTTTTAAACTACTAAATGAAAGAGGGATAACTTAAAAATCAGGACTGTTATCATCTTTTGTACTTTCTTTCATTCTCCAAAATAATACTTTCTCTGAGATAGACGTCTACATCCTTGGGCTTCTTGACACCATTCTTTTTTCAGTTTTTCCTATTGACTAGTTTATATAACCATTCATTTAAGAACCAATAGCCTTCAAGAACCAAAAGACCAATGATGAGATCTGCTTTGTCCAGTCTGTGTATATAACATATAGAGGGATATAGATAGAAGAAGAAGGCAGCTTACAAGCAAATTCAACTTTGTTCCTTTTTAAATTTGTTTAACTTAGAATGCTATATTATCTGTTATATTATAATCTATAGAATTATATGCCAAGATTTATTGCATTTTGTATTGATTCTGATACTTCCCTTCATAGTCAATTAGCGTAGAAATATGGCTGATACGGTATAATATAGATATTAAAGATCGCTTTATTTGAATCAGAACTCAGTCATTACAGTCCAGGGCTGTTTCTTGTAAATACTTACTGTGTGTATGTAACTGATCAGGTGAGTAAAATGACATGATATTTTGTGTAGATGAACTGTGGAAATAGTCTTGTATGTAAAAGGATGCTGGAAGGATGGTGGGCCTCCTCAATCTTCTATGCTGGAAAACATATTCCTTTTACCTCCCTGCTTGTTCCAGAATGCTGCAGATAAACCTAACAGTATCTAGCCCCATGCAGTGCACACAGAGCTGTCTCCACCCTGGTCCAAATCACAGCTATTCCTGTCTGTGAAAAGCTGGGAAACAGAATTGAAATTAGTCTGAATTTCCCTTGGTGGCATGGTTGTCCCATAGGAGTGGACTGCAGGGAAGCCTGGCAAACGTTCTCCTTACTCAATCCCTGCCCTCTGACATATGAATTTCGCATCTGCCCACACATGGCAGCTTACATCACCCTTTGCTTTTCACTTTAGGTATAACCCACATGCATCCTGACGGTCATCAGTCCTTACATATAAATTCTACTTCCCAGAAAGCATCTAGGAAGCCCAGCTGCCATTCTCTTTTTGCAAGACAGGTTTCTTGGGAAAAGAGATTTGTTTTGAGAAGGAAGGAGAAAGTGATTGAAGAAAGTTGCTTAAATAGGGCAATAATGGGTTATATATGTCGCAAATACAAGTAGCTGGTGGATACTAGAAAGCCTCGTGTATTTATGTTGTATTTGTAGAATTCATATGGTTCTGTTGATGCAATATTGCTACAGTTGGGGCTGCCTGGCAGTAGCAGAATACTCTACAATGTGGCAGACAAAGCAATCCAATTTCTTCCTGTAAGAACATCCCTGTATTTATCATCCAGTGGAACTAAGTATTTCTGTTCTTGCTGTTGTAATTTTTCTTTAAATGACCTTCTACCTACCATCACCTGTTTGTAGACTCCTAATCCTTTTGAATACCCCTGCTTTTGCATATTTAGCCATACTCTAGTGGCATTCATTTACCCTGCTGGGGTTTTTACTTCTTCGTTCCCCAGCAGCATGGATTACTTCATTATTGTGGTATAGAAGGTCAGCCAAAGGGAGACATGCAGAAACTTCTTAAAGTGTATGGGCTTGTGAGTAAATTTTAAGCTTATGAATTTTTAATAGGTTTGAAATTTACTCAAATGTGTTCTGCCATTTTTTTAACTGGATCTATTTGAATTTTAAAATACCAAAAGGATGAACTAATATGTGCAAGGAATATAGAGAGCTTTCAAAAACAAATTTTAGATACAGCTCATTAACCTTTTCAAAACTATTGGCATCACTGCTTCAGGACAAGTCAGTACCTTTCATAGGATATTATATACTCCATGTTGCTTATCTCAGAGATTAATGCAATTTAGGTTACTGCTTAAAAGTTTTTGAGAATTAAGAAATGTAAAAAATGAAGCCTTAACATTAATTTCACTGGCATACCTATCTGACTATCTGCTATCTAAAATGCCCTAAATATATAGGGCAAGAAAGCTGTTTGTTCCTTTAGCATTCATATTTTGTAATGCAAATATCATACACTGCAAAGGAGGGAGACTTATTTTAACTTGGTAGAACTAAATGGGAGATGGGGGCAACATGGAAATTGCCTTTCATGTCATTTTGGAAGCAGGTGCTAAATTCTGCTTAAATTCAAGAGGATGATTGATAAAGGCAGCACTGGACAATTGGATAAGATCAAAGACCTTAAAACTTGCAATAATCCTGATCATTCTGAAAGATGCAGGATTTCTGTACATCTGAGGTTTGAAGCATGAGGCTTTAACTCAGTTAATGTGTAAGGTCATGGCCCAGATCCTTCTGCTAATCACATGCATCACTGTTTAAGCCTGGAGTTCATAGCTATGCTATAATGTGATACCATGGGGAGAACAGCTAGGAGGGATGTATTGCACTGAGGGCTCATCAGAGCTTCCTGCCATGAGATGTAACCAAGGTAGAATAGGAAATGGCAGAATAATGGTACGGGCAGCAGAATGAATTTAAGCTTGACTCTCTGAGAGCAGATTTGCAGTCATAAAGGTCCTCTGAGCTATGCGGCTTTTGCTTTCAGGAAAGGTTATAATAGAACCATATCAATTAGTAAAGGTCAGCCTCCAACAGGTAGTTTTCTACAATTATGCTAGACTATACACTTATGTAAATCTTGTCAAAGTTTGTTTTAAGATTCTGTTTAAACTATTCCTGTCTCAGAGCTATGAATATATAGGCAATTTTGAAAGACATTATATAATGGCCAACAGTAGTAGAAGAGACAATTGGAAATAATGGATCTCTGATGAGATCTGTTAAGAAATGAAATCTTTTTTATTTTTTCCTTCTTCTGAAGCAAGTAAGACACTTGCAATGTGTTAATGCAATATAAAGCTCCTGTAAGTGTTTCAGAAAATGTTACTGGAACAGATCTGCAGGATAAATAACTATCACTTTCAGGTAGAGTTCAGATGACAGATATAAATGAAGCTTTGAGTTCCAGTATTAAAAGCTGGTGTTTACTGCAGCTTACTTCTGTTTTAGTGTCTGGGAGCTAGGACTGCTGTAAGAGTTTACTGCTTGTAGTAAATTCAAAGGTTCCAAACACACACACATTTATAAAATATATACATATACATATGCATGCACATATGCATACGCATATACATATATCTATCCAAGCCATGATTTGTTCTTTTTCTAAAAAATTCCTAACTGGGAAACAGAAAAATACTGTTTGCTGTTTTCCTAAGAGGAGTCTTACTGATGAATGCAAATGTGCAAGGCTGATTTGCACTCACAGACAGGAGCTAATAAGCTGAGTTCTTCATTACTGCCCATTGGACAGATTTTCAGTTGATTTTTTAAAAGATTTTATTTTGCTGTTAATTTATCTTAAGATGTTTTTTTCCAGGCTGAAACTGAGCTTCATTTCAGCAAAGACTCTGATTGCTATTTGCATTTAGGAAAGAGGCTCTTGAATGTGCATTACCCAAGTTCCATTCCAGCAAGAGGACTGATGGATTTCCTAATGCATGGCAATTTTCTCAGGAGCTATGCAATATGTTTTGGAGATCTCTACATGTTTTCTGTAAGCCCTCAGTTCCACTTTCACCTCACTTATCTACTTTCCAACAAGTTCTAAAGCCCCTTCCCTATGTGAGTACTCCCCTTTCCATTCTGTAGTTTTCTGTGATATTTTTACAAACATCCCAACAGGCCCCTAACACCTTTGTGAAGTTCAGTCTCCTGTGCAGTTTCTCAGCACGTCTCTTCCTCTATGGAACTTCCTGCTTTTTCAGAATATTATAAAATGTCACAACTCAGAGCGTCTGACACCAGGCATCTGAGGTGTTTGATTTCTGTCTTTGGAATGATACTTTCTTTGAAAGGGGAAATGATACTTTGAAAAGGGGAAAGTTAGGTCTGCTGAAAGTTATTTTTCAGCTGGTTGTGAAAATCAGTTACCATTCCACGCCTGGAAAAGGAAAAGTGCTTATGGTGGTGCATACTGTATGTTAGAGTTCATTGTAAGAGTCCATACAAGACTCAGGTAAGGTTAAAGAGTTTCTTCATATGAATCCACCTGAGCTGAAAAACTTAAACTCAATCAAATGTACAAGCTGGCTCAAACCTGAAAGGGAAATCAGAGTTCCAAACTTAAGCTCTTCTGTCTACTTACATCTTAGTTTATGAATAAATGCAAGATCCTATGAGAAACTTTGAGCTTCTTTTATATATGAAAGAGAGATTATTCAGACTTTAAGTTATGTTCTTACATCTCAGCATAGGTCGTTATTTTCATATTTTTTCATTAACAGTTTGGAGTTATATGCTTAATTCTGAAACAGCAAAAAAAAAGAATATATAGTGCTCCTCAACACTGTAGAAGAAAATGATTAAATGAACAATACTGCACTACTTAGTTTTATTTATTTAACAGGTTTTCTGTGGTTTTTGTGGTTAACATAGAGATTGGACTAAATGTTTCTGAAGCACAGAACTGAAGATAAAGCTTCAGAAATATCATTCATTTGTATTCACCACATATACGATGCTTGATATTATGTTAATAACAATTTTGTGCAATTTTAACATAAAGAGTGATAACAAGCATTTGTTCTTCTTTATGTATTTATTTTGTTACTGTTTTCTCTCGTCTATTGCTTTTGCTGGCTGATAAACTTTCCTGTGTGTTTCTAATTGCCCCTTCCTCCTTTTCCAGTACCTAAGTTGCTTTTATATGCTTTCACCCTCTTTGCTTGATTTGCCCTTCCTGATTTCCCTCATCTTTTACAACATTTGTTTGCAATGTTTTCTTTTCCTTCGTGAGTTTTGCTGTCCTGTGCAATTTCCTTTCTACTCTGCCTGTTTACATGAATTCTGGGTATTTTTCTGTTACCTTTTCTTCCTCTTTTGGCATTCCTGTTCAGATGATGACTTTTCAGTGATACAGATTTCAATGCTGAAAAACAAAAAAAAAGAAAGAAGTGACAGATCTAATATTTCCTGCTGTTATAAATCCTCAAATCACTGTAAATTGTTGTGTAAGCCTTTAGCTCAATCTTTTGAAGTATTCTGTGGAAATTGTTTGTGATGGATATTATACAAATCCGTGTGTCAAACAGATGTAGGTGAGATAATGTGTTTGTAAATATTACATTCCTCTCCTTATTTCTGGAAAAGGTTGCCTCTCATCAGCATACCACAAAACTAACACCACTCTTTCTTGGGGCAACTCTCTATTTCCAAAAGATTAATAATAATTTTTGGAGATGTTTATGTTGACCTTACTTACCCATGTAAAGACATGGATCTGTTGGAGCAGGTCCAGAGAAGGGCCACGAAGATGATCAGAGGGCTGGAGCCACCTCTCCTATGAAGACAGGCTGAGAGAGTTGAGGTTGCTCAGCCTGGAGAAGAGAAGGCTTGGGGGATATCTTATAGCAGCCTTCCAGTACCTAAAGGGGGCCTACAAGAAAGCTGGAGAGGGACTTTTTACAAGGGTATGTAGTGATAGGACAAGGGGTAATGGCTTTAAACTGCAAGATGGTAGATTTCAATTAGATGTAAGGAAGACGTTCTTCACTGTGAGGGTGATGAGGCACTGGAACAGGTTGCCCAGAGAGGTTGTGGATGCCCCATCCCTGGAAGTGTTCAAGGCCAGGTTGGATGGGGCTTTGAGCAACCTGATCTAGTGGAAGGTGTCCCTGCCCATGACAGGGGGTTGGAACTAGATGATCTTTAAGGTCCCTTCCAACACAAATCATTCTATGATTCTATGATTCTGCAACTTTAGGCGTGTGCATTATACCAACAGAGGATTGTTTCTTAATTCTGTCAACAGAATTCAGTGGCAGTCACTGTCTGTTAGTGTGTCTGTAATGAACAATTGTAATGAGATCTTGATTTCTGCTGGAATTGTCAGGTACCTTCTTCCGTTTTTATCAAGGAGCCATTTGCAAGTATATATGTCAATGTATGCATGCCAATGCATAGTCTGAGGCAGTGTGTTACTGCAAATAAATAATATCTCAATTAAATATTTTGGAAAACACTCTGACACAGTTGCACAGAAAGGAAATTTTGTTATGAATAACAGTCATAGTTTTTTTAATGAAATTATGTTTCTACTACTGTTCATGTGTACTTCATTGTTTTAGAACATATTTGTTTCATGTGCTAAAAAAAGGTTCCAGTGCTGGAGAAATGCTATTTTGCACTCATGTTACACCTTTGTATGTATTTTAGTGCAGTTATATAATATTGAATATCTCCATTTACTGGTGATTCTTACTCTATGGGATTACTAAATTTATTAATGGAATTTATACAGCTTCTTTCACCCCAAATCCTTCACCACTACATATAAATCGATCCCTTTATACATCAGTAAAATAAAGTGCTAAGCTTTAATCAGAATGCTTGTAGTATAGAACTGAATTTGTTACATAAATACTTTAGGAAGGAGAAATATGTGTTAAAGACTTCTGTTACAACAAAAAAATCCATATCTGCTTTGGCCTCTTTACATTCAGTGGTAGATTCAAAGCCCCACAAACAACTGTGATTAGTGTATAAAGTCACTGTATCCATCCACAGCACATTCTTAAAATGTGGAAATGAGAGAGATTGCCTATCAGGTGCCTGTTCAGTAGATCATCACAAGTTCTTACATAGGAGATAAGAGAGTTAAGGATGTGACAGAGCTCAGTGGACCAGCATGGGGTGGTTCAGAAAATCTAAGAGGCATTACAGTCTAAAGGACAACATAATGAATTCTCTGTACTTGGAGCTTCTTCAGTGTCAAGAGTGATCAGAATTAGAAGGCTGCCAAAATAGCTTAAAAGCCTTTTTACAGCCTTTCAGCCTTTCTTACCTGTGGATTATATGGTAATCTGACGGGTAGAGAGGTGTAGGATTTCAGCTGTATATTTTTAACTCCAGCAAATGAGGGCGGCCCCTTTTTTGCTTTACATCAAAGATCATAGTTCCAGGAACCCTACACATTGCCAGAACCTTTTGGGTTGCTCTAGGTTAACGACAGTGTTCATTACCTTCTGCTAAATTGCTTCGAGTATTTATACTTCCCTAGAAATTCTGTCATCCAAACAAGAACTGTGCTTGAACATTATTAGCTTTTGAAATGTAAAACCATGAAAAAGATTTGTATCAAGAAAATACATCTTTAACATTTATGAGACTCATTTTCTCATGAATCAATGTAACTTTTTCATTTCAGATTTCAGCACAGCTTCCCCAAAAAATAAAATAATATAAACATGAAAATAGAAGGTTTTTCTAGAATTAAAAAAAAAGGATTGGGTTGAGAACATCCCAACTTTCCTACAAAACTGGAGCAGATTCACAAAATAAAAATCAAAATTAAAGCCATTTTTCAAAGTTCTTAAAACTTCACTACATATATTTTTCACAGCGTTAATAGTATCATGTGTCATAGCCATTGCAATACTCTTTGGAAACTTTAACTTAATGCTTAAGAAAAATTATCTTAGTGACACAAAACATCAAGTGGTATGGTTCAGTAGCTTCCTGAAACAATCACTTGGGCTTCTAGCCAGACAGGTATGTGAATAATAAAACCCTCTTCTTCTACTTTCTTTGAATAGAAAAAATAATCTCGATTTTGTTCTGCCCAGCTAAAACTTGCAGATGGGTGCATGGATGGTTTGACAGAATTCTGCTTTAAGAATATTTCCCTATATATATAGTCTTAAATTTATTATGAGCAGTGGTTCAGAAAAGCCAAGTATCTAACAAGAGGAATTGTCTAAAAACAACCGAATAGTAAAAGAAATTATCTTATCTTGCATGCTTTCCTTATTGGACTACAGTCCCACTTAGCTTTAGTGCTAGCATTTGATGTCATTCCAATTACAGAAATCTAGAAATAAAGAAAAAAATGTTTTGTTTTATACTCACAAATAATTAAGCTTTGGAGCAGGTTTCCATGACTTCCAAGTTATGTGCCGAGAGTGCCTCGTAACGGAGATGTAGTTGCTCTTGTTATTGTACCAGACTGTATTGTGAAGAGAGGCATATTCGATAGATAGAATAAGTAAGAATCAGAGTCATACTGAAAGGTATAATTTGCCTACTGGAAGCTTGAATCAGTATAATACTTTCTCTTTAACTTTTGTCATCTTTGAGATTCGCTTTTGAATTTGATACTGAAGTAATAACAAATCATAAGAGTTGCCTTCAACTGCTAACAGCCAGAATGTCAAGAGAAAAGTTTGGAAGTTCAGTTTTGTTCTGTCTAGCAGCTGTCTGCTGGCATCCATTCTGCGTCCTTCACTGTGTCAGTGAATAGACCACAGGACTTCATGACTTATAAAGTATTTGTGGATTTGTCAAAATCTCATTTAACAAAGCTAAAAGTGAAACAATCAACAACACAAAACCTTGTGTGTTTTTGTAGAAAATAAAATCCATCACAAATAAAATTGCATTTTTTGAAAAAGATTTTGAATATTTTTTACAATTAAAAAGATGGCTTGAGCTTCTCTTTGGCAGAGAACTTTTAATAACAACTGTCCCTTTCAGATCTAAAAATTATTAAAAAATGCAGGTTTTAAAACCAGATTTTTTAAAAAAAGTCCCTTATATCCATTGTAGTGATAGGTATTGTGAACCTATAAATCAAAATTTGATATATTAATATGCAATTAACTTCATAAAAGGTATTTGCAATAAAATAAAATTCCTTTAAAATAGCTCAAACATTGCAGATTTAATTATTACGAGAAAAGGAAAGCTTGAAAAAAGGAAATAAGTAGTAACTTTTTTGAAATTAATTTTGTACAAAACTTCATATTTGAAGTTGTTCTTTAAATAGGCCAAACCCCAAAAGAAGAACAATGTCTTGAAGAGTTATTTGTAGTTAATGTAGACAAGCAACTCAATGTAAGCTTCTGGAGCAAAATGATAATTGAGATTTCTGTGTGTCTGAACAAGAAAGTAGGAAGACAATTTCATTTCTGTGTACACTATTGATTGTGATATTGGTTGTACTGTATTTCATTGTGTACTGGTGTGCACTGGAACAGTACCTAAAAAGTACAAAAGATGAAATGTATAATTTAAAAATCCTCAAAGAAATTGGTGATTTTTTTAAAAAAAGTTATGCAAAAAGATATGTTAGGAATTCAGTCTTTTTTTTTGTTTTTTTTTAAATATGACTGAGGTGATTATAGTGTATAGGAAGACAGCACATATGTTTAATGAGGAGAAACACTGGACACAGAGGTTTCTTTAGCTCAGCAGAGACCAGCATGTTAGAACCAATGGCTGAAAGCTGTAACCAGGACATCTGAATTGGTAATAAACCAAAAAAGCTGTAACAGTAATGATGACTATAATTGGTACAAACTATCAGTAGAAGTGGTGGATTCTTCATGTGTTGCTCTGTTAAAATTAGACTGCGTGTCTTTCTAGAAAGGATTCTCTAGACAACCATAACTTATTAGGCTTAGTACAGTTGTAACTGCAGGAAATATGAAGATCTGAGATAAACAGAGGAGATGAAACTCTGATGTAAGCGGCATTAAAAAAAAAAAAGGAATTATATGCATAAAGGAATTAAAGAATAAATAAGTAGTACTGAATGTAAAATAGATGATGCAGGCATGGTTGCATGTCTACCATATGTTGCTGAGTGATAAATTGTCATACATTCTTATTATCAGGAAATCTTTACATCTTAGATGCCATCATTCTTAGGTCCTAAAATAGAAAATATTGAATAAACTGATAAAATATATCATTACTTACCTAAATGAGTCTGTGAATCAGAGAGTATCTATATTGGCTGATTAATATATAAACAAGTTATTATCAACAGCCATTAAATGGGCTTCTCTGGGGAGCTGTTAAGCAAAATTTTACTTTCTACAAGGAATGGGGATTGTTTGTTTAAGGCTGTAATATTAAGTAATGCAATACTAGAAAGATATATCATCCTTCAAGGGACCTTGGTTATAAAGTTAAGAAAACAGTCTTATCCCTACAACTACTTGATTGCAGCAGAAAAACAAATATATTTACCAGTAGAAGAAACATTAATTCCCCTCCAAAATTCAAATAAATATTTTACAGTTACCTAATTTCTCAAAACCTAAATTGATTATAAATAGTTTATGTGTTTTTTCTGTATCTGTAACCTGCAGGACTGTTTAATCATATCCTGTCTGACTCTTGCTCTGCAGTACTGTAGATATACAGTGCATCAGTGCCCCCTGCAGCCTTGAAACACTAGTATAACATTTAAAAAACTACGCTATTGATCTTTGTTGAAGTAACTATTCAGAAAAAGAACAGCTTTAAATCTTGTTGTATCCTTTCCTTTTTTCTCCTTCCTTCTTTAAAAGTGAAATCACAGCTCTTGGGTAAAGAGAAAAGGCTTCAGAAATATAACCTAAAAATCAAGACAGATCTTGATATATTTGTAAGAATAAAAAATCCTTTTTTTTTCCTTCAAAAAACCTGGCATATGAAAAGCAGAAACCAGAAGCATAAGCAATTCAGAATATATGTGTAAACTTTAAAATGAATAGTTACAAAAAGAAAGTCTGGCTCTCAGAAGATCAAATTCTGTAATGTGTAGAATGTTCAGAGTTTAGAACATTAGAATTTAGTGATTCAGAAATCACTGCTTTGTCTGTGCAAAACTGCAGTAGGTATTCATGTATATTTTTGACAATTCACTCAAAATTACACATATAATATAAAAATAAGTTTGGGGTTTGTGTCCTCTCCTTCAGCTCCTACTCACATCTTTCTCAAGTCATTGATAAATTTCCAGAGACAATATTAGTTATGGGTTTACAGATTTCCTTTGAAGCTCTGAAGTTTGAAGCAGTGGTTGATAATAGCAATAGTAGAAATCTTAAGTAATTTATCTATGTACGGGGAAAAGGAAGGATTTCAGCTCATAAAACCCTGGGCTGTTAAAATTGCAAGCAATGTCAAAAAGAGGACATGAACATAAATGAATTGAACTTCAAAAAGCCACCTGTCTCTATGCTGTTCAAGAACTTGTTGAGATATACATGCTCCAGACCAGCTTTCTGAAGCCAGATTTCCCCATTTTTCTTCTCTCCACCCACTCTAAAATTAAGAGGTAGATTAGATAGAAGAAAATGCTGCGCTATTAGCACTCATACAAGGTCCTAGTTGACATAAAAGTGTGAGTTGGCATTTCTTAACCATCAAAAAAATTCCTTATTTAAATAACAAGATGTAATATGAAATTTTTACATCTGTAAGGAGCAAGGCTGAAGGCCAAATGACATTAGCCAATCGAAAATGCAGTAATTTCTTAGAACTAACTGTCTAACATATTTCACTGATGTTACAAAGTTGAGTAAGTGTTGTATGAAAATGAAGGGAAGTGGTTAGATCTCTTCGGTTTCTGGGCACTATAAACACAAGTGTGACATCAATAACTGGCTTCCAGCATTTACCAATTATAAAATCCATTCCATAAACCAGAAGATATAAAATATTCTTGACTGAATTAAAGTATATGAAAGAAATTCACCATAGTTCAGAACTCTTAAGTGGCAAGATGGTTCTAGTTGCAAGTAAGATTACTTTTATTTACAGTAAATAACTTTTTTCCTTCAGAATAGACTTCTAATATAAAAAGAGTAAGATAAGTTCTCTAATTTCGGAATATGGCCATATAATTAAGCCTTTGTGATGTTTTCATCAAATTTGACTAATTGAAGGAACTTCTTATTTTTTACTAAAAAAGGTATATTTGTACCTCTTAAGCCCTGCTAAGCCCTTTGCAAATGGCAAAGCACAATCTACTTGCCATGGTGGGTTTTATTTTCATTATTTAAATCAAAAGGTTAGATATTTTGAATCTTGAATTCTAAATGAGTTGTCTAAATTTTTCACAAGGAACCAAGAAAGTAAATTAAAAAAAAAAGTAAGAAGGTAAGCACAACAAAGTAATCTCTTATATCTTTTAACCTCCTGATTGTGTTCAGATGATAGCTTTCATAAAAAGCTTGTTTTGTTGATATGATGATGAGGATTTGGCTGATATTCTTAAATCTGACCTGCTTTGAGATAATGACCCTGTTAAATTGCTCCTATCGATGCTTTAAGTATAGGTGCACTTCATGACTTAAAGTTACTGAAGAAAGAATGACAGAAAAATATAGTGCAATTTGAAGGTAACAATGAGAAGTATTCACTCTGCCATTGAGAATATTCTTCCAGTTTTGCCTCCGGTTTCTCTTTGTCTCTTGCTTTGAAACTTGTTTTGTAGTTGGAAAGATCAATGACTTTTGGCAACGGGTATTGCCTAGTCCCAAATCATAACCAGGTACTTAAACCTCCAATGACATCATAGCATTTGGGTTCAGGTAGTGTGTAAGGTAACCAAAAGCTGTTAGGATCAATAGATACAAAATATCCACTTATTTAAATGTTACCCTGGAACAGGTTGACCACCTGATAATTTCAATACAACATACTTCTAGTTTAATATGTTCTCTGCCTCCCTGTGATCTTGCCAGGTCACAGCCTTTGGGCTGATAAGAAGATGGGAGGGTATGAATAATCCATTTTTAGCATTTTTCTGTTAAGTAAGCCAGGTCGAGAAAAGGCAGCTCTTTAACTATTCCTAGTCCTAACCAAAACTGAATAGTTCAGTGCCGTGCAGTGGCATGTTGTTCTTCTGCTGCATTTGATCTTGATGCCTGTGCAGACAGTTTTGAGTACTGTTCTGCAAGTTGAAAGGAAAGGGAGAAATCTGCTGACGAGGAATCTGGAGTTTCCTTTCCTTATTTCTTGTTTGTGAACTGTTATGCTTTTCTTCCAGTTGTTCCCACTAATAATAAAACTTCTCAGTCTTGATAATGCTGCCTGTTACTATCTCTCCATGTTTTAAGATTTTGCTAAGCTAGAGTCACATTCTCTTACTAACGTTAAAGTCATATCAGTCTCTTCATTGCTAACTTAAATTGCTTAAAGGTTTAGAAAGATCACTTTAGGTTGTAACACGGTAAAGTAGGCTCTGTTCTTTGCTGTAAAGGTATGCGATTGATAGGGAATGCTTTTAGCAAACGTTTTGAATACCTAAAAATGGTTTGGCATGTTTTTCAGTTATATAATCAAAGCATGCATGATTTTAAGTGTGACATAGTGAGTAGAAGTAGGAATTTGTCCTCACTCGTCAGAGTTAATTTATTCAGTTCCATCTCTAGTCAATGGAGAAAGGTGGTCACTTTTCTTAGAATGGGATGAACTGGAGATGTCTCTCTCTGCATATAGATGGTCTACAGGGAGAACCAAGGTGATTAGCTCAGGCAGGTTTCCAAGCTGTTAGGCAGATAATGTTTGACAAAGTGAATTCTGTCCTAGAGTTCTATTGGCAGATGAAATTTCTTCAAATATTTGGGAGGGAAAAGACTATTTTGGGTAGCATTTTGATGCCTTGGAGAATTTGGAATTGCAAAGAGATTGAACATGTGGTCATAAGTATTGAACATGTTAATTACTTTGTTATTGAGTGTTCTTGTTGCTGCTGTCATTGTCATTGTTACAGTATTTGTTCACTCTCAAGTAAAGTGAGAGTGCTCTACTACAAAAACACATTGTGGCCAAAATTCAAATAGTTTTCCAATTGCATGAGAGAAAAATATTCCGTACTCCAGCGTTTAACAACATTCCTTTAGGAAAATCCCGTTAATAAGAATAGAGCTTTGTTTAGTGTACCCTTACAGTCATTCCATGCTAATGTGAGAAAGAAGGAAAATACATCTACCAGCATTGCCTCTTATACCAGGACACGCTAAAATACGATACTGCTGTAGGGAAAAAAATTTGATTAAATTGTAAACAATAACAGGCAGCAGATAACAGGACACACACACACGCATATGAATATCCAAAATTGAACTTTTGAATTCTCAAACGGAAACCTCCTACTTGATAGCTGCAATCAGTATGAGGTGGCTGTAAATTTTGATAATGTCTGGACCAAACAACAGTAGCACATCCCGAAACCTCCAATCAATAAAGAGACATGAGATAAAAGCACCATTTAGGAGGCTGATCTTACATTGTGCTTCTGCCCAGAGAGACTATTTTGACTGGGAAAAATGAGTGCTGGGGGTTCTGGAGAGAAAAGTGAGTGCTGAAAAATAAGAGCTCCTGAAAAGAAGATGCAGTCTTGGACAAAAGAAAGGGGCCAGGAAGCAAGGAGGTAAACATCCCGGTTGGAGGAAGGATCCTGGAAGTGGAGGAAGGTACTGAAGATGAGAAAGATGCATGGAGATGAATACCAGGGGATGCACAGGGACCGTGGCTGGTAACGGTCAAGACCAGTTAGTACAAGCAGCGGCTCAGTGTGAATCAACATGACTTTCCACTTGAGCTTCCCAGACCAGCAGCAACCTCTCTATTGGGAAGAAAAGTGGAAACCTAGTGAACATAACAGAGCATGGGGTGGAGTGAGGGTGTGAGGAAGTGTGTGAGAGAAACAAGCAGGGCAAAAGCTCTAATCTCATCAGTTCTTAAGTAAACCCCAGCACCCAGATCCACTATGGGCTGCTGTTTATTCTCTCATCTGTGACATGTGCTTTATTGAATATAATATAATTTTTCCTTTATAGAAAAAATGTACATGAAGGCCTATTATTTTAGTTCCTTATCTGTGACCTTGTAAAATACTATTTAGGAAATTTTCAGTAGTATATTTTTTCACTCTATCTGTTAATATCACAGGGATTTTTTGACCTGTCATATTTACAACATTCTTCCTTATGCACTCAATGAGAATGCAGTAATATTTTAATTAAATGCCAGATAACTGATGAATAAATGATGTTTGTGTTTATGCATGCCAGCCATTCTCCAGCATTAAGATATAATTAGAAATTAAGTCTTGAAGAAAGACTTGATAATACATAACAGTATTCTGCATTTTTAACTCTTTCTGTACTAATAATTTCTACATGTCAGTCTCATCTTGCTTGCAGGCCAGCTCTCATGGTAATTTCAATAGTGTGTGATACAGAAAGCCTTTTTATATTCCCATCTCTCTCCAGTCACACAGTCTTTGAATAGGAAAATGCTTTCTATCCAGCAATCTTAATATTTATAAAGCAATGTAGGCCTCCCCTACTTATGTAGGCAAGAACTATTTTCAGCACATGGGGAAGCAAATGCAAAAAGAGATTAAGGACTCTGTCTGTGAAAATTACTTAGATGACTAAACTATTCTTATGTGAAGCACCTAAAAACAAAGTATGTACTCTCAAAACTGCATTTTATCTGTAATGCAATCAGTGTGCCTTGAAGTTCCAGCCTGCCAAACTGTGTGTTTCCATGCATTTCTGGAAGAACCTTGATTCTCTTGAGAGTCCCCATCACTCCTGTTAGGGTCTGAGAATACCTCTACTTATCCTTCACAAGTGTATCTCACAGAAGGCAAGATCTACTAGGCATGCCCAGAAGAAATTGAGATGAGTCTGTACAAGACATATCCAATGGTCGTACATATCAGTTTTCCCTTTTTATTCTTCAGATCAGTGGTAAGAGCACTGTTCTGGTTTATCAGATACTTTACTTCAGTTGTGTCCTCAGCTTGATGAAATTATAAACTTGCCAGTCTGCTACCAGAAGTACTGTAAGAACTCCCTAAACCAGTCCCTTGGTCTGTTCTGTCCTGCATGGAACAAGCATTCATTGGGTTGAGTGGAGGAAGGAAAAGTGTTTGCATATGGTTCCCCATCCCTTGGGATAGAATATTCATCTGAGTACAGACTTGGATTTTTCCACTGTATCAATTGTTTTTTTGATATACCTCTTGAAGCATTTAGTTTTCTTTCTTGGCGAAGCAGGGCTCTAGCCATCTGGAGTATCTTCACTGTGGGCAAAGACCAAAGGTTTGGCTACTGCAGTCCCGAGAATTACAATGCAGAAGTCTTGCTTGAGACGAATTATTACTTAGGAAATCAATTGCATATTCATGATCTAGAAGTGATTCTCCTTTATCCCTCACAGACACATTGTGCAATAATATTCCATAGGTAGATCTTCCATTTTGGAGTCTAAATTATGGATGGCATCACTTAGATGGAAGAAAGTCCTTAGCTCTTGAAGCTAGATAGAAGCTTTGGTAAAACAGTAGTGAGTCCATTTTGGAATTGCGATTTTTTTAGATAGCTCTCACAGCATCTCTGTTACAGGAACTCAATTTACCCAGTACGATTTACTCAGCCATTTAGGACTGGGACAGAATGGTTATATACTAATCTTGCAGGGGCTTTTCAGAAGGACAAGTACTGTGCTATGTTAAAAAATATAACATTTCTGATCTGCTGAGAGAATCTTCAAGGAGGGAATTAAAGTATTTTTCCCATTCAAACCCACTAGTTTCAAGAAACATTAGTAGTTGCATAGAACAATAAAAAGATGCAGTGCTCGGGCATTTCAAGTGCTGTTTTTCTAAACAGCAGCTAAGATGAAACTGGGAAGAGGCTTTCTAACTGTGACTATTGACTAAATGTAAAACAGAAAGCTGAAGTTCAGACAGATTCGAGATTTGCTTAAACTTCAGAAAGTTTAAGATTTACACATTGGTCCACTCAGTGCTCAGTAGTTTTGATTGCTCTCTTTTTTTTGAGTTTAATGTTTGGATGACGGAAAGTCAAGAGAGGCTTAAAAGGGAGGATGGGGAAGTCTATAAAACAGCAAAACCAAGCCAAAGTAAAGATAAGTGTGAACAATTGAAAGATTTAATGCTCGCTCACTTCTGCAAGCAAGCCAAGTAAAAAGAGGACTGGATTTGGTACAGAAATTCAGTTCTAGCAAAACCATTTTATCATGTCCTAAACTTCGGGTGTTTTTCAAATATCATCTAAGGAAAACTCACTTTAATGTCTTGTTTAGGAAGGCTTTTGCTATTAAACTTTCAACATCATGTATTGTTGCTGCAAATTCTGTGTCATATTAACTTATTTATCTGTTGCAAAGTCTATGGAATCTACACGCTTTAAAGCAAACAGAACAGGAATATGTCTCTTAGTGCATGTATTTCCTTCTCCTCTTTCCCCTTTCGCCTGTCTTTCCATAGTTGACATTTCTTCCCATATCTGGCACTGCTATGCATCCTGGAGTTCATAATTTTTTCTTTGGACTTGTAAACTGAGCTTTCATAAACTTCATTATATCTGTTAATTGCATTCTCACATCCTCGGCTGCATTGTATATTGAATATATTATTTGCATTGCTAAGAGTTTGCACCATTAAATGAGATGCTGTGTGTGCAAAAGCAGTTGCAAATGATGTTATACCAACTGCGAATTTTTAAATGGAAAGCTGCACCTACAGTATCACTGAGTTCTGCTACCAAATATTGTGCCTAGTAGGAGGGAGAAGCTGGGCTCATAGCCTGGAACATACATTGAGAATTGAATTTTTTAAAGAGATATGCCTGATCACTAGTCATCTCTATTACGAAAACAAACACCTGATTCTTCCAAATCAAACAAAGACTGGGATGGGTGAGGAAATAAGATTCAGATATAAACTGCTGAACAAAAATAATCCCTCTCTGGTAATCTCTTAAATTGTTTTCTCAATTACTGTGTCGAGTGATTTAAGTGGTTTCTGCAGTAGAGCAAGTGTGCAGATGTGGTGGGTTGACCCTGGCTAGATGTCAGGTGCCCACCAAAGCCACTCTATCACTCCCCCTCCTCAGCTGGACAGGGGAGAGAAAATATAACAAAAGCCTTGTGGGTCGACACAAGGACAGGGAGATCACTCACCAATTACCGTCATGGGCAAAACAGACTTGACTTGGGGAAAAATTAGTTTAATTTATTACTAGTCAAATCAGAGCAGGATAATGAGAAATAAAACCAAATCTTAAAAACACCTTCCCCCCACCCCTCCCTTCTTCCCAGGTTTAACTTTACTCCCGATTTTCTCTACCTCCTCCCCCCACAGCGGTGCAGCGGGATGGGGAAGGGGGGTTTGGGTCAGTTCATCACACATTGTTTCTGCTGCTCCTTCCTCCTCAGGGGGAGGAGGACTCACACTCACTTCTCCAACGTGAGTCCTTCCCACGGGCTACAGTTTTTCATGAACTGCTCCAGCATGGGTCCCTTCCACAGGGTGCAGTCCTTCAGGAACAGACTGCTCCAGCATGGGTCCCCCGTGGGGTCACAAGTCCTGCCAGCAAACCTGCTCCAGTGTGGGCTCCTCTCTCCACAGGGCCACAGGTCCACGGGTCCACAGGTCCTGCCAGGAGCCTGCTCCAGTGCGGGCTTCCCACGGGGTCACAGCCTCCTTCGGGCATCCACCTGCTCCGGCGTGGGGTCCTCCACAGGCTGCAGGTGGATATCTGCTCCACCGTGGACCTCCATGGGCTGCAGGGGGACAGCCTGCCTCACCATGGTCTTCACCCTCCACGGGCTGCAGGGGAATCTCTGCTCCGGCGCCTGGAGCACCTCCTCCCCCTCCTTCTTCCCTGACCTTGGTGCCTGCAGAGTTGTTCCTCTCACATCTTCTCACCCCTCTCTCTCTGGCTGCAACTGCAACTCCCCTGTAACTTCTTTTCCCTTTCTTAAATATGTTATCCCAGAGGCGCTACCACTGTTGCTGACGGGCTTGGCCTTGGCCAGCGGCAGGTCTGTGTTGGAACCCGCTGGCATTAACTCTATCGGACGTAGGGGAAGCTTCTAGCAGCTTCTCACAGAAGCCACCCCTGTAGCCCCCCCCGCTACCAAAACCTTGCCACGCAAACCCAATACAGCAGATATACTGTTCTGCAGATTCATTGAAATCAGTGAAATGCCATTTAAAGTATCCTTCTTGACATGGTTGTGAACAGTGAAATAAACAGCCTGTAAAAGGCTTTGTTCATTCTTGCCAAATTACATGCAAGGTACTAGTTTTTAATTCCTGTTTAAACCAACATTTCCGTGAAGTGCAGTAATTTTCAGTTTCATAAGGTTTTGAAATTATATTCTATCATGCATGCTAATGCCCTTGAAAAATCTTTCTTTTGGCTCCAAAATCTAAAACATTTGCTTCAAATAATATTCTGTCACAACCTAAGAAAAATGGCATATACACACTTCTCCACCAAAGAAAATTGCAAATAAAAGCAGTTGCTTCCCAGCACAAATTACTTTATTGACAAGCTAAAAATACAAACTTCCTTATCGCATTCATATCAGATAAGGCTAAATCCATTACTTCAGTAATAAAATGTTAAGTGCGTAAGTACCAGAAGATATAGGCAGTGGAGATGTTATCGTATCATTGGGACTCCCGTGCCATTGCATGTCTCATCAACCTGCTTCATGGAAAAATGTCAGAGTGCTTCTGTAGACATGGCTGCTATCAGCCTGATAATGAATTACTTTGGGGACAAGACTGCTCTCTTTGCACGCTCAGTTTGAAGTCCCTTGTACAGATAGATCATCCCTATGGAAAAAAAAAAAAGTGTTTTTCTTATATTTAGGTGGAATTTCTTGCTTTTCTGTTTGTTTCCATTGCCCCATGTCCTTTCACTGGCCACCAGCAAGAAGGGTCTGGCTCCATCTTTTCCCCTTCCCCTCAGGTGTTTATACAAATTGACAAGATCCCCCTGAGCCTTCCCTTCTCCAGGCTGAACAGTCCCAGCTCTCTCGGCCCTGGTCACTGGCCCTGGCGCAGGGGTTAAACCACTAACACCCAGCTCAGCCCGAAGTGAGGCTGAGCCCCTGCACTGCTGGTCAGGGCACAGCTGGGGCCTCCCAGAGGTTTTTTTAACTTTTTAATCCACAGTGCCCCTAACTCCATATACGAATAGTTTCCAGCTCTTTTTGAAGAGAGAAGGAGAGCATAGGGGAGCAGGAAGCACAGTTGGTTAGGGTATGTGTGCTTTTGGTTTAACAACAGAACATCAAACATGATCCCTAAGTGCTATATTCCTGCCATTCAGTTGACCGTACATTTCCTTGAGTGGTAAAGAATGTAATATAAAGTAAACAAGACTTCAAATTGCACTAACATCTATATTTAGACAAGTATTTCAAACTTACACACACTCAGCTATGAAACACAAGGTTACAAGCCTTTAAAACTCAGCTGTCTGAGCTCATCTTAAGATTAAAAACAATGTGTTGATCCTTGCAGCAAGTTACAAGATCTTCGTGTGCATTGTTGACCTGAGAGGCAGTGGCAGGATGGGAAACTGAAAAGAAAAAAAACAGGAAATTGTGGCCTTGTTGTGTAGTACCAGTGAATCAAGTTTTGCCTGATTTATTTTTGTTACACTTTGTCAAAACTTCTAACACCTCAATTACTAAATTACTTTAAACACTTCCCGGCTTTTTATTCAAATAAATGCTCTAGTTAAACTGCGCTCAGCCGAGGTCATTACTTATTCACAGCAGCAGCCTGAATGGCTTGTGAGTGCAGCTGCAGACGTTTGCCCCACTAACCCGCCCAGGCAAACTCTTCTCCACTTTTGCAGTAAGGCAGCAAACTGCAGGGTGCCTGGAAGCAGTGCTGGCATGTAAGTAGTCAGGCATCATATAGAAGCAAAACATCCAGAACAACAGGGCAAAGGCTGACACCCTGTGAAAGACTAGCAAATGAACCAGGGAGAAATCAACCTGCCAAGGAGCTTTCCTTTCTTTCTTCTCTGCAGATTAGAATGTCAACCAAAAAATGAAGCGAGGCTGCATTACTTGCGCTCCTAAAATTTTGTTTGAAGCACGCTCCTGTGATTTTATTTTAGAGAAGAACAGTAGCTTCCTGTCAGAAAGGGGACGTGAAACTTCCATGGCTGGAAATGAGTGCTTCCAGTGGACACAAGAATGCACAACCTGCCACTCAGGCAGGTATCCCTCTCATTCAGTATTTTACCCCAATGGTAGCTACGACCAGGTTCAGAGGAGTAAATTTTGCAATGGTCATCTATAGGATTATGTGTCATTAGAGAAATGGTCTCTCTAATAGCTAGTAGTGAGAGCTTAGTTTATGCCCTGATTCTTCCCCAAGTTTTATTTAGTTTTTGTCGGTTTTTTTTTCAGGAGGAACAGAAAAATCAACCCCAAATCCCAGTAATAACTCCCAATAAATTTCTCCTGTAACTGTCTGATTCTTTATGTAAGCCTACTATTAGTTCACAGTTTCTCAAACATTTAGGCTATGTTTGGGGAGAAAATGAAGGTTTTAATTTTTTTTTTTAATCAGTGGTTGTAATCTCAGCAGCAGGTGACTAAGCTTTTTTAATTTGCTGTGCTAGCCTGATAGAAGATACCACATGCGTTAGTGCACTCTTAATGCTGCTCTGAATGGAACAGCCTATATGAAGATCATGTTAGTTATTTCGCTTAGGAGAAAAGGATGGTTATAAACCCAGCAATTTCTTTGTTGTAATTCTATTCATATAAGTGGAAATGTTATTATTCTATTCGTGTAAATGGAAATAAACAGGAAGTCACTTATTTTTTTTTTCAATTCCAAGCCTCTTATCAGCAAGTCTTCAGCCTCCAGAATCTTTTAGGGATTTTTTTTCAGCCTTCTTGTTATCTGCCATCTTTTTGGATGCTTTTCTTTCACATGAAGTGGGTGGCTTTTAACTTCCTTGAAATCACTGTATCCTCATTTCTAGCCACCCTAGTGTGTGTGTTTTGGCTATCTTATGTTTTGGATGCAGTCTGTGTCCCTGCTTCAGTATCCCCTTCTAATGCTTCCCTTACCATTATTGCTCTGCATGTCTCCTTCTTTGCTGTCACATAAGCCCTGTGTCCCTTTTGTTCTTTCCCAGGCTCCGCTCCTTTCTCAATTACTGTGCCTTTTTTTGGGTCCTCTTAGATATTTACTTTGTCCTGAATTATTTCTGCCCTTCCTCTGTCCAGCTTCTTTTCCTTCCTACCTGCCTCTCAGCGTGTATCATTTTCTTTGTACGGGTGCTGTATCGATAGTTCAGAGAAATGATTTTTCAGTAGTGAGATTTACAGACAACATACTTACTTGGGATGTGTTATATTGTTTTTTTTCAGAATATTATGAAGTTTGTTAGTACTTTCTAAAACATGGATTCCAAAAAGTAAATCATTAAAATCAGTTTTCAAGTTGTCAAGACTAAATGGGATATGTAAAAAATTTGGAAGCTAGATTTGAGAAGACAGATGCCTGGAGTGGAGAATGCAAAGTCACACTGAAGGTGTCCCATCGCACTGCTATGTCCCCATCTACCTTGCTTCTGCAGTCGCTCTCTATTCTCATGATGCATCATCCCTTTCAAATGCTTCTCTTTAAGACATACTCCAACCTCTACAATATGGTGAAGCAGTTTTAGCTGATACAAGAGCAGGTGACAAGGAGGGAGGGGAGGGTGCAGCAGGGGCCAATATATGATTTTTTAATTTTTTTTTTTTTGTAAAGTAGGTTTATACCATGATTTTCACCAAAATAAGTAAGAATTTGGCTGTTGATGTTTAACACATTGCCAAAAATGCTGACCTTAACTAGCTATGACACCTATAAACCATTGTATGAAGTATTTAACATCTATGTTCTCTGTTGGCCAAAATGTTAGTGACATTTCAGTTCAACCTACTCTCCCTTTCCCTAACATGATTTTTTTTGCACAATATTAAAACATAAGAGAAATATTCAGAAAGTTTAAAATTATCAATGAAGTAAAAATAGTAAGGTATTGTTGCCAAATTTCAGAATTAGAAGTTGTTTTCTGGAAAAAAGTAGAACCTCTTGAACTTCATAAAATGAAAGAAGAATGTCTATCTCTTATGTAAAATTTAGTTAAAACTGTTTTTTTAATTGTGCAATCTTATTAAATAGTCATGAATCTTCTTGTGACTTTTGATTCCTTCTGCTTTGCCCTCATCATAGTAATTTGTGTGATGCACATAAGTTGTTCTGGTTGGTAAATCGGTAGCCTTAAATTTGTATGGTTTTAGTGAGTCACAAGTTTGGTTCTCTGGATAAAACAAAAAGTAATGAACAGGGTTGATAATTAGGACAAACAGGTGGTATTGCTAACTAATTTCTAACAACTTTGAGATAGGAAATAATTGAAAGGAGGCAATTGATTAACATATCAGTCTAGTAGTTAATGTCAGAGCTCAAAAATTGAGAAGAGAGAGATAATGTCATTCTAAACAATAAAATTTATGGGGAAAAATGAAAACAAAAATGTCTCCCATTGTCTGCCCTCCCCCTCCCACCCCCCCCAGTTATTTCTATGAATTAGAAGATACTGTAAGATACTGTATTGCTCTACTACAGCATTTTCCTTCTGCAGATGCATGCTTCCTCTACTTGTATGGAAGTCATGTCTTCTAGAACAGCCTTAAGAGATTTGGTAACTTCAAGCAATAAAATATTTAATGATACAAGCCTGTATTTATTTATCACTCCATTCTTGACATCCAGTGAAAAGGAATTATGAGAGCACGTACAAACTGTGCTACATGCATGGCAGTTATTTCTTGCTCCCTCATAAGGAAAAACACCTTTGTTATCTTTTTGCTAGATTTCAAGATGGGGACTTGATTTGGGAATTACTAATGTACTCACATTTTCTTAAATACAATCTAAATTTCTAAACAAAAAACCCTATTGTTTTTTAATGAAGCTGAAGTGTAGTGGCAAAATTAGGTCTCATGATTTTTTTGTTTTGATATGTTGTCTCTCTCCTTTCAGGATTGCTGTACCGTCACATCT
Source organism: Gymnogyps californianus (assembly GCF_018139145.2). Lineage (NCBI taxonomy): Eukaryota > Metazoa > Chordata > Aves > Accipitriformes > Cathartidae > Gymnogyps > Gymnogyps californianus. The sequence goes on from NC_059473.1 coordinate 98,370,763, forward strand.
GTCAACAGCATTCCCTATGGTTTCTTCTGATGTGCCTGAGTTGCCTGAGCCTGTTGTGCCCTCTCAGATTTCCCCCGAATTGCCATCTGTATGCCAGGAGGGACTGTGCCGTAATGGAGGGACTTGTCATCCTCTCTCTCTGCCTAGTGGTGCCACCTCATTTCAGTGTGACTGCCCACTACACTTCACTGGTCGGTTCTGCGAAAAAGGTAGTTGTGGTTCATTCTTTCCCTATTAGTTGTGAAGTGAAAGTCTTTTGTTTCTTTGGAGCTGGAAAAGGGGAAGAGGTAACGATCATCATGTTTCTCTGCTTTTCATCCCAGTTACTGTTGGTAACTCAGAAGTAGATTCATTGAGGTATTTAGAATAATACTTATTTGCAGCATAAGATAGATGATATCAGTCAAGCACACTAGTAAGAGTTGCAGGCTTGAGTTAATGAAAAAAATATTGTATTATCTGCTCAAATTGTTGTGCACAGTGTTAATACATGTTATCATAGAATCATAGAATGGTTTGAGTTGGAAGAGACCTTAAAGATCATCTAGTTCCAACCCCCTGCCATGTGCAGGGACACCTTCCACTAGATCAGGTTGCTCAAAGCCCCATCCAACCTGGCCTTGAACACTTCCAGGGATGGGGCATCCACAACCTCTCTGGGCAGCCTGTTCCAGTGCCTCATCAACCTCACAGTGAAGAACATCTTCCTTACATCTAATCTAAATCTACCCTCTTTCTGTTTAAAGCCATTACCCTTTGTCCTATCACTACATGCCCTTGTAAAAAGTCCCTCTCTGGCTTTCTTGTAGGCCCCCTTTAGGTACTGGAAGGCTGCTATAAGGTATCCCCGAAGCCTTCTCTTCTGCAGGCTGAACAACTCCAACTCTCTCAGCCTGTCTTCATAGGAGAGGTGCTCCAGCCCTCTGATCATCTTCGTGGCCCTCCTCTGGACTCCCTCCAACAGGTCCATGTCCTTTTTATGTGGGGAGCCCCAGAGCTGAATGCAGTACTCCAGGTGAGGTCTCACGAGAGCAGAGTAGAGGGGGAGAATCACCTCCCTCGACCTGCCGGTCACGCTTCATTTTATGCAGCCCAGGATACGGTTGGCTTTCTGGGCTGCAAACGCACATTGCCGGGTCATGTTGAGCTTCTCGTCAACCAACACCCCCAAGTCCTTCTCCTCAGGGCTGCTTTCAATCCACTCATTGTTCAGCCTGTATTTGTGCTTGAGATTGCCCTGACCCACGTACTTGGCCTTGTTGAACTTCATGAGGTTCTCATGGGCCCACCTCTCAAGCCTGTCAAGGTCCCTCTGGATGGCATCCCTTCCCTCCAGCGTGTTGACTGCACCACACAGCTTGGTGTCGTTGGCAAACTTGCTGAGGGTGCACTCAATCCCGCTGTCCATGTCGCCAACATAGATGTTAAACAACACCCGTCCCAATACCGACCCCTGAGGAACGCCACTCATCACTGGTCTCCACTTGGACATCAATCCATTGACAGCAACTCTTTGAGTATGACCATCCAGCCAATTCCTTATCCACCGAGTGGTCCATCCGTCAAATCCATGTCTCTCCAATTGAGAGACAAGGATGTTGTGTGGGACAGTGTCAAATGCTTTACACAAGTCCAGGTAGATGATGTCCATTGCTCTTCCTTTATCCACCAGCACTGTAACCCCATCGTAGAAGGCCACCAAATTTGTCAGGCACAATTTGCCCTTAGTGAAGCCATGCTGGCTGTCACCAATCAGCTTATTTTCCATGTACCTTAGCATAGTTTCCAAGAGGATCCGCTCCATGATCTTGCTGGGCATAGAGGTGAGACTGACTGGCCTGTAGTTCCCCAGGTCTTCCTTTTTTCCCCTTTTAAAAAAGGGGGTTATGTTCCCCCTTTTCCAGTAGCAGTGGGAACTTCCCCAGACTGCCACGACTTCTCAAATATGATGGATAGTGGCTCAGCCACTTCATCCGCCAGTTCCCTTAGGACCCACAGATGCATCTCATCAGGTCCCATGGACTTGTGCACCTTCAGGTTCCTTAGATGGTCTCGAACCCAATCTTCTCCTACAGTGGGTGGTTGTTCATTCTCCCAGTCCCTGCCTTTGCCTTCTGTGACTTGGGCGATGTGGCTGGAGCACTTGCTGCTGAAGACTGAGGCAAAAAAGTCATTGAGTACCTCAGCCTTCTCTATATCCCGGGTAATCAGGTCTCCCGTTTCCTTCCAGAGAGGGCCCACATTTTCCCTAGTCTTCCTTTTATCATCAAGGTACCTACAGAAGCTTTTCTTGTTGCCCTTGACATCCCTGGCCAGATTTATTTCTATCAGGGCTTTAGCTTTCCTAACCTGATCCCTGGCGGCTCGGACAATTTCTCTGTATTCCTCCCAGGCTACCTGTCCTTGCTTCCACCCTCTGTAGGCTTCCTTTTTGTGTTTGAGTTTGTCCAGGAGCTCCTTGTTCATCCATGCAGGCCTCCTGGCTTTTTGCCTGACTTCCTCTTTGTTGGGATGCATCGCTCCTGAGCTTGGAGGAGGAGATCCTTGAATATTAACCAGCTTTCTTGGGCCCCTCTTCCCTCCAAGGCTGTATCCCATGGTACTCTCCCAAGCAGATCCCTGAGGAGGCCAAAGTCTGCTCTCCTGAAGTCCAGGGTAGCGAGCTTGCTGTGTGCCCTCCTCACTGCCCTAAGGATCTTGAACTCCACTATTTCATGGTCACTGCAGCCAAGGCTGCTGTTGAGCTTCACATTCCCCACCAGCCCCTCCTTGTTGGTGAGAACAAGGTCCAGCATAGCATCTCTCCTCACTGACTCCTCTACCACTTGGAGAAGGAAGTTGTCACCAACACATTCCAGGAACCTCCTGGATCGCTTATGCTCTGCTGTGTTGTCCCTCCAACAGATATCAGGGTGGCTGAAGTCCCCCATGAGGACCAGGGCTTGGGAACATGAGGCTGCTCCTATCTGTCTATAGAGGGCCTTACCTGCTCGGTCTTCCTGGTTGGGTGGCCTGTAGCAGACCCCCACTATAATGTCACCTCTCCCTGCCCTCCCTTTAATCCTGACCCATAAGCTCTCAGCTGACTCCTCATCCATCCCCAGGCGCAGCTCCATGCACTCCAGCTGGTCATTGACATAGAGGATGACACCCCCTCCTTGTCTCCCCTGCCTGCCCTTCCTAAAGAGCCTGTATCCTTCCATTCCAACACTCCAGTCATAGGAGACATCCCACCATGTTATGCAATGTAGTATTTCTGGGACAGAAGAAAGTTAACTTATGAAAATAAGGACAAGATTTCCTCAAAAGATTATATGTTTTCCATTTCTACAGATTGCAGGTTTTTTGCCACTGTTCCTGGTCCTTTGTGGAAAAAGGCTTTTTTTACTCTGTAGCTAATTTATACTTCTATTGTGCTACTGTTGCTCATAAAGCACAGATTAGTCAAATGAACATAATTTAATTAGAATTTGAATAAAAAATAAGTCTTTGAACAATTTTGGTTTCTTTGTAAAAAGAATCAAGGCTATAAGACAAACTGATCAATGTTTCTGTTTCGTAATTGTAATTATTTTGCATTACTGCTTTTCAGAAAGTTCTTTTTTATGACAGATTTTATAGCTGGGTTCATAAACTGTTTTAGGTTTTAAGGTACAGTGAGTTATAAATGGCAGTGGATAATTCTCATAGTATTAAAGGGCATTACTGGTGTACAGGAAAAGAACAAAAAAATTGTCTAGATTATGGTTATATAACTGTAACATCCTCCTAATGAACTTTCCATGGTATGAAATACAAGCAACTAGAGTTAAAAATGCCCTTGCCAGACTGCCAGTATATCTGAGCAACAACACCTTGTATTACTGTCTGAAAGTAGGTCATTACACTCACTATATCTGAAAGCAATCAATGCCTGTAAGCTCAAAAAAAAATAATTGTCATATGTTGCTTAGATATCAAAGAATATTTTACCTTTCAGCCTTTCCCAAGCTTATAATAAATTAAATCATATATTTTCAAAATGTCAGTGTTAAAATTGAGTTCTGTGAATATCTTCTATGCATTTGCCATCTGGGCATACTCTTTGCATTTGATTTCAATACATGGCAGCTGTGCAAACTGCACCAGAAAATAGTGGAACCAAAAAAGCGGGTTTCCTTCAAAGATAGAAGATTCAGTTACCATTCAGTGTGTGTTTCGATGAAGTATTTTGAATATTTCAATAAAGTGTTTTATTTATTTACATACATTTTATGTGCCAGAATTCCCTTCTGTGTTCCAAAGACTGAAGTTGGCATCCTTTGTATCAGCATCATCTGCAGCATTTTGGATGGGAGCAGGTTTTGGCTTTTCCTGAGGGTTATGCCAGGAGTAAGCAATGTTAAATTTAAGCAGGAGTTTGATAGACATCCTGTGGCAATAAGCCATATCAGTGTATATGCACCACCACTCTGTTGGGTGACACCTTGTCTGGACTCCACTGGTGCCTTCTGCCAGTGTCTGATTGCTGCCTTCTTCTGACCTACTCTTACCTTCCAGTTGATCTGTCAGTCTCCAGGAGTCTTCTACGGTTTCGTGTTTTTAATGAAAAATGGCATAATCTGTGTTTGAATCATATTATCTGGGCCGCGTACTTACCTCCCTGTGCCACAGTCTTTGGTAGAAGTACCTTCTGGTCCATTGACTGAAACAGCTATTTTTGAGTTGCTCATTCAAAAATATATCTTCCTAAGCCATTTTCTCCTTTGAAGCTTAACCAGTACAGGCCTGCTGAGTTCATACAATGGGATGAGTTGAGTGTCTTCCAACTACATTTCCAAGGGAATTTCACATGTTTAAATTACCTGTGTAAATGAAGAGGTCCCCTTCTCTCTCCTCCTGTGACTTTGTTTCAAAAATCATGTGTGAAAATATGACTGAATTATGACTACCTGAAAAGCAAATTAAAAGCAGGGGACTATTACAATAAGTCACAATTGTAACCAAATCTCTGATGATTAGGACTGAAGCATCCTACTTTAGACACACTGGTAACTATTCCATTCAATAAAATCAGAATACAAGCTTTAAAAAAAACCTGAAACACGTAGCTCCTTTTGAGAATACAACCTCAACTGTATAATCATATCATCTTTTTAATGGTTGAATGTCTAGCTTCCATGAGATCTCTTTTCTTTTTTTCTAAAATTGGAAGAGATGCCATTTGCTTTGCTGAAGCTTGCAGGCATGCTTGATGATGAGATTTTAATAGCGATCCATTTTTCTGCATAGGACATCTTTTAATAGTTCTGGCACTGGAAGAAGAACATTTCTCTTCTCTTTTTTCCCTTTGTGTGGAGAAGACGAATTAAAGAGTTCCTCTTTTCACAGAGCTCTGCTTTTATCCTCTACAACCCCACCATCAATACAGGGAACCGCTTCCTCCTTCATGCTTAGTGCTCCTGGGTCAGCCAGGGCTGTGTGGTATGTGATGGGCTAACCAGCAGCTCACTGGGACAGCAACAACCCAGGGCATGTGCTGTCACATTGCATGTTTATATAGATCAGGATCAGATTTGGTGTATCCTGTATTTACTGGCTAAAAAGTAACTGAAGCATAATGTGGTTTTATTTAATCCTAAAGTTTCAAAGAAATTGATAATTTAGTGTAATGAGACTAGAAATTGCCCAACTGAACTATCATTATAAAACTTTGATATTCAGGGACCAGCTCTTTAAGAAGTCTGGAAAGAACTCGTAATTACAGGAGATGAGGGCATCTGTAACCATATTATAATTATTTACTATAGGCCTTGCAAGGGAGAAAATAAATTATCAGTTATGCAATCCAGAAACTTTGTTCCAGTCAGGGAAATTGTCTCTTGACTCCTTAAAGATAGCTGTGATTTGTTTTAATCATGCTGTAACGTATAGCTGTACATTTCAGTAATATGTACTTATTAACCATCCTAGTGATCTACCTTGTACCTAACCAAATTTCAGCAAGAAAATATATCATGCACTCAACTGGTGTAGTAATACTCAACATGGCATACCACAGGGTCTTACATACAAACCCTGTATAGGCATCTCGGCTTCATTAGAATGTGTGCATTTGCTTATTTCATATCTAGGTTAAGATACATCACTTAGTTTCTTACTAACAACTGTGTATTTCTGACAGCATATATGACCATCTTCTAGAGTTAAAGCAAGTGAGTGTCATTATCTCAGTTACGTGGTTCAACTTGATAACATTTTATTATATGCAATATTGCGTTTTCCTATTCGATTGCTCCTTAACTAATAAACTCCAGCAGCTTGTTCTGCCCTTACGAGAAATATGTTCAAATCATAAGTGTCATTATGGATATATTACGGCCAAGACAGTTTATTTAAATACATAACGTATTTACTCTAAACAATCAGATACCTCTGAAATGTCCTTAAATGACAGTTTTGAAAAGTGGAAATCTATCTCCATTTTTCTAAGGAAATAGAAAATTATGTATATGAACTCGTGTATTTGCTGAAGTCAAATTGAAGGTATCAACACTGGATATATGCCTAAGTATACAAAGTGAGGATTTAGTCTAAAGCATATATGTGTAACCATCTGAGGCCTCAGTTGCCTTTAATACTGCTTTCAGTATTTTCCTTTTTTTTTAACTACAAATTACCAAAGTTATCTGGAAATGAAAAGTTGCTACAAGCGTTATTTTAAAACTCCAACTTTAAATGCAGCGTAGAAAATTTGCTGCCAGTGTAAATTTAATCTTTATTACTAAGCAGTGAGTGCTAGGTCATACAATAGAAAGGGAGGATTGTGTAGATAGGCAATATAGCGAAGGGTAAATAGTGTACTCTGAGCTACCTTTTTTTCTTTTTCCTTTCTGGGTAAATATGCTTTTTGACTTTAATATTAAATGTATCGGTCTTTCCTCCATGAAACAATTCTTTATTAGCTAAGCTGTTGTATCTGCTTCATTGTGAAATCCCTACACGAGTGGAAAAAAAGTAATGCTTCTGCTTTAGCATGAAGGCAGATGGTTGTCTATTACCGTAAAGTTCATAGCGTTAGGTTTGGAATATCACTGTCTTACATGTGCAAAGAAAGTATGTCCCTGACTGTTAATTATAAGATTAACATTTCTAAAGTCTCCAAAATTTTTAGTATTCTGTAAAAGTTTTATAAATTGTTCAATAAAAAGAATATTTAAATGTCGTGTGTTAAAAACAGGAAATCTGTTTAATATGTTGCCTGTGTATATTCTGTACGTTACTTAAAGGTCAACTCCTTTGACAAAGCTGCAAAACCACAAGTAGAATGGAAGACTGTTACAGGCATTTATCTTGCAACAGTCCCACCTGGAGATTTTGCTACATTTGTTCCCTGGGATACACTTGTTGAATTCCTGATTTGTTGAACAATACTTGATAATATCACCCTGAACATTAGAGATTTCTTTTACTAGCAGCTTTTCTAGGCATTGTTCCTAACTTAACATTGTTCCTAACATAACATTTCTAACTCGTGTCATTGACTAGTATCATTCATCTCTGACAAATTTTGTTTGTCTTTATGTATTTGGTTTTGAAAAGAAATGTAATTAGTCTAACTTCTGTGATTTCAGCCATATTTAGAAGCATACAATCCCATGTTTCCAGTAGGTCAAAGATCTATTTATCTCTTTAATAATGTTTATACTGTGTATGTAAGATTTCAAAGAAGTCTGTGACAATTTCCATCAAAAAGAAGGATGAGGAAGTGGGAATCATATAAAGAGGTGTGGGTGAGGAAGGGCAACCGTGCATTCATCTCCACATTCAAGTCTCACTTTGAGGTACCCAGAAAGAAAAACAGGATATTGTTGCGCCATATCCTCCGTTTTTCTAGAATTCAAGTGTTCTTTCACCCATTTTGTCCTCCCTCAAAATGATTCATAACTTTGTAGGACTCTGAGAGCAGAAAAAAATAATGCGTGTAGAGATATGTATAAACTTCAGTAAGTAATTTGATGTCATAAACCAGAGCCAATGTCTAAACTCATGAGATACCTGCTGATTTCCCACAAAATGCATTTATTTGTGTAAGTAAAACTTTCACATGAACTAGCTTTTGGGCTAGATTTGAAAAAAGAACTAAGTTTTCCCTTCAGCTTTAGAATGTTTTATTAGAGACTGACTTTAAAAATTAAGAACACAGTAGGCTAGTTAAGAACAAACAAAGATTTAGCCAGAAGTTAAATGACTTTATATATTGGCCTTGATACACTAGTTGCCATTATAGCAATTTTAAAGTTGTGTTCAGAAAATAGCTAGCTATTCCCATAGAGTTTATTTGATACAATAAAATTCAATGGAAGTGCTATTTTGGTGAGCAACGCAAAAAGGGATTATCTAAATTAACTTTAATGTTCTTCTCTGCACTTTCAGTCATGGATATAATCTTGCACTTTGATATGAGACTAAGCAAACCTTGTGAAGGGTAACTTGTTAACATTTCATAATATCTTGCTGCCCTGTGTCTGGAAGTAGTCACATGGTGATACAGTGAGAGAGGAAACAATAAAAAGTTTTTTGTCACCTCCATGATTTTGATTTTTTAGTAAGAGATTTTATCAGAATTTAAAGTACAATTGAAAAGCAGTACTTTATATATAAACTAGAGGTTTGTATCTATTTATTGTATCTTCTCTTTAAATGTCATGGGTTAAAATCTGATCTTAGCTACACAAGTTATCACTTCCAGTGGTGTAGGTGGAAGATGCAGGTATAGCTGAAGACAGTGATGAACTCATTCTGGTAAGTTTAATGCGTTGATCAAGGACTCAAAGAGTTCTCCTGGCCAGATCAACTCCCAGATGCTGTACAAAGCTTTTTGCAATTTTTTTCTCCTTGCTCAGCTCTTGGTCTCTTTTTAATTTTGCTTTCCTCAAGATAAGACCAACTCTTTTGTCACCAGGTTTATAGAATTATCCTATGTCATTTACACTGCCAATATTTAAGCATTTTGCTCCTCAGGTACCCCTTTCTGGTTTTGAGAAAAAATCTTCTGAACTCAACTTCCTAAGTTGCATGGTTTTGAGGGATTTGTGTCAATAAAATAAAATTATTGTAACTGCAGATTTTTTAATTGATCAAAATAATATTTTAATTTCTGATCATCAGTTTAACTTTTAAATAAGTATTTTATGTAATTTAGAAAATATAACAGCATGTATCTTACAATATGATGTCATGCAAAAGCTTTTAGAAACGAGCCTATTCATGGATGAATATGGAGATCATCACTGAAGCCAGAGATTAGTGTCTCCTGTATGTAACCACTGATATAGAATCATAGAATCGATTAGGTTGGAAAAGACCTTTAAGATTATTGAGTCCGACCGTTAACCTAACACTGCCAAGTCCACCACTAAACCACGTCCCTAAGCACCACATCTACCACATCATATGTAAACTAACCATCACGTTTCGTCGGTGAGGCTCAGCCTGCAGCTTCTTGGCACATTGCATGTTGCATTTGTGTTACATGGAAGCATTTTTCAAAGCAAATGACTCTGGTTCCTGAAAAGAGATAGCCTGTGCTTCTTGAGGGCAAACTACCAGTTTGATCCAGCATTGATTTTTCAAACTAGTGCACTGACAAATTGTTGTCTACATTTGTGGTCCTACGTAATAGCTCGGAGTTTCTGACTGAAATACATGGTTAATAATTGCAGTACAGTCTTGTTTTATGGGGCTTTCAAATATTTCTGCCTACCTCTTCTTGGAAATAGCCCTGTTCCTAGAACCTTGTGTAACTGGCGTAGTGGTCAGTCCTGGTGCTTGCCCATTATAAAAGAAACTTTGATATATAAGATAGATATAAGAACTTCTCTTTTTTACTATTATTAGAAACTCTCATCAATTTCATGTTGCAGTTCTGTGTAGAAGCACATCATGATATCACCAATGTGAAACGATTTCTTTCATTATTAACAGAAGATAGAAGGAATTAGCATGCTCCAGATTTAGTACTGGGACATGCAAAAGGGGCTTCCTTGGTGTTCCCCAGAAGACAGAGAGAGAAAGCAGTTGTCTTTGTAGGACTGTAGTTTCAGTGGACTGTGAAAAGTTCTATTTGCCATAATTTTTTTAAAAATGCACGTTTTGGGTAGTTTTGTTAAGTACTGCAGCCATGAGAAGGGAAGTGAGGAAAAGAAGCAAAACAGGCAGTGGATATCAGTAATACTGTCTCAGGTAGCATATGCGAACCCATATCATGTGATTGGGACTCTTTTCATCCCTATGAAAAGTAACAAGTAAGATACCATCACTTGATTTCAAATAATGTGTCCATGAGGGTTACTGATGATACCAGGTACACCCACATATGTATTTATATGCAGAGATGTTGTCCTGGTTTCGGCTAGGACAGAGTTAATTTTCTTCCTAGTAGCTGGTATAGTGCTGTGTTTTGGATTTAGTAGGAGAATAATGTTGATAACACACTGATGGTTTTAGTTGTTGCTAAGTAGTGGTTATACTAAGTCAAGGATTTTTCAGCTTCTCGTGCCCAGCCAGCAAGAAGGCTGGAGGGGCACAAGAAGCTGGGAGGGGACACCGCCAGGACAGCTGACCCAAACTGGCCAAAGAGCTATTCCATACCATATGACATCATGCCCAGGATATAAACTGGGGGAGCTGGCTGGGAGGGGGGATCGCGGCACGGGAACTAACTGGGCATCGGTCAACGAGTGGTGAGCAATTGCATTGTGCACCACTTGCTTTGTATAGTTTAGTTCTTTTAGTATTGCTATTGTCATATTATTATTATTATCATTATCATTGTTTTTCATTCCTTTCTGTCCTATTAAACTGTCTTTATCTCAACTCACGAGGTTTTTTTCCTGATTCTCTCCCCCATCCCAGGGGTGGGGGGACAGTGAGCGAGTGGCTGCGTGGTGCTTAGCTGCCGGCTGGGGTTAAACCACAACAGATGTACGCACAACTTCAGTCAAAGGAGCTGTTTTACATGGTAGTAAAAAGGAATAAATATTTGATTTGCTTATGTGAGACTGCAGGTTTTGTGAGCAGAAGCATTTGAAAGCTCTTTCATTACTTTTCAAAGAAGCAGACAAAAATATTAATGTTGTGGAACTTCATTATCACATTTGGAAGGATTAAATACCTATGCATGTCCTCTTAACTGCTTCTCAACCTTAGAAGTCTCCAAAATGATGACGTAGATTTGAGAAACCTGGATGAACAGAAATAGTTTATGCAATTTCTGCTTTAAGTATTGCCACTGATAACAAGTGTGTTTTAAATGAAGAAATGGTACGTTCTGTTAGTGTGAGCAGAATCTACAAGCCATACTAAAAAGGATTTCTGATAAAAAGCAAAATTCTGAAGGTTATGCTAATAATAATATTTTATGTTTGGGGAGTTGTTTTTATGCCTACAACAAAATGAAATTTGTAGATAGACTGTAATTTTAAAAAAATACAGTTTAGACATCTTTCCATTGATTTAGATTTTAGTAACTTTTTAGCTTAGTAGTCAAATTTGTAACTTCTTTGTAAGCAAGCAAGTGAAAAAACCAGCCACCTTTTAAACATACTTGGTTTAGTAATAATTAACTTTTTTCAAAATACTAATAAATTTCCCCATCCATGTTGGTCTTTTTAGACCATGTCTAACAAATTTTAGATTCACTTAAACCAAATGCTGATCCATAGCTGGGAAATGACTCATATATTTCATCCCTCAAGGGATCCATTTGAAGCTAGAGCCAAATAAATGTGATCTCACTCAGTGTTTGGAGACACGGTTTCATATTTTTTCTAGTATTTTTTGTTTTATTATAATTCTGTGTTAAGTAAGTCAGCAAGACTAGTCTTAGAGTTCCTAACTAGAGAAGAAGTTTCTGTCTTTGAACATTTGTCACTTAATTTATATACGTTTAGAAGAGCCATTCTTTATTCTCGATTAAGTGTTCATTAATTACAGTTAGCAGTGAACTTTAACTGACAGCTAACCAGAATAAAAAATTTAAAAGGATATTGTTTAATCCCTTGCATTGAAAGATACCAAGGAAGAAAGCTGGAAAGATGTTGGGAGTTGGAGGGGATAACGGTACTGATATTTTCTACCTCTTTTTCTCCCAGTTTGTATATTGGCCATCTCTGGTGCTGTGAAACAACTGTACCTATAACTGCAGGGAAGAACATTTTGATAATGTAGAAGAGATGGTCCTTTTAAGGCAGGAATAAGAGAGAACATTTTTGCTTTCCTCACCCCTGCCTACTGGAACGCTTATTTCTTCTAATTTTTTAAAGATCAACAATGCAGACACTATTTCAGCTGTCACAACATACAGCTAATACAACAGCCAGGAGCCAGTCATAGAGATCCAGGTATCATAAATAAATAAACAATCAGGGAATATCTGTACTGCAAGTAATAAATTGTTTTATTCCCCAGATCCTTCTTGTGCAGGAAACCAGACTCAGTTATGTTTAGAAAGACGTTTTATTCCAAACTCATTCTATCCCATTGAAGTCCAGAGAAATATTTCCTTTAAAAGCTGGTCTCCTTTTCTTTCATGGAATTTCAGTTCTGTAGACATTGTTACTGGCGTTATTTAAGCTCTGTATCCTCCCCACACCTCATTTCTCTTCTTTTTTTCATCTGAAACAAATTGACCAACAGAAGAAAGGTAGCCAGGTAGGATGGATTTTCCCTTCCTGAAGCTCTGACAAAGTTTTTTTCTCTATTGTTACCTTTTATTGTCTTCCTACCACCTTTGCACTTTTGACAAATGCAAGTTACACCATCATGCACAGAATTTGTATGGGTTTGAACAAGTGTAGAGTGAGAGGGGAACAAATCCAGTTGCACATTATCTGCACAGTCATCTGGATTTAGCATATCGTCCCTCCTTTTTTTCCTTCTTAGTTCACAAAATTATGAAGAAGTTTTTGAAAGTGTCTAAAATATCTCCAATCTGATGCCATCTTGTTTTATCAGTTACTACATATCAGGGTTTTATTTGCTGTGGGTTAATTTGCTGAAGTGTTTTTTAAATTGAAGGAAAACAGGATTTTGAGGGAAGAGCAGCGGGGTTCACAAAGAAGTGGTGAAGTAATTTTCGACTAATCCATCTGCCCTCCTGAACACTTCTGTAGAATTTTACCACCTCAAAAGCAAGTGTCAATGTAACTGAGCTTTAATACAATTTAATAGTACATTTTCATCTAATTTAAAAATTATGTCCCAGATCTAGTAGAGTGTGTAAGCTTTACATGTATTTAACTGCAAGAGTGTAAGAAATCTCTGTGATTCATGTACTGAATGTTAAGGATGCAGATATTCTGCTACATCAGAACCTGAATTAGGATCCATCCCACTCCTAGTTTGGTCATATATGTAGCTTATCAGTTTAAAACAACCTACATCTCAAACCTGTCTAGAGGACTTCTTGAAATTGTAAAGGAATGTGGCAGTTTTCTATGATTATTAAGACAACACTAAAAACTTGATTTAATGACAGCTTATGATATACCTTAGTTACACCTAGAGGGAAGAAGACAAGAAAGAAAGAGCTTGTTGAGATAGAGAAAGAGCTTTTTAAAGCGCCAACGACTCTAACAACTGATATTCTAGTCTCTGTAAAACTCTTTACCGTTCCAACTGCCACTTACCCCCAAACCATGATCTTCAGGACAGCTATAGGGTCTATTGCTATAGGGTATACTATAGAGTTACAGGGCTTTATTACTGAACAGAGAGTTGACATATATTTCACAAGGTTGTTTGAGGAAAGAACATTATGGTGCCTGTTGGGCATTAGTTGCTTTGAAAGATTCCTGGGAAACAGTTAATAGTGAGAGAAACATTTTAAATAGTTGTCAATTTGCTAGTACATTTTCCATTTTATGGTTGGACTCAATAAGCTTAAAGGTCTTTTCCAACCTAAATGATTCTATGATTCTATTCTATGATTCTATGATTTTGTATTCACATCCATTCACATCCAGTCATGGACTATTTAAAATAATGAAGTATTGTTTTTAAGTATTGTTTAAAGATTTTTTATTTTTTCATTTGGATGTTATTAAAAATGAGATGGCTGTAGGATTTTGTTATAAAGGTTTGCATAGATCAGCACTTTTTCAGAAGTTATCCTTTTATTTCTGGGAAAAACCGTTGATAAAAGCAGTAGAGACCTCTTGGTCTCCTCATTGTCGTGGTTTAACCCCAGCCAGCAACTAAGTACCACGCAGCTGCTTCCCCCTCCCCCCTCCCCCCTCCCCCCTCCCAGTGGGGTGGGGAGGAGGAAAAGAAAAAAAAAAAAGAAAAACTTGTGGGTTGAGATAAGAACAGTTTAATAACTAAAGTAAAATAAAATACACTACTAACTAATAATAATAATAATAATAATAATAATAATGAAAATGAAAAGGAATACAACAAAAAAAAAGAAATAACACCCAAGAAAAGACGAGTGATGCACAATGCAATTGCTCACCACCCCCTGACCAATGCCCCAGCAGCAATCCGCCCCTCCCGGCCAACTCCCCCCAGTTTATGCACTGGGCATGAAGTTCTATGGTATGGAATACCCCTTTGGCCAGTTCGGGTCAGCTGCCCCGGCTCTGCTCCCTCCCAGCTTCTTGCACACCTGCTTGCTGGCAGAGCATGGGAAACTGAAAAGTCCTTGGCTTAAGATAAGCGCTACTTAGCAACAACTAAAACATCGGAGTGTTATCAACATCATTCTCACACTAAATCCAAAACCCAGCACTGTACCAGCTACTAAGAAGAGAGTTAACTCTGTCCCAGCCGAAACCAGGACGCTCATGTAGATCAGACCTGTGAAATTTTGGCATTTCTAGCATTAGGCGTCTGAATCACTATTTCTTCGATGTGGGTGAAAGTTTTCTTGTAATGGTAATCTTTAGGAGAATTTAAACAGTTTGATAACAAACACTATTTTGGACAAGAACAGATAACAGAAAATGAAATAATGGCGAGTTTAGAATTTGTGGGGAACAAGCTTTCTTCCCTTCATTTTCCGCTTGAAAATGTTGGTATAAAAATTGATTGTTTCTAAAGCTTGTAACCTATTCAGCTGCTAATCTGCCAGCTCCTTCGAGTAATTTTTCATTCAAAGATAACCATTGTTGCATAGGTGACAAATACTTGCTTTTTTTCTTCCTTTACTTCTCCATTTATGGCACTTTCTGGAA
Organism: Gymnogyps californianus; assembly: GCF_018139145.2. Taxonomy (NCBI): domain Eukaryota; kingdom Metazoa; phylum Chordata; class Aves; order Accipitriformes; family Cathartidae; genus Gymnogyps; species Gymnogyps californianus. Next base: position 98,385,981 of record NC_059473.1, read on the forward strand.
ACATCTTCTTTCAGCAACAGCTGAATTGCTGCCATTTGTTCTGTTGGTGCTAATTTGCTGATAATCAAGTCATCTGCGGAAATGTTATGTGTCTCCCCAGGCAGTATGGCAATGCTTATTTTCTGAGCTTGACTCATTTACGTTCTTCCACAGGAAATACCATGTAATAAAGCTGGTGAAGTATTAAATAATGTCTTTGAGCTTTATTATGTAGCCTGTAAGAAAGAGACATAGAAGACTGGATTTCCTTTATAGCACAGAATAAATAGTAGTTAGTTAGGCCTTTTACCAATGGAATCACCTGTGTTACCGAGATAGGAAGACGGTACATTGTGCTACCTTGAAATTTTGATTTCAAGAATGCTGCGATTAAAAACAGAAGGGTTGTTTCATTCCTGGATACAAAGGTGTGCAGCTGCTGGTCCGCTTCCAGACCACTCTCAGGAGCTTCAGCTAGCTGAGAGTGTGAAGCAAACATCAGGATTCTCTAGGGACCTCACTAAAGCATCCTGCTCGGGGACATGCTGAATGGCAGACTCTTTTGTGTCACCTCCCAAAGCGAGTGTTCATTTTGGGAGGACACTGGCTACTTACATGATGTGGTTACAGAGGAAATGGCTTTGCTGGGTGGACAGCCACTGTCTGGAGAGTTTCCTGGCCTAAGCATAAAACTCTGACTTAAGCATGAAATTATTTCTAATTAATTATTTCTTAATTATTTCTAATTAAGAGTGCCTGACACGTTCCTTTTCATGCATCTTCATGGAGCACTGGTGTTTGTGTTTACATAAAATCTCAAACTATTGTTGTTTAAAGGGGAGGAATATTTACGATATAAATGTTAAGAAGTCACTGTTTTGAGGCTCCTCAAAGCAGCAAACCTCCCTTCGACGAAAAGAAGTCAGCTTCTCTTATATAATATAAAAAGCCAGTTTTTCTTCCCACCATTGTAGCTTCTTTACATTTTTGTAATAACAGTTTGTGGTCATAAAATGTGCATTTAATTATATAGCAAAAACATTTTAGCTACTCAGGAAATTCAGGATTCGAAAGGTGAATTTCCTAGTAGCACAGTATACTTATATACTTACATTCTACATGCATGTAGATCAGTTCTATGCAGAATATGTGGGAGGTTTGAAAGCTTGGGAGCATGTAGAGTCCCCTGTGTTTCAGTGGAATTAGTGAAAACACTGAATAACATCATCAAACAAAGCACAGAGTTGGGGCATTGCCCAAACAGAAATTCAAATTACTGTCAGATTCCTACTTTCTGTTAGATTCATATTTAAGACAGGAAACTGCATAAATGAAAACAATTTTCCTACGTGAATTGTATTGCCCTGTATCACGAGTTTTCTTTAATGAATTCTTTAGCCCTATAAAAGACAAAATAAAACCACTGTTTTATAAATAAATAATAAAACCCTCTTGCATATTGAATACAATGGAAAATATGCAAATATGGGAAATAAAACCAAGAAAATAAAGGCAAGCATCCTATTAGCCTCTACCAATCATAATGGTAAACTATAGATTCATCTGACTTCCAAAAATATTTTCCAACACATGACATTATTCTTAATACTATCTTATGGAAATAATCATAGCTGTAGTGACTGTTTCTTTTTGTTCATATGAACTGGTGAACTTCAGCAAAATAAAGAGCATAAATCAACCAAAAATTTATATGAGTAAAATATCTACGATGTGGTAAAATACAGCATTTAAAGTTCCTTGTAGAGTTTAACAGCAGAAGCCTAGTCCTTGTTGGACAACTGCCTCTTCACATACATTTTCTCATATAGCAGGGAGTATGTTACTGGTTTGGGTTTTTTGCAGCACAGTTGCAAAACAGAAAAGGTTTATCACTGCAGGTTTGTCTGAGGTTTAAATTATGGACTTGTTATTTTAATAGCAAAAGAACCCCATAAGATGGGAGTATTCCTACTAAATACGTGTGTACTTCATTAAATGTCTTGTTAAGAGCATAGTAGAATCAGTATGTAACCCTCTTTGTTCCTGGAGATTCTTATATAGGAGTTTTATAGGAACTCCTTTTAAGTTAATTTTGCTCTTGATAGAAAAGCATTTTAAATCACTCATAAAAATATTAATGCATAGAAAAGGTGCAGGAAATCAAGGATTTCTATGCATTAAAAAAATCAAGGATGAAGGGATATTTCATTCATTGCTCTTTGAAATCCAGCAGAGTGCATAAATCTCTTCCTTTAAAGATGAATCCAGACAGAGTCAAGACAGAAAATGATAAGATGAAATTCAGTTCTCGATGATCAGAATGAGTCTCCCATTTTTTGACATTTCTGGAGACCAACCTGGGTACAGTTGAGAACAAAGGGAAGAATGTCAGCCCAGATTTAAAGCCTGAACATTTCCATGAATAATCGAGATGCTGATGCTTGAGGGTCTGAAATTTATCCAGAGATGCTGGGGAAGCAAAAGATTTAAAAGGAACAGGAACAATAAATTTTGCCAAAACAGAACATTGTGATCGAAAATACTGGCTCAAAATATGTTTGATGCAAGGGTCACCCTTGCTTTTTTTTGTTTTGTTTGTAAAACAACAAAGAGTTAGTTTCACGGGGATTTAAGTACATTAACAAGGTGATTAAGCCTTTGTTCTCTGTTAGATATGTGTGGTGGGTTGACCCTGGCTAGATGCCAGGTGCCCACCAAAGCTGCTCTATCACCCCCCTCCTCAGCTGGACAGGGGAGACAAAATATAACGAAAGGCTTGTGGGTCAAGAGAAGGACAGGGAGAGATCACTCAGCAGTTACTGTCACGGGCAAAACAGACTTGACTTGGAGTAAAAAAAAAAATTAATTTAATTTATTACCAGTCAAATCAGAGAAGGATAATGAGAAATAAAACCAAATCTTAAAAACACCTTCCCCCCACCCCTCCCTTCTTCCCAGGTTTAACTTTGCTCCCGATTTTCTCTACCTCCTCCCCCCTCAGTGGTGCAGGGGGATGGGGAATGGGGGTTGTGGTCAGTTCATCACACGTTGTTTCTGCCGCTCCTTCCTCCTCAGGGGGAGGACTCCTCACACTCTTCCCCTGCTCCAGCGTGGGGTCCCTCCCACAGGAGACAGTCCTTCACGAACTTCTCCAACATGAGTCCTTCCCACGGGCTACAGTTCTTCACAAACTGCTCCAGCATGGGTCCCATCCACGGGGTGCAGTCCTTCAGGAACAGACTGCTCCAGCATGGGTCCCCCGTGGGGTCACAAGTCCTGCCAGCAAACCTGCTCCAGCGCGGGCTTCCCACGGGGTCACAGCCTCCCTCAGGCATCCACCTGCTCTGGCGTGGGGTCCTCCACAGGCTGCAGGTGGATATCTGCTCCTCCGTTCACATCCATGGTCTGTAGGGGGACAGCCTGCCTCACCATGGTCTTCCCCACGGGCTGCAGGGGAATCTCTGCTCCGGCGCCTGGAGCACCTCCTCCCCCTCCTTCTTCCCTGACCTTGGTGTCTGCAGAGGTGTTCCTCTCACATATTCTCACTCCTCTCTCTGGCTGCAATTGCTGTTGCGCAGGTTTTATTTCCCCTTCTATAATATGTTATCACAGAGGTGCTGCCACCGTCGCTGATGGGCTCGGCCTTGGCCAGCGGCGGGTCCGTCTTGGAGCTGGCTGGCATTGGCTCTATCGGACATGGGGGAAGCTTCTAGCAGCTTCTCACAGAAGCAACCCCTGTAGCCCCCCCCCCAAAATCTTGCCACGCAAACCCAATACAATATGCTAAAAAGTTGTTGATATTTAAGGAAAGGAGGGGGGAACAGGATAAAGAAACTACTACTGTGTCACTTAACAGCAGGCAGGACGGATTTCTGAGGTTGTGTGATAGGGCAGCTCAACACTGAAAATATTCTTGAAATACTGATCTAGAAAAGCAAAATGAAATGAGGAGTTATAAAGCAAAGTATTCATTGGCATTATACTTAATCCAGCTGAAGGTATCTTACAAGAATAAAGAAAAAAATCTTGGACACAGAGAATGCTAATAAAACCTCAGAACTATCTGAGGAAGGAAACTAACGTTTTATAATTGACATTTGCACAAACTCTTTCAGCTTGTGGTGTTATCATCTTATCTCATTGCAGAGGTAGTCTACTACTTTGTTGCTGTTAAAATGAGGTTTCAGCAGGGACCTTACCAACCCCTGCATTTGTCTGCATTTTCTGTTACCTCTGGAAATACATCATACGTTTTCTGCATTTCCAGAAGAGAGGTGTTCTTCATTCTTTCTTCTGGCTCCAGTAGTGGTACATTGAAATCCTGCTGAGTTGTTACAGTTTCAGAAGCAGTAGATTAATACTACACTATTATATTGCTGTTTCTTATTTTTCACATAAATAACTTGCCAAAAGTATATAGGACTCTAACTCTATGAGTAATGGTGAAGCTTACTCGTAATAATCAATAAGGCTTAGTCATTGTGCATGACATTAGGATTTTTATAAGTTCTGGCAACATCTTCATTTATCTATGCCATGATTTTTTGCTCATAACATGGCTATTTTCTTTCTCTGCTTTAAAAGGTGCTCTCCTAACAAAAAGTGTCTTCCTCCTTAACATTTGATTCATGAGTCTTTAAAAGAAGATATAATCAGATGATATCTGCCCACAAAAAAAAAAAAAAAGTGAAGGAGAAAAATGTTGAAGGCATCTATGGAAATACTGTAAAATGTCATTAAAACTGATCAATACTGTTTCTTCTTTTCTTTCTTAATGTTATGTTACAGACCACGCAATATTGATATTATGTCCTTATTTCTTTTCTGGCTTTGTTTCCCCAAATAGTAATAAACTGGTTATATGCTATTGTGTATATGTGTATAATACACAAAAGGCATATAGAAACACTATATTTCAACTTCATAATAGTTTTGTCTCTTTTCCTGTCACCTTTTTTCATTTGTTTATTCTCCCTTTTTTTGTTGTAGCTGTTACAGTCCTTTGCGACTTGCCAAACCCCCCCAGTGCAGTGTGAACAGAACAGAAGAAGACTGACTCTGCACCTCCTTTTTTATGAGCCACAGTATAAGGATAGGGACATTTTTAACATCTCCTTGCATTTGACAATTTCTTTGTCACTCTTACATGCATGACAGTCTGTCAAAAAGAAGGGAGACCTGGTCTGAGGGTTTTCAATCCTTGCTCAGGTGGAAGGTGATGTCTTCTGTCTGGTGCCTGCCCACCGTTACAAACTTGCATTACTCTTTTTGTAGTCCAGTTATGTGGAAAACATTTCCGATTTTACAGATACAGCAAAGCATATGCGAGTATGTTGTGTATCAGCTACAATACCGCTCTGTGAGGCAGTCTGAGCCATGTAGCAGTTGCTCAGCTTGCTCACCTAGAACAGTGTCTGTTTGAACTAATCTGCTCATTTCACAGGAGTCAGCAGGAGATGCAGTTCTGTGGTAAAGACATTCATGGTGGTTGTGGTTAAAGGTGGTTGTGGTGGCCCCTGTGGTGGGGAGGTCAGGTCGGTAGAACTGTTGTGTACCACATCCCATTTAATAGAGAATATGGGTGAGACAAGAAGTGAGGTTCTTTACTGCTGATGTTTTTACTAAATGCTTAGTGGAAAAAATACTTCTACGTAAAATACTCCTTCAGTTTTCTCATTGCTTTTGTATACTATCTGCACACACTTAGTGTGCTTTGTGGTTATCTATAAATGATGATGACAATAACTTTGAAAATGAGATAATAGTTACTAAACAAAATCAGAATTCAATTATCTCTTGGTATTATCTCTTGATAGAAATCTGGATACAATTCTAAAACTAGTCATATTTAGTCCAACCAAGTCCAGCTTAGACTTTTTTTCTTAAAAGAACATGAATGTTTCCCTATTGTCATCACTGAATAAAGACTGAGCTATGAACTTTCTTCCTTTCTTCCTTTTTTTTTGGGGGGGGGGGGGAGAGCAGAGGGATCTTTATTTTTGTTGCTTCCATTTATATTTTGTATGATATCATTCAAATTTTTTATTCTGGCAGAAAACAGAAGACTTTGTAGTATACTGAAGGTATGGCAGCATAACAAATAATTACTCAGAAGACTAATGGTGAAAGCAAAAACTGAGAAAAGGTTAACCTTCAAATATCTTCATAATGTTTGTAAATATCAATATTGTTTCTTTTGCCCTTAATGTTTTTGGACAACAGCATGTGTAGAATAAAACCAGTAAGTTTTCCAATCAATACTTCCCTGTGTAGTGTTGTGAGGTCCTTATTTACTTCCTTTTCTAATCCTGGGGTGTCTGATCATTCAGATCAGCTGCTTTCAAAAGCTAATATAATATCATAAAGAGCATGAGGCTCAACTGAATTAGCAGCCATTGTGATCTTCAAAATTAACAAAATGTGGTTGAAATTTTGTTAACATATTTGTCACCTAAAGAGAAAATGTTAGGAAATGATTGGAGAATTTGAATAAAAAGCTGAATAACTTCACTGCTATTAGCCAGAGGTTATTTCAGAAAGTATATCCAAATACTTGCGTTACGATTTGACATTAGTAATTACTGTGCTTTACTCATCCTATCTTTGACCACAAAACCTGTGGCCTGTGCTTTGTGTTTTTCTACTGGTTCTATAAGCCCTTCTCTTCAAATCTGCAGTAGCTTGTTGCTTATTTTCACTGCTTTTGTGACCACTGGACCATCACATATATGATACACCAGAGAACAGAATCCACCACCCAGCTTAGCTTGGTGCTCTGCACATCACATCACATCTACAATAAGAATAAAGGAAAGGGGGAAAGGATTTAGGGAGGAAGAATAATACATATATTCTGAGATGGCCTGAATCACTCTAGTGAGACCACAGAAATGGTTTTCTTTGGCTATACGTAGCGGATTATAAAACTGAATTAAATGTAGCAAAGAAGAAAACCCTCACCGAGGTGGAGCATAGAGAGAGATTAGTTTCCAGAGAGTTTGACTTGAAAGAGATATGTTTTGGAGAAAGATGATATCATGTAGCTTTGCAGAATTAGTTTCCTGGAGCCAACTACTCAGTTGTTCCATGGTAACAGTAGAAGAGGTACTTGCACAGACAATGTTCAGTGTAAGGGAAGAAATAACAAAGCCAAATATACTGAAAGAAAAGGAAAATAGACTGTCACAAATCAAAGAATGTGACTGTTTCTCAGTCAACACAGAGTGTGTTTGAGGAAAGAAAGAACAATCAGATAAGGAAGTGAAAAGAGCATTGCTGCCTCCACCCCCAAGTAAACCTACAATAATTGAGTAGAGCAAAAGCCTATTCCTGGGAGTAGCTTAGGGAGAGTGCTTCAGGACACTAGAAGCAGCTCCATGCATGCTCTGCAAGAAACTGCTTTTCCAGTTACTGATGTATTTTTGTCTATTGTAGTCTGACAAGTTCAGTGCTTGATAGAGAAACTGTTATTATTAAATAGCATAGGAGACTAAAAATCAAGCTCTCCTATATTCTTGAATTAGCCTCAGACTCACTGTATGACCTTGGACTTTTGTTCCCTCACTGCAATTCTTGCTGCACATTCTTCTGTAGTTTTTGTGGGATCATAATTATGTAATTCTGCTTGCCAAGTGATAATTCACTCTTCCGTTCTTTATCTAGATGTTTTTTAAGATTTCCAGGGCTGCCTCAAGGAGGTCCTTATTTACTTCCTTTTCTGATCAAGGGATGTCTGATAATTCAGATCAGGTACCTTTGAAAGCTAATATAGTACCATAAAGAGCATGAGGCTCAATGAATTAGCAGGTACTGTAATCTGTCAGGTTTCACGTATTAAATGAAATATATCTGACAGCAATCATGTCCCACAAAGGTAAATCCCCAAACCATTTTTTCTGCCAAGGATCAGCAGACCACCCAGAGAGGCTGTGTTTTCATAGCCTGAACCAACTGTCCTTGACTCAGTACAGGACAGTCAGCACAGACAAACTCATTCTCATGAGAATGCTTGGGAATAGAAACCTTAGATTGTGGATGCAGATATTTCTGATCAACAGTTTTAAATCCACTGCCCAGTATTTAAGACCAACCACAGATACTCCATGTGTTTTCAAGGATCCTATTCACTATATGTTTTCACAGAACACAACCCTTTTATCAGTGATTTTTCTTCTTCTTTCTTTTCCCAGAAGAAAGTTTCTTTCCTTAAGGGAAAGCTTACTTGGATTGGAAAACTCAACACATTAATGCGCAAAAGAAACTGGAGGATTCATTTGCACTGAATGATTTTAAAATATGTATTTTTCTATATCAGTACTACCAATGTACATCAAGTATCCATAATTCATTCTTGGCAGCAAATCCTATTTGTTATTAATAAAAAATATGCTTGTCAGTTTAGTAATTACATACAGGCAATTTCCTTCAGTTTTAATGGAATCTGTTGCACATGTAATTAAAAAAAAACTTTATCTTGGTGCACCTTTCACTGGTGATTGGCTGATACAAGAGAAAACATCCTCTTATAAATTGGATACTCAGCATATATTCAACATGTTAAGAAATCTATAGTAGCTCTGATATGTGATTTCTCTTGAGAAAAATCTAAGTTCAGGGTTTATCTCGTTTGGTACAGATTTCAGAATCTTACAATCGGAAAAAAATCCAGGCTGCATAGTATAAGTGTTACTTGCCTTGCTAGAATATACATCTGTTTCATGATATGATAACTTTTATCATATCATATTCCAGATTATGTATCCATTATTGGCCTTTTGAATTATATTTTGACCAGATGCTGCGTGATTGCTCCACTCTATGCATGTCCTTATGATCAGTGACAGATGGTCATGCTCTAACTTTGTCTGAGAAATCACAGGTCTTGAAGCAGTGTGTGAAGAAATCATAAATAATGTGATTTTATTAGCATGGGAATTCACACATTTGGGAAAATTACTACCATCTGTGTGCATTAGTGCAGCATCATGCCTGGTAGACAAGATCTGATTCATGCCCTGCCAACTTTGAATAGAAATTGAATTAGTAAGTATTTTTCTGCACAAGATCATGCAGACAGGCCTCTCTATGTCTATCCAATTGCTGTCCCTGGAATATCAGGAAGACATTATTGCCAACATTTTCATATATGGCTATATGTCAGAGGATTCTGATTATGACAGAAAATAGATAAATATGGTAATTTTATTATATGCCATATTCTCCATTTACAAGAAGAGGGTTTGTCTGGAAGCTGACCACCAGACACCAGATCATATTTGCCATGACTCACCCATCAGGTCTGCAGAACACCATAACAGAAAACTTCAGCAGACATACTCTCCTCATACCGTAAGTAGGAAATCAAAGGCTCCATATGACAAAATATCTTTTAAAGACTTGGACTTAGCTTTAGGTGCGTATATATTTAGGCTTTGATTAGTCCCTAAAATATTGATGTCAAGCAGGATTCAAACAGTTGATTTCTGGAGTTCAAATCCTTTCAGCTCCCCTCCTCAGTATCCTACTATTCCACCTGAATCTCTGGTCAGAAAACGAAGAAGTTCTATAAATAAACAAACAACCTTTTACAGACTTCACAAACAGATTGTGCTGGTTTTGGCTGGGACAGAGTTAATTTTCATCATAGTAGCTAGTATGGGGCTATGTTTTGGATTTGTGCTAAAACAGTGTTGATAATACAGGGATGTTTTTGTTATTGCTGGGCAGTGCTTACACAGAGTCAAGGCCTTTTCTGCTTCTCATACCACCCTACCAGCGAGGAGGCTGGGGGTGCACAAGAAGTTGGGAGGGGATACAGCTGGGACAGCTAACTGCAACTGACCAAAGGGATATTCCATACCATATGATGTCATGCTCAGCATATAAAGCTGGGGGAAGAAGAAGGAAGGGGGGGCATTTGAAGTGATGGTGTTTGTCTTCCCAAGTAACCATTATGCATGATGGAGCCCTGCTTTCCTGGAGATGGCTGAACACCTGCCTGCCGATGGGAAGTAGTGAATGAATTCCTTGTTTTGTTTTGCTTGCGCACATGGCTTTTGCTTTACCTATTAAACTGTCTTTATCTCAACCCATGAGTTTTCTCACTTTTACTCTTCTGATTCTCTCCCTCGTCCCACCAGGGGGGAGATAGCAAGCAGCTGTGTGGTGCTTAGTTGCTGGCTGGGGTTAAACCACAACACAGCTTCACTTGTCTTCATCAGAAAGCCATAGGACCTGCAGTACAAGGGATACTTTTCATGTTACTTCTGGAGATACCTCGGGAGGTTTCTGATACCAGTGAGACCTTGGTACCTTTCATCCTAGAGAGTTTATTAAAACTGAAATAGAGCAGGTTTTGGCATCAAATCTGGTCAAAGATTATTCGACTTCCCTTTTTGTGTCAAACAACTTTCTCCCACCCTCCTTTAAAGTGAAATTATTGAAGGTTTTGATTAAAAACAGTAAGTGTTTAAACCCATTAAAGACCCAGTCACATCTAGGACCTTAATTTAACATTTTTGGCCTATGGAACTGTCCCGGTTTCGGCTGGGACAGAGTTAACTCTCTTCTTAGTAGCTGGTACAGTGCTGTGGTTTGGATTTAGTGTGAGAATAATGTTGATAACACTCTGATGTTTTAGTTGTTGCTAAGTAGCGCTTATCTTAAGCCAAGGACTTTTCAGTTTCCCATGCTCTGCCGGCAAGCAGGTGTACAAGAAGCTGGGAGGGAGCAGAGCCGGGGCAGCTGATCTGAACTAGCCAAAGGGGTATTCCGTACCATGGAACGTCATGCCCAGTGATTAGCTCAGTTGGTTAGAGCGTGGTGCTAATAACACAAAAAGGTTGCGGGCTTGATCCCCAAATTTCCAGTATATAAACTGGGGGGAGTTGGCCAGGAGGCACGGATCGCAGCTCTGGCATCGGTCAGTGGGTGGTGAGCAATTGCATTGTGCATCACTGGGTTCTTTTTCCTTTCTCCCCCCTTTTTTTTGTTATATTCCTTTTCATTACTATTATTAGTAGTAGTATTAGTATTATTATATTTCATTGTTATTATTGTTAATTTTATATTTTACTTTAGTTATTAAACTGTTCTTATCTCAACCCACGAGTTCTGCCTTCTTTCCCGATTCTCCTCCCCATCCCACCGGGAGCAGGGGGAGGGGGACGGGGAGCGAGGGAGCGGCTGTGCGGTGCTTGGCTTCTGACTGGGGTTAAACCACGACAGGAACTTTCTTAAATCAGTGGCAACATGATCCCTCATAGACATGACATTAAAAGTCACTTGCAGTTTGGCAAGAGAATAGACTTCTGAGCTGTGATGGCACTTTCTTTGTCTTCTGTCTTTACAAGCAATTTCCATCTAAGTTGCTGAAAGTAATAATGGAAATAATACATTTTAATGCAAAGTCTTAATGTATCAGTACTATTTTCTAATTTTTATCCTTTGTATGCTCTAAGAGCTGGTAACAGCTCTCATATCTTCAGTGTTCAGTGTATTCTAGTCTTCTGTCTTCAAAACCTGAAATCATCCAGATATTTGCCAATACTTTCTGCAGATGTCTCAAAAAGGAATGAAAGGCAAAGCTGTCTGAACTCAGTCTGTTAAGATGATTTTCATCTGAATGAAAACTTGCTATTGAGTAGTCTGTCACTTAGAAGTCACTTAGCCAGCGCTCCCTGGTATCACTGGAGTAAGTGTGCAATTTGAATATTGATACAACAGCTGCAGGCATCCATTTATAATTTATGAAAGCTGCTGTCATTAGATCTTCGAGAAGGCGAGATAATACTTTTTGTTATTTGTGCTTTTAGCACAGAGTGTAAGAATTCTCATGGTGCCCTTTGCAGGGAAAAAAAGATCAAATAAATCTTCAACACAAAGTACACACAGTGCATTTGTGTCATTAGTGGAATATACAAGAAGGCAAGACATTTTGAAGAAGTACCTAATGTGAGATGATTAAGTTCTTATTTTCTATTGCATACTCCAGAAATTATTAGAAACTTATCTAATATATAATTGAAGTTATGTGGGTACTTTAGCAGTAATTCATAGAACTCGGTATTGACTTATGTATGTCAGTCCTAGATGAAGTACTGTGTAATGCAGTAATTTTTACTACATTTTATAGAAGGAGACTGTTCAGTATTATGTATACAAATTAAACACTTGATGAAGAATTTGCTATATTAAATATGCAAATTGAACTTAAGGAAGACATGTAACTGAATTAGCACTGAGAAGTCCTTGGTATTCTGTGACTTACTTGGAGAGAGCTTCAGAGAAATTTAATAGTGCGGAGTTAGCAAAGCCATGAAAACGTCTGCCCATGAGAACAGAAGTCTTCAACTAAAGTTTGATGAGAAAAGTATTAATAATTGTCACCAAACTAGGGTAAAGTGGAACAGGAAACTTGCTGTGCTTTGGTACTATTGATTATGGCCTCCTAGAATGCTTCATTATCAGCCAACTGTGCGTTGCTTATAAATGCATTAGAGTTCTGGGACAGATCACTCATTGTTAAAATTGGCAGTTTAATCCCTAAAGGCAGACAGGGTGCAGAGCCTAGATGTGTGTGGTACCTCAGTAACATCCCTCTTGTACTTCTACTTCTTTCCAGATAATTTTGTTACAGACTATAAAGTATACTATTGATTGAGCTCTGAAAGTTGTAAATGTGATTTATGAGCTACATTTGATTAAAAATGTGGCTGCTCTGGGGGACACAGACATTTCTTCCCCCTTGGTCTAACACTATGTAAATCACTTAAATCCATTGCCTGAGAGAATGCCCTTATAAAAGACTAGTAAAAATGGAAAGTTTTGTTGGAAAACGAGGTAGGAGAACTTTATTTTAACCAGAGTGCTAGGCAAAAAGAGGTGCATGGGCATAGGAGAACTAAAACACTGCAAAGATTATTCACTGCTAGATAAAGTAATACAGTTTTTCCAGCAATTTTGTAACTACAGCAGTTTGAAGATAGTGAAGTAAAATTTGACAGCAGGTTAAGAAGCTAAGCTGTCACTCCTGGCATTGTCTTTTTAATTATACTTTTAGTTGATATACAGTACTATGTATCTAGTTTTCCCTCAACAGGAGGGAAGCTTTATCTTCAAAAAAAACGTGAAGAATGTGAGAAGAATAGTTTTTAATCAGACAACATATTTTCCCAGCTTTCTAGAAGCAAGTATTTGGCTTTCAAACTGTTTACATATGAAATAAGAGGTGTTTACAGACTTTGGACTTGCATTGGTTTTAAGTTAGAACCATGTGAACATAGAGTGAAGATATGTGATATGTGTTGGTGTCCTTACTACTAATTAAGATGAGGCATTTTGTGAGTGCCCACATGACATCTCTTGTGGCTGATATCCAGTGAGGCTATACTGTGTAATTTTAAAAGAAAAATGTCTCTCTCCCTTATCATCAGCCTATAAAATTGGCTAGGAGACTGTGCTTGCTCTACCAATTGATCAAACTAACCTTGCAATGTACTGCAACTTTTTTCCTGTATTAATCATATTCCTAATGAGACTCATTTAGCGAGAAGAATATTTCAAGTCTTTGTATTTCAGGGTGTGAAAGATTCAGGAAATTAATATTTAACAAGAGTTGAAAAAGGATGTTTAAAAACTGATTGCCTAACTTTTCCTTAGTATGTATCAACTCTTCATTTTAATTTTTTTAACATAACACTGATATTAGTTGCATCTTTCTTGGGCACAAGGTGTAAATAGCTGTATTGATGTACCAAATAGACAGTAACAGAAACCATGTGATGAAATTTTAAAGCGTGTGACAAATTATTTATGAATCTTTAAGCATACATTCCTATACATTCTCCCCACAAACATGCTTTCATCACATCACTGGTAGCTTCACATACTTCTAACTTCAAACAGTGCAAAGAAATAAGTGCTTCCTTCTTTTGGATCAAATGTGTAATTTACCATAAAAATACTTAGCCTGAACTGCTGGATCGACAGTATTTAGTCAAACACTAGTACTAACTGGCAGACAATACTTTCTTACTTACCTTGCTTAGATCTATGAACTTTCTAATATGACAAAAATGTACATTAAAATGATTGTGTCACTCTTGGGCATGTTCTTTTGTTTTCTTCAGAAAGTTCTGCATGCAAAATAGACTCCTGTAAAATGTTGTATTGAGCTTTCTCGACAGACGAGTCTAGAAAATAGCACCAATAATATTTTAAAACACTTCTAGTTCTAATTAGTTAATCTATAAAATGTGTGATTCCTCAGGATACACCTATGTTGCACTCAGAGTGAGTTAGCAACTACTGGTAGCAAGCTAGCTGTGATAGCACTGAATGCAAGCTGTGATAACTTCCTTTTGGGCATGACTATATATAAATGTTAACTGTATGTAGTTACTTGAATTAAGCCTTCTGTACAAAGGTGTAACTCTGTGAAAGTGAGCTCTAGAGATTGGATAATTTTCTGCTTTTCTTAGCTCAAACCTACCAGCAGCTTTAAGCAGTGGTGTCCAATTACTCACCATAGTTTCAAAAAAGAAGTGAAGTCCCATGGAGTTAGTTTCCCAGACTTGAACATCCTTTGCTTTTCTGATATTTAGGATTGTATTTGTGGTATTAAGCTAAAAGTAAGCCTTCACTCACGCAAGCCTGTAAGCCTGCCACCATCATTAAAAAAATATTTAACAGAAGCTCTAGATGGGCCTTCAATTCGCTTTATGGTTAATTAGCTTAATTTTGGTACCTCACTGCTTGCTAGTGGAGTTTGTCTCATGTAACTATATTTACAATATAAATATCTGAATCTGAGCTAGACATCCTAGATTCCTTTAGTTAGTGAAGAGAAGCAGACATTGCTTTGGCATCCATTATCTCACTCATCTAAAACAGCTTAGAGGAATCAGGCACTCAATGTGCCTATTTCCACTCACTGACTAGAAACAGAGTCTGCATGAATAACTCATACTGGGTCAGGTGAACACGAGCTTAGAAAGACAGTCAGCTAATGCCAACAGTTAGGCCAGGAATCAAAATCAGCATTTTTTTTTTCAATTGTAGGCAGTGGTTATTTTTTTCTTTTTTTCTCATAATAATTAGTGATGCATTTTATGTTGGCTCTTATTACCCGGTTTCAAGAGAAGAGGCACTTTTTACAACAACAACGGCTTGAGTCTTCTAATGTTTTCTGCTCCTTCAATATATGAAAATATGCTCCTCGTTGAGTGACAGTTTGCATAGATTTTACTCCTACTGCTCATACACTGCCAGAAGTCAGATTTTAATTTACTAAGAATGTACGTTGTGGTTTTGTGTATCCATCATACCTCAACATAGATACACAGGTACTTTTTCCACCAAACTGAGCTCCAAGCCAGCTGTAGTCAATTATATGCCTGTCAGGTCACTGTCTTACCTGCTAATAAGAATATTCAGTGATTGATCTCCTGGATTATGCCTTTCCTATTTCACTGCAGCACCAAAACTGCAGTCTCATTTGTTCTGGAGCCTCTGTAAACTCTTAGTGGTTCTGACTTCACTTCACACAGCACTGTACAGAGCCAATTTTCTGAACAGATCAGTGCCCATCAGAAATGGGACAGCAGTTAGTACAGTTCTTCCCTTCTCTCCCTCACTCTCTACTTGTGCATGCAGTGCAACTCCAGGAAGTCATACAATTTTAAAATCCTTAAAACTGAGGGGTTTTTAGAAGTAACTGTCCTAGTATCCTCTTACATGCTTGCTTGCTTGCCAGCTGTATTTTACCCTAAAGGCGTACAAAGTAAGAGGAAGTATTTTTTTATAGGAGTATTAAGACACTAAATGAATGCAGGAAATATGAAGGTGTTCAGTCTTAAATCACCAAGACCCTATTTTTTATGGGCATTATAACTCAAAAAAGTGAGAGTAAAGAAATTTATTTACCTGTCTGCCTATACATACTTTCTTTTCAAATCTGAAAACACAGAAACTGTAAATGTAACTTAACTGTAACAGTGCAGGACATTGAACACTACTTCAGGAGATGTTAGACTTTGACTGTTAAGATCTAGACCAGAGTCTTCAGTGATGGAAATCTCTCTTCTGTTGAACAATCTGGGGGAAGACAATTGGGAGGTAACTCTACAGAAAATTATAGAAAGAGAATGGGAGACAAGTTTGATTCAAAATTTAAAAAACAGACTGAAACCCTGAAAATATTGAAATAAATTCTAAATTGTTATTCCTTAAATAAAATGAATTCATTTGACAGTAGATTCTATTACATACAGGATGTGTGTATGCAGTCCTTTAAAGCTGGAGTCAAGCTTGTATCGTGTGTTCTTGGAGACAGCTGGACGTGAATCTGGTTTTGCCCCAAAGCAGAAAATCTGTATTGATGCCACGCTGTTCATGAACTTTGTTGAAAGCATACTTTGCAATAAGCTCAATTTTGTTAAAATTTAATATGATAAGTGCAGTATAAGCGATCACTTCATAATTGTCAGTAAGTCCTTTTCTAGTAGCCTTTCACTGGGAACACTATAAACAATGTGTTTAAATCAGGATATAAAAGCATCTGAGACTGAACTGACAGTGTGGAGACTAAATGGACTCAGACACTGAAGCACTTTTAGTGCAGATATGTATTTAATGCTCACGAATGACAGGCCTCCCTGCCCACGGCGGAGGAGATGGGACAGCCTGGGAGAGAAGCCAGGTGGATCAGGGTAAAGGTTCCTCACACCATGTCCCTGCCCCTTGGCGGCAGCAGCAGTGGTGGTGGTGGTTGTTGTGGTGGGGCGATACAGTGCGGAAGGAGGTCAGGCAGGTCAGTGCAGTGCTCCCAGCCATGCAGCCTGGGCAGAGCCAGAGGCCATCGGAGCCC
This sequence comes from Gymnogyps californianus, assembly GCF_018139145.2. Taxonomy (NCBI): domain Eukaryota; kingdom Metazoa; phylum Chordata; class Aves; order Accipitriformes; family Cathartidae; genus Gymnogyps; species Gymnogyps californianus. The sequence continues at coordinate 98,402,827 of NC_059473.1, forward strand.
TGAAGTGCTCCAGCCACCTCAGGCGGAGTCTCTACCCGCTCTCTCCCTCAGCCACATCACCTGTCAGTCATAGGAGCAGAGAGGGAATACCCGGTTCTGATTGGCTCAAGTTCCCATGGTGCCGGGCGACTGGCTGCCGGTGTGCAGGCACTCCCCGCCTGTTGCGCTGGAAGGTTCTCCACAGCCAGGTAAGTGCCGCCATTAGCACTTAGTGACAGGGGAGTGGCCTGAAGAGCAACAAGGTTTAACCAGCCCTATGCCACAGTAAATGGAGAGTTAAACTCAAAGCTCGAAGCTAAGAACTGAATTTTGATTATCTTCCAGACAGTAGTGTGTTGTGTTTGAGCCTGTTGGGCCATTGCTGAAGGTGCAGATTTCCCAACTGCCTTAATGTGCATGACTGACTACTCTTCACGAATATAAACAGTTGAATAGGAACACTGCTTTTCCCCTATAAAATGAAGGTAATTCTTATTTAAGAGGGTTGTTAGGCAATTGGCTATTGTTTTATGGCACTAAAAGGGTAAACTCATATGTAAGTTTTAATTGTTGTATTTCATTGGATTTTGTTTAGCTAGGATCTGCATAATTCATATTGACATTATTTGGATTCCTTTAACACTAATAATAATAAAATGGGAAATTTGATAATGAGCCCTCATTTCGTTGAGGCTGCAACATCACCCTAAAGCAACAACAGCAGCATTTTTTTCACTATTACTTTAATCTAACACTCTGAATTCTGAATAGAAGCAGAGATACAGGAAAAAAAGAATTTTTTCCTCAGATGCTCTTTAAAGACATGAGATGTACAGAAGCATTAAAAGGCAAAAAAGGTTGTAAACATGCCTGAGGGTCATGTAAGGACAGCTCTTATGTTTCTGATTATTTGCTTAAACATTAAAGTTTTTAATTTATGGCAAAAAAATTAGGACAAGCTACAAGTGCCTTATAACCACTTTATATAACCAGATGCTTAATTGTCACCTAACTTTTAAAATCACTTTTCCAAGTTGCTTTGCCTTTTCTTTTTGTTGGCACTCTAACCCAAGCTGCCAAATACAGCGGGCTTAGTTTATCCCATGGTGATGCAGCTGTTGCTGGATTTTCACTTCTGGGAAATTCTGACTAATTGTGAGTGCCAATCTTCATGTGGTAGTAAAGCCCAAACAAAACAGAAGTCTTTCAACCCCTGTGGACCACTGTTCTCTTTCCAGTGGTTGTGCCATTTTTCCCTCCACGGGCATAGGAGACTCTCATGTCTTCTCTTGCTTTTTCACAGACAATAGAGGTTTTGCTAGGTTTTTTCATTTTCTTGCCGAAAGCATGCTGCCATTATATACGGACAGCAGTAGTTGCAGTGTAATCATCTTGTGTTTGTTCTGAAAGATAATAATAAAGATTAAATAGCTTGTGAGCAGCTGCTTATTGAGGCCACCCATACTTCATATACTTCAGAACACGGTCTTTTTAAGGTAAAGGTAGCTAGTGGATCTAAGCCTTGTTTCAGCTCATCTAGCAGCCTGCCTTACTGGAGTCTCAGTGCATGATTTCCTTAAGACAAGGTGCATGCTTCAGAAGTACCACAGAGGTCTGAACATAACAGAAGTAATTCTAGCAAACCTAGATACCTGCAAAGTGAAAAAAACAATCTATAATTTTCTCCACAATAACATCCATTACTAACAATATCTCAGATCCCGAATATCCTAAACTATTTGCTTAAGCAGCTGTGTCTGTCAGTGGATTTGATAACAGTATATTTAGCTGCTACCTCAGCCATGTATCATCTATTGCAGGGCTTTTTCAGCATTTTGTCAGCAAATGTCAGCCTTTCCAAAGGGTTTAAATAAAATTGTCTATTAAGTGGATTTAGTATACTGAGTTTATATTTGCATTTGGCTTTATCAAATCTCGTGATCCCACATTTCAAACTTACAGTTATTTTCTATCTCATTACTAGTGGCAACACCTCCATGAAAGAAGTGGATAACAGACATTGATAACTGAATCCCCTGCTGTATTTCATAAAGTTTCTGTGAAATTGCATCTTATACATATGCCAAAGTTAGCTGTGTGTCACTTCATAAATGAACCTATCCCCTTGCCAGCATTTCCAAATGACTTTCAGGTAAGGAGAACACAGACTATAATACTGTGTGTTTGCAGAGAATTTTCACTCTATCTAGACAGGTACATTTTAGAAAATGTCCTGGACAGTTGGGAATATATGGTTGTCATGGTTTAACCCCAGCCAGCAACTAAATACCACACAGCTGCCCACTCACTCCTCCCTGCTCCCAGTGGGACGGGGAGGAGAATCAGGGAAAAAAAGTAAAACTCGTGGGTTAGGACAGTTTAATAACTAAAATAAAATAAAATATAATAATAACAATAATAATAAAAAATATAATAGTAATTTTAATTGTAGTGAAAAGGAATATAACAAAAAAAAAGAGAAATAAAACCCAAGAAAAGACAAGTGGTGCACAATGCAATTGCTCACCACCCCCTGACCGACGCCCAAGCAGCGATTCGCCCCTCCCGGCCAACTCCCCCCAGTTTATACACTGGGCATGATGTTCTGTGGTATGGAATACCCCTTTGGCTAGTTCAGGTCAGCTGCCCCGGCTATGCTTCCTCCCAGCTTCTTGCACACCTGCTTGCTGGCAGAGCATGGGAAACTGAAAAGTCCTTGGCTTAAGATAAGCGCTACTTAGCAACAACTAAAACATCGGAGTGTTATCAACATTATTCTCACACTAAATCCAAAACACAGCACTGTACCAGCTACTAGGAAGAAAATTAACTCTACCCCAGCCGAAATCAGGACAATGGTTGAAGAATAAAATACATATCCGTCACTAATGAAGGGATCTCCAGTGGAATATCTGGATGTATCAGGTTATATCATCACGTGAATGAAAGACTTTCCACTTCTGACAAAATTGCAGCTTGTTGTTTTAGGAGTCAGACCCATCGAATGAACATTGGGCATAGGCAATTTTTTAGCTTGGATACTTTTGGGAATGTGATACAGTCATCTTTTTTAATGTCCTCTCACCAAATGCATTCCTGTTTCCTTTTTTTGATGATACAAAACTTGGCACACTTTTGCTTTGGTCACTGTGTAGATAATTTTTTTTGTCAGTTTCTATTAAAAAACCCTACTGCAGTAGATCATCAGCAGTAGAATATGTGCACACAGCCACTCAAGGAGGAAACTGCCTCTTATCTCCCAGTAAATGATGAGCTTTGAAATGTGTTGTAGCTGTATTTTGTGATGTGCCTTCTGTTCCCACTACTTAGTCGTTGAAAACTTTGCAGAGAAGGAACTGCCCCAACTGCTGTTAGTAAATAGAAAACTCTCTGGATTGAATGCTTTGGGTCTCTCTTCCACAGTACATCTCAAAACCTACTGGCTGTCATAAGGCACTTCAGTGTTTGTCATCATCTGCATATATTTCATATATAAATTGCCATATTATTTTCATTATTTATGTATTTTGCCTATGATATCCTAATGAACCACTTATAAACTGATAGAAGTAACTATGTATGAAGTATCCATTAAATAAATCCTTTAAATGAGTGACAGAATGACAGAATGAATTGCTGTCTTTGGCTTTTGCATATTATTTTATACTATTTCTACTTGTTTTCAGTGTTCTGTATCATCAGTTCTGCCTGATAATGTAATTTTTATTTATTTGGGGGGATTACTATGATGAACGCTTCAGAAAAGCGTTGACAGAGACTCTACCGCTTGCATACTTAGGTGTTAGGTTCCATTTCAGGGGATCTATCCATAATTTGAAGACAGTAATGATGCAGTAATATATACTCTTCTTCAGGAACAAATGCAGGTCTTGTTCTGTTGATGGGAATGAAGGTAATTTATTTGTAACCAGTTGATTTTGCTGACACAATGCAGCTTAATACAACTGTCATGTAAATTGACCCAAACGTCTTGGTCAAAAAAGCAGAAAAATTAAAGAGAAAATCTATTAGGAATGTTGTAGCAGAGTCTTTAATGTGACTTCACTAGCCTTTAGCAGTGTCTGCAAGCTAAACAGCTAATTCCAATCCTAACAGCTACTTCTTTGGCACCATCATATACTTATGTGACAGAAATATGGACTTCACTGTTTATTATAAAATTACAGTACTTAGTGGATTTCTTTTAAAATGGAGAGAAAAGAAATTGTGAAGATATTTAAGAAAAAGAACATTCCTTAAAAGTTATTTATCCTTTGCAATGGCAGGCTGTTTTTTGGGATTGAAGAGTCTCATGAAACAAAACTGTAAGATCCCTGCTCCTTTTCTCCAAATAAGCACAGCACTTGTAACAGGTGCACCATCAGTACTAGCATCCTCAGTGAATTACTGACAGTAACATTTAGAGTATTTATCTCTAGGACATGACAAATCTGCCTCCAAGCTAACCAATGGCTTTAAAACTTTTCATAGTACAACTTGTTACGGCATGGTACTGACATTGAATCATAAATGGGATAGCACTACCAAGTCTTTTTATGTAGATCGTTGAAAGCTCACAATGTCACAGTGATCTCCTCACCTCCATAGAAAAGCCCCAGTGCCACATTTTACATGGTTAATTGGTGTGCAGAAGCAGCTTGAGATTGGGCGACTCTTGGTGCTGTGAGTGTGTGGTAACCAGAGCTCTACCTCCCTGCAGCATGAATGTGTGACATTGTCCAGGCTACTTCCCAGCTGCCTCATATACAGAGTGGAAATATCTACTGTCTGTGCATCCCTTAACAGTTCTTACTCAAGTGATGAATGTTGGACTAGATGATCTTTAAAGGTCCCTTCCAACCCCAGCCATTCTATGATTCTAAGTGTGGATGATGGGCATTTTTTCTGATGCATAAAGGTCAGTTAAATTTAGCCAGACTTAGTCCGTGAATGTTAGTTTTCTTGTTTTCCTTTCAATCTGTACAGTTAAACTCTAGCATTCTAGTAACATCTTTGGGATGTGAGTCAGACTTTACGTGGTCAAAATTTCAGTTTGTTTCATTTAACCAAGTGCTGAACAACTGAAACTGTGTTCTAAGGAAAGGTGAAGTAATGCTCCACTGATACCATGATATAATATCTAGCCTTACCCTATGTGTAGTAGAGCTAAAGAAATAGAAATATTCTGTAACAAACTTTATTATACCAAATTGCAGTGGTCATTTTACATCAATATTCAATGTCATACCTATAGAGGCTGGAGCTCCTTATCAGCTGTTCCACAACTATTACAAAAACTTTCTCACACAAGGTCATGTTGCTAAAAATTCTCTGTGAAACACAAAATCCTGAACAAAAAGTGTTGCAATTTGCTCCTGTTATTTTATGCAACAGTAGTACCATTTTGATTATCTGAAATATAACTACCACAAACCTCTTGTTATACCCGACATTTATTTTTGTATGAAAAATTCTGAACAGGATCATGTCAAAATACCATACACAGGAGAAAGATATAACTCTCCAAAAAATGAGTTTAACAATGTTAGTAATTGTATTATACTAATATAAAACATAATCTAATGCAGAATGTATGAGTTAAATAAGAACAGAAAACAAAAATCACAGAAGCTTCTGCCGAGAGTGTGTTGGGGGTTTAGTATTACTATTTTGGGCTAATTAAGCTATCAAGGGTGTTCTGGTGCTTTAGAAAGCTGTGTTTTCCGCATGCCTGCCCCAAGGCAGTACTCATTTCATGATTTGTGTAAGAGCTAACAAAATTTTAAAACTGTGAAGTGTTCTGTTTTCTAAAAAGCTGAATGCTTATTTAGCTTTTGGAAGCACAAAGTTAAATGCATGAAGCAAAAGGCTTATTTTTAGAGATTTTTTTCAGAGACTTGGTAAAGTGTTAATCTGCTGTCTAATTTTTCACCTAATTTAGGATATTATTGTAATCCATGGTGATAAAAATTGATTCTGTAATGCTCTCATTTGTAAGATGATTTAAGCTAACAAGTTTTACTGTGCACTGAAATGTACTGAAAGGATTCATGATTCACATGATTAGAAGATCTTATCTGAGGGCATGGTAATGAGAAGCTGAAGAACAGTAACATTTTAAGCTACTACATCTAATTCATAAATGAACATGAGTATAGTATTGGCATTTCCATATTTCCAGAATTGTAGCTCATTTAGAGAAAGATTTTCCTGCTTTCATTTTCAAATTAATAAGTTCTTCTTGCTCTCTGTTGTATGCCCTCTGATGTTCTTTTTCAGATAAGTTAGTTAAACTTCAATTCCTTCATTAGATGGTAGTATTTGTGAGAAGAAAAAAAATCAAATGTATTGAGGTATGAATTAAATTTACTTTTACAGATAGAGATACGAGGAGTAGACGTGTCTGTTTGAACACGAGGATTTTGAACAGGAATTTCTCCCATGACACCAGAATGCATACTGTGTGGAGAAATAATTGAGGGCTCAGGGCTTCTTGAGCTCTCGCTGTAAGTTTATGCTGGTAGAAACTAGTTTCTTAACAGAAGATACTCTCTTTTATTCCTTTTGACATTAGGAATGGTAGTTTGTTATATTTTTGTTATGCCTCTATATTCTTTAGTCATCAAGACTTCTTTTATTTGTAATCTGCAATAGTAGAATCAGTTACTTTCTCTCATTACTCTCAGCAATGTGTAAATTCATGAAATAAAGATTCATTAAAAGATATTAAGTGCAAAGACAAAATCTTTGGCTCATAAAGTCCATGAGCTGCAAATTGTTGGAGGCTGGAATAGTATTTTTCAGAAGCATCACTACTTACTTGCCATGTTCCTATCCTCTTCTGTGGCATCCTTTCTTAGCCCCTATCATAAAGACAATCCTAGGATAGGCTGTGGTTGGACTACGTGTTCTAGTGGCACCAGGATTTTACTTGTATAACAGCTTGGCTTGTATACAAGTTTCATCTGTGTTACAGCTTGGCTATTTCTAGCAGCAAAAACGAATGGGATGGTTTTGAGAGTCTCTTTGTGTGTGTATCAGATGGAAGTCCTAGTTGGAGGGGTCAGCACTTGAGAACAGACTCACCACCTTGACATTTCTGACCCCAGATCTCTCATATCTGAAGATACGATATCTCAGATCCCTCCTTCATATTTCCTCATTTGGAAATCTCCTTTCTGATGTTTCTCTTAGTAGAGCTTTAATCCATGACCTGCACCACCTACTGCTGTGGTCCCTTCCCAGCCCCCCTAGGAAAACAGAAGCATTACCACCCTAATTGAAGAGAAAAAATTATTAATTTATTTTGTTGATCCATCAGGACTTTGTTTTTTGTCTCCTTGATACACAAACATAGGCAAAGAAGAATCAACATGTTTTATACCTCCTTACACAAATGTGTGAATCTAATTAAAGACCAGGCAGTACATTTTTACAGCAGCAGTATCAGTTCAATTGCCACACTTTCTGTTCCATGGCAGAGTTGTATGCCATAGTAGCAGATATATTCATTTATTGCCAAAGAATAAAAAAGAAGGTCACACAGTTCTTAATATAAATTAAAATTTCCCATAGATTAAGAAGCAAATATATCAGCTTGTAAGACTTAGGTAGTTGGGGAAGGTATCAGTCTATGTTCGTGTTATCATTTTCTCTCTCTTTTTCCTCTTCTACATTGAAAAAATTTTAAACAAGCCTAACAAAGCCAACATGGTAACTGAGCAAGACCACTACTGTGTGCTCTTAGTAATACCAACGTGATTTACAAATTCATTTCATGTGTGGATATAATTTTGAAAATGTTTTACTGTTGAAATAATGGCTTTATTTCACACAATTTGTTCTTTAAAGTCAATATGAAGCTTCTTTCAAAGCAGTTGCTGCTCAAGAACAAAGGAACACACACTGTATAAAGAGGTTTTAAACATCTATTGTTTATTTACATGCTGTGCATCAAAGAAAACAAATAAATAAGTTTTCATTCTGTTGACCCAAAATGCAAAAATATATTAAGTATATTTTTTTATAAATTATATTGTTAATAACAGCTGCCCACACTTTGTGGCAGCAGTCACTATCATACTTAGCTTTACAGACTCTTTATTTTGGCTTTATACTACTGTATCTGACATCAATAAGCAATGTAGAAAAACAAACCAAACAGCAAATTTCAATTTTTATAGGCATGCATTAAAATAAATGTGAATTTAAATCAGTCTAAACAAGACTGCTCAATGTCTGACTCTGCTAGACATTAGATAATAAAGGTAAAGAGCACTTTTCAAGACAACAGATCTCAGTTATTTTGTGTCTTATCATCCAAGTTATAAACTGGAAGTGGTATACTAATGACATGGGTTTTTTCTCTAATTGTTTTTTAATTTGTGGGAGGTTATTTGACTTGAGGAAAGTGTGTACGGCTCTTTTTTTCAAATGAGAGATTTTGTTCTTTTTTTGTTTTAAAAATCTAGAAGTAACAGCTGACAGTCCAAAACTAATTAAAGTGATTTAGTAGACAAATTACATTAAATCTGTCTTGGATCATTTACCTGCAGTTCATCCATTGTGATACTTTTTAGTAGGTTTGTTACCAAATGAATGTAGTAAAAACCCAGAAAAGCAATTACATGTTCCAATCTGAAATCCATCAGCACTGAGACTGTTAGGAAGAAAATATCTGAGGTGTGACTCAGGGTGAAATATGGTTCAAAGAGGAAAAATCAAACAGCACTAAAAGGCAGAATGTACCTTTGATAATAATTAGGTACCACAACCTAAAAGGGCAGGTGTTCCTTATCCTGGGACACGTTCTTGTGAACATATTTTTATTTTATCTCCCTTTCTGTGTGTTTTGAGATTGTGTTTCTTTCAAAAGAATAATCACCACTGCTGCTGCTCTAAACTGCATCTGATATGCTGAATGATAGTTCATTTCAGCCTTGTTTTTTCCTCCCATATTCATTTTTCGTCTATGACTTGAAAAAGAAGTAATTTCATAGATGACTATTTATAGCCAAGCAGATATTAGTAAGGCAGATGGGGAACATGTATTTAAAAATAACAGTAAATGTGATTTCAGTATTGTTTTATTCACTGCTTTCCTGTTTTCTTTGTCATATACTAGAGAACCATATCATGTGGTGTTAGTGGCAGAGCTGTGACATTGCTGTAAGGTTGTTTTACAGTTGCAGTTGCTCATCAGACTGGGATAATTTTATAGAAAATGAATACTACAGTAGTGCAAGTAATTCTCAAAATGAAACTTAACTCAGTCCTGCCAATGACTTTAAATAAAATTTCCCATCCTAAAGTACCACGTCATACTAAAGAGGAATTGTTAGTAACTGTGTTTTGTTACATAAGAGCAGATTGTGGGAGAGGCTCCACTCTACACAGTTCAGACCCATAGTCTCTGGAGGCAAAGAATTAAGTGTTACTTGAGCTGTGTTTGTGAACCAAAACCTGAATATAGTAAATTCATGGTGCAACCTCTACCTATTCTTCTTGGGTTGCGCCAGTGATGCTGTTAAAATGGTGTGATTTGTTTTGGTTTCGCAATGACTCTTAGAGATATTATTTATCTCCTTCTGTTTCTCCTTTTCTATCCCCTGTATTGCATTTGGCCAAGCCTGTCATTTTGAAATGACCTTTCAGACTTTGCTGGACGGAAAGAACAGTTGGTATACAAACAGGCCTGTCAAAGAAGGAGTGATACCTCCTTTTTTCTAATAATTCTAGCAATTATTGTTCTGAATTCTGTTACTTCAGGCATTTCAGATCTTTTTTAGAAATTCTTGCAGTTGCCAATCAATGAGGATCTTATTATGTTTATTTTGAAAGTTCTATGTTTAGTTTTAGGACTCTACGCAGATGTATACTTCCCAGCTATTATTTCCAGTATCCAAGGCTGAGCAAGGAGCTTTGCCTGCTTTTTGGAGCTACTAATAGTCAGTTTCTAAAAATGACAGCAAAGTGCATTACAATGCTTTCTAGATGGCCTGGAAGTATTTTTCTAGAATAGTGTTGTGGTTTAACCCCAGTAGGCGGCTCAGCCCCACACAGCCACTCGCTCACTCCCTCCCAGTGGGATGGGGAAGGGAATTGGAAGCGTAAAGGTGAGGAACACTGTTTTCATCACAAGTCCAAAACATAGCACCATACAGCTACTGTGAAAAAAATTACCTCTATCTCAGCCAAAACCAGTACAGTCATGCCATTGAAATTTACTGTGGAACATCAGAGGTTTAAAACTGAAAGAATAACATTATAAACAGTAATAACAACAAAAGTACTGAAATTCATGAAGTAGTTCTTGAAATTCTAATTAACGTGGCAGAAGACTGGCACATTGAACAATTAATGCTATTCTAGATTATTGGTTACTTTTAGCTATGTAAAAGCAAATTTAAGCTTTTCATATTTTGATAGTACCCTCCAATATGTTAGGTAATCAAATTCAGTTAGTGCAAAATGGTAGATAATCTGTTATTTAGTATGTATCAGCCATAGATCAGTAAAAAATGGAACAAAGGAGAAAGTAGCAATCCCTAAAAGTTGGGTTATTTTGCTATCAGTACATCAGACTGTAGGTTTATTTTGCTACATGCCAGTAATAATATATTACAAAGTTAGACAAGTTTTGAACTTGTTCTACAAATTAACTGCTGTTGCAGCATAGACATCAGTTTTCTGAGTAAAGCAAATGCTGCCCTGCTCTGTTGGATATAGTAAGTTCTTTGTGAGCAACTCTAAGCTCAAAAATAGAAATACACCAGCTGAAAAGCTGGAAGCGCTTTTAGCTTTCCATTGGTGAGTGCAGCAGATTTTCTAGCTCCAATAGTTTGGGATCTCTGAAATCACGTAATCCTGATCATCATCTTGCCTCATGCATTCCTGTCTGCCTTAGTACGGTTTTAATTTTAGCAGCTTCTCACTGAAAGACTGTTAAAGCTAAATCTAAAATCGATATCAGACATGAGGTGAAGTATTAATCTCTAAATCTTGGAGTTGATGAGAATATATGTTCTGAAATCATGATGGATGGAGGGAAGAGAAGATAATCAGAAACGCTTACTTTTAAAAGGAAAGTGTTACTTAATTCATTTTTTCTTATTCTGATACTGAATCAAATTGAAGCCTTAATAGTTTCACAAAATAGAATGAAAACTTAGTATTTGTCTCTCAGGTGTGTTCGCCTCTCCAGCCTGAGAAATTGCTTGTATCTTAGCTCACTGTATTATATCTTACTGATTTCCCAGCTTCATGTGTAACAGTGAAGTAATATTCCAATGGAATATATAGGTGGATTTATTTCAGCTTTAAAGAAATAAATATCTAACATAATAATGGGATTTGTTTACCGAGTTGTCTATGATTTTATTAAAAAGGGGAAAAACAGCCTAACTGTCACAGCAACATCAGCAGCTTCATGTTGAAATGACTTTTCAGAGTTTGCTGGGAGAAAAGAGCAACTGATACACAAACATTAAACGTCTAATTGAGATGTAATAAATAGTATAAAATTATTATTTGTGGCTTGCCAAGGAAGATGTATGAATTGGTAGACATGCAAATGTGAAGCACAATATAAAGTTACTTGTCCTGAGACTTTGTATTCTTGTGTGCCACAGTATTTTTTTTGTAGAAAGCATTGATGCAAATCAGAAAGGGAGAGAAAAGAACACTCTTACTGAGTCCAGGCTCTGTAGTTTTCAACAGCTTCAAGCAGACAATTGCTCCACTCACCTGTAACCAGAAATTAATTCTTTGAGTCCTTGAATTGATGTGGATTCTTGATACGGTATCCTGATACAGATATGTTCTTCTGAACTGCAGTTCCATAGGGTCATATGAAGTGAAGAGTAAGTTTGTACAACATGATTTGTACTTCCAACATAGCCACTTGGCTGTGATCTAAGCAGTTCACTCAAGTGAAACAATTTTCTTCTTTTTTTTTTTTCCCCCTGTTCAGACTTGAGAGATGGATTCCATCTGCCTTTTATACCCACGAGTGAAAAATATTTCTCTTCTGGTCTGGGTTTTCTCCCCTGTATCTTCATCACTTTTCTTTCTCTGGATCATATCTACAAAATGCTTCTGGAATCAAAACTTCTTGCAGTGATTATAATGTCATTTTTCTTATGTTATTTTCTTTATGTATATTTTCTTATGTTATATGCTACTAAATTTTAAGATTGTCTTTGAAGATGTCCCAAAGGACACAAATGCATTAAGTTGACAAAACCTCCCTGGATATCCTTGAGAAGCTGCTATTTGGAAAGATTTCCTAGTGAAATATCTAGGAGTTGCTAAAATATTTCTGTCTAAATATGGAAAGCAAATGAATATATTGTATACAAATTCATATGGTCCCATTCTTTCTTTAACACTGGAATTTACCAGATGGGTTTATGCCTGTATTTCCTGTCTAAACTTTTGGCCTGAAAATTTCCCTTTTAAGACAAGTATGAAAAAAATGCAGAATATTTCAGATATCTTCTCCTAGTTGTTGGAAGCAGCATATAAAAAAATGTGCAGTGTCACAAAGTAATAAATAATGCAGAATAACATAAACTACTACAAGCAAAAAAGTTAGTGTTTCCACAGTGTGTTTCATCAATAGTTTTTAAACTTTGCTTGGGAAGTGAGTTCTGCAGCTGTGAAAAAAATCAGGAGTTTGATTTTTTCTTTTAATTTTAATTTGGAACATTAAAAAGAAAATGTGATGGTTACTGGGACCTAGTATTTTGAGATTACTGCCATTAGAAACTCATCCCAGCTTTTCCAAACTTGAGCCAGCTGGTTCTTCAGTCTTGCAAAAATTCATCAGTGTCCTGACCCAATACTCCATAATGTGGAAACCCCTGGATGGTCTAAGGGGTGTCCTGAAGCGTAGGATTTCCTTTCCCAGAGCTGGAGACCAGGAGATCTGAAGATTTCTAGATCCTAAATAAGGATGTGGGAGCTCTGACCTAGTTGACAGCACAGACTCCCAATACTTCCAGTTCTGTGTTGGGTTCCTGGGGAAAATGAGATCGACAGTCCAGTGTAGGTCAATTTTTAGGACAGGTGTTGAAGGATGAAAGCCTAAGAAGTCTGTCTCAGGGCATACTTTATTTTTACAAAGTCATGTTTTATTTGTAATTATTGTTATTTCTCCTTTTTTTTTGGTAGTTCAGTTGTCCTAGCTGAGAGCTCCTTCAGGTGGTGTAAATCAGTATTTAAGTATCTCCTACCTAAAACATGCTTCTGCTCTATGGGTTTAGCTGTGATCTTTACATACAGGAAAGTGTGCATATTATGATGTGATTTTTTCTCGGACTGTCCACAGACATTTGTACTAACATGAGGAGGAGCATTTTGGCAAGGCAGTGGAAAGGGGGAACTATATTACAAATGTATCCATTTCTCACATACCCTCTCCGCTTACTTTGGCCTTAATTCCAAAATATGTATAATTTCCTAAATTGTATAAAAGAAGAATTGCTTCCTCCCATCCTTTTCATCGCTGACTTCAAGGGAAGACTGTCCTGATTTTACATTACATTAAAGTCTTAAATGGAGCAGTTTAGATTCGCTGTCTGTGCCACAAAGAGCTCAGTATCAGCCTCCCACTGCTGATTTTTTGTAATTGCTATTCAGCTGTTAAACAGGTCTTATAATGGAAAACTGCTAGAATTATCACTTTTTCCCCCTCAGAATATGGTGAAAGTCATCCCACTACATGAGAAAGTCATTGACATCAATGAAAGAAATAGACAATTTGAAAATCTATGAGAGAATGCAACACAGTATTTAAAAGTAGATAATCAATTGAAAATAAGATACCATGAGATGAATTCCCTAGCTCAACAATTACTAAAACTGAATTATTAAGAACTACTAAAATTAAATTTCCTTCTTCTTAAGATAGATTGATATCATTAATGAGATGTATCCTGCATGTGATAAGAAATTCTTTTTTTAATTTAGTGGGTTTTTTTCATTATACTTGCCTAGACTTTTGTCCCTCGAAACACAATAATAATGAAAATAAAGAACAAAAGGGTTTTTAAACAGTTCAATAGCACAATGCAGGAGACCTGGATGTGGTTTCTAAGATAGAGCTTTTTGTCTTTTCTCTACATCCTCTGGGCACAGTACTTAGAAACTGTGCAGTGCAGTGAGTCCTATAGCACTGGAAAAAGTGGCACCATCTTCAGATAAGTTCTACTTGCTTGACTGTAGCAGCACCAAATCCTGAGATGAAAAGAAGAGCTGTTTCCTTGGAGATGTAAAAGTGGGTGGGTATCATCAACCTAATTTGGAATGAAACTTTTCTGTTAAATATATACTTTGTATTTTGCTATTTGTTGATGCCCTAAAACAGCTTCAGTTCTTTTGCTTTGCTTTGTACAGTGTAGTCTCCAAGGAGATCTGCCTCAGTGTGTGGGTAGACAGAACAGGTGCTTTTAGTGTGAGAACAGACTGGAGTTCGGTGGCTTACAAATTGTGAGTCCCTTTTGCTTCCACAGTAGTGTCCTGCTTTTGTCTTTAGAACAGACCAGCTTCCAGTAGCCCAAGTGCAGTTATCTTCTGAACTGAGCAAAAAAAAAGCATACTGAAACATTAATATTTTAGGGGCTTGTTGTCCTGGTTCACTGAGAAACTCTCTAACATTGACATGTTTTATGTTTTTATTGCCACATAACCTTCATACATCTTCTAGTTTGTGTTCCTTGCATTAGAGAGCATCAAACAATTTTTTAGTAGTTTCTGCGTTTTTTTCATAATCAAGCTACATATACTTGAGATCTGTGGCTGCTTACATGCCCTGCTTTAGAAATTCTCTTTTGTGTTGTGTTGAGGTACAAGGATTACTTTAGTCCATGACAAATGTTGCTCTATTTTTGTTGCCTGGAAGAGAAGATTATTTTCCTCCTGGGATCCTTTGTAGAAATATCCATGTATACAAGAAAGTGTTTCTTAAAAGTTGGCAAACGCTGGAATATAATTTGTCATTTGCTTTCCAGCATTTGTGTCGTTTCACTTACTTAGTGTATTTTCCAAACTGTATTCTGGTGGTGTAGCTTGACCACCTGGACTTGAATTATTATCAAGCAGAAGTTTTGCTTATCTTGAAACTAATGTGTTTGAATTCTGCAGTAAAGCTAGGGAGAAAAGGAAATTTTTGTCTACACTTACTTTTCCGTAGGGTAAAATTATCTCTGTTCTTTCATTGACCATGTTGCTATTCATTTAACTATGTATATTTACAAACTAATGCTGTAAATCATTACAGCCTGTTTGAGTAGACCTACTTACACCAATACAAAGGGGCTTACAGTAGTGCTAAAATCTATTTCTGTACAGTTAAACAAAAGGGAAATTATGGTAGGTGATGTGTGATTTCATTGAAATCAATAGGCATGTGGTATTTTGCAGTCACTGGAACACTGTACAGAAATGATTCTGAAATAAGAGCTTTTAGTCTGGAGTAACCACTTGGCAGGTTCCCAAGTAAGCCACAACCTAGAGCTGAAATACTGTTTTACTTTTCTTTCAGAAAGAACACCCCAAAACATGGAATGAATCTTTGTCTGAAGTCATCCTGCATAGAACATAAAACACTAAATTAGAACAAACTCTTTGTGTAGATGAAAGTCAGACCTGCACTGCAAAGAAGTTAAAATAAAAAGGGTTGAAAACAGATCTGTTCAAGAAGGGTGGCTTCCTAGGTTTGTTGAAACTCTCATAGACCTTTTTATTACCTTTGGGACTCAATTTAGGCAGGCCTTTTTGGGTGGGCAGAATGGAGAATGAGGAGAGATGGGGTTGGGAATGTCTGTGTTTACTGCCATGCTGCAGGCTTCTTCTGTCTCCACACGGAGCTTGCTCAGCTGTTCCTTGGAGAAGCAGTCTTTCCCCTCTTTCTTCCTTCTCAGAAGGCATTTACACTGACCCAAAATGCAGCAGCTATGGCAAGGCAGTAAGTAAGTTTCTTGTCTACTGCTCAGTCACTTCTGCTTTAACAAAATCATAGAATCATGGAATCACAGAATGGTTTGGGTTGGAAAGGACCTTTGAAGGTCATCTAGTCCAACACCCCTGCAATGAGCAGGGACATCTTTAACTAGATCAGGTTGCTCAAAGCACTGTCCAACGCTGCAGTCCAAAAATCCACACTACAGTTTGCACACAGCAGGCAATGTACAGGTAAATTGAACAGTTACTCTCTTTGTTTCACCTACGCCCACAGTAGGGATTTGCTACATCACTGTAGCATCAAATTAGTGGGAAAAAGCAAGCAGATGAGCTGAAAGCTCTAATACTGAACATCCATCTCATCTGGCACTTCTACTGGTTATGTTTTGGAAGGGGAGAGTGATGGTACTATAGTTCAAGCCAAGATAGCCAAGATAAAGCCAATAAAATTTCTCAATTCAGTCTAAGGTAATGTCAGACAGTATTGCTTTTACATCTTGGCTGAATAAGGCTGCTAAAAAATTAATGAATTATGCAAGAGATTATGGATTTCTGAGTTTTCAGTTGGCCACCTCATTAGTTTAATCCAGATAAATCTGCTTACTAGATTGTAATATTCTCTTGCAATTTCATGTGACTGAACTGGTTGTGTGCCTACAACACTGAGCCCAATTAAACTACTTTGAAATTATTGCTGTTGGGATTAAGTGAACATGTATATTTGCAAATGTACCTGCTTCCCCCATATGTTGCTGTCCTGTAATTGCCAAAATAACAACCACAGTTACTGCAATTCAGATTCATTATTATTGTTGTTGTTATTATTATTATTAAATATTAACACAGTAAATATTATCCAAAAAATCAATTGGAAAATACTTTTCTAAGACTATTTAACGTTAGATACAGTCTAGTGCAAATGTTAAACTGATCATTATATGTAAGTGGTATTTCTAATTTGGTACTTCCTAACTAATGTAACAGTGGTAAATGTTAGGAAATGAGGGAAAGGAATAAGTAAGATGTCTATACAGATACTTCTCCATTTTATATTTTTGCATTCTTCTATCAGAAAATTCAGGCTAAAAATAAATAAATTACATTAGCAAAACTGTGGGGAGGTAGAAAATTACTCTGTTTTGTGAATCCTCAAAGAAAAGGGTAAATACATTGAAATGTCTGTTTTTCTAATTCCTGCTCTGATGCTAACTGAAGATTGATCTACCTTAATTTGTTAATAATTTTAGCCCTTAAATATTCTTCTTGGTCTATTATTTATTATATAGGGGTTTTTTTCACCAAACTGTAGAGTCAGCTACATAATTCCCAAAGGAAGCCATGGCAAGGTGTTAATATAATTGGGAGATGGAGAAGAAATCGCTTTCATATTCCTATTTTGTGGCTTTCATTGTTCCTCTTAAAACTTCACATTTTGCGAGAGCAGAAATTAACAATGTTTATGTTCACGTTGTTTCAAACCTTGCGCATTCTCACCTGCAGACATTGTCACTGGCTAATCTCAGGCTCTTACCATACGCAGCAAAACAGTATTTTTTCAGAATAAGATCATAACTCTATGCTTTGAATCCAAACGCCTTGAAACATCCCCCAACCCAATACCAAGCTTCAGGGACAACTGTAAGATGCTAGTTTAAACAAATTAAAACGTTGCAACCAATCCACTGGCTACTGTAATTAAGAAGTAGAATCAAGTAAATACATTCATTCCAGGCTTATGAAGTAGAAAAGCTTACACTCTTTGGTTCAAGAAATTAGAAGAAGGACTTCTTGATGAACTTGCTGTTTGTGGTTTTAGTATCCTTTTGCCAAAATGCAGCATTTATTTTTATAATTCTATTGCAGCTTAGTGGATTTTATTGTCCAACCTCCTAATTAGTTTTGTAAATGAGCCTAAATTATGAAATCGCCTTTGAAATCCAATCTTCCACTGAATAACACATATTTACTTTTGCTGCATCATTACTTGTATCATTTTCTTTTCTTTTTCTTATTATGATGTTGCTCTTAAGTCTTGGTTTGTTTGGGTTTTTTCTCTTTTTTCTGTTCCAGTAGCTTATTAACCACTTGTTACACGGGACAATATTCTGTCCATTTATGTGCAGCTGCATGACTGTTTCATATTTTTTTTATTTTAACTAAAACATATATATACACAGTAACACCACCACCCCACCACCACTCCCCAAAAAAGCCACCAAAAAAACCCAAAACAAAACGTATTTTCTAACAAGAAAATTTAACCAGCTGTCTGGAGAAACACTAAATGTATTGAGCACAAATTATTGTGTATCAAAATAAAAAGAGGCATAAAAACCTCTATAATATAGTCCTATAAATATGGTTTAGAGATCTTGCAAAGTCCTAGGAAGCAGACTGAAATTAATTTCAAAACAGTCATCCAAAAAGGCCAAATCAATATTTTCTACATTAAAAGCATTGGTAGAAGGATGTCAATTGATCATTGGTTGATTAACCAGTTGACACCCTACCAAATTAATTTCTCCATTTTATGCAATATTTGTTAAAAGATTAGGAGATCATTCATAAATGAACTTCAGTAATGTATTACCAAAACTTTAGCAGGAACATGAAGAGACTTCTTCGTTCTTGGAGGAACTTGCTTTTACAGGGAAGGTACTGATAGCCAGAAAATGAGAAATTTCAGGAACTGCCTTTGCACCCTAAACCTATGAAAACAAGCTCAGATTAGAATTCAGATTAGATTTACATAATTCTGTAAATTATGCATCTATATGTCTAAATAATAATAGGAAAGTCTAATAAAAATCTCATCAAAATCTCCTAGGAAAGTAATAAAAATTTGGTGCATACACAATGTAGCAATATATAAACTGTGTTATTTATATGAGCACATTAAATTTAGTGTTCTTAAAACTACAGCTTGCATTTCACATATAATATTGATCATCTATTATCTGGTGCCAACCATATGACAAATTACTCTGCAGTGTTATCCAGATGGAAGATTCCTCTTCAACAGACTAAATATGACATACACTGAAAGAGTCTGAAAATTTCTCCAAATTAAACTTTTATAGCCAATTACTCGTCAAGTATTTCTCTGATCCTTTGGGACAGGAATGTTAGTTTATGTCTTCAAGCACCATTGCAGAGAATAAAATTAAACTTAGCTGGCAGAAATAAAATTAAATTGACTGAAAATACATTGATATCTCATAAAGCAAAAAGATGGCCTTAGAATTTTTATAAACATAAGAATTAGAAATACACAAATAAAATATGTACACATTTAGCTGAGACTCACTGTAAAACAACAGAAAATGAAACTATTGGGTTGCATTCATTTGTGTAACCAGTTCTCATTATGAGTAATATATGATCTCTAGTACATCAACATGTTATGAAAAGTCTGAGTTTCCAACTGTATTCCGACAGCTGCCTTTTTCGCCCTGAAAACCAATACTTTATTTCATTCACTCCTTTTACCAGTTCATTAGACTTGAATCAAAAATGTGAAAGCTGATGTTCAAGTAGACTTTCTGTGATACTTTACAGAACAAATATATTAATGAGTGAACTTCAAAAGATTTTTACAAGTCCTGGCTTCATTAAAATTTGCCATAATATGTGTCACAGTGACCTTAAAAGCAACCAGCTTTTCAACATCAAATATAGTAGTGCATTATGACAACTCCAGCGTAAATTATGGTTTGATATTCAAAGTCTACCTTAGATTTTTTCCTGTAATTTGGAGAGAGAGAAAGATATTCAAAGTCTACCTTAGATTTTTTCCTGTAATTTGGAGAGATAGAAAAATATAAATGAAGACATAAAGGACCTTCATTTCCCTCCTAGATAGGACTTTTTTTTTAAATAGATAAAACTGGAGTTTTTGCAGGAAGATCATATTTCCTGTCAAATGTGTTGAGCTTGAAGAAAATATTAGATAATAGCTTTCCAATTTCCTCTATGACAAATTCAGGAAAAGAGTTAAGCACTTTTGCATCATTTTGAATGCAGGTGGTAAAATACATCTGATTAGGTACTAGTATCAATTAGGAACATTCTTTTCACTTCAAAATCCAACGCACTTAGGAGCAAAGTAATAAATTTTGGAGATGAAACTAATCAAACAGAAAAAGATAAATGACTGGGTTGTTTTCAAAACTACTAAAACCAGGTAGTAGAATGCTAATTTTGTTTGTGGATTTGCACCAACAACAACTAGATTGTTTGGAATTTTTTAAACACCCAACTTCTTGACTGTTTTTTATACCTTCTGTTGAGGTACTATTGTCATACCTGTTTTCACAAAATCTTGGACTGAACATGAATGAATAATTTTCCTTTTTCCTTTCTCATGTCAGTCTGTTCCACTTACACATCTGGTCTTACTTTACATGTCTATGTAATATCCATAAAAAATAACAGAATTTAATAATTACACAGCATCTCTCAGCTGGGCAGTTTAGCATACTTCATGGCCATTAACTGAATAAGCTTCATCTTATTCTGTGAGACAGGTCATTTTCTTCCTTTTACAGATACACAGGAGTTGGCTGGAAGTACTGAATTCTCATCTGCTGTAAACTGATGCAGTTATAACTTTGCTGATGTACAGCAACTGAGGGTCTAGGCAAAAAAAAAAGTGATTCTTCCTTCCTAAAATGTGAGGTCAGAAGAGGAATAATGAGGGCTACAAAATAGGAATATGAAAATAATTTCTTCTGCTGCTGCTTCCCTGTTTCCCAAAGCATATGAACATCAAACTGCTTTACTACGATTTTGTTTTGTCAGACATCCAGCTACCTCTTGAAATTCTCAGTATTTAAGGAATGCTAAAACTATCAACATATCAAATATTTTTCCTGAAATAAAAGTAATAACATAATTACATTGGGATGATCTACTTATTACAGGGCAGCTGCCAAAAGAGGAAGGTAACTTGATCTCTAGGCAGTAGGTAATGACAACTGACATATGTTTCAGATAACTATGGAATCATTAATTTCCTTTATGTTAAATGGTGTGTATATTTCTTATCTTCTGTCATGAAGTCTTAGCAGTGACACAGAAAGCAGAACAAGTCACATAAAAATTACCAGCTGGATCAGGCTAGTAGGTCATCTAGCTCAATCTCTGAGCAAAACCAGTCACAAATACTTTGAAAGGAGTATGAAAAACAGGGTGAATGTGATTTTTCCCAAAGTACCTTACTTCCGTTTCCACCAATCAGTGAGATTAGGATTTCCTGAGCTGTGGTTCCATTATATTTGCTGGTCTGGTGGACTGGTTTTCCTGTATTTTTCTTAATTTTTCATGATTTTTTTTTTTTTAGTACTTTTGACCCACTTAATGTCTTGTGGTAATAAATTACCCAAAACAAATATGCATTCTGTGAAAAGTTATTAATCATTTCCTTTTGTTTTTCAAGCCTGTGACCTGACAATATCATTGAGTGCCCTTAGTTTTTTTGTTACGAGACATGGAGTCATCATTTCTTATTCACATTTTCCTCTGCATATTTTATCCATGTTGAATAGGCCTGATCTGTTTCTCACTCTGGAAGCCATACCATCCCTTTGATTATCCCTACTTCTGTTCTGTTTCATTGTACCTTTGCAGAGACATGTTACCAGACTGCTTGGAAAATTCAGAAGAGGTTTTTAATGGCATTATCATCTGCTTTATTTTCCCAGAAATTTTTAAACTCTTTTCATCTAATACTGCTCCACTTGCATGGCAGTTTCCTTCAATGAAAATGAAATGTTGTCCTGCTCTTAAGGATTGCTTATTTGACCCATTGCCTCTCAGTGCTTCCTCTGAGTCTTCATGATTAAATATACTGTCTTTCTGCCATTCGAAGCCCCTAGCAATCTGCAAAGTAAGAGATTAAGTCAGTGATCTGAATTCAGATCTCCCAACTGACAGCACAGAGCATTATCAACAAGGCACCAGGCTGGCCTGATAAAGAAAAACTTGTGCATTTTATTCCGTAAGGATTTTTTGCCTCATAATCCAGGAGTTCAGTTACAGCAAGCAGAAGGCTTTTGTGCATTGAAACAAATGAATAAAAGCAGCAAGGGTGAGATTTATTTTGTTTCATATTTTATTGTCTGGAAACAGCTGAACTCACCTAATCAATTATTTCATAGATTTCTAAAGTTACAGTCATTGAGGAAATGGTTATTTTATTTCTGTACTATTGTAGGTATGTGTGATGCTTTATGAAATACTTAAGTCAGATTTTGTATGTACCAGACATAATCCCTAGGAATTTTCTGAATCATATTTATTTCACTTTGATTTTCTTCCCACCGTGAACATGAGATAAAAGAATGCATTACTCTCAGGTTTTTAAATTTGGTTCCCTGGGATATTTTGTGAGCATGAGATGGATAGAGCAAGTCACGTATTCATCAATTCCTTGATATTGCTGCTAAACTGACTTTTTGCCTTCTGGGAACACTTCCATTCTTGGTAATACGGAAAAGGTTTGCTGAACTGGTCGGCAAAGTTTTTGTCATCTGTGCTTCTACTATGTTCTTTAAGTGATGGAAAAGAACAAGCACAGAATCCGTCCATAAGTTTCAGATCTCTCATAGGATCTTTACCACTGTAATTGAAAAATACAAATAGCAAATTCAGACTTTAAGCCTCTCACTAACTATTCTGATATCCTGTTCAGTTCAGATCTCTAACATTTCAACTCAGAACTACTGTATTAACTTGTTTTTGCCAAAGAAAATCCTCCAGCAGGCCATTTGGTTCTGATGCACAGACATCAAGAGTGAGAATTGTTCATCTAACTTCAGATATTGCCAGTGTAAATGTCTACAGATAAGCTAGTGACCTTCAAGTCCTTTTATGGCAAGTGGAGAGAAATAGGAGGGTTTAGGTCGTGATTCATCTGACCTTTTTGGACGTTTATTATAAGGTGAGGAGAATCACATCCTAGGATTACCCGTTTCTCTTGATTATTAAAGAGGACAAAGGACTTTGAATGCAGTTATCTACCCTGTAGATTGTAGACAGCTTGGTCAGATATTTGGTCAGATCTCTCCTACCTAGAAGATGAATGCATTACTTTCCTTTCTAGGGTTTTGTGGTGGGTTTTTTTCTGATACTCATCCTTACTATTAAAAGGGTTACTTATTTCTGGTTTAAATTTATTTAGTGACGGCTGGTGCAGTTGATGGGTCTTACTATCTTCGAAATTAAAAAGTATATTTTTAATAGAATTCAACAGAATTTAATAGAATTCAGTACTAAACCAAACTTGTCACAAAAAGCAAACAATGCAAATGGAAATTAGAGATAGGAGTGGAAACAGACAGATCCCAATTTACTAGCAGTGGAAAACTGTATTCTTCCCCTTACTGCTGTTTATTTTCTAAATAAGACAAAGTCAAATAGGATCATAATAGAAACTTGTTAAAGTTTTCTCAACATTTTCTTGTTATACTGTGTGTTATTATGAAAATTGTAGTCAATAATATCCCAGATAACTTACTTATTTCAGTAGAAAATTCAAGCCTTCAGTTAAACCATTGAAGTGTAATTCTTAGCAATATAGAATCATAGAATCAGAAAAGTTTGTGTTGGAAGGGATCTTTAAAGGTCATCTAGTCTAACTCCCCTGCAATGTGCAGGGACATCTTTAACTAGTTCAGATTCCTCAGAGCCCTGTCCAACCTAACCTTGAATGTTTCCAGGCATGGGGCATCTACCACCTCTCTGGGCAACCTGTTCCAGAGTTTCACCACCCTCATAAAAAATTTCTTTCTTATATCTAGTCTAAATCTATATGTGCTGTTCAGGGAATCCAAGACCCAACTCTGTAGTCTCTGATATGAATTTTTTCAGATATTGTATCTTGAATTACTTGTAGTCTCCTTTTTTACCCTTAAAATGTTAGAATTTTTTTTTATTTCTTCCAGTATAAATGAGACCTGTAAAAATGTTACATTACTTACAGTTGATTGTGCCTTGCACTTACAAAGTCTTTTTTATATATTAATTTTGTTTATCATTGTATTATGTTGCTTCCTGATCATTGATGTATTTAAGTATCTAAAGATGAAGCTTCTATGCAGATAGGGACCTGAGTTTGATCAATTTAGGTTTTAAACACCTATATATCCTAAAAAATACAGTTTGGGGACTAAAATTCATTAAGCCGTTTTGCTTATTGAAACAGGGACATACTCTGAGTCTGAAAGAACTGTATGGCTTTGAGAAGTTTTACCATTTTAGTTCTCTCACTACCCTCTATTGGTATAGTGTCACATTTGTCACTGTTTAGTTGTAGTAACAGCTAGTATCTCAAAAAGTTACATTCTGCTCAAAGACCTTAAATGTAGGTCAAAGAATCATAATGCAATTCCTTTGTAGAAATTCTCCATACTACAGAACTACTGTGCTGGTGACTCCATTACATTCCCTCTCCTTCTTGTGGGGGACATGGTTGGTAAGTCCCTATTGCCCTTCAGTTTTTCCCTAGTGCAGTGGTCTCCAAACTATTTTGATTGTGCACCCCATCAGTAAAAAATTTTTGAGGACACCCCACAAATGTATGTATATGTATTTGTTTATAAATTACATATATGTACTACTGCAGTTCTAATATTTTTCTTCCTGCATCACAGTGAATTGTCTTGTGTACCCCCTGGGGTGCATGCACTCCACTTTGGAGACCACTGCCCTAGTGGAGCAGTCCCTTGATGTCATGGACAGAGCTGACAGTGTTAGTGGCCCCAGGAGAGAATAAAATAACCGTTTCTTCTGTCAGCCTGTCCTGACAGAAAATGAAGTACAAAATTACTTATTGCCAGCAATCATCTTAAAATATGAAGATATGTAAATGTTACTTGAAAACAGCATGAAATACTCTCATACTGTGGTAGAGTCTTATATGCACGTGGTAGCTGGCATCGATAGTATTTCTGTTAGTAGTTTATTGTAGTTCAGCGTACGTCCTCTTTGGCTCTGATTCATGGAACCTACCAGTGTGCAGCCATGCTCAGTGCTGCATGGAACTTTGATTCTTGCTAATTTAGAGTTCAGTAGAATGAGGGAAGTGGAAAAAGAGATTCCAGACAAGCAGCTTTGCCCATACTATTCTATCTGTGTATTTCATCACAAATGTAAAGATTTTAGGCTCTTAATACACAAACTCAATCAACTACATCAAGGAGCAACAACTGATTTTTCAGAACCATGGTTCTATCTTAGTATAGGTTCTACTTGTAGATACATGCATTTTCTACTTTTTTTTTTCCTGAAAGTTACTTTTTATTCCAAGTTTTTTCACTTGGAATTCCATGTATTGGTTTCAAGGCTACTATTTTGTTACTTTTTAGAAAGAGTTTACAGTAACCATCTTTGTGTACTATGTATGCATGCTAAACATAATTTGTCTTTTCACTGTCTGCTGTTACCAATTATATGTATAAATTGAAAGCATTAATATGTTTGAGACACTTAATGATTTCTTATGGTCCGTAGAACGTCACCTTTTTCAGAATCCTGTGTCAGGGAATTTTGTATTACTTTTTAACATAGCCTTGTGGAATGGATCTATACCTATCTGTATAACGTAGCAACTTGACAAGATCTTCACTTAGAATGATGGTATTTCTTTTGTTTATGGATTTCTTACAATTTTGATAAGCATATTCCACTATCAGAGATCTCCTAACACTCATATCTGTATGAAATCTCTCAAAGGTTATTACTAAGTTCTTCCAAAAATACTATGAGTGTCATTAGGTTGATCTTGATAAGCTTTAGGAAGAGTAATGCTGTGTGTGAGGCTGCAGTTTGCTGCAAACAACTGTTTGCATTGCATCAAACTATTCCCTGTTATCAAACTGTTCGCTCCTATTACCGAATTAGTTTCAAATACTGGTCTACAGTTTGCTGTATGTATGAATTCTGTCAAGGATAATGAGATGTGAAAAATGATTCAAAAGTGGGGTTTAGATTTTGTTACTTTTGCCAAATCCAGCAATACTGAAAAAGAATTGCTTGTTGCTTGACAAATATTAAGGGTATTTAAAATGTGTTTCCACTATATGTAAGATAAGACAAGAACACCTAGACTTAGTGGATATTGCTGCAGGTGCCCTTGGGATGCTGGGGTTCCTACATGCTCTTCACTGTCTTGTCATATGCTGGGCTACTTGCTTGACTAATGCTTGCCACTGAATTAGTTTCCTCTCCAGACCTTCTTTTGGAATTGAGTTCTTATTTGTGTATTAGTTTACTCAGAATTAGCTTTATTTATTGTCAAGATTTAAGGAACAGGGGAATATGTGTACTTAAAAACAATTTTTGTAGTTACAGAACAAAGTTACAAAGATCAAACGACAAACTACTATGATTAACAGTAAAGATTTTCCTCTGTTATTCAAGCACTTCATCTAGCTTGTGATGCTTGCAAGTTAACTTTTAAGCCAAATGGAGGAGAGTGCTCTAGAGAGTTTTCATGGGTACATTTTCCTGTAGAGAGGATGTGCTGTCAGAGCATGCTCCCTGATGCTGGGAAGCTATTCTCTGCAGTCTCTGTGGCTACTCAAACATCTCCCTCCTCTGCAGTATGGGACATAGAAAGCACAGTTGACCATGTCCTGTTTCAGTACTCCTCAACTGTTGAACTGGAATTCTTCACCGTTGATTCCTTATGCTGGGTAGGAGCTTTTTCTTGGTGTCTTGTGCTTAAGAAGCCTTTGGTGGTTTCTTTGCTTCATTGTGCTACCTGTAGAGGTTGTATTCCTTCTGATCTACATTGCAGATAATCAGTCTCAGTTTGTGTGAAGATGAAAGCTCAAGGAGATATCCACTCTTTAGTTTTCTCCCACTTGGGCCTTTCATCCAAGGAAAGAACTAACCCCTGTGCTCTCAGTGACCTCTTTGCTGATGTTGTGACAGATTGCACCTGTTGTACAGCTTTAGGGCAGAGAATGACTGTTGAGGATCAGCAGGCTAATAGCCTGCACACCACGGGGAAGAGGGTGGACTCTGCATCTTTGCAGTTCTGGATGGCTTTGTCGGCCAGGTATTAGTTTAAGTCTCTGGTGAAGTCTCTGTCTTTGCTATATCTCTTCTGCTGATTCCTGAGAGGACTTCACTGCATTGGTGATGCAGGCCTAGGCTGCTTTGGGCGCAGCACTGCAGGTGTAGTCACTACAGCTGAAATATAGCATTTTTCTCAGTAGTTTTGCCTATCCATTAATGCAGAGACTTCTGGATGCAGGGTGCTGGACTCCCTGGAAAGTTGCAGGTCTTTATGGAAGATCTCTCCTTTGAAGGAAACTGTCCCAGCTAAAGGACTGATGAGGTTGTCCTTCCTTTCAAGACTGCTCGGACATCCTGTGCTCCCTTCCCCTTCTCTCTCTCCTCCCCCTCCCCTTCAGCTAGCTGAAAGAGACTGCACAAAATATTATTTTTAATGTAGAAACTAAATTGTGGACAGTTAATCTCAAAGTTAAGTAGTTTTTCAAGACTGCCTAATAAAAGACTTTTTAATAGCTTTAGCTGCAAGGTATACCACTACATTGTGAGTACTATACTATACTGGGGTTTCTGAAGGCACTACATTTGAAGAATAAGAATTAATGTTGTCTGCACAGAGCCTCTCTGTGAAAGATCACAGAATCACCAAATCGTTGAGGTTGGAAGGGACCTCCTGATATCATCTAGTCCAACCACCTGCTCAGGCAGAGCAGGGTCACCTAGAGCAGGTTTCTCACAACCATGTCCAGTCAGGTTTTGAAAATCTGCAAGGACTGAGACTTGACAAACCTCTCTGGGCAACCTGTGCCAGTGTTTGACCACCCTCACAGTGAAAAGGCATTTTCATGTGTTCAGGTGAAATTTCCTGGTTTTTGATTTATGCCCATTGCCTGTCAGGGGGTACTGCTGAGAAAAGTTTGGCTTCCTCTTCTCCATCCTCTCCAGTCAGGTATTTATAGGTATTGATAAGATCCACCCGAGCCTGTTCTCCTGTCTGAGGAGTCCTGGCTCCCTCAGCCTTTCCTCATATGAAAGAGGCTCCAGTCCCTTAATCATGTTTGTGGCCCTCCACTGGACTAACTAGATCTGCTAGTACTGTTTCCCTTCAAAGTATGGATATAATTAGACAAATGGCATTCTCATTGTGTAGGTCTGCTTCTGACTTTTTATTATTTGCAAGGCTTTTGACCCTTACCTCACCCTCCAAGGGAATTTTTTCATCCCATAGTTTTTTCACTTTCTCCAACAATCCTGATTTTTCCAGACCTACCATTTAGAAACATAACTACTTCCTGCTTTCCATCCTGCCTTTCTTTTGCTATCAGGTTGTGCATTTTTTTTAATGAATGCCCTTCAACACATGCTTGTTTAACTAGGGGTTTCATTTTGTTCTTTCTTCTTAAGACCAATCAAAATGGCAGAGAATAAACCATGGGCAGATTTCACAAACAAACAAAAAATTAATAAAGTGAATAAAAATTTTTAAAAATAATATCCACATACTAGTCATGCCTATGTGTAATCATCAGTCACAAATCCATTGTATAGTTTTAGTTCATTAAATTAAAAATTTCTTTACAAAAATATTACCTGAACTCAGACTGCTTTTCTTGTTGCTCTTTCCTTATTCATATCCCTGGTGATGAATTTGGACAGTCTTCAAGGAGCATTGCTTAACTAGGATGCTTAAGGTATCAGGAAGACATTCTGCCTAACCTCAATTATTTTTACTCTATTTTTTCTTGCTTGAATGGTATTATTATCACAGCTACAGGGGGAAAAAAACCCAAAAACATAATGACAAAGGTAATTAATGCAATAAATGTTGCAAATGTTAAGCCTTCATAGTTGAAAATTTTCTCTTGTGATTATTTATTTTCAAGACAGGAGTAGTGTAGTGGAACAATGTATATACTGCGCAATGGCATCCTCATAATTTCAA
Organism: Gymnogyps californianus; assembly: GCF_018139145.2. Taxonomy (NCBI): domain Eukaryota; kingdom Metazoa; phylum Chordata; class Aves; order Accipitriformes; family Cathartidae; genus Gymnogyps; species Gymnogyps californianus. The sequence goes on from NC_059473.1 coordinate 98,431,730, forward strand.
ACCCAGAACATTTGAGTATCCTCAAAATGAAGAAAACCTATGTTTCTTATCTACAGCTATAAAGCAAAAGTACTTCACAGGGATGTCATAGGACAAAAGTTCTGCACAGACACATCTGTAAAGATGAAAATTTGTGACAATCTTTTGAACTTTGTTGCATCTTCTAGCAGTAGTCCCTCCTATAATGGTCTTTTCACTTCTGGTAATATGCAGATGTAGAACATTTTCATTTTCTGCATATTTAACTTGAATGTTTGAAATTAAATAAATTTATATGCATGCTTTGCGAATAATATAGTTGATTACACTATTCACAGGTATTCAGAAGAATGGATATTTTTAAATGTGCTTTGCTGATTATATTTTATTTTATTACTTTATTTTGTAATAAATTAATAAAATTAACTTTTGGTTATTCATTTCAGACACAGTACTTTTTTTTCCATCCTTCACTGGAAATTCTTATTTGGAACTACCTTCTCTGACATCTGTATCTGAGACCAGGACTGCATCTGGGCAGGAAACAAGCAATCTGACGACTCTGTACTTGACAGTGAAAACAACTGCTCTAAATGGCACAATTCTTTACAGTGAGTACCAATGATACTTGAAGCTAAGTATCAGTTTTAGCTCCTTCAGGTCCTTATTAACTTTAGTGTACATCAGCTGGCATTTCTTATTCAGCAGTGAAATGAGTCATTAAAATGCAGTAGAAGCCTTTTGGTATTCTAATGCATGATGCATTATCAAATTTGAACCATCGTTCTTTGTGTTTCTCTGGAAAGTTCTTTAATTTATGACTCATTGAGCAAAACATAACTTACAACTGAAAATGCTGCTTCCGGACAAGAAAGAACATAGTAAGCATATGACTCCAGTAATATGTGTTACAGCTCCAAAATGCAAATGTTGAAGAAGTTTTGAACAATTTAGTACAGAGAAATAGCTTCTCTATAGTTGGGTTGAGACTCGCTTTTTATTGTAATTGTGATCTGGGTTCCAAAGATTTTTTGATTTGCAGAAGTATCTGAAGTTCTGCAAATTTGCCATATTTCAGAGTATTTACTGTGATTTCACACTTCAGAGGATTCTTCTGCGGTCCCCGGAGATTATACTTGCAGACTTGGACATATGCTTGTTAATACTACATAAGAGTGTTACTTCTTGCCTGCATATTTCATTCCTCAGTATATGGCATGAACTTCTGAGACAGTATGCTCTTCACTAGTCAGCAAGAAAAATAGGCTTCTCTGCCAGTTGAATATTTTTATATATTTTAGCTTGTAATTTCTATCCAAATGGAAAACCTGGAAAGTGAGGTGATTTCTTCCTGAATCCAGGAAGAGCTAGAGAAATATATTTGTGGAATCTATGTGATAGATTTACTCCACAAAGACAAAAGCATTAGGAACATTCTCTGTTCACTGCAGCTTCCTAGGGTTTGCCTATACAAAGGAATCTTGCTGATTTAATATAAATTATTTTGATTAATTTTTGTTATTTTTATATTAATCTGTAAGTAATATATGTGAATTCACCTGCACTATGAAAATATTTATAAGCCAGGGTTAAAAGTGGTATAAGCTTCATGGCATTATTTAATTATGCCTTTTATTATTATCTGTATAACATTTTCTTCAGATGTAAAACACTGTAGCCCCAAATTGAACATTTATGTTTACTGCTTTTCAAAATGTTATCTCAAATCTTTGTATATTATAGCTGGGCTGTTGCTGCAGCTGCCTAAGCTACATGGCTGCAGAATTTGCTAAGAAACATGGATAAGTAGTGATCTGGCTGTTCTTTATGTTGAAGTGTTTTATACTTGTTAGTTATTTCAATTTCAAGAGGAATTATTTGTCCTTCAGTAAGAATTCAAGGAAGGTCACTGGCAGTACTTTGAATATATTTGGCATTTAATGATTTTGTTTGCCTCATCACTGCAAGGTAGTTGGCTTCCAGCCAAAGTTAAAGCTTACTATCTACCCATAAGTCCTGAGTATGCATGTCTGTAAAAAAAAAAAAAAAAATCCAACATGGAAGTTTCTCTGCTATTCTGAGGGGGAAGTGGTGAAAACCTGGATAAGTGTACAGTACTCCTACAGCCAGAGCCAAATTTGTTTCTATCACTACTTGTTGGAAAAGGTTTTGATCTGAAAGTAGCAAATTTACGAAGCTGGGGAGGGATGGTGGTTGGAGTAGCTTTGAAACAGAATTTGCAGTGCTGGATGCTGTTTGCCTAGTTTACAACTCAACTATTTTACACAGAATTTGCTTATCTTTGCAAACATCAAATGTGCAAAATTTGTAACTGAAAATCAAATTCCAACTCTTTCATTATCTATGCTTTCCAATAATCACAAACAAATATAAGATACTTGCTTCTCCGATACTTGCATTTTATACAGAAATTACACAAAGATGAACATTATATCCTCTCTTTTTTGTTTCCATCCAGCTACACAGGGCAGAGTTACAACCTAAGCTTTAGTTTGTAGCAGGAGTTCCACACTTGCATTCACAATCATCATTTAAAATGAAAGTGCATTGAAAAGCATATTAGGCTTGATAATTTTTTAGGAGATGTCTCTGCCTTTTCTTTTTAGGTTTCTGCAATTGTCAGGTTAGAGCTAGCCTGTACTTGGAATTAATGGGCTGCTTAGAGTAGTGTTGAGAATCAGAAATGAGTGTTACCTTGAGCTTTCACACTATGATATAAATCCTTGTGGGCTGTGGAATTTCTTCTTTGCTGCTTGTAAATTTTCCAATTGTTTTGAGAAACCTTGAAATTGTCACATTTTCTGTGTTTGGTTCTGGCAACTGGTATGATAAGGCAGGTAAACTGTACATACTTCATATGTCTCACAAGTGTGGTTGAGTACTTTGGGTAGACAGTGCTCAGAGATTTAAGTATCTTAGGCAACATGGGATGAAGCATGCAGACTGCCTCAGGATTATGTACTGAGAGTTTAGGTGCAGCTGAAATGATGCTGTGAAAGGAAGAGAGGGTGTGGATGCTTTCTTTGTGTACCAAGGGAGAACACTACAGTGGGCATAATTGATAGTTGTATTACGCTCCTTAATTTCATTCTCTGTATCCCAGTTAATCTGCATCTACCATTGTTTTTATCCAAAAAAATGTACTGATTTAACAAAAATATAGTTCTCTTATGCTGAATTCAGTTATATACTTTCAAATACTGGATAATTCTAGGGACATTTTGATGTTACTTTGCATTTGATCAGTGCAAAATAAACCCCGCCAAATTAGGTGGAGGGACTGCCAATTTAAAATATTCAAAATCATACCAAATATATTTAAGATGCTGCTGCCTCAAAATAAATTCTGTAGTCTTTCTCAGATTATGTCCTTATAACTGAAACAGTTTCTGCTTTTGAATATCAGAGAAAATATTAACTTTCCTAAATTACATTTAATCAGAGAAAAGTTACTTTCATGTGTACAAGTACACAAAATCTTTCAGTACCAGAAGTAGAAACTAATGATTTTTTCTCCTACCAAACATGAAATTTAAAAGCTAGTAGTCCGCCATGAAACTTAGAGCCAATCACACATTGCAGAAAATCACAAAAGGAATACTGACAACGAGAAAAAAATATTTTTAAACTGCTAACCGAAGCGATTCTGTGGCTTTTCAGTCTTCTAGCTCTGCAGGAGTAGCAGGTGTACATTTGAGGCTAAAGTCTTTTATTTTAAAAGTAAAGAGAAATAATATCAGGAAGAAGAGTAGGACTTCAAGAATTTTGTTGCACAAGGATGTGTTTCATAAATCCAAGCTAGTACGATTATTTAACTAGTTTAATATTATCATATTAAAAGCATTCATTGAGTTTTTAGAGGGAAAATTAACACATAATGTACTTAACATATAATAACTTATATCTCTTTCTTTGTCAATACAATGAAAGGCTCCAAGGAAATTCTGAGGAAGTGGTGGTGGTCGGAGGCCTTCAGTTCCTGCTTACTACACTCGCATAAGTCCTCCCACAGATTTCAATGGAAATTGCTCTTCTGAGTTAGAGTATTTTTTAAAATGAAAGTGGTTTTGATGTTATAATTTCCTTTGCTTAGTGAACCACAGAATTTTAAGTATTCTAGGAGAAAAAACTTTGAAGCTGTGTCAGAAGGGTTTGCATGGAATGCTCCCACCATAGTTATTCTAGAAGGGTTTTTTTTCTGTATGCCAACCTTAGCTTTACCTTCTTTATACAGTTCCAGAGCATGTAAATTGTGTTTAGCCTTTTTTCCCTAGCCTTTATTCAATTTATTGTTCTTTACTTCCATTCTAAATTTCTCCAGTAACGTATGTTACTGTAAAATATTTGTTTATGAGTCTGTATGGAAATATAATTTCATATCAGTGGTGGATGGAATGATATTCACAAGTTTTCATCTGGTGGTAAAAATGTTTTGTTATCCTTTTATTAGAAATTATATAAATAGTAGATGTACAGTGGAAGAAGAAGCAAGAAAATGGGCTTCCTAGCAGGCCCTTATCTCTTGGATTTTGGTGAGTGCAAGGATTAAGATTTTGATCTTAAGATTTTCTGATGGATGCTTTAAAATCATGTTTTCAAACATAATGTTCCATTTTGCTAGAACTTATGCCTAAGAAACTGTTGATATTCCCAAGAATATTTCAGCTCCAATAGTTAAAAACTGAAAGGCACATTTTCATAATATACAGAAATTATATATGAAAATTTGTCATTTGTATATTAGGAACTGTGCCATTTTCACTTATTTTACCACATATCTTTGCAAAGATACTCACTTTTCAGACTGGAAAATGTCTACACAGGTGTATAAATTTGGTTCTCTGATATGGGTAGAACAACTACCTGTGAAGCTAAAGACTAAAAAATATTCCAAAGAGAAAACATATTTATGTCTTAACTTCTTTTTACTGGCCTCCCAAATATTTATACTTACTGTGTATACTTGTCTTGTTTGTTGAACTCCTTCAAGCTGACTAGTGATTGCTGTTGGGTTTGTATAACATTTCTTACTAAAATCTGCAGATTTTTACTTCCCTCTGTCTGAACCTCTGACTCATGTAGGAAAATACACATCGCAGCTAAGACTGGCCATCTCATGGCAGGTTCTGCTCTTGAAAGAAAGCTACATCTTAAGAACAATAACTTATAACAGACTATGAGTGGCAGCAGAACAGAAGTAAAATTAGTATTTAAGGTGAAAATGTAAGCATTCTATACTGTCTGAACAAGTCTTTCGATTTCTGTGGCCCATGTAAAGAAGACTGTAATAAGGAAAGGGAAATGAATGTGTGCCATGAGGTTCAAGCGGTGAAAAATGAGTACACCTTCTTTTGTTATGGAGTGTAGATTTATAAATGTCTTTTCAATGTTTTTTTTGAAACAAACTGGGAATAAGTCACAGAAATACATATTCTTTATGGATTTAGAGGAGATGATAGCTGACTTGTTACCTGATAGTAATTAATAGTAATTCTAAAGATGGTGCAATTCTCAGTGAACTTCTGTGTTTCTGTAAATGCTGTTAATTGAAGTGTATATCTGGATCTTTGGTGGAAAAAAAAAGATTTAATTTTTTTCAATACAGCTAAAAAGCGTTGGTTTGTTCTCCTGATTACAAAAGAGACCCAGAAGTATAAATCAGCTGACAAAAGGATATAAATGGAAAATATCATGTTTCTTAACTACAGGAATGTCTACAACTTTGGAGGGTATTAGCTTTTTCTTTATAGGAATATACTTTACAGAAACAGTAGAACAAATCATGGTTTTAATACTATCACGGAACTCCTCAGTAGCATATCTATCTAATAGAATCTAAGCTACTCCAGATTCTTTGAATTCAGTTTTCTTATTAAAGTATATATATAGAACTAAAGTTCTTAATTTTCCTGGATGTGAGGAATAAGGGCTCAGCAGAAACATTACACGTGGCACTTTCTCATTTTCCCTATACTTGCATCCTGCCAACCCTTCACTTGTTTACACTCTCTTCTACCCTGTGTCTTTTTCATCCAAGTACTTCTTGGGTTCCTTCACATTAGGGGAGATTCTGGAGCATATTTCATCTTATCGTCTGAAGATAGACTTCTAAAATTACACAAATTCATTCTTCCCTCAAAAAATCTGTAGCTGCTGGTAATAGAAACTCCATACACCAATTACCTAAGACACAGAAAACTGATCAAAGATTTTTAAAGCTGTTAGGTTAGTCCTGCCTGAGAGTTTTGATCTTCATCCACTTTAATTTGCAATGTGATATACTTCCAGGTATATCATAACCATGAAGTTAAATCACAGAAAACAAAAAAAAAAGTAATTTTCAGCTTGTAAAATAATTAGACCGTTCAAAAACAATGCATATATAAATTATAAATGTTTAATGTTCACTATCATAGGATAATTATTACTTCAATTTTTACCTAAATTAATTTGATCTCAATTGCATAGAATTATTACCTTCAATTTTATCTTGAATTTATGTTTGTCTTTAATCTGAATTCTCGTAGTTACCCTGCATGGAAGTCCTCTGCGTTCTTAGTTAAGAGACTCTAGTTTTTGGCACCTGCAGAGACTCTTTTTTTCTTAAGTTTTCATGGGTTCTAGTTCCTCTTACATGTTTGACACAGTATGTGTGTGCCTTAAAAACCTTCTTTGAGGGTTTCCATTTTCTGAGGTAAGAGTATATTACTTTCCATTTCCCACTGACGTACCTTCTTCTTGCCTTCCATAGAAATACGAAGAAAGGTTTGCATTCCAGCTTCACTTTCTAGATTCTTGCAACAAAAATTAAAATAAAAATGATTGGCTGGAATTCCAGACAGCTGAAACATCTTCTCTGATTTTGAGACTTGAATTATTATTCTCATAATAGAGAGGGTTACCTCATCAGTTGCTGAGGGGAGCTGCTCTGGAGCTGGCCCGATCCACAGCGGAGCAGCAGATCTTGGCGCACAAGGCGTTTTCCGGAGGCAGGGAAATGCCAGGGCAGTGGAGAGACCTGTCAGGAGCCGGCAGGTGTCACGAGAGATGCTGACAAGGCCTGGGCATTGCCAGAGCAACCGTGGCCACCCCCACACCTACAAAAAGCAGCCTAGGGAGTGCTAACAACCAGGACCGCTGCGAACAGAGTGGGCAAACAGACCGTGGCCCGTCAGCCAGGGCGTGGAGTGGCGTGGCAGTTCGCACGGAAGGGTGCGCAGGAAGGGCATAGTCACCCTACCAGCTGAAGAGGTGAGTTCAATTGGTGGTCATCATCCTCTCAGAAGGAGCTTAGCTATGGTATCCACCCAGCAGAAAGCTATGTCCTCTGCGCTCGCCAGAATGGATGTGGCAACCCAGACAGAGCTCCCACGAAAACATGCAGCCATCCGGGTCTCAGGCTGCAAGGAGCACCAGAGCCTTTCACTGGTAATGGATGGCTGTAGTGAGAACAGCTGTGTGAGGTGTGACCAGGTGGACGATCTGCTCAGCCTGGTGGCAGAGCTATGAGAGGAAGTAGAAAGGTTAAGGGGCATCAGGGAGTCTGAGAAAGAGATAGACTGGTGGAACCCTGCTCTGCCCTCCCTGGGCAGAAACAGGAACAGCCGCCAGAAAAAACACAAGATCAAGGGGATCCTGTATCCTGCCCCCAGCAGGCTGAAGGCAGTAGCTTAAAGAAAAGGAGTGAATGGAAGCAAGTCCATGCTCGGGGTGGCAAGCGAACCCCCTCTTTGCTTACCTTGCCTTCCGAGGTGCCTCTGTACAACAGGTATGAGTCTCTGGATGTGAAAGGCCAGTCAATTGATGATGTGGATGACAGTCCATCTACATCAGAGGTGTTGCCAGAGTCAGAAAGGCCTATCCCCCGTATCACAACCACCGCCACAAGGAAGAAAAGACAGGTTATAGTTGTAGGCAACTCCCTTCTGAGGGGAACAGAGTGTCCAATATGCCCGACAGACCCTCCTCTTAGGGAAGTCTGCTGCCTCCCTGGGGTCCGGGTTGAGGACATCACTAGGAAACTTCTAGCCTGGTATGGCACTCAGACTATTACCCATTACTGCTCTTCCATGTGGGTAGAGATGAAGCTGCAACACATAGTCCAAGGGCGATCACAAGACACTTCAGGGCCTTGGGATGGTTGGTAAGGGAATCTGGAGCACAGGTTATTTTTTCCTCTCTCCTTCCAGTTGTGGGCAGCGACATTGGAAGAAACAGACACACCCAGTCTATTAATACATGGCTCCGTGGCTGGTGTTACCGCCACAATTTTGGCTTTTTCAATAATGGGATGGCCTACATGGCACCAGGTTTGCTGGCGTCAGACAGAATTCACCTTTCTCAAAGGTGGAAGAGGGTCTTTGCTCATGAGCTAGCAGGGGTCATTAACAGAGCTTTAAACTAGACTTGAAGGGGGAGGGGGATAATATCAGGCTGCCTGTGGCAAGCTGTGGGATGACACGCCAAGGTTAGAGGGACGGGGTGCTAGCGAGGGCCCTCAGCCTGTTGCTCTGAGACGTGCTGGGTACACTGCAGCACACCTGAAGTCTTATGGACATGAGCCGGGGCTCCTGAGGTAATAGGTGCCAATAGGGAAAAAACAGTGAAATACCTCAAAGGAATTAAGGAGTGTTCCTCTAAGAAGGTGACACGGCCGACAGCCCAGCTGAAGTGCCTCTACACCAATGCACACAGCATGGGCAACAAACAGGAGGAGCTTGAAGCCACTGTGCTGCTAGAAAACTACGACCTAGTTGCCATTACTGAAACTTGGTGGGACAACTCCCATGACAGGAGTGTGGCTATCGATGGCTACAGACTGTTCAGAAGGGACAGGCAAGGAAGGAGTTAAAATAAAATAAAAAAGGGTTAACGTTCCTGACATTTTCATATTCTTTTAATGTATTGATGTTAGCAATAGCTCCATAATTAAGGTTCTAATGTTTCACACATTCATAAAGCAGAAATCCTTTGTCTTTGTCAAAAGCATTTTTAGAAACCGGAAGAAAATCAGTGATCTGCTTGTTTCAGGTGTATTTTACTAGAAAATAATTACACATTTTGATTTTTTTTTTTTTAAATTAGTCCACTTTCAGATCATTCATTTTACAAACACACCTGATTTTACCAGGTAGTGATGAGGTTACATCTATTTCTCTGGCAGATAATTAGTAAACATTTAATTACAGTGAGAAATCTCAGACAAGATTCTTCTGATATACAAAAGGATTTGAATCAGAAAGTACACATAAGAAGAATGTTTAAGTCAGAATCTTAAGGAAAAACATAAAACGATTAAAACTTGTATCTATCTTTACCTAGTACACCAGCCAGTGAGGATCAAAAAAGGAGATCTGTGCCTTCTTCACTTGTTCATATTCATGCGTCTTAAAATAAAGAGAAGTGAACACTTAAAAGTACCGATGCATTGTTGTAATACCTTTTAGCAGTTAATGTAAATAAATAGATATATAAAAATATATACAAGAAAAATAAAATATGTTGTCCTGGTTTCAGCTAGGACAGAGTTAATTTTCTTCGTAGTAGCTGGTATAGTGCTGTGTTTTGGATTTAGTAGGAAAATAATGTTGATAACACACTGATGGTTTTAGTTGTTGCTAAGTAGTGTTTATACTAAGTCAAGGATTTTTCAGCTTCTCGTGCCCAGCCAGCAAGAAGGCTGGAGGGGCACAAGAAGCTGGGAGGGGACACCGCCAGGACAGCTGACGCAAACTGGCCAAAGAGCTATTCCATACCATATGACATCAGGCCCAGTATATAAACTGGGGGAGCTGGCTGAGAGGGGCGGATCACGGCTCGGGAAGTAACCGGGCATTGGTCAACGAGTGGTGAGCAATTGCATTGTGCACCACTTGCTTTGTATAGTTTAATTCTTTTAGTATTACTATTATCATATTATTATTATCATTATCATTGTTTTTAATTCCTTTCTGTCCTATTAAACTGTCTTTATCTCAACTCAAGAGGGTTTTTTCCTGATTCTCCCCCCCCATCCTGGGGGGGGGGGGGGGAGTGAGCGAGCGGCTGCGTGGTGCTTACCTGCTGGCTGGGGTTAAACCACGACATATGTATATACAGAAAACAAGCCTACTTATGGGCTAACTAATAGGCAGAATATGAGAATCAGTAACTGTTCTGGGCATGTCACTTTACTAAATCACACCATATTGTTGTTGAAAAGCATTTTCCTATTTAATGCCTTTATTAGCAAGGATTTTATCAATGGTTGGTTGAGAGTAACAAATACTAAAGACTAACTGTTGTTTGTAGAGGCTGCCAAAAAATAGATTGTCTGTTAAAAACATGGGGAAAAAGATAGGATATAAGTGATTTATAGAAAATTACTACGTATGTCAGAGGCAAAGAAACTAATCCAAGAAGAACTGTTTTGCATATAATTTTTAATAGATTATAAACCATCATCTGTTTTAATGCAAAGACAAATGTACTTACCTTCTTAATAATGATGTTTTCCTTAATTATTTCAGTATGTATTTAAGAAGCATACAAACGGTAACAGTCGATGGACTAAAAATGTCTGGGCTTTTTGCAATTACTTTAAATTATTGGTAGAATGTGAGGAGATTTCTCTTTAAATATGTCAGGAAAAAAAGTTTGAAAATATATACAATCATTATGTTTGTGCCAATACAGATTAGCCATCATTTGAGAAATATTTCTTTGTTGAATACAGTATGCATTCTTACAATTTTTTATTCTATTCCTTATTGATTTTACTTGTTTGCATGATTTAATTTCATCAACATGTCAAAGCAAATTGTGATATTTAGCCACAAAACAAAATAAATTGCAAGTGGTCATAAAAAACTGATACAGTTATAAAGTTTTACTTCATCATTTTCACTTTTAACAGAGTCAGCATAATGCTGTTCACAATCCTTTCAAGGACAAATTATTTAACTTCTACTATATATGGTAGTCTATAACGTCTGACAATTGGATTTCAGATATCACAGCCCATGTTTATAGCATTCCTTAAGGACACCAGCTCCTTCTTCATAAATTGTGCTCATAAATTATTTTCCTGTGCTCTCAGAAGCTCTATTCCCCAGATGTACCCATATTCTATTTACCCTCCTAAAACTAAAGATGGGCATTTCAGGCAATTTAGTCATAGTCTATTTGTCTGTTATTTCAGCTGGCATTCTCAAGCAGAGCATTTCACAGTATCCTTCCTCTGTGTCAAAATATGGTTTTGCCTAATAAAGTCTCATCCCATAGCTTAACGGGAATTTAAATCTGTCTTTTTTAGATAGGCAACCATATGAGCCCAGTGGCCACTTACTTGCCATCATACTGATGTACAAAAATAGCCTTCCATCTTGCAGTTTCCTGTGAAAGAATGATTGCTGAGATCTGGTTTCTTTGACCTGATCCCCTCACATAATCTCTGCTAAGGTCAAGAGAAATTACCCCTCGTATCCAACAAGATTTTTACTCATATGGTTCCTGATCTCTGCCTCTTCCCGAAACCTGTCTGTTTTGCTTAAGCCTCAGGCTTTTCCTATGAAGGCAACTTCCCATCATATACGCTAGGTAGCATATGCTCTTTTACATTGCCAGAACAAAATTCTTGAGGGACACTCTGCCTCCTCATGTTTACTGTAGAAAGATTTAAAGGACTGTCCTTTCAAAGGTTCTCATACCACCTAGCAGACAATATGAAGAATGCTATTAGTCACCTGTAAGTGTGATTTATAAGCGCTCCCTAGACTGAAGTTCAAGCAGTAACACTCGCTGAGGTTTCAAGGAGTAATGCTACCTTTGGGGGAGCTGTCCCAAATTTTTTCCTTTACTAGTAATAACGAGGACCTTCTTCCAAGTTTTCACTAGTGGGCAATGTGAATGGACAGACAGAATCACTGGGAGAAGAGAAATAAGCTGTTCATCCATAACTTCACTTCTTCAAGACATGTTGTCAGTATATACATTCACAACCCTCCTCCACTTCATTCTCTCTGAATTCAATGTAACTTACAGGTTTACTTATTGACAGAAATTGGAAATGCCTGGAACAGCATGTGCAGGGAAGGGAGAAGAAGATAAGGAAACAAATGATGCAATACATGCATATGTCTGTTATGCTAGGGTTAAAAAGCAGTGACTTTTTTAACAGTGATAGTGCAATACATTTTGAAAGAGAATTATCAGACTATTGTAGAAAGAAATCATAAAAGACAAAGGTATAAAATCCAGTCAAATTAAAGTAGCTTTGGAGTTAATTAGGTATTCAGAATACAAAAAATATGTCTAAGCATAAAAGACTTTCAATAGGTCATCAGGATTTGTAACAGACTGAATAAATGCTGTCTTGACTAGAAAGCTGCTCTCGAGCAGGGAGTTTACGTGGTGAACTGTTTCTGCTATGAACTATACACAAGCAAATGATCAGGAAGCTGCAAGCATCTGTTGCCTCTCTCTATCTGCCAAAATATATTATCTGTTTCTTTCTGTTTTGTCCTCCAAATTAAAGTTGATTATTTTCTCTTTACAAATTAGTAGGTTTTCCAGCAAGGATCTGTCCCAAGTACACCCACATTCTTTTACCTTTCTGAATAAAAACGTTAAGGGATGTTCTAAGCTGTGGCCACCTCCAGCAGCTCCAGGCCTGGGACTCCCTCCTGCTCAGCCACTGGAACCCAGCCCAGAGGCTCAGGGGTCTCCATCCCAGGCCGATGGGCATGGCTGCTGCTTTCCCATTAGCAGGTTAAACCATGCGAAGTTGAGCATGTGTCCCAGAGACACACAGACGTGCACACATGCAGACACACAGAGAACACAACATGGCTAGCTACACAGGCTGCCACAGGCAAGGCACTGCCTTCAACCACACCTGCCTAGAGGACTCACATAAAACATGACTGTAGAAAGCCAAGTCCTCTCCTCCTCTCTGGCTGGCAGAGGTAGAAGTTCACTAGTGAAGGCACACACGTGACACTTGCTAGATTTACAAGCACATGTACATTTGTGGATCCCCCAAGTACCAGCATGGCCCCCTGTGTCCATCTGATACCCCTGCCCAGATCCCAGGCCTTCTTACCCACCCCACGGGTCTCCTACTCACTGGTTCACGGACAGACGCATGCACTCACACACCCGTCCCCCAGGGACTTCCACCTCGAGGGTCCCCCAAATACCAGCATGGACCCTCTACCTATCTGATACCCATGCGTGGACCTGGGGCCTCCTACTCGCAGGTAGTACATCTTGAAGTTTGCTAGCAAATGCACTCACCTACACCCAGAAGCCGGCACGAGGCACACAGCCTAGGACCCGCGGTCCCACTCCAGGCACTGGCACTGAGTCCCTTACTCACTTCACGCACACCGGTCACTCCCAGTGACTGGCAGCTGAGACCCTCACCCACACCAGTAGCTGGTACTGAGACCCTCACTGGCTGCAGTTGCTGGCACCACAGGCCCAGGGGTGCCTACATCCCCAGTCTGACTCCAGTAGCTGGCCCCAGATCCACTCACGCCTCTCTCATCAATTACTGGCACCTAGTCCTTGCAGCCCCACGCACCCCCACCCCCACACAAACACTTACACTGGTCTCTCCCAGTAGCTGGTTTTTGGGACACACAACATTAGTACCCCAGTGGTTGGTGGCTGAGACCCCCAATCTGCTCCAGTGCCTGGCACTGAGACTCCCACTGGTTCTTTTAGCTGACACCACAGGCCGGGGTGCCTATATCCCCGGTCTGACTCCAGTAGCTGGCACCAATCCTACTCACACTGGTCCCCCCAGTAGCTGGCACTTAGTCGTTGCAGCACTCTGACATGTGGGATAGAGAATGAGATTACACAGAGAGATAGTTAAGAAAGGATTTAATAAGAAGACAGGACAGACTGTGGTGATCAGGCGCAGGGCTCAGTCAGACAAGCATGTTGGCCGGCCCCATTTTACATGCAACCCTCCCCTTTTATACCCCTTCAGGTCTGTTCCTCCTTTGTTCCTCCCCAGTTCCCTGTTTGTATACATTGCCTCATTGTTTTGCATAGTTCCACCAACACAGCCCTCCCCCAGTATCCCGAACCCCCAGGTCTGCACCCTTCTCAGTTGCAAAGACCAGGTTGGCACTCTTTGAAGTGATGCCTGAAGTTTCTTAATAGCCCATCCATTAGTGTGACTGACAAGATTGGTTTCTTGTCATTGTTTCTGTTATTGTTTTTTTGTCATATCTGTGTTTTGCTTATTGCCTTCCCCTTTTCCTTATCATCCCATTTTGACAGGGTCCTCAATCAGATAGTCTTACTGAAATAAGCATTCCCACGCTCTGCATGCCCATACAAGTTAGTGTAACCAGCCAGGTTTGGTTGTTGTTATTATCTCCATTTGTTGGTCAGGTTTGTGCCTCTGGATGTTTTGGTTTCCCCCTTTTCCTTATCATCCCATCTGATAAGGCTGTTGATCAGATAACCTTAAGGAAGCAAATGCTCTCTCTTACCACATACTCTCATAAAAAGTTTATTTGTACAGTGTATGTGTTGTGTGTTTTTTCTCAACTCAGCTACAGACAATGGATAGGAGATGTGCTCCAGACAAGCTGGAGAACTGGATACAGATATGATTCTGGAACTCAAGGTTCCAGAACTTTCTGGAAGTTAAGAAGAACATCGTAATCTTATGCTCAAATACCGCTGAACAAATACATGCAGTAAATTCAATTTCATGACCTAGCTATTGAGGTTTTTTTACTTCAGTTAAATATAGTAAAATATAGTGCAAAAAAACAGATTAACATTTTAACAATTTGTCTGAAAGGGGAATAAAAATCCTAAACAGGAACTGTGTCTTACCTTCTACGAGAAGTAAATACAGTTAAATTCAAAGGGAAAATTCATAAAAAAATACCTGTCCAAAATAATTTGCAATTGTAGGTGTCAGTTCTTTGTTTAGTAGATGAAACACTTGCCATCCATCATTTAAACAGAAATATTTTACTGTTGTATTTACAATATACTGATTAGTGGAAGTGAACAAAGATTGAAAGTTTTTTTTAAATATCTTTTTATTCTTAGTTTGAACTGTGCAAATAACACAGTATATCTGATGTTATGTAGATAACAATTATTCTTCTCATCAAGTCTGAACTATATCATTAATTGGGAAAGGTGAATTGTTCATAATCTTTACAGAGATTATAAGAAAGAGACGTTCTCTTATAATTTTTGTTTTCTGTAATATGATTGAAAAGCTGAATGAAATAGTAAATCAAGATATTATAGTATTTTTGTGATTTTTTTTTTTTATGGTCACCTTTGTCACCTTAATTATACTGCTGGATATAGAGACAAGTTCACCTTCAATTAATGTAAAGATCTCCGTAAGGTTTATGCAACCACAGTGGTATAAAAGTAAATTTGTCTTTTGGTTATTTTCTTTTACTTTGACCTGTTATCAGCTGTTGATGCAGAGTTTAATTTTATTCTCACAGTCACTCAAGCAGAGTCCTGTACAGGGATAGAAGACTCCTCAATGTCACATAGGCATTATGACTGGCAATGGCGTTCCACTTGTGTGGAATATTTTTGGAAGGTCCTACACTTTCAGAGGTGTAACTGTTTCCTTTTTTGTTTTCAAAGCTAGTGAAAGGAATTTTGGAGACCAGTTTCTTCACTTATATCTTGTGGAGGGAAGACCAACAGTTCAATTCAGCTGTGGAAACTCTCAAAACATTCTGACTGTATCCGTCAATCGATCCATTAGCAAGGGTATACTCATCCCTATCACAATAAGGTAAGAATTTACCACTGTGTTACACTAAAGAGTTTTAGTCATATATATTGAGCAATAAAGTGTGACTTCACTTCGACAATAAAAAGACAGGTCATATTGGAAAGCAAAATTGTATGCATATTTGGAAACTTTTTTCATAAGGTAGTGTCCTTGATCGAAAATACATTTTCGTTCACACAGATTAGTTCAGTCCTTTGGAGAACTTATGAATCATTCAAACTCCAGACACTTTTCCAGATACAGATGAAGTCAGTTTGAGAACTGAAACGATTTAAACATAACGTTGGAGGTTACAAATGGACAGCTCATAATTGATGCTTATTAATTTACACACTGAATAAATTAGATTTGTCACCAGAATTCTAGTGCTAAATATAGGACTAATTTATTGTTTAAGATGAAAAATTAAAAATGGGTATGCTAACAACATCTCACAATGCAGTAAGCTGTCATATCTACATATGCAACTGTACTGTCAGCAGTATAAAATAGTGGCTGACCAGTACTGTCATTTTTTACCTAGTACTCACAATAGTTCACAGAATGGTTAACTTATAAATTTGGAAAAGGTTTTGGTATCATGCCTTGGTAATGGATTAAGTTTTTTCCACTCATGGAATTTCATATGTGCAAGTTAGGAAAAAGGTAAGAATGAAATAATATAGGTGTTACGTTACATTTATATTAGTAATGTTAAAATAATGTTTACTTTAAAAATATTTTAGAAATAGTTCTGACACCCATATAAAATTTCAAGTTACCATGATTAAGATATTTTATTTATTACATAGTTAAAGTATCAGAGCTAATTGCTGCACCTGAACTGTAAGCATTTGTGATGTAAGAGAACTTATTGCACAAATTATTAAATTAAAGGTAGTTTTAGCTAGGACCATTTTTGCTGTTAGAGGATGGTATATGAAGGAGACTGCAAAACTTACCCTGAAACATGCATATCAGAGTTCTCACAATTACATTCTTACTACCAAAGAAGGAAAATAAAAGCATCATCTGAAGATTTTTGTACTTGCTTTCTGAGCTTTTTCTGTATGATGTAAATGTTGTGAAATTCTAAAATGCTGCTCATGCCAGGAGGTTTGATGATCTCAGTATACAGAGTAGATTGATATGGGGAGAAGAGACTGTTTAGGCTTTTTTTGGCTAGATTTTATGCTCAACTCCATAAGCTTTACAATATTCTTTTAGAAACAAACTAGTTAGAATATAAATATAAAAGCTCTTTTCAATATATGGAAAGATGAAGGGATCTACCTTTTAAGAAACTGTTTCATTTCTATCTTATATTTCTTCTCAGCCACAGGTCTGTACATTACTCTTATGCTCCATTTAAAACAGGTTTTTTCCTTTTATTCTATATTAGTATTAATGCCTAGTATTAATGAAGCAAAGTCACATAGCATACATTCAAATCTAATTATTTGTTAGCTGACAGTATATTAATCTATTTTAGGATTTTTGTACAAATTGTAAATGTATATAAAATTTACAAAGAAAATTCTATCCCTTCCTCTCCCTATGAGCCAGCAGATAAAGAGTTTTTTTCTCTTAGAAGATACTTGATAGCAGTATACATCTCAATATTAACAAATGATTCTAAGTTTGTTTTTTAATCTCAGAGACTACTCTTGTGTGAGACATTGGTCAGCTAATTGTTTGCACTGTATTAGCTGCGGTAGCATTGGCTCTGCTTCATAAGATTAAGACATTAAAATGCTGCACAGATTTCAAAGCCTAATATAATAGCTGTCCTGGTTTCAGCTGGGATAGAGTTAATTTTCTTCTTAGTAGCTGGTACAGTGCTGTGGTTTGGATTTACTGTGAGAATAATGTTGATAACACACTGATGTTTTAGATGTTGCTAAGTAGCACCTATCCTAAGTTAAGGACTTTTCAGTTTCTCATGCTCTGCCAGCAAGCAGGTGTGCAAGAAGCTGGGAGGGGACACCGCCAGGACAGCTGACCCAAACTAGGCGAAGGGATATTCCATACCATAGAACATCATGCTCAGTATATAAACTGGAGGGATTTGGCCGGGAGGGGTGGATCGTTGCTCGGGCATCGGTCAGCGGGTGGTGAGCAATTGCATTGTGCATCACTTGTATTTTCTCAGGGTTTATTTCTCTTTTTTTTTGTTATATTCCTTTTCATTACAATTATTATTATTATATTTTTATTATTATTATTGCTAGTATTCTATTTTATTTTACTTTAGTTATTAAACTGTTCTTATCTCAACCCATGAGTTCTACTTTTTTTTCCCTGATCCTCCTCCCCATCCCACTGGGAGGGGGGAGGAGTGAGCGAGCAGCTGTGTGGTACTTAGTTGCTGGCTGGGGTTAAACCACGACAATATCTTAGCAACAAATGCAGCTAAATGGCATTGAAAAGATTGATTCTAGTAATAGAGTTCAAGTTCACAGTGGAAAATAAATTTATTTCCCTCTTTTTTACCTTAAAATTAACACCTGTCTATTTATGGTTTCATCCTCCATGTTGTTACACTAAAAAGTAATGTCAGTTCAATTTACACATTACCTTTGTTTACTGGAATTTATACTGCTATCTTTAAAACAATGGCATACTAAATAACTTGCAAGGTGTGATTGTAGACTGTGACTGGCGGGGATTTACATGCATCTGAGTTTATGGGCTTGGCCTTCAAAATGACTAGTGATTATTCTTGTGAGTCCTTCTAAAATGTAGAGAGAGCAGTATATCCTTCACCAAGCAGCAATAAAATTGTAATCCTTCAGCAATCATCCTTAACCTCTGCCAAAGAACTAAGCAAACTTGACAAGGCATTTGTGGCCCCCAGGATCTTGTATCATAGGCTATAAAATATGAATCCATGACAAAACTGTTGATTTGTGTTCTCTTAGTGGCTGTTGAAGATAGATAACTCTATCTGTATGTTTTACCTGCAAAATTAATGAGGTTTTTTTCCCTGTAATGCAGGAAAAGAGACAAAGACTGGAATAAATAACTATTTTTGTTACTGTTTGAGAATGTTGCAACTGGCAGACAATATTTCTGTTAAATTTGACTTTGAATAAGTCTATAAGACCATATTTGACAGTTATTCCAGTTCTGGATGCAACTATGGCTCCAGTGGATAAATAGCATAATTAAAGTGACCAATAATGTCTATAGAAGCAGATTTTCATCTTCTCAAACTTTTTCTTTCTAAATCCACCATGTGCAGGAAGCTAAGATATCCCCATAGTTTACAGCTGTTACTTTCTCTTAACTATATGATTAGTTTCCTTAGATATGGCCATTTCTTTCGAACCTGATGAAGATTAAATGAGTTTTAAATGTTCAGTCATTGTCTTTACAGTCCTTGTGAAATGACAGCTTTATAGTAAAAAACAATAAAACTCTGATTGCTTACTTTTTTTGCCTTGCCTAAAGAAACTAGAGACCTGTTTCAATGCAGTTTTATTCATTGTTTCCATTTCTGTTTATTTTAGAATGATTTGATTGCTGGTTTTGAAAATGTGCATTTGTTTGTGTTTAATTTTTTGTGATTTCATAATTGAGATTGTATTGATCTTTTCAGTCAAAGCTTTGAGCACATACTTGAGATGTAGTTTGCTTTTATGGATTTGTTCTTTAAAGTTATTCAAAGAACATTAGTTCAAACACATTTCATTCCACGTGTGGGTTCTGAAATGCATTTGCCTGATGTGAAATTTGCTGTACGTTATTTGTGGTTAAAGTGATGTGACTGTCACTGAGGCCAGATGGTGTTTCTTCAATTCAGTGGTTGAAGGAAAGTAACTTTAACAAGCAAGAGATTGAGATAATCAAGTCACCAGAATTTTAATTTTTCTAGATAGTGGGGTGGATTTTAGCTTTTAGAGTAAGAATATTGATTTTTTTTTAGACATCTTACACTTTTCTTCTCTAAATGATTTTTTTTTAAATTATATTTCCTTAAAAAGTTGAGATTGTCTGTTCTAGACAGTGATGGGGGACACCAGATTCTTTCCTGTTTGGAAGATTCTAGGCAAGCATTAATTAAAATCTTGCCTGTATACGATATTGTCACTCTTTTCCATCTTATTTACCTGCAGAATTATCAGAATTATCAGAATTCTGCTTTGGAATTTAATGAACGTAGTGCCCATCCCCACAGAGCTTTATCACTGTATTATGTACATTAACATTTCACATATCTTCCAAGTGAACATATTGAATGTAGTTGTTTCCAGTTTTCTGTCATGCTTTAATTAGTGGTATGGATGTAAGCATTTATTCATGGCTGAGAAGGGCACCTTTAGCTGTCCATAAAGGCATTTATTTGTTAAATAAATTATTCAGTTAATATTGTTTGGTCAGCTCTAGCCTACACCATGCAGTGGTACAGAATCTGCTGAAGTTTATTATTTCATCTTTATGCTTCAAAAGCAGATGGCACATTCTGAACTGTGAAAGTCCTCAACATGTTTTTGTACCTCCACGCTGAAACTTTGGCAAGACGTAATGCACTGAGTGCAAACTACATGATTATATTATCAATGTCCATGTTTTTACCTACACTTCCACTTCCTCCTTTTCCACAGAGGAGACAGTGGTTTGAACTGATCTTACAAAGTTTTTTATTGCATGTGCATTCTGAAAATGTGTTTTCAAAAAGAATATGTAAATCACCATCTATGCCATCTGTTGGCTCATTTTCAGTCATGAGGCTTACCAATTTTGTTTCATCATTCCAGAGATCTGTATGTTTTCATATTAGTGCATACATTTAAGTCATCATTTTATTAGTATTTACAGGTGCTGGGTGCTTTGCATAGTGTGCAAGTATTACAGAAAATTACATTAAATCAGTAAACCAAAAAATTACTATTTTTCTGATGCTTTACTACTGTTTCCAGCATTACCAGTTACCTAGGAATACAGGAATTTTTCGTTTGACGAATTGGAAAAATCTGAGCAGCTCTTTGTAAACGTCGGTGGCTTTGTATCTGAACAGGTATATAGAGTAGCCTATATTCATGATGTGTGGAAGACATTTTGCTGTCTTCAAATACTCCTAAGCTTCATACTTGCAATACTGAGCTCTGACATAATTGATTATGTGATGAATGAGAAATGGAAAGGTGTTTTGGTAGATAACTTGAGCCAACTTCATGCAATATTGCTATCATCTTATCACACCTCCCCTTTCCAAAATTCTTTGAAGATTAACAGTGAAAGCAGTCTGGGAGAGATTTAAGAATTGCTATTCTTTCATATGAGTTTATAAATTGATAAAGAAAACACATTTAGATGTGGTTTTGAAATGGAATATCTTACATACAGTATATTTTAACTTTGAATTTTAAGTCGGCACATACATGAATCATACCCATGTGGATGTTGTGTTGCATAAAACTGGAAATGCTGTAGGACATAAAATAGATTTAACAAATTTTGACTTAAATTTGGAATTACTTTTAGAAGGACTGTGTATACAACTATACACATTTATATTTACTGCATTTTCTATAGAAATTGCAAATCATGATAAGTCAGCATAAGTCTTAGTGGGACAAAACCTAAAAAATTACTTTCATAGAGGTGATTTTCCACTGAAATTATCTGCTGTTCATGATGGTTTATCAGGCCTTGTAAAAACAGTAGTGGACTCAGTTTAGTTTGTAATGTATATCTATTTCATAAAATCATCATCACATTTGCCACTATAAGGTTTGTGCAACGTATGCCTAATGTTTGTCCTCTGAAAACCTTAATCCCGGTTCCTTCAATCCAGCTGTTACAGTTTTACATACGTAAATCACTACATCTGTTATTCAGTCTCAAAAATAGTCCCATAATACATGCATTACATCAAACTAATACATATAAATTCATGTATATGAAATTAAAATTGACCATTTGATGGAACATTAGAATCAACCAGTCAAATTATTCTTTGTGTTCTGCTAGTTGAAATAACTCACATAAGAGAATGGATTCTCATAACGAGTATAGAAAAGATTACTTTTTGTTTTCATTTCAATTTCAGATTTTGTGTTTGAACAGAACATTCAGTGTGTTTAGAAACATGTGTTACTTTCTGAAACAATTTTTTTGCTTTCATGCAGCAATAATATTCAGTATTTCATCAGTGACCTATCAAAGCCAACAAACCAACTGCTATGGCCATTCAAGCTCATTAGCTACTGACTTGAAGAGCAGATGTTTGAATTCCTGTACCCTTCATGCTCTGGTTTAGACTAGGTCTTCTTCAATTAACTGACCTTACAGGTATATCTCAAGAACACAGAAACACAGAACCACATGATTGTTTAGGTTGGAAGGGACCTCTTGAGATCATCCTGTCCGACACTTCTGCTCAAGCAGGGTCACATAGAGCATGTAGGACCATGTCCGGTCAGGTTTTGAATATCTGAAAGAGGCTCCAGTCCCTTACTCATCTTTGTGGCCTTTTGCTGAACTCGCTCCTGTAAGTCCATATCTTTCTTGTAGTGGGGAGCCCAGAATTGGATAGAGCACTCCAGATGTGGTCTCACTGGTGCAGAAGAGAGGGAGAAAATTACCTCCTTTGACCTGAAGGACGGTCTTTCCAGTAAAGACTGAGGTAAAGAAGGCACTAAGTATCTCAGCCTTTTCCACAGCCTTTGTCAGCAGATTGCCTTCCCCATTCAGCAGTGAGCCCACATTTTCCCAAGTCTTCCTTTTCCTGCTGATGATCTTGCAGAATACTTTCTTGCTGCCCTGTGTGTGACTTGCCATGGTTAAGTACAGGTCAGCCTTAGCTTTCCTAACCCTGTCCCTGCAAGATCAGACAGCAACTCTATACTCCTCCTGGATCGCTTGCCTGTGCTTCCATGCCTTATACACTTTTTATGTCTGAGTTCAATTAGAAGTTTCTTGTTCACCCATGCAGGCCTCCCGCTGCATTTGCTTGATTCCTGCTTGTTGGGATGGGCCTTTCTTGAGCTTGTAGGAGGTGACATTTGAATATCAACCAGGTCTCCTGGATGACTCTTCTCTCCAGGTCCATATCTCATGGGTTTCTTCCAAACATCCCTGAAGAGACCAAAGTCTGTTCTATGACATCCAGGGTTCGTGCTCCTGCTTTTTGCTTTGCTCCCTCCTCTTAGGATCCTGGATTCTACCATCTCATGGTCACTGCAGCCAAGGCCGCTTCTGACTTTCACAACTTCAACTAATTCTTCCTTGTTTGTAAGTATCAAGTTCAGCAGAGCACCTGCACTTATTGTCTCCTTGATCACTTGCGTCATGAGACTGTCAATGTGCTCTAGAAATCTCCCAGATGGCTTGAGCCCTGCTGTATTGTCCCTCCGGCAGATACCTAGGTGGTTAATAACTCTGATTCTACTCCGAAAATTCTACCAAAATCTTTTGCATCTCTGTCTTAATTGGGTCGTGACCAGATTGATTGCTTCATTCTGTTATGAAAGAACTGTAGATCCCATTGGATTTGGTGATTTTTGTCTCCTCATCACGGGCAAAGCCTAGCAGAATCATAGAATCATAGAATCATTTAGGTTGGAAAAGACCTTTAAGATCAAGTCCAACCACAAACCTAACACTGCCAAGTCCACTACTAAACCATGTCCCTAAGCACCACATCTACATGTCTTTTAAATATCTCCAGGCATGGTGATTCAACCACTTCCCTGGGCAGCCTGTTCCAATGCTTCATAACCAATGAAGAAATATTTCCTAATATCCAATCTAAACCTCCCCTGGTGCAACTTGAGGCCGTTTCCTCTCGTCCTATCACTTCTTGCTGGGGAGAAGAGACCAACACCCACCTCACTACAACCTCCTTTCAGGTAGTTGTAGAGAGCAATAAGGTCTCCTCTGAGCTTCCTTTTCTCCAGGCTAAACAACCCCAGTTCCCTCAGCCGCTCCTTATAGGACTTGTTCTCTAAACCCTTCACCAGCTTCGTTGCCCTTCTTTGGATGCGCTTCAGCACCTCGATGTCTTTCTTGTGGTGAGGGGCCCAAAACTGAACACAGTATTCAAGGTGCGGCCTCACCAGTGCCAAATACAGGGGGACGATCACTTCCCTAGTCCTGCTGGCCACACTATTTCTGATACAAGCCAGGATGCTATTGGCCTTCTTGGC
Organism: Gymnogyps californianus; assembly: GCF_018139145.2. Taxonomy (NCBI): domain Eukaryota; kingdom Metazoa; phylum Chordata; class Aves; order Accipitriformes; family Cathartidae; genus Gymnogyps; species Gymnogyps californianus. The sequence goes on from NC_059473.1 coordinate 98,455,643, forward strand.
CACCTGGGCACACTGCTGACTCATATTCAGCCAGCTGTTGACCAACATGCCCAGGTCCTTTTCTGCTGGGCAGCTTTCCAGCCACTCTTCCCGAAGCCTGTAGCGTTGCATGGGGTTGTTGTGACCCAAGTGTAGGACCCGGATTAGCACTCCTGGCCGACTTGGCGTCATCTGCAAAGTTACTGAGGGTGCACTCAATCCCCTTGTCCAGATCATTGATACAGATAGTAAACAAAACTAGCCCAAATACTGAGCCCTGGGGAACACCACTTGTGACCGTCCGCCAACTGCATTTAACTCCATTCACTACAATCTTTGGGCTCATCCAGACAGCCAGTTTTTTACCCAGAGAAGAGTACACCCATCCAAGCCATGAGCAGCCAGTTTCTCCAGGAGAATGCTGTGGGAAACAGTGTCAAAGTCTTTAATAAAGTCCAGGTGAACAGCATCCACAGCCTTTCCCTCGTCCACTAATAGTATTTCTATGGTAAACGCTTGCAGAATACTCTCTTATTGGTTCCATACGGTACATACTGACTTAAGAATTCTCTTCTTTCACCTTCTATTTTATGCAGTTATCCTCAACATGGATAATAATTCACTGAGCTTTTTTATGGCAGCTGTGTTAAGAGGAGGGCAGAAGTGTCATTTGCTTTGGCCATGATTTTTTTTTTCTTTTCCCCTGAACAACATGATGTTTAAGAATGCAATTATGTTTTTATTTTGATTTTTATAATTTCTAGCTGGGTAGAGTTATTCTCATATGGAACTCAATTTCCATCATTAACTGATTTTGGACGGTTTATTCCAAAGTGGCTCACCACAGACCAGTTCATAGTATATGGAGTCACAATACTTTAATTTTCCCATTCATAGTATGTCATTCTACTTTTATCTCAGATAAAAGAGCTATATCACTATAGAAGTGATATCATCTGCTGTGTTTTCTTATTTGCAAGTTAAGGAGCTGCATTAAATGTCATTTGAGTACCTGCAAGGATGTGTAGTCCAGAAGCTAAAACAACTGATGGAAAACAATGCATTAAAGAAAGTTTAATCACTTCTGTTGCTAGGTGTGAGTTTTCTTCAGTCTCTTTCAAAAACATTCATATCAATATAAATTTTTAAATGTGAACTGTAGCAGCAGTTCAGTAATACTGAGTAGCATAGTACAGCACTGTCAGCTGCTTTTCCTGAAGTGGCAGGCATCCAGAATTCTTCTCACAGTTGTGGTGATCAGCAGCCTCCATCATACTGAACTGGACTCTGAGTCACAAACGGAATACTATGACCTACCTGAAACCACAGAGGCAACATAAGAAAGCAAAGTATATTTACAGTATTTCAAAGATAAAGATACTGAAAAACTATAAGGCTGTTGATTACTTATGTTATTTAAGAAAAATTCTAATGAGTTGTATTCACTCCATCTAACTTTACCTGCTTTCAAGTTAGGTATCTAGTCTGAAGGAGTTTGTCTGTATAACTGTGGATTTATGGCAAAAATTAAAAATTCTTACAGTACTCAGACTATTATTGCTCACTAGACCTTTTTGCCATTCAGCTAAAAGTTGGCAGCTTGTCTCTAGGTTACCTACCTCCACTGAAATACAGAGGTCAGTGTTAAATGATGAACATTCTGAAAAGATAAAAGAATGGGCTTGCAAAACAAAATTTATTTCTTTTTCACAATCTTTTTTCCCATTGATAACCCCTTCTTTCTGTTGCAATTACTGCAACTTCAAATCGACTTGAAAATTCAAGGTTCTGATGTGAGCCTTAATGATAAAAGGAATACATCTTATAAATTTCTTTAGTACATCAAAAAATAATAGTGCAAACAGTAACGAAGTTATTTGAATTTTAAACAAATTTCTCTTTCTTAAGTCCTGTTAGTATGGCGCACCTTCCAATCTCCTGTTGAACAAGAAATTTGAAAAATTAGATTTTGTTGGTAATTTTATGTAATCAAATTTTATGTCAAATCTGGCATTCTGTTAAATCAAATTCTGTCTGGGGGCAAGTGCTGACTTTTAACTCAAGAAGATGCTCTGAACTTGAGCTTGAAATTGATGTAGTAAATTCTTGTCTGCCCTTGAGTGTCCTGAAAAAAAAGAGAGCATAATTTAGCCTCTATTCCTCAAGGTATCCTCCACCAGAATTTAAACTTTTTACTTCATAGAATAAGAAACGCTACAGATGACTGTATTCCCTATAAGAAACAAGGATAGCTGTTATTTTTACCTATATTATTATCTGTTTTAAGAATCATAGAATCATAGAATCTATGATTCTATATTATTATCTGTTTTAAGAATGTAACATACTTCATTTGTATTACCAATGCTGCTAGAGGGTATTTATAATTATAACCATGTTCAACTTAGCATAATAAAGCAAAATCAGGTAACACATAATAGTCACTTTCACAGTAGTTTATTTTGGATTGCTTTTACCTTTGTAGGATGAACTAAATCATCCTAAAAGAAGACTGGTAAATCCTGTCTCATTTAGAGACTTTTAGTGTAACAACATATCATTTTAAAATCAGCACAAGAAATAAATTCTACCAATTCTACCAATCTGTGGTTTTGTTTGCACAAGTATAGTATCCTAGGAATAGATAGAAGAAAGACTGTTGTGAGCTCCTTTCTTTAAGCCTGTGACAGCTGGTGACCTTTGACTTCAATAAAGTTGTTCCACTTCCTAGACAACATTTACATTGAAAATAGACATATATTTTTGTTTCTCATTTTGCAATGTTATTTTGTTTACCTGGAAGCATAACTGTCTCATAAATATGTAAAATAATTAATCATTCACCACAAAGACTTGAAGATTTAACTTTTCACTAATGTACAAGACATACAAAGAAATGTTTTATGATGGTAAGCAAAAAAAGAAATACTTCTGAAGCCACTTCTGTCTTGTCAGTGGTCATTTTGGTATAAGTCAAGCTTTATATTTTGTAGACTGACTGTCCCAGTGAGAGTGCCTGTATAGCCTAGTGGTAGAATGTAAGGTTTTTTAATCTTTCCAGTGGTTAAGGTGCATTCCTGGCCAATAATTTTGTTGCATTTCCACCATTCTCCATCTCTAAAGTAGAAGACCGTACTGAAAATAATAAAGGTTGATATTCTCAGTTTCGAGCAATATTTTTATTACGTCCTTTTTTCCTAAGATAAGTCAAACATTTTGGTAATACCCCTCATACCTTGAATTTCATTGCTGTCAATTATTGATTTTAAAGAAATACCAAGTGGTTCAAGACAGCATATTTTATTTGTATTTTTCCTACTAGAACTGAAATGGTAAAAGGAATAAGACTAATAAGGGATGCTTACAAACTTTGTCATATCAATATTCACATGTTTAAACAGGATCAGATGTTTAATGACCATGGTAATCTCTAATGTATATTCAGTATTTCATTGTTATGCATATTACAAATATGTTGGTAATTAGATATGTGAGTAGATTGTTAGTTTTTCATGCTATAACCTTCACAAAGCATGACTAAAGTACTGTATAATTCAGAACATTGTAACACCTTCCTGTTTAGCAGCCCCTCTTATCAAAAGTGACATAAATAATAGCTAGTGTAATTTTCAGAATCAAGAATAACCAGAAAATCTCATTTTCCAAAGAAAGATCTAGGATTAATAATCACATTAAAGAAACAGTTTCAATGCACTGTTGATAATTGCAATAGTTATTTATTACTTTCTTAGTGACTGATGTTGCTAATAGCAGTTATTAGTTTATGTGACTTTACTGAAGCTCTATGTCACAATTTACTGAGTCTTCTAAAGTCAATGAGCTGCGGATTCACCAGAATTAAGGTATACATTATAAAACATAATGAATGTACATTTCATTACCTTTTATTTTTAGATTTGGCTTTGTGTTATAATTTTAAAATTCCAAGTTTTGAAGAATCTCTGTGTTTCTGCAAGGAAAATAGCAAGATTAAAGTTCTAATAGTCTGTATAACCCAATTCCCATTTTCTGGATACATCTGCTTTGAAAATCATATTATTATCCTTTCAGCAATGTTACAGCTACAGCATTTTTAAGTGTTCTTTTCATTATATCATGGAAATTCTAAACTGCATTTAACCTAAATTTCCAGAATTTTGCTAAGCTCTTTAGAACTCTCCCTTCACGTATTAAAGGAGACACTGCTTTAATGGTGCATACTGATCCTTTCAAGTGTGCCATAGTCCTTTTTTTTCTATGATGTGCTGAATAAAGCATTGTATTCCAAGTACTGTTGATGTGATTGCTTACTCACTGCAGTTTCTCTAGATAGATAGTTTCTGTTCCATGATCTCATGTGATTCACTTTTTCGTCTTGTGGCTGAGTGAGACAGATTGGCTGGGTGAGACTATCTGTTTCTGTGTGAAACAGATAGTAAAGCTTTCAAAATACTTGGCTGTTCCCTGTGTTCCAGGGAAGAAGCAAGATGCAGAGCCCTTCTGATCTACTTGGCAGGAGGAACAGTTCTTTCACATACCTGATAGTACAATGGGATTTCAGTACTACCAAAGAGACACTAGGTATTCTACATGAAACAATGCAGGTATCTGTGACTCGAAGGAAAAAGGAGTCACTGGATTACAGAGGGAATAATAAACTATTAAAATTCAAGATAATCTGGTATATTGAAAAATATTTCAATATTTATTTATTTATTTCTGAAGTATATAGAATTCTGTAAAATACCTTAATTTTCTGTTAGTTTGGCACAGCACATGGAACTATAGCAATAGAGTATATTGCCAAATAGCTTATGAAGGTGCCATGTTGCCTTCTTACTAAGAAGTGAGATGACTAGTAAATGTTTACACTGTTGTATTTGTGAGTTCTGAAGAGCTAAACCAAAAAAAAACTGTGAAGGCAAAACAACTTTTTTAATTCTCTTCCTCAAGCCTGTTGTTGCTTAAGTGGAAGATCAATACAGAAATAAAATTGGTTCAGTGTGCTTGTAACAGTTTGCAATTCTCTACAGGTTTGCTTTAGCTGAAAGCAATAGGAAGTGCTATTTGCTCTGTAGCTCTTGAAAACCAGTAAAAATTAAAAAACAGCAGGCATCTAGCCTTTGCATGAGTGTCCAAAAAATGAGTGGTGGAGGGAAGAAAATGTATCTGCCAGTTTGGCTTTCTTTGATACACCTCATGAGCACCAGTAATTGTAGGGGAATCAGAGGGCAGGTCACCACAAACAACGAAACAGGCAGTGAAGTTGTGCAGTCCAGACTACTGCGGGGTTAGCTGAATTTTCTCCTCTGTGCTGAGGAGAAGGGAGCAGTTCTTCTTGGTCTAGATGATCAGCTCCCAGCTCAGCAGCAAACTTCCTACCTGGTTTTAAAGAGTTTGGATAATCTTAGCTTGTTACTTAGTTTGCATAGCTCTAAAGTGGGAGTAGTACTTACCTATCTCAGAAAGATATTCAAAAGATTAAATGTTCTGAGGCCAAGTTAAGTATTTAAACAGATTAAAAAAAATGTGGCTTTGAGATCCTGGTGCATGATCTGTATTTTGTACTATACTCAGTCCAGCTCTGTGACCCAAAATCATCACAGGACCTCAGGTATACTAACTTGGGATCTCTGTTTCATACAGTTCATTGGAAATCCTTTTTTCATGGGGGATGAGGGAAGGGAGAAACGGTGATGGTTATTCTGTGGTTTTTTATTATCTTATTTTAATTGCTATAACCTTATTTTTTCTAACTTCTTGCTTTCTAAATAAATTTCAGGCAGATATTTAATATATAGTTTGCACATATGCAGAGAAGAAGGAACAAAACAGGACATCAGACAGCTAATTGTTTCAAGACTAGCCAGTTTAGGTCGAGTTTTACACACAGACAGTAAGAAAATTTGATGCTGCAAATTGAATCACTTGATTTAAGAGAGTATTGAGTAAAATTTACACATACATTTGTTAAATAGTCCTCCTTAGTAGTCAGATTAGAGAGAGACATGTGAGCTGCATCTTTCTGAAAGTCTGAAAGAAACTCATTTAAGGAACACAACCAAGGAAGGAAGGTATTTCTCTCCCTTTGACTGAAGTACATCAATTATGTGACGAATTTGTATTCTGGAATGTAGTTAACTCAGGTGGGAGAAGCTTTTTTATTCATCTCTCCACCACCCTGACTGTCATTATCCTTTGCTTGTTCTTTGAAGCACACATTGACCCGGCTTTTTATTAGACTATAAACTGTCCATGAAACTTTCTTCTCTGCTTGCTCGTCGTTGTGTGCCACTTGTCTTTTGTCCCACTCTCTTTAGGTTTGTTGATCTATTTTCTACGTAGTTACTGATGCTGCTGTTACATCTGCGATCGCCTTCATCCAAAGATGCTTTGTCATTTTGTGACCATTACTTGATGTTGGCCTTTACATGGCTGGAAATACAGAATTAAATAACAATGCACTTCACTGGAGACTGATTGCAGACAGAAATTTAAGCTGTGGGTAAATGTAGCAGAAACTACAGGTCAGACACCTTCACCAGAAAGAGGTTAGGTGTGCAGATTTGTGCTAGTATTACCTCTTGCAGTTCAAAACAAATAAAGATATTTTAAAATAGCTAGGACTAGTTTTCAAAGGCATTGCTGTCATACTGGGACTGACAAGGTTGTACAATAAGACACTTAGGTTTTCAGCTAATAAATTTTCATCCACATGTCAATAGCTCAATCTTTTAGCAAAGTGCATACAAAGTTTATAGAAAGAAGGTGTACTGCGTGCAGGTGCCCAGGTGCTGGCAGCAGGGGGGCTGCAGGGGGGGCATCTGTGAGGAGAGGCTGGGGCTGCCCCATGCCGGACACAGTTCCAGCCGGCTCCAGCCGACCCACCGCAGGGCACGGCTGAGCCCTGCAGCCAAGGTGGTGGCACCTCAGGGAAAATGTGTTTAAGAAAGGGCAAAATGCTACACAGGTGTAGAGGAGTGAAAGAAAAAAATGTATGAGAAACAGCCCTATGAATGCCAAGGTCAGAGAAGAAGGAGGGGAGGAGGTGCTCCAGGCACCAGAGCAGAGACTCCCCTGCAGCCTGTGGAGAGACCATGCTAGAGCAGATATCCACACTGCAGCCCATGGGCTTGCAGCAGGTGGATATTTCATGAAGTAACTGTGGCCCATGGAAAGCCCATGCTGGAGCAGAGGAAAAGTGTGAGAGGGAAGGAGCAGCAGAGAGGAGCTGTTATGGACTGACCACAACCCCCTGTTCCCCATCCTCCTCTTGCATTGCTTGGGGTGGGGAGATACAGAGGTTGGGAATGGAGTAAAGGTGAGCCTGGAAGAAAGGAGGTTAGGGAGAAGGTGTTTTAATTTTTGTCTTTGTTTCTTACCACCCAAATCTATTTAATTGGCAATAAATTAAGTTAATTTTCCCCACACCAAGTCTGGTTTTGACCATGATGGTAACTGGTAAGTGATGTCCCTGTCTTTATCTCTACCCAGGAGCTTTATCATCTCATTCCCCCACCCCTGCTGTCATGTTGAGGAGGGGCAGTGAGAGAGCAGCTGGGTAGGCATCTGGCAGCTGGCCAAGGTCAACGCACCACAGAAGGAACTGTGAAGTGATACAGAAAGTGATTTTTCTACGTTCCTTGCATACATAGTTGTATGGACAAAACTTTGCAATAAATATGTGACCTCTGTAGTTTATTTAAACCTGTGCTGCCTTGTGTTGGATAAGGTTTTATTCTTCTGTTGTTCAACAGAAGGTAAAGGTGAATATATTGTAGAATTCTTGTACATTATAACACATGTTAACACATTATAAGTGTTAGCATATACTGAACGTAGGAAAGTAATTAATGTCTAGCTCTACTAGTGCTATACTGGTGCTATTGTCTTTCCAGAGGCACGAAAAACATCTGCTGCGTTACAAGCTATTTCAGGATACAGTAACTATTTTAACATAGTTTGTAAACAGGTTATCTGGATCTGTGGAAACCCTGTGCTTTACTATGAAATGACAAAACTTTATGTAAGGCCAAATCTGCATTTGAGCTCACACTCCAAGTGAACCGTATTAAACAGACATGTAATGTGGAGGTTTGGAGTACATTAAAATAAAATTCTTCTCCAGGCTGTGGACTGCCTTTTCTGGAGGCTTTGCTCAACTGCAGTATCACATGTTTGCTGTACATTTCCCCATTTGGGAAACAGTGCTTATCTAGCACCAGTTCACATCTGTGCCTTGGGATATGTGTCCCTGTGGTTTTTCTTCTATAGCTTCTATGCAGTTTGCGGTGCTGGTCAGCCTTTTGCATTGATGGTGGATATGACTTCCTACTGAACTGATGGGGTTTAGTGAGAACACCAGGAACTAGGGATCTATACATTGTCACAGAAATTGTTTTATCCCCCCTACAGTTCACATTGTCTTGTCAGAGCTGGCAGCACCTAGGGGACTAGCAGTAATGAAAGATGTGAATGTGGGAGCTATAGTATAGCATGCTGTGTTGCTACTAAATTACTCAGCAGCTGTTCAAAACACCTTCAGAAAATACATTTTCTCTTGCATTTGAATACATTTTATGTAAATCTGATAGGTGGTTTGGCCCCTGGGTTTTGTTCCCAGCACTGTCAGAAACAATCTTCTGCAACCTCTTTTGTTCACCCATCTGGAAAATAACCCGATTATTCTTGCCTGCCTTTTGGGGGAGGGTGTAAGTTTTTCTCAATGGCAAATGTTGTGAAAAATACAAATCTAAACACCAGTCTGTGGCTGACATAAGACAAGGCATGATCCGACCATTTCTCTCCTTGGCTGAAGTAGATGAAAAGCACTCTTCCTGAAACAGCCGAAGAGGAAGGTGTTTATTATTAAGATTGCAAGCTCTTCCTTCACCTTTAACAGAAGAGAAGCACATATCGCTTTGTTTTAGTGAATTTATTTGGACCAAATACTTACCCCTATAATCTTTCTGTAGAGTCTTACCCCAGATTTCTAACTGTATTTCATGTAGGTAGTGAATCTGGCACTTCTATCGTACCACTTCATAAATTATGTTTCTTCAATTCCCATGTAGAGCAGTGTATACACAAGCAGTTTTACTCCAAACATAAGGTGGAGATATGTAAGATAAAACAGGCTCACAGTGACACAGGTGGAGTTTACTGGTTACTTGATGCAGACAATAATCGCAGCAGCAGCCTATGCCAAATGTATATACAGGTTTTTCAATTTTAAAACTCAGTGTGGTCATGCACTGAGGTTCTCCCAGCCAATGATGCAGTATTGTTGGTCTTGCTAAATACCTGGTTCCTGCTCCAAGGGCTAGGAATGCTTTCTAAAGCCTGTATTATTGCATCTGTTTCCTCGTAACCTCTTTAAGCCTCAAATTTTATCCAGAAAGTTTTTGGATTTGTTTTGGGCTTTTTTTCCAAAACACAGAGCACATATTTAATAATAGGGAAATTCTCTGTTTAATAATAGAGAAAAGTGGTAGGCATCACCGTTTGCTTTGTCTCTAATAAAAATTGCAAAAAGTCTCAGAATGCTAAAAAGTAATCCTATGGCATTCAAGTGTTCACACATTCCAACACATACAACATTCATTTATATTGAATGGCAAATGGCTGCATATTATTGCATATAATACTTTTCAGCAAAAAGTATTTTGAGCCAGTATAACATCTGCAACATTTTATTTTCTTGTGAGTTTTACACTGATCAGCATCTTACAGCTTTTGGAATTAAGGTATCTCTTATTAAAGTCCTCTTTGCTCAGGAAGGTAGTGTTAGTCTTCCTGGGCAGGCAGTTGAAGAGAAGGCTGATTAACTTAGTCTGATTAGCTGTGAACCACTGCAGAAATTCTGCTGATCTGACTAAAAAATAATCTTTTGGGGGATTTGGTAATTTGGGTTTTAGTCGGATCAGATGTCTAATGACACTCACTGAACAGCTGCATCAAGGTGCTATTGGGCATCATTCGTTTTGGCAGCAGCACAATCTCAGATTGACTAAAACTGCCCCTTGTTAACAGTAGTTTAAATACGAATTATTTTACCACTCAAGCAAGTATGGCAGTCAGACCCAAAAAGAGGCCTAGATCTTGGAAAGTCCCCTCTCATTCTTTATAACGGATTCTGTTGATTCTTACTTTGACGAGTTAATGTGTAGAAGACAAACCTTACCCAAAGACAGTGGGTCCAACACTGTCAGAATTAGTTCACTTCATACCACTGCTTTGCGGTTTAAAGTTATTTGTCCATATAATTTTAATTACAGCTGATCATGTTTTCTGACAGGTTTGCAGCAAGGTTATGGGATTTTTTTGGTAGCTTTTATCTTCTTGTTCATGTGGTACTAAATCAGTGATTAAATGTAGAATACATTTTTGCTCTCACTTAGAATTCTTTCCATGATGTTTTCTTTTTTCTTTTTTTTTTTTTAAACTACTCAAAATCTACTTTAAGAAGACAGAGAAAGGATAAGATGTCATTTTTCTGTTATGAGTAGGAAGACTGTTAAGTACGCCAAAGGTTGCACACTGAATACAGAAGACCAAAGGGTCAAAACATTTACAGCTACGTTAAGTAGGAAATGAAGCAGCACAGAATTGTTCAGTTTAAATTCAAGCTGAGCTGCAAGAAGCTAGTACATCTCATCTCACCTTACACAAGTTCTTGAACTAAACATGAACTAACATTTTGCCACCTGAAACTTTCACGGCATAGTGCTGCTGCATCTTCAGATGATTAAATAAATTAAATTGCCTAATAACTGGGAAAATTGTAGGTACATATTCTGTACTTTTCAAATCTCATTGCATACCTTTAAACAAAAGGTAGACAAAAATTCAGAGATTCTATTCCTCCAAACTGCATATTCAATCATTTGAGATCTTTTAGATGTCATCAGCTGAGAGTATCCCTGCTCATTTTCATTCCAGATAATTGAGGATAGTTTTCTATGGGCTCAAAAGAACTTGTCCTTTAAATCATTATCATGGACGAAGGACAAGTAGATTCCAAAATGTTGAGTTGATCAAAGATGAGTATTAAACACTTTGCCTAATAAGCTTCTTACTCTCTCCTTTGCAGTTCTCCCTCTGAAAATAATCATGCTGTCTATGTCAGTATAGAGTTGGTTTCTGATTCAAGCCAAATAAGGGCTGTTTCTTCCCTACATACCCAAACTGTTACATCAACATTCAGCAGTGACAATAGAAGACAAACACAGAACTTCCTTTGCTCCCCCAACCCTTCCTGAATGAGAAAAGAGTGATAAAAGGAAGATAGTGAAAAGAAAATAAAGCTAATTAATCATGCAGTAGATTTCCCATAATAGATTCCCCACACAACTTATTCTGCTTATCTAATTATATGCAGCACATATTACAGTTGAATCATCATCAGCATGCACCCAGCTGTTCATATGCCAGGCACAGGTGTTTGGGTTTATTTTTTTCCTTCCTGACCAGACAGTAGTCTATTTTTGTTATTATTTTTTTAATTTGAAAAACAATCCAATAGCTGTTTACTGAAAGCAGTTGTAGGATTAGCTGATCTAATCCTGCTCACCCTATCTTCCTGTCTACACTCTTCCTCTGGCTCGCAAATGAGAGGCAGATGCATTATAGAGGAAGTTTTCCAGATTCATCATTAGGCAAAGCACTTAATATTGACTGAAGACAGACGAATATTTAACTGCTACAATTTAATCAATACAATGGGTATGTTCTTTAAAAGCAAGTTGGGTTTAGCTTGATTCTTCTTAATTTCTAGTAACTTCATATAGGAATGATTACTTAGTGAATATAACCACGGCAATCACAGAACTTGCACTCATTACCTGATGTATTTGGCATTCTTGGGACATGATCTTGGGCAAGACTTTTCATCTATCTTTGCTTCAGCTCCTACCCTGTGATATAAGATTCGCAGAGATCTTGTTATTATAAAATTCATTAATAATCACAAAGTGCTGAGATGCATAGCTGAAGATAAAAATAATCTAAACAAATAGCTTATGTCTGATAGGTAAAGATGTTTCCTAAAATACACTACTATTCAGTTAAAACATTTAAAAACAGATCGACTTTGCTTTAACCTACTGCTGTCTTTTCTGTCCTTTCAACAAGGCTTTCATCATTGTCTCCCATAATACCCTTATATCCAGATCAGCTAAGTGGGTGGAAAATTTGATGGTCAGCAGTGCATAGTCTAGCTGGCAGTCAGTTACTAGTGGCATCCCTTACTGCTCAATACTGTGACCAAAAGAAATAATTAAGCAGTGCATTGAGTCCTTCAGAGGAAAAGAATCTTTCAGCACGGCCTCCTACGGATTGCTTCATGGGCATGTCAGAAGTATACTGCTATGAATGCTCTTCTGACCAGGTTAGAAATGTTTTTACTGTACCACATTCTTTGAAATTATCCTTTTTTTCCTTTCCTATTTAAATTTGAAGGACAACTTTCTTCTCCAAACCTGGCAAGTATACGGTATGTAGGCTGGAATACGTTGATATATTTAGTTTGATCATTTTTTAATAAGCTTGTTGTGTTCTTGCTATTTTGGTGTTTAGAGCTTGAGAGAGTGACTTGAAATGAAAGACAACTTTTTTTTTTGCATTCTAAAGCAAGACTTCTTTTTTTACAACCCATTTGATGAAATTCAGCTACTGATCATCATTGAATCCTCTGAGTAAAATGACATCCACAATGTGATCGTATTACCATCCATTTTTCTATAGTGCCCAGTATTCTTTTATCTATTGCAGTAAAAAAAACCCATAAAATAACCTTTGGAGAAGGAATGCTGTAATGGGACCAGCTAGAATCATGAATACAAACATACAGAAAACAGCGCTGAAATGTAAAAATCAGTGTATACCTTGGCTTTATGGTGGGCCATATTAAAAGAGTGTCTACTTTTAGGCCCCTGTTAGGACACTCAGGTGTTAGAGTGCCTAACAATTGTCTGTCCTTCAGGCTCATTCAGACCACTTCAGTGAGTTGTTTATTTTTAATGTTGACTGCGGAGGCAGCCAGGCACCTCTGTGACAATGTGTCACTCCCACGTGTTGAGTTGCAGCATTTAGTACCAATGGGCAGGGAGCAGGACAGGGTATGGGACAGGCCTGACTCACACCCACACATTATGGGGTTCCCTCCCTTTTAGGATACTGAACATTGACTCTCCCAATACAGAAAAGGAGTTTAATAAAACCAGAGAGAAACTAGAAGCAACTTGACTTCAGGCTAGTAAGGTAGAATATTTCTATTGTGTTTCCACTGCACTTCATGTATATTATTCAGTGACCTTAATGACATCAAAGTATGTAAGAATTCCTTGGGCCAGGTGAGTGCCCTTCACAGTGATACAAGCTCAAGTTCATTCTTGTGTTTCTTCCTGTGACCTGGCAAATGATCCATTCCTTTCTGTGTAGTGGCCTGCCTTCAGTGAGAAGGCTGGAAAGTGGTCCTACTCCATCTCAGCCCATTCCAGTTCCCACCTGGATGACGAGGCTGTTGTCTTGGAGCATGCACTCTGACGCTTCACGGTTGAAGAAGACTAGACAGAAGGTTTCCTACTAAACAAATTCCCTAACCACAAGACTTTTTTTATAGAAAATGGACACCTGCCTTTTTTCACTACGTTGTATGCTTGTCTTAACATGTATGTGTTTATTACGCATACTTAACACGTCATGCTCATTAAGGGAATGAGGAAGGGGTTTGGGCACCTTACTGTCTATCTGTAAGCTGTAGGAGACTCAAGGAAGAAATTAAACAATGAGGTGCTCAGGGTAGGAGCATCTGGAGCATGTGTGTGGTTACATTCTGAAGGACCCTTCTGAGGCACCGTCTTGAGCAACCTTCCATAGCTGACCTTCCTGTCAGCAGGGGAGTTGGATGAGACCAGCTCCAGAGGTCCTTCCAACCTCAATTCTGTGATTATGTGATCGTGAGGCAGAAAGCAGGTCCTATCAGCCTTTGGGTCTCAGAATAAAACATAGATGCCTAACTTACACTGTTGATCCTGGAGAGTATGTGTCAAAATGGGTTTGGGGTTTGTTTTTCCAAATCTACATTTTCCAAAGCTTGCTTACACACAGGGTTAAATGTTTTGCATACTGCATATTTCAGAGCTCTTCACTAGTCTGTATGTATTTTTATTTAAATGGGTATTTTCCTTTTACTTTTCTGTCAGACTTGGGCTCTGAGGAATTCAGTCTGGTTTATGATTCGTGTCCATGGAACTATGGGTTATGTGCAGGTGGATCTCTGACATCACCTAGCCTATCCTTGGTCTGCTGTTGGTTTACGGTTTGACACAGGACAAGTGTGTTGGGTTTGTGCGGCAGGGTTTTGGCAGCGGGGGAGGGGTTACAGGGGTGGCTCCTGTGAGAAGCTGCTAGAAGCTTCCCTGGCTCCAAGTCAGACCCGCCTCTGGCCAAGGCCGAGCCCATCAGCAATGGTGGTAGCGCCTCTGTGATAGCATATTTAAGAAGGGGAAAGACTGCTAAAAAAGAGCTGCAGCAAAGAGAGGAGTGGGATGTGAGAGAAACAACCATGCAGACACAGAGGTCAGTGAAGGAGGTGCGCCGGAGCAGAGATTCCCCTGCAGCCCATGGTGAGACGGCAGGCTGTCCCCCTGCAGCCCATGGAGGTTAACAGTGGAGCAGATATCCACCTGCAGCCCGTGGAGGACCCCACGCTGGAGCGGGTGGCTGGACCCAGAGAAGTCTGTGACTCCGTGGGAAAGCCCACGCTGGAGCACTTCGTGGAGGACTGCAGCCCGTGGAAAAGACTCATGCTGGAGAAGCTCGTGGAGGGCTGACCCCCATGAGAGGGACCCCATGCTGGAGCAGGGGAAGAGTGTGAGGAGTCCTCCCCCCAAGGAGGAAGGAGCAGCAGAAACAATGTGTGATGAACTGACCGCAACCCCCATTCCCGCCCCCCTGCGCCGCTGGAGGCGGGAGGAGGTAGAGGAATCAGGAGCAAAGCTGAGCCTGGGAAGAAGGGAGGGGTAGGGGGAAGGTGTGTTTTTAAGATATGGTTTTATTTCTCATTATCCTACTCTGATTTGATTGGTAACAAATTAAATTGATTTCTTTTCTTTTTCCCCAAGTTGAGTGTGTTTTGCCTGTGACCATAATTGGTGAGTGATCCCTCCCTGTCCTGGTCTCGACTCAGGAGCCTTTCATTGTATTTTCTCCTCCCCATCCCACCAGGGGGGAGGAGTGAGCGAGCAGCTGTGTGGTGCTTTGTTGCTGATTGGGCCTAAACCACGACAACAAGTCATTTCACTTCTTTGACAAATAGAAGGATTAATAATGAACTTATTCATAGGGCTGTTGCAAAGATTAGTTAGCTAGTAAGTCCTCAGTCCACTCTGCAAATTTTAATATGCATTTACAAAAGAGACTTTTTCTTTACATGGACTGCCTAATTGCTTTATATGTCACTGTATTTTCACGCTCATATGCATAGTGTCACAGGGACAGCCTCATGCTGCCTGCATTCTCCAGTTCGTCAAAATGCAGCCATGGTGCTGAAACACGAGGATCAGCTTGTGGCTTCCCCTACCCTTAGTGCCTTCTGCCTGCGCACTGCACACCAGATTTCATCTTGATGTGCTTGATTGATTAGTGTGGGTGTGGTTATGCCAGGAAAAGAGATGATACCTCACTTAATTCAATACTTCTTTTATTAACTAAGATTAAGAAATCAATAATAATTAAAATTAGAAAGGCAAGAATACCAAACAAGCACTACTTAAACAACAGTAGTGCCTAGTAACAACACAACACGTACACATCTCACTCAGGCATTACCAGTTACAGTTGCATGCCATCTGCAGCCCATGCCACAGCTGCAGCAGGGAGGCCGTGCACCATGGTAACCATCATCCTGGCAGGGCCCTGAACACATCTCCCCTCCTGGGGTCTGGCCACCAGGGCCATCTCAGAGTCTGCACCATGGAGGACATCCTTCCCACTGGGGACCGTGGGGAAGTGCTCCCCAACAGTGCTGTGATGTGAACACAGCCAGGGCTAATCCCAGTCCACGAGGAGTTGCTTTCAGCTGAGACTCAACTGCTGTGCCTGGCCTGAGCTACTGCCCCACCACCCCACAGCTGTGCCTGTTCTTGGCCAGGTACCCCACGAGTTCAGGTCCCAACCTCAATCCCAGCCCATGGGCTGACCTCCCAGCCTGGACCCAGCATGGGCCCGTATTCAGCACCAGGAGGTGCTGTTTCAATATGATCCCAGTCAGAAAAGCACTCAGACTCTGTAAAGTATCATTTAAAATGCTATTTATTAGGGCTAACACTATAAAGAAGAGGATAGTACAAGCATCTTACACCCCTTCAGATGCTCGTAAGCCTGGGTTGTGCAGCATTGAATGGGTCTCTGATCAGAGCGCAGCACTCAGTGCAGATCACATCTGTGAAAGGGTTACGCAATTTTGATCATTCGAGCTATTATTGGATTTTCTTACAAGAGAACAACTCTGTTCATCATTTCTAGAGCTGCCCTGCTCCTGGCTGGGGTGGTGGGACAGGCCCTGGCTGTCAGACCCTGCCCTGCCACCCCAGGGAGGCCTTATGGCTTCTGAGACCCCAGCCTTGAGGGAGCAGCTGGCCCACACTGTGTCCTGACTGTTCAAGTTCAGAATATAACACTTGGTCTACCTTGTCCTAGGTCCAGCAAAGAGATCAAGGCTCCAGTACTTCCTCCCATGAGGCAGTACTTCCATGCACAAGTTAGACCTACTGGTGCTGGCTCCTCTAGGGTCTTCAGAGCATCTTTTCTCCCACCACAGTTTGTGTAGTACCACGGTGGGTTTAGATAAGCAGTCTCCTGGTCTGAGCATTATGTGGTTGCTCAGTCAATTTTAGCGATTTCCTCCAGTCATTCCTTTCATCTCCCGTTGCTGATTCCTTCCTCATGTTATTTTCGGTATCAGTCTCCAGGCAAAGTTATTTACCTCTTCATGTTACTTTTGTGTCACTGCTATAGCTAATCTCCAGGCAAACATGGTTGACTTCTCCCCACCGATCATGCTTAGTGACCCACTTCCTTACAACTAATAGCCATGAACACTTCTGCGTAACATTTGTCTCTGGCAAGTTTGTGGTGACCAGGGAGGACCATCCAGACCCTCTCACACACTGAGATCCAAAAAAAAAATCCAGCTCCTATGAATAATCCTGTTTAGTTTGATGAACTGAATGCTGACTGATGATGCTGAGTGTCACCTGAATAAAAAGATTTAGTATTAGCTTTGGTTATTTTGTAATTAACTGTTAAACTATCTCAAACCAACAGTTTCAGCAGTTACTGGATCTGTCTTCTATGTGTGTATTTTTCTCCCTGTGATATTTGTCTATTATGAGCTATTCTCCTATATAGACACTGGAGGACTCAGGCTTTCAAAATGCTTCTTATGTTTCAGTACGTAAAGGTAAAGTTTGTGATATGCCTTGTGATGACAAATATGGTATTTTGTATGTTTAGGAACTCAGTCATTTGTTTTGTAGTTCCCCAAAACTTCATAATATTTTTTTTACCAAAAAGACAGGCAGTCCAAACATTTTCACATTCTTAATTTTACACTGAAAGTGTGATTTACTACTAAATAGATCAATTTAAGGGTAAGATCAAACCAAATGGGATTTATTCCTGCTGTGGCAACAAATCTGGATTAATTCACACTTCCAGGTGGGAACTTCATGATTTTACATTATTTAATAGGATACTTAAATTCACTCTGATTTAATTTGTGCATATAATCTGCACGGTTGCAAATCAGAGACAGCTTAATCTGAAATGAGTTTTTGTCAGTTAGAAATGTTTATTCTGATAAATTGAAACTTTATTCAGTGCCTGAATTTTTCTCTAAAGTATCTACATGGTTAATAGCACTGAGCATCCCTTTGAAATGAAATAGTTAATCTCAGGGTTTTTCTTGTTGTGAGATATTTTCTAATATTTCTAAATTCAATATGTGTGTATTTGCATTCATAATGTTTAAGTGAAAAAGTGGACATCAAAATGAAGGAATAAAGCACCTCATCTGTAAGGAAAACCAGATTGTACGTACACAGCAACAGTCATTGTGGTGTTTGTTTACACTTCCATAATTTCCTTAACCACTTACATTCATAAAATATAATCTTGTTAAAAGGCTACTGTCCTACATAAGATTTTGTCTACCCATGAAGAAATGTAGCACATTTCACATCATACAAGATTGCCCTTTTCCATGAACACCTCATACTTTCTATTTCTAAAATCTGATGAAAGTAATCTATCTTGTTTAAAAAACAGAAGACTTAATAAAGGGTGGCCTATGAACACACATTTACTCATACTAGCTAAATATATTATATTTACCTTATTTTTCTTTTTTTGCAGTTAATATTCATGAATCTTGTGCAGTGTTTATTTTTCAAATACTACACTTCAGCTCAAATATACATCACTAATCAAAGTGATTGAAAAAAATAGGTGAGATGTAATACATTATAAAATGTATGTCTGGCTATTTAAGTAGTCTCTCTTGAAGCACATCCAAATAACATTATAATCTATATTTTAGCTTTTTATACTCAAATAGGGAATAAGCATTATGATCCTGTACTTTCATGTACATTTAAGAGTAGCTTTAAAGAAGATTGCAGCTCAAATGTGTACACCATCAAGCAGTCTCTTTTTTCTTTTTTTTTTTTTTTAAAGTGGTTGGTTATAGCTTAGCAAAATGATCTTAGCTGTTCATTGGATGCTGTGATTTAGACAGCTTCAAGAACAAAGTACATATGAAAATATTATAAGAATCTTAATTTCTTTGACATAGCAGTTCTAAAGCTCATACTTTTTTGATGATAGGGAAAAACACAGCATATGTGTTATCATAAGCAGACTGCAACAAAATACCTAATGACTCAGGTCCAGATAAAGGTGAGTGGACCCCTTTAATCAGTTTAGATGACAACAGTAAACTTCAAGTTCTGTGCAATTCTGTATTTATGCATGGATTCTGAAAGCACAGATCTACTTCGTTCTGCTCCTTTGTGTGTTCAAAGAAATAAGTATCAGTCAAGAAACAGTTTTTTAAAAATGCAATTAACTGATTACATTGCCTGGCAGTTAGGCTTCACAAATCAATAAATCTTAAGTCTGGTAAGTGGGCGTGTCATTTAACATTTCTGTCTTGTATTATTGACTTCAGATGAGTTGCTCATGCTTTGTGAAAGTAGATTTGTAATATGCCCAGCACTTTTAGTAGCACTGCTACCTCTCATTTATCCAAAATCAGAGTTATTCTTACATGTGTTGAAGAGGGCCTGAAGGGATTATGATGACAAGGACTTACCTTCTTTCTTACTGATGGTATCAAAATGAGAGATAAAATGTTGGTGAGGGTTGGAGGCACAGAGATGCTTACTAAGAAAGATCAATTATTCATCCCCAGTTTCATCTGGGCTAAAAATGTTGTATTACCCTTCTGCAGTATACTCTGCAGGTCTGCTTGGCCCTTTGTTTATGACAGCATAACAAGTAATGCTTACCACAAATAAAATGTTAGTGATAATTCTTGTCATACATAGAAAACTATTCTTTAGCAATAACATATATTTGCACATTCACTGAGACTAAAATAATTTGCCAAATTAAGCAGTACAGTGGAGAACTCAATATCCTATTTTAAGAGGCTGTCCTGGGCTCCATATGCCCCGACTCACATTCTCATATTTTCAGTTGATCTTAATGTAATTCAACTGAATTAGGCATTCTTAGACCTTTATAGAAGAGTTGAGTAGAGGATATAGGTGCTTCAGCAGTTGTTCCTGAATTATAAGAGAGATTAGGTGTCTGCCTATTCTTTTTTCTGACTAGGATGCTTCTGAGAATGTGAAGAAGCAAATTACTTGAATGTCATCAGCAGAGCCCAAGAATAGGCTGTCTGAATATCACTATGAGAAGCAGGCACCTAAAGTTTGCCCAAGTCTCAAGCAGGGCAATGTACGAGTAGCTCCAAGGTCCAAAGACTTAAGGTTACAAAGGATTAGAAGACATGAGCCTTAAAGACTCTGAAACCAAAATACCAATTTTTTTTTTTTATATTGATACTTAAATGCATAAAACTGAACTACCAGCAGGATGTCTCTTGGTTATAAGTATTAGCAAAGATGCCAGCCTCAACCTCAGGTTTTGCACTAGTTGGCAATAGAAGGATTTTATTCCTTAGAGTGTCTCCAGAATTTTCAAAGTAAGTATATAAATTGTTCCTTCTCTTGGCATTCAAGTTAAAGAGTCGACTTCTCATTAACCACATTGCTTAACCTATTTTTCTCTTCGTTCTCCCATGTAGAGGGGAGGTAGCAGTTCATTTTAGACCATCAGAGTATGCAAAGGAAAATTAATTAGTGCTGCCTGGTAGAAGCAATATATGTTACTCATTATTGTATTTCTTCTATCTGTAATAGGTAAGAAAATAGAAGATTCTCAATTGGAGGTCATTGCAGTATTGCATTGTTATCTGTACAACATTGTGTTGATACAGCTTTATTCATGTGTCAGGTGGCTTCCTAATTTTCATTCATAGGATCAGATTTATGTGAGACGCTAAATGGAAGACTATATCTGAAGATGGGTCAATATAATCATTCATTCCTATACTCTAATGCAATACTAAGCTCCTGCTAACTCCAGAAGAGTCGCTATGCTGCTGGGAGTGATAGCCCTCCTCAGGGAAGGGGAGACATAATTGGTAGGACATTACCTACTCTGTCTCTTTGTGAGCAGACTTCCAATGCTTGTTGGCAAGGTGTTAGGACAATTGAACCCTCAACATTTGTTTGAATTTACCTTCTTCATTATTGACTTGAGTGGAATTTTCTCCCATTAAAATACGATATTTTGGATACGTTATTCTTTTCCTTTATTCTTTTCTTTGTTCTGTTTTAACCATTCTAACAAGCACGATTTATGTATACACAGAAAAATTCTTACCACTGTAGGCAAATTGTTATTATAACCATGTTGTAGGTAAAAGTTGGTTGTTGTCAGAAATGTATATGTGCATGTATTTTCTTCAAAGTTTGTATCTCATAGCCATTTCACATGAGACCATTGCTTCTATGCACGTAGATACTGATTTCTTATTTTTCTTTATTTTCACCAATACTTTCATAGGTATGAGATTCAGTTAGCTGGTAGGTAGATACATGGTTCAACAAAGAGTTTTAAGATGTGATATCACAGTCTGCAATGCAACAATGTAGATGGTATCCAAATAGTTTTTGAAATTTGAGGTTTTACCGAGTGCTCTGTTTCATATTTTGCCAGGATTACAACAATGTTAATTTGCTTATTAATTTGTTAATTAATAACACCGGGAGATTATAATGAATGTTTCTTATACAGAGTTATACTCTGCTTCTACTGATATTAATGTTTTTCAAATGGAAACATGATCCAACACTCTTTTTCACTGTGTTCAAAATCACTGTAACTACAAGTGATTTTGTACCTAAAGAGAATGATATGGCTGATAATGGCAGATAGTCATGTTTCTCGCTAAAGATAGAAGATCTCTGAGTTGGTAAAGTCTTGTACTTTTGTAGAGTATTCTTCTTGTAAAGTTAGTGTTCATCTGCTCCAAGCAATCATATTTAGGCTTCAATTTATTCATTGTTTAGCAGAAGTCTCCCAGCTCACCCTTCATCAATATAATATTGCATTGTTGCATTTGATTGCTATTCTGAACTTTTCTAAATTAACAAAATCACCTTATTTAGTTCCCCTAGAGGAAAACATATGACTTTTGAGATAATACATCAGTGTTAGGGAGCTTGTTTGCCATTTTGTTTGCTGAAATGGTTTCGTCTGCACTTAACGGAAGAACAGGTCAAAACCTATTATGTAATGACTCTTCATAAAAAGGGTTTAACTCTTTTCATGTCAAATATTCTTTCAGTAAAGATTGTAGTTGAATTTCCCTCATTTTTTCTATATGTCTTCCACACTTTTTGTTAGGTGTTGCATAGGATTTAACTGGAGGCTTTTAACTGAAGGAGGAAGCAAACGTTCCTTTCTGTTGTTATATAATGTTTAAGCTAGATTAGAGGGTAAGAGCAAGCTTTGCAAAAGACTGCAAACACTTTGCCTGAGGAATGTTCATCTCTGGAGCTCCAAAGAGTAGAAAAGTAGAAGTCTTTCTCTTTGGTATAATGTAGGCTCAAAGAAAAGCCATAATGAAAATTAAAACGGCCTTGTTCAGGTGCACCAAATACCTGGTTGGTACATGAACCTGAGACAATGCTGTCAGAAACAGGAGAAAGCAACAGTATTCAGTCTTGAAGGTAGATTACTGGGTTTAAAAACACAGTTTTTTATCAGCAGTAAAAACTAGTGGCTCCATGAATTCATCTAGCAGGAAAAAAACCCACAAAAATATGCAAAGAAGCCTATTATGATCCAACAGAGAATAGTTAGTACATTAGCATAGGTGCAGTACATATTCTCCATTCTTCTAAGTAAGAACATGTTGTCCCAAAACTTGGATTAGAACATACGGTTTTCATAGGAGTTGGTGCCTACTGTCAGGATCAATTTTGTAACAATCTATTCTTCCAATACTGTCATGATCATGAATAATGATAACAATAACCATTGTAATGATGATGATAACTATTAAATTTTGTTGTAGCTTCAAAACTCTGCATAAGTGTTAATGCTAATTCTTCCAGTATCTTTGTGTTATTCCAATTTTTTCTTGTGTGAAATGGAGATGTCACAGTCTATCAGTTGGTTGTAACAGTGCACTGATATATTGTGTTCACACCAGTGCAGTCCCTATGAAGTCAGTGGAATTGCAGAGATATGATTAAGAGCAGAATTTACACTTTCCCTTAAGGATCCAGTCTGAGGACAGATATCTTCAAAGTCATGATTCATAAAAGATATATGTTGAAGGAAAGCATTCCATTGAAGTAAATGATCCTTGCGTGCATGCTGCCTGTAGTATGCTTGGTGATATATGCAATAAAAAGAGTCCCATTAACCAATCTACTAAAGGATCATATACTTGACTATTGGACTGGCAGAGCTGGAGTAAGCGAGGCATAAAGCAAACTAAGTAGAACTTAGCATAAACAGTATCTGTTTCACCTAAAGTAGATATTACCATTTTCAGCTAGTAATGTGCTTATACAGAAACATGAATTTCTGGGGTTTTTTAAGATTCCATATAATAAGTGAAAAACTGTATGCCAACATTAAGTAAAGAAATTGCATCTTCTGTGCAAGGTAGACAATATTAGGCAAGATAAAGTGTATTTAATCTCCTTATGCTATCCAATTCTACTAGTATCTCCATAGCAAAAGAGAAAAGATACAGTTTGAAGGTGAACAAAAGCATTTTCCTTTCTTCCCTTTTATTCATCACTCTCCAGAAAGACTTTTTTTCTTAAGTAAGTAACATTAGATTTGTGTATAATAGAATCTAGTCCTGTATAAATTCAGAAACACTGATCGTTGCAGTCACTTCTACTATAGTCTTGTTGTTTGTCTATTATGAGACCTGTTCACTCTTTACTATGTAATGGGCTCAATTATCTGAAAGACTGGAAATGTCATATTAATTTTTGTCGTTGTCCTGGTTTCGGCTGGGACATGGTTAACTTTCTTTTTAGTATCTGGTACAGTGCTGTGTTTTGGATTTAGTGTGAGAATGATGTTGATGATAACACACTGATGTTTTAGTTGTTGCTAAGTAGCGCTTATCTTAAGCCAAGGACTTTTCAGTTTCCCATGCTCTGCCAGCAAGCAGGTGTGCAAGAAGCTGGGAGGGAGCAGAGCCGGGGCAGCTGACCTGAACTAGCCAAAGGGGTATTCCATACCATGGAACGGCATGCCCACTGTACAAACAGGGGGGAGTTGGCCAGGAGGTGCGGATCGCAGCTCAGGAACTAACTGGGCATCGGTCAGCAGGTGGTGAGCAATTGCATTGTGTATCACTGTTTTTTTTTCTTCCCCCCTTTCCTTTTTTGTTATATTCCTTTTCATTACTATTATTATTATTATATTTCATTATCACTATTGTTAGTATTATATTTTACTTTAGTTATTAAACTGTTCTTATCTCAACCCACGAGTTTTACTTTTTTTTTTTCCTTTCCTCCTCCTCACCGCACTGGGAGGGTGGAGGGGGAAACAGCTGCGTGGTGCTTAGTTGCTAACTGGGGTTAAACCATGACAGTCGTGGTTTAACCCCAGCCGGCAACTAAGCACCATGCAGCCGCTCGCTCACTCCCCCCCACCCAGTGGGATGGGGGACAGAATCAGAAAAAAAACCCTCGTGGGTTGAGATAAAGACAGTTTAATAGGACAGAAAGGAAGGGAAAATAGTGATAATGATAATAATAATAATAATAATATGACAATAGTAATACTAAAAGAATTAGACTATACAAAGCAAGTGATGCACAATGCAATTGCTCACCACTCGCCGACCGATGCCCAGTTAGTTCCCGAGCCGTGATCTGCCCCTCCCAGCCAGCTCCCCCAGTTTATATACTGGACATGATGTCATGTGGTATGGAATAGCTCTTTGGCCAGTTTGGGTCAGCTGTCCTGGCTGTGTCCCCTCCCAACTTCTTGTGCCCCTCCAGCCTTCTTGCTGGCTGGGCATGAGAAGCTGAAAAATCCTTGACTTAGTATAAACACTACTTAGCAACAACTAAAAACATCAGTGTGTTATCAACACTATTTTCCTACTAAATCCAAAACACTGCACTATACCAGCTACTAGGAAGAAAATTAACTCTGTCCTAGCAGAGGACAATTTTAAGATCACTTTTTACCAAATCTGAGACAACTTTTTCAGTGTTAACATTCCTTCACTGAATTGTATGTAATTCTTCTGATAGAAATGTTAGAATTATAGAATTGTAGGGCTGCAAGACATCTTAGGTGATCACCTGGTCTACACCACTGCCTTAGTAGGGCATACTTACACCCTATTTGTCGTACCTGGAAATTAAATGTTTATACCGTTTCTGACAGATGTTTGTCTAACCTGTCCTTAAAAACCTCCAGTGAGGGAGCCTGTACAAACCCAAGCAATCTACCTCAGTATCTGTACTATTAGAAGATTTTTTTTATAATGTCTGACATAGTGACAAAGGAAAGATTACTTATTTCTTGTTTGTAGCAGCCTTCTGCGTGCTTGGAGATTATATTGTGCACCTGATTTAGCTTGTCTTCTTCAGCTCTTTTGATTTTGCCTAAGTGATGTATGGAATTATCAACATCAGATATCCACTGCCAGAATGCCAACAACTAAAGGATGTATCTTGGCTTTGATGAAACCTGGATTTAAACTTTTAAGTTTAGGGATCTTTAGTTTTTTAGGTTTTCTAGGTTTTTAGTTTTTTTCAGTTTTAAGACCTGACTGCAGGACACTTTTCCAGATCTCCAGTGGTTCTTGAAGCACTTTTCTAGTCTTGATTCTCTTGGCTCACGTATTCTTGAATGTGATGCACCATTTGAAGGCTATTAGCATGCCTTATGTAGCAGCAACAATAGAAATGAGGGAATGCAGATACCAAATATGTTGATGATAATAAGGGAACAGAAGATCAGAGATTAGTGAAAACAGATTGAGCAAAACTCCTACTGATTAATGAAGTGGATCGTTAAGAAATATGAAATCATGCATTGTCCTTACCTTGGAAGAAAGCAAAAAAATACTTTATCTGCTGTCTCTATACCTATCTATACATCCCACTATTGTACTTACCTTTTCTGTAACAGGATGACATTGTTGACTTATTTTCAGCTTGTCATCTACTCTTAAAGATCTTTACTGTAGAACTATTATCAGCTGTATAACTGTTTCCATGTTCTAGTAGCTTTCAAAATCCACTGTGAAGTATGTTTTTGCTTATAATTATTATGCCATATTAAGCACTGTGTTCATTATGTTAATAATAGATTAATTATTACTAGATTATGTGAAGGGACATGACAACAAGCCTAGCAAAACATCCCTTTAAAAGCTAACTGGAAGAAAGCTGATGATTTGCATCAAACCAATTTCTGGTGAATCTTTATTATATTAGTTTATCTCTCAATCAAAGCAAATGTCATGGTAATGGAAGAGTAGAATAAACATTTTTTTTAAATACCTTTCAACATTAAAAAAAAAAGGTTCTGCCCAACAAAATAATGGCAAAAAGTCAGTGTCAGACTGACTAATCTTTTCATACTAAAACTGGGTAGCAGGGAAGCACACATGTAGTAAACAGGTTTGAAATCTAGCAGGTTCGCTTTGATAGTATTTAAAATATATTCTCACAGTATGTCAATAATGGAAAGCCAAGAAGTGTTGTTCTCTTATGGATACTTCATTTCTTATAGCTTGATATATGTATGACTGGAGAAGGCTCAGCAACTTTAATATGAGAGCCATGTAAGGATGCTATTATTCTTCCTGGATTAATCAGAACTGAGGAAGAGCTGGCCATATTTTTCTTCCTTGTGTTAATTTGAGTCCATTGACATGTGTTACACTTTGTTAGAATTTGGCCTGTTCTCAGAAGGCCCAGCAAGTACTGTGATAGCAATTTCAAAGTCAGAATTTTGACAAATGGCATTCTCCAAATGTACAGCAAATTATGCTAGTTGAAAGTCTACTAAGAAACAAAAGGCGAATAGTACCTTTTTAATGTCAAACTCTGTAATATCTTTATAGGAAAGTGTATAAAATGTCTGTAAGAAAGATTTGAAATGGCAACATAACACCAGTTTTATTAATATGGTGAGATTTTTGTTAAGAAAATGATGACCTCCTGGAATATACAAAATCATATAGGGAAGAGCTATAAGGTTTTTCCTTTTCTTGGTCCTTTTCTCATTCAGACATGTAAATTTGAAGATTTTTTAAAAGATCTATGTGGAAAAATGGGGGAAAAGGAGGCATTTAGTGCAAAAATTATGATATTACTGTGCAAATCACTCTGTGTATTATATAGGAGTTCTAGTGTAAATATCATATGTACAGCTCAGTTCAAACTTCCTCATACATTTTGAAGTGTTGACTGAAATGTTTGTTATTTCCCACAGATAAATCCAAATTCTGGCAGAACATCAAGTGTGTTCTGTGCATAAAACAACCCTGTCGATAAATCTATAATTAAATGCAAATAAGAAACATTTAATTTAAAAGGAAATTGATGTTGAAAGTGGTGCCTGAGACTGGTATTTCCATAAAACTGTGTATCTGTGTTCAAGCAACAGCTAGGTAGTTCCTTTTTGTTTCCTTGGTTGTAACCACAATGAAGAAAGAGAAAATGGAGCATTTGGAAGACGTTCAAAGTCAAAGTATAATGTAACTGGGTTGATGCTTTAAAACTCAGGTTTCAGGGGTTTTTAGGCAGCCCTTTTTACAACTCTTTTAATTGAAAACCATGAGTAGTATTTTGCAACAATGCAATATGGAGCACTTAGGAACAAACTGAGCTGAAGACAGAGCACTCTGTATAATAGTAGGAAAAAACTCCAGTTCAGTTTGAAATATTTTTCCTGTTCTGCAGTAGCCAGAAACAGGACCTCTAATGTCCTTTTGAATCAAGAAGAATCAGTGCAGTACTGCAGGACCCACTATGCCATACAAACACACCAAGCTATATAAAGTATAGAGATAGACGAGCAATATCATGTGTATCCTAGCTATAGTACCCTTATTATTGGGTACAACTATATCAGAGCAACTGCTTAGATTCATAAGGTAGGCTAGACCCCCAAAAATACTCATGTACATTACTATGTCCACTCTTATGTATGCTAATTGGCTGTCTTTAAGAGCTCACTCTCTCAAATTTGTTCACCTTTGTGTATTTTTCTAAGTTGTTCTTTTCCTACATATTCTAGTAGAACTGATCAAGGAATAAAGGAGGAATTTAAGTACTAATAGCAGAATCTATTTTTTAGCATCCTTAGGAGGAACAGCCTTCGATGTCTGGATATGAAGAAGGTGTCAGCAATAACGGGGAATGTAATGTTCAGTGTAATGCTGCCAAAGACTGTTAACTGTTTTTCTTCACATAGTGAAGAACAGCTTTTGAATCTTACACAAATAACAGATGCTCTAAGGCCCAGTTAAGAAAACACTGAAAATAAACCATCAGCAAAACTGTCAGATTTTCTGCCCCATTAGAAGAGTCTTTAATAGCTAGGATTTCTTTTCTTCTCCAAACCCAGACCTCTGACAACTAATCATAGAATCATAGAATATCTCAAGCTGGAAGGGACCCATAAGGATCATCAAGTCCAACTCCCTGCTCCTCACAGGACTACCTAAAACTAAACCATATGACTAAGAGCATCGTCCAGACGCAGTTTGAACTCTGACAGGCTTGGTGCCATGATCACTTCCCCGGGGAGTCTGTTCCAGTGACCAACTACCCTCTCAGTGAAGAACCTTTTCTTAATGTCCAATCTGAACTTTCCCTGATGCATCTTCATTCCATTTCCTCATGTCCTATCGCTGGTCACCAGACAGAGGAGATCAGCACCTCCCCCTCCACTGCCCCCCTTGAGGAAGTTGTAGACTGTGATGAGGTCATTCCTTAGCCTTCTGTTCTTCAAGCTGAACAAGCCAAGTGACCTCAGCCTCTCCTTGTAAGTCTTGCCCTTGAGACCTTTCACCATCTTGGTCACTCCTCTAATAGTTTGATGTCCTTCTTATATTGAGGTGCCCAAAACTGCACACAGTACTCTAGGTGGAGCCACACCATTGCAGAGTGGGACAGTCATCTCCCTCAAAACTATGCTCCCTCATAGCTATGCTATGTTTGATGCACCCCAGGACACAGTTGGCCCTTTTGGCTGCCAGGGCACACTGTTGACTCATATTCAACTTGCCATCAACCCAACCTTCCAGATCTCTTTCCACAGGGCTGGTCTCCAGCCTCTTATCCCCCAATTTGTACATATAACCAGGATTGCCCCATCCCAGCTGGAAAATCCGGCACTTGCTCTTTTTAAATTTCATATGGTTGGTGATTGCCCAGCTCTCTAGTCTATCCAGATCTCTCTGTAAGGCCTCTCTACCCTCAAAGGAGTCCACAGCTCCTCCTAGTTTAGTATCATCAGCAAACTTACTTAATGTACATTTGATTCCTCCATCCAGATCATTTATAAAAACATTGAAGCGAACTGGCCTTAAAATTGAGCCCTGGGGAACCCCACTGGTGACTGGCCACCAGCCTGATGTAACCCCATTTACTATAACTCTTTGAGCCCGATCCATCAGCCAATTGCTCACCCAATGTATTAGGGACTTGTCTAGCTGTGTGCTGGACATTTTATCCAGAAGGATACTGTGAGAGGCAGTATCAAAAGCTTTGCTAAAATCCAAAAAACACCACATCTACCGGCTTCTCTTGGTCAACTAGATGGGTGACCTTGTCATAAAAGGAAATTAAGTTAGTTAAGCAGGACTTCCCCCTCATGAACCCATACTGGCTATGACCAATGACTGCATTGTCTCTCAAGTGTTTTTCAATAACTCCGAGAATAACCTTCTCCATAATTTTACCAGGCACTGAAGTGAGACTGACAGGCTTGTAATTACCAGGGTCTTCCTTCCTTCCCTTCTTGAAAATTGGGATATTTGCCAGCTTCCAGTTGACTGGTACGTCTCCAGACTCCCAAGACAGTTGAAAAACAATGAAGAGAGGTCCTGCGATGACATCGGCCAGCTCCTTCAGTGCCCTGGGATGAATGCCATCGGGCCCCATAGATTTATGTGCATCCAGCTGGAGCTGCAAGCTTCGAACAAGTTCAGGGTCAGCTGGGAGTTTATCATCCCCTAATGCATTCCAAAAGTTCACACGCCTCTTTTTTTTTTTCTTCCTTAAAGAAAAGGACATCAAGGGGTTACTGCAAGACACTATTGGGGTCAAAGTCGTTTGGGATTTTTCATCTTCCATGCTTTTGTCTACCCCCTTCCCTTGTCTCTCTCTCTCTCTCCCCCTCTCCCCTACTGGTATGCTTTTACAGTTCGGTCAGCTCATAGCAACTAGAAAACCTGAAATTTGGTGTTGAATGGCTGGAGGTTAAAACAGACATTTCATTGATTTCAAATAAAATGTCAGACATAAAATGAAGCATTCATTTTTATAATTGTGATTCTTAATGTTGTAACTGAAAGTGGTAAGAAATACCAAAATTTGACCTTGTTGAAATAGAAGAGGGTAAAGAGACATGTGAACATTTCCATGGAAGCAGTATGTTGAAGTTAATTTGGGGAAGAGAAGGTATGCTTTTAATAATGAAAATTTTAAAATACATTTTTTTAAGGAAAAAAAAGCAGTAAGTGCAAAAATTTTGGAAAGAAGTACCAAGAGATTATCAAAACTGTAAGATGCAGTACAGATTTTCACACTTGTGAATTGA
Organism: Gymnogyps californianus; assembly: GCF_018139145.2. Lineage (NCBI taxonomy): Eukaryota > Metazoa > Chordata > Aves > Accipitriformes > Cathartidae > Gymnogyps > Gymnogyps californianus. Next base: position 98,486,090 of record NC_059473.1, read on the forward strand.
ATGTGCTCAGTCAAAAGTAAAATCACTGCTCTTGAAAAATCTCCTGTATTGCTTGACAGCTGGTTAGATGTTCCCTTGACAACTGCTCTGGTTAATCAAGGGTGTAAATGAAGCCACTGTTTCAGCATTTTGCAGGAGTCATTTTATATTTTGTCTTTAATATCAACGCTTTTTCAGTAAAGAGGATTTTTGTGGGGATTTTTTCCTATGATGATCTGTTAAGTTGGGTTAGTGTTTGTCAGCTTGTAGGCAGAAAAATAGCAAATAGTTCTGAATGTAATCCTCCAATTGTGACATTAGAAAATGGACAGTAGTATAACTACTTTGTAATCATTTTTCAAAAGACCAGAAACCCTGGTCTGCTAGCAGTGTGAGATCTTTGTTCAGAAAAAATCTTACCATGATGATTTAGCTTGGATAAGAACAGAGGCCAGTTCTCTTTACAATGCTTGGGGTTTTTTTATACCTGATGATCTGATATTTTAATTTTGTTATACTTCTCCTTAATCTGTTAGAAATATGGCTGCACCTTCAAGACTATATAGAAAACATAATCGTTATAAACTAAATTTTCTTAACTATGTTTACACAACCATGAATGCACCATTTTTACATGATTACATTAGGTAATTATAATGCATGAATGCATTTAAAAGTCTTCCAGAAGTTCCAGTCTCTGGACCTATTGTCATCCATATTGTCAAATATGTAATCAGGTTAAGATACTTTACCGTGTTTCCCTTGATATAAACTGGAAGCTAAAGCAATCATGTTATCAATTAGGGCTTAAGTCAGTCTTTTCCATGATTAGAAGAGACATTAGTATGAATTTTGCGTTCATGCTTTCTACTGTGCTCCTTTAGTGCCACCTGGTGACTAGCTTGAAAGAAAAAAGTATGATTGTATTTCCACGTGAAGTAGCTGTCATAATTTAAGGTAAAACATTTGCTTGAGCAAGTTTATACCAGGTAACATTTGATGTAGAAGTGCCTCAATCTTAGCTAGTTTAGGAGGATTTCTTTCAATATCATTTCTAGGCCTAAATTAATCCAATATTTAATATTCACAATTGTGTCATAGGTATGAGTGTGTTAGGTAAACATTGCACTTTGTTAGAAATTCAGTGTTCATGCACATAATTAATCAAGATCTAACTAGTAATGGCATTAATCACTGTATATAACTTCTGTTTTGCATCTGTTGAGGTCCATGAGTCTTTTGTAAAGAAACAGCCCCTGTAGTAAATCCTTTGTTAATTCTTGTTCTTAACGAGCTTATATAAAATCTACAGCAGCTATGAAAAAATCATGTTATTCTAAGCCAAGCGCAGAAAAGAAGGCTGAATCTCTTCTTATTCAAATTTGTGGAAACAACTATTCAACTACATCAGGCCTGTGCCTTAGCATCTACAGGAACAGGTTGGGCCCCACACGGCTCCAGACCTATTTAGATTATTGTGCATAACATTCTCATACGTCTTCCCCACACACCCGTTTCCCATAACGACTCCCCACACACCCAATTCTCTACTGCTCTGTGAATCCTTTTTATATCATTATGAGTGTGATGTGCATGAATCACAATTTTGGTGCCTGACAAAATAATCCTGCAATAGGAATCATATTATATTCTCTCCTGTCACTGTCTCTGGAGGGAAAAATACGCTGGCTTTGAATGCAACTGAAATATGCCACTGAGATGTGAGGCAGATGGACTGAAATGCCTTCAGCATCTAAACGAGTGAAAAAGCACAACTGAACTAAAAATACTTCAAATTTAAAGATGTCAGTGATTAGCCACTTTCATCTCAGGTGTTCTTAATGTGAGGTCAGTATCTCATAATATGAGGTTAATTAGAAAAATAAAGAAAAATGTCAAGAGAATAAATCATCAGTTCCATTTTATCTTTTCTAATGTGGATAATGGATTTCAATCTTCTATGAGATGCGTGAAATAATACAACTGCATTTATCCAGTTGCAAGATTAAGATAGATTTAATCTTAGATTATAAGAAAAATATTATCAAGTTATAGACCTACATGAAGTGGTATTTTAGTTCAGGTCATTTCTGCCACAGAATATTTCAAGCGCAATCTTTTTTCTGTCATTGTTTTTAAAAACTAGTATAATTATGTCTTGCACATGTCCATATTGTAGCAGTTTGTGGTTTTAAATGCTATAGTAAAGATAGAGACAGCATTTCAGTTTTAATTGCCATTTTTCATTATTTTCATAATTTTCTCAGAAAACTGTCTTTTGGGCTGTAATTTTCCATGCTCTGTCTCTTTCTAAAAGCTATTCTAAGCATATTTGAGTAATCTAGCGAATTCAAACAGTCTTAATTTTGTGGTAAAATAAGCATGAAAAATATTCATTTTGTTCACATTTCAAATGACAGTTTTTCCTTTCTATGACATAAGACAGAGAGAAATTTCAATTATTACTTGCTTGGAAATCCTTGCAGAGAAAGGAGCAAATGCTGAAGAAAGGTAGTGGTAGCATTCCTAATGTGAGCTCCAGAATACAGGGCAGTGGGTTGCTGCTTATAGCCTGTGGTTTTTTTCTCACAACTCAGTCACTAATCTACTGGCTGACATCAAACAAATTAGTTCTTTTCTTTGAGATTTCATTGCTGCATCTTAAAAAAAAAAAAAAAAAGCTTTATGTCCTTTGTGAAGTTGAGACCTAATGATCAAAATAACTTTATAATAGCTGCTGTTTATAGATACTGGGTTTTTTTTCTTTGGAACTTATTTCTTCTTTTTTCTGACACATTTCTTTAAAGGTAGAATGGATCACCAGGTATGCCTGCATAGGGATGACTGTGTTATTATCTATAAGAATTTAGGATACTTGGGCTTGTCTACATAAAGATACCGCAGTAAAGACCATGTCAGTGTCAAGTAATCTTTAAGGCTTATTTTAATTGCACCTATTTTTAATCTTCCACTTTTTTTTCCCCTAGCAAAGAATCAAAACAAGAGGAATTATGTATACAAAACAGTGAGAATGTGTGAATACCAGACATTTGCAATGAAAGTTTACAATGCTGAATTTGGCTTGGATGGCTAATTGCTTGAAGATGATCCAACTGACATAGACCGTATTGTTCTTTTCTTTTCCATTAGATGTACATTATTCTTTATTAACTTTGGCACATCACTTAAACTTTTATTCTTTGTGGGGTTGGACTATTATAAAATGTGATATAAGGAGTTAAACCTTGAATTGATTTAAAGACTGCAGCGGATGTGGACTTCAGAAACCTTCCTGAAAAGCAGGGACAAGGCAGGGGCAGAGGGTAGGCTTTGCCATGAGTATGTTAGGTCTATACTACAATATCCACTCAGAGCAGAAAGCATCAAGGAAAGGTTATGAGTTGGTTTTCCCCAAGAGAATTCTAAACAAGCTGATATTCTTTTACCTGAGAAAGTTATCTTTAAATGCTGTGATTTACCTGGACAATTCCCAGCAGCTGAAATATGAGTAGGAATAATAAATAAAATTAAAAGTGTATTTTAGATGTCAAGAATTGGTTGGAAATCGCAGTAGATGGAAGTACTTTCTCCAAAATTGTCCTTATTCCAAGTATCTAGAAAGGAGGTCACAAAACTATCTGTCAATATACACATTATTTACTAAGGAGGAACTTCTGTTTACTCAATTCACATTTTATAAGGGAATTGTGAAAATCATCCGATCTTCAGAACAGCAGATGTTGCTTCTGGCTCCCTACATTCAAAATCAAAATGTTATGCTAACTTTAGGCTACATAAGAAGGAACTTAACTTAAAATATACTTTAAAAAAACATGATTTTTTTTAACCTAAAATAAGAAAGAAAAATGAACATTTTTCAAACTCATTTGAATAGTCTAGGGGTCTAGATCAGATTTTAAAAGGTGATAATAGAAGATGTTATTCAAATATCTCAGTCTTTTAAAAAAATTTTAAACCATTGCTGTTCCTGGTTCAAAAATAGGAAAAGTGTTACAAAGGTGAAATAATTTAGCACATTTCAACCCATGCAGCAAAGCACAGTGAAAAGTCAATGAGTTAGTATTGACTGAATTAGCTCTGGAACCAGAAGCAATGTAACCATTGGAAAGGTAGGATTTATTGATATGGGTGCATCACCTGCTGATATAGATATACCGCCTACGAGACTTGTGTTAGTAGATGCACTGTTTTTTTGCTGCTCACTCAGAAATCACTGTACTGCAGTGAATGTTATAAATATTCATTAGGGGCCTAATGCTATATCCATTTATGTCAATACAATGTTCCCAGTAACTTCAGAGGTGAAAACTGAGACTCTAAATTTCATACTGAATCTACAGACAGGGGGATAAAATAGTAAGACTGTAGATACAAGAGTAGAAAAGCAAAGCTCAAGGCGTAACATGGGATAAATCATACCATGGCAGCTGCACACAACCAACCAGGTGGTGGTATATGAAAAGGTAGGCATTTGAGAGTATGGTAGGTCTTGATGTGGTTCATCCAGGAGCAAATTTGTCCTTGGCAGTGCTGAGGTCATTTCTAAGATTAGTAATATATGCTTCTAGTGTTCAGGACATAACGGGCTTTAAAATATGTTAACTTTTTCATATGTCTACGGCTGTCGTGGTTTAACCCCAGTCAGCAACTAAGCACCACGCAGCCGCTTCCCCCTTCCCCCTCCCAGTGGGGTGAGGAGGAGGAAAGGAAATGGCCTAACATAAAAATTCATCCATCCTAACACAAAATAGTTTATAAGATTCCTGTCATTGTCCTTTAGCATTTGTTCAGCTAAAAAAATGGAAATTTGGCAGTCTATATAAATGTATAATTTTTTTTCAGGATCTTTTGTAAAATCTGTTGTGTAACATTTGTGAAGTATTACACAAAAAATGTAACATTGTTCTTGTTAGAGGCCTTACTCTGGAAATCTAATTATATGGATTTGACTGAGCAGACTTTCATGTGCAGAGTGCATGTAGTCAGTAAACCTTAACATGCTTCCAAAAAGGAGGCCCATCATATTATCTTTTAAAGCATGTGAAAATTGAAACTGAGGCAAAGTGGAATTGGGAAACACTTCTACAGAAACAGCAGAGCTCAGTTTTAAAGAATCTATTGACTACTATTCTCCTATTCTGCCATTGCTGCAATAATGTTTATGCAAATTTCCTTTCTAAATACAAAACCAGTATATTTGAAAATCATCTTGTTGGCCTGAATTTTTATGGCCAGTAATATTAATAGCATTTCATCAGATCTCATCACAGAAAGAACCTGAAGAATTCTTAGTGGTTTATTGACTGTTCGCTAGTATTTACTTTACAAATTCCCTTAACCTTATATTCTTCTTTATCTCTGAAGCTCAGTACCAGAGTTTACATTAACAGCATGCTTCCCAAGTAGTGATAACTATATCACAGTGTAATCTTGCTGCTCAGAGGTATGCAGCCTTTCATTTCTTATTCCATTTCTGTTTCCCCTGTAGGGCAGGAAAAGGAAATTTCCACCTAGGGAGTTCAGCATCATTCAACATTGATGTTACTTGTCCAACAATCCTCTATACTAGGGAGATCATATGTCAGCCACAGTTAGCACTTACAATTTATCAATACCCACTTATGCATGTAAAGATCTCTTTCTTCTTTGTTTCTGTATACATTTTAAACACTAGAGTCAAGAACAGTAGGCAAGCAAATAGAAGAGGGACATTAGTAGAAGAAACTTACATCTTTTGTCTCCTGGGTAGTCCAAGTAGCCACAAAACTGGAATTATTAGTGTTCAAAGATTGTCGTCCTTTATGGAGGCAGAAGAATCTTTTTCACCTTGCCTTTGCTGTGTGAGGTTTGAATACTTTGCTGTCAACAGCATAAACAGTAACGAGATCTTCTGTTTCCTTCCAGCTATATGATGCCTGTGAGCAGTCCTGAAGGTTACTGTATGATTGAAATAGCTGCAGATGGAAATCCTCCTGTACAACACAGACTTTCTCTCTCATATCGAGCATCTCAGGTGAGTCTGCAAAACGTCAAAAAATAGCTATTTGCTTTGAACATTTCATCACCATATGCACTTTAGTTATTCTCAAAGGAGAATATGCATTCTAACTTTTTCTAAAGGAGGAAACGTAATTCCTTCTCAGATATCATTATATGTACTTAATTCCTCTTTAATACGCCTTTTCACATCAAGCATCCATAGTATTTCCATTAATTTCTTCAGTTTACCTGACTCTGAAACTTCTATTCCAACTACCTAAAGTCCATGAAAAGGACACTGATACTGCAAGAGGAAAAATAATATATTAGCAATGTCATGTAACTAGGCCGTGTTATTAGAAACAATTCAGATATTGTTAAGCAGTAATTCTGGTTACTTTTTATTTGCAAGCCACACTGTCTAGTAGAGGGTAGTTATGAATCATCAGTGACTTAACCTGATGTCAGTATTGTTGCTAGGACTTCACTTCTGAATAGTATTGTAAAAATGACTGTCTCCATTTTGAAACTGGTATCAGAAGACTCATTCTAAATGGGCAATAGGCCAGCTTTCCCAAATCTTGAGTTTTTCTGTTATTCTTTGTCTCCATGTTATTGCCTCTCTTTGTTATGCATTCTCTCATCGCAAGATTATTTCTGCATGGTACATTTTAAATGTTTTTAGACTTGAGAATTTGAACTGTGATTGACAGCTCACGTTATAAGTTTGTTCACTAGAAGGCAGGACAGTTATCTGTAGAGATGTTAATCATGACGTGCATCTCACGGTATGCACTGCCAGTTAGTAATAGAATTTCTTCCTTGTTTCTTCCCTTAGTGTCTAGGTGTTTGTTCAGTCTGATATAAAGTATTAACTTGTATTAGATATTGCTATTAACCCAATCAGTTGTCTGTTCATAGCTTCCAGATGATCAACCTGACGTTCTGCTGCAGAAGGTTCCTTTGTCTCTCCCTTTATGTTTCAGGTTCATAACTCTGTCAGAATGTAAAGCTAACACTATTGGCAGCTTCTGCATAGAGAATCTGGGGAAAGAACTTACCCACCAGTACCTAATTATAAAGAGAAGCCAGCAATACCTTATTCATAGAAAAATGTACAGGTAGCCACCTTTGATGTCATGCACCAAGACCATACATCAGAATATTTCTGCTCCTAATCAGGAAATTTCTTTGATTCCTAAGGAAGTCCACAACTCTTCTCTGTTTCTTTTTGTGGGGGTCCACAGTCAAGTTTCAGTTCATATCACGAGTGGGGTTTTGAAGTGAATGTTCTGGTCATCCCACTTACCACACTTTGGTTCATGTTGCAGAGCAATCCTGGAGCATGCCAGCTGAATTCTTTTAAATAGTACAAAAGATGCTCTCTATGAGTGCACTTAATGTGCTGTAACCACTAATGGGCATTTCATGGCACCAAATTGTACTTAATCCAGAAAAACCCCTTGCATGGTATGTTGTATGAATATCGTATCCTCATGACTAACTATTACACTTTACAGATCTGCTTCTAATCTCCTAGAGACCATATTTTCCTTACAAAGTACACAAGCAAAGAAAGAAAGAAAAAAAGAAATTTCTTATCTCTAAGAGGACTAATGAGTTTCTTCCTGTTACTGGCCAAGCTAATCCCTTTTACCACTCAGGCTTCAAGTGAAGAAGGACATTTTCAAATTAGTATTTGAAAAGTTAAGCATGAGTATTACAGAAGTTAACATAATGTTATATAACATTATATTAAGCATGTCATGTTATTAGCAAGACTTACAGGAATTCTTCCTGTGTGCTTCCTTAAAATATATTCTGGTTAAGCCAGTTAAATTCAGAACAGGACCTTTACAGAAAGAAATGTGTATTATGGTGTACTAGCATGAGTCTGAACATCTAACATATTATGATAAAATCCATTGATGTGAGAAACTGAGCAGAGCCTACTGAAGTTGTTCTGTGGTACGCTGGATCTGCTCCCAAGATCAGTGCTTTTGTAAAATAAGCCCAATAATAAAAAGATTGTGTTGCAAGAGGAGTGTTAAAAACACTTTTCTTAATCATAGACACTTTACATTCCAGTCCAATGCTTTGCTTAATTCTTGTAACACATTCACAAGCAGAGAGAAAATGTCTGTCTGCAAACACTACTTACAAATCTTGTCTGTAACTACACTGGTTTATAGTTTTGTTTGAAAGGGGATAAAGTCAAGTGATATGAAATGAATTTAACAAGTACTGAGCCAATGTCTTTGAATTCCTTCCACATGAAAAATCTGATTTAATTTTATCCATGCTCTAAAAGAAGTAGGTTTTTTTTTTCCTTTCCCTTCTAAATGAAAGACATTGTAAGTAGAGGAATATCTGGCAATATTCATGTTCATTGTACCTCCAAATTTCACTTGAAATTGTCAGCAACATAGCTCCAGGACTGACAAAAGCAATACAGGAAACAGCAAAGCAAAATCATACAGATGTGTGAATTCCAAGTAAATCAATGTGATGTTTTCCTCCTGTTCCTAGTTCTTTATGGTTGATGTCTGAATATGATAGTGAAGGGCCCCTTCACTATAAATTATCTCCTCACATGTTTTACGCATGCTGTGAAATATTTTTTATTCCATTGGTTTATTCCTACTTGACTTGAATTGTCTAGGTTTCACCTTCTTTCTGGATTGGTGGTATCATACAAATAAATGCATCACAGTTGATACACTTATGAAAAAATTATGATTTTTTTCAATTCTTAGTTACAGACATTTAGCAAAGGAACTTAGGAATGGTGAAACCCCATGTCAGAACTCCAGAAAGTCAGGCATCAGCTTGAGGAATGGAATACACAGTGCTAAATGAGTCACAGATCCTTTATATGTGATGGTCAAGGGTTTAACTCCTAGGTCAGGTAACACAGGAAATACCTTACTAAGCACTAATATGATTTGGTCAGTCCCAGTATGAAATAGTTGTGGGTGTTTCTTTGGCCCCTTTATAAGGATGTTCTAGGCATTTGTGGCTCTAGAATTTACTACCTAAAACTTTCCCTTTTTCCATGGGCTTCAGTATAGTGGTCTGTTTTCTGTCACTCATCCTAAAAAAAGTAAAATCTTTTTTCTGTATTCCCCTTGTATTGGTAGGTCCCAGATCCTAAAGAAAAGTTTTATCTTCAAGTCTACAGCTTCTCCCGTTCTCCTGCACCAACACTCAATCATGAATGTAAAACTCATAGTATAGAATGAGGGAAGCAAATGAGAAAACCTTACCATGTTCATTGCAGTTAAGGCTGTGAATTCCAGTTTGTGTTTCATGGGATGTATGTTGTTTTACACATTTGAAGATATGCAAACACATTAAACCACTCTCTTTGTGTGGATTAATTTTTTTTAAAAAAGAGAACCACATTTAAAAGAAGAATCCCTTCAGCAAGTATCATAGGTTTTGGCCAGCTTCAAGTAATGGCTATTTCCTTTATCTCTAATTATTATTCATTCATTGCTTACAGTAACATCACAAATCACATTCTTTTCTGATGATTCTCTTCTTGTTTCTGCAGATCACCTTTGGATCAATCTTCCTTGGAAATGTTCCTGTTCATGAAGAGGTTCATCGATGTGCTGGGCAGATACATGGCTATAAGGGATGCATTCGGGATTTTCAAGTTAACAACAAAGAGTTTTTCATCATAGATGAGGCTCTTGGAGGGAGGAACGTTGAGAACTGCAATGTTCCAATATGTGATTATCATCCATGTCACAATGGTGGAACCTGCACTAGGTAAGAGTTACCTCTTTAATCATTTTATCATCTATTTACACTCTGGTTGGTAGGTTCATCCTTAATGAGAAATTACTATAATTTTCTGTGTAATGAAGTAATCACCAATCTTTTGTCCTGATAATATTAAATAGAAAATGTGACATCTTCATACCTAACCAGGGAGATTTTATACTTTATTTGCTTACATGAAAAGAGATATAAAATATAATTACATTGCCCACATAGCATACATATTGGGTTGCTGCCAGAATTCCTTTGCGATCAACTAGATCAGTTCCACCACAAGGCTCGGTGACTAAATCAGACTCTTTGTGTACATAGCTTGGACAGAAACACATAAGATCTCATTCTTCTGTCTAACAACTCTGTATCTTACTAGGCCTTGTACCCTCACAGATCTTCATGGTGTGCTCCTGGGTACACAGCATAGGCCTTCATCATGCTATGAAAATACTAACAAGTAAGTCAGCACCTTCAGCATGTGCGAAGTATTGTCAAAGAACCTTTGAATGTTAAAGTGCATCATGCTGAAAGAGGAAATAGGGTCCAAAAGTGATGTGAGCTAAAAGCACAGAGGATGATGGTTCAGTTGAATGATGGTTCAATTGGAGCACAGTAACTTTTTAAGCCATAGTAACTTGACCATTGTCTAAGGCATTCAGCATTTAGGAACCACATTTCTGTTTAAAATTGATAGAATTTGCGAAGTAGCTGCTGTGTCTATTTTAAAAATAGTACTTCAGCTTCAAGGCAAACGCTGAACAGAACATAGTCTAAAGTTCTTTTAAAGGTCTGGACCACTGTGTGTTTCTTAGGTTGAGGAGACCTGGAATCAAAGTTTTGAGGTGCTTCTCTACCTTTCTTGATTGATGTGAGCCCACAAAGAACACCAAACAGGTTTTTGATCTCTAAGTCTTGACCAGAGCACAAATGAAAGCAAGGCAACTTATGAAAACATACACAATCTGCCTACCAGACTGGTGAAACTGACTGTGTACTTGGGAGTAATGAGTCTGTTTTTCCTCTGTTGCTCCTTGCTATCTCTCTGTCATTCTACTGATTGGCCTGTTATCTGCCATTATGGAATACTGTTTCATTTAAAGCTTGGGTCCTGAATAATTCATGACCATTGGATTTGTTTCCTGCCTTTCTGCTTTCCAACTGCTGGCCTCAGCCCTTTTCAGAAACGCTTTTGTTCTGAAATGGGTCACTGCTTTTCTGTTCAGAGGAGTCATGGAAGACTGTGCATGTGCAAACCAGGGATAAGCAGCTCTATAAAAGCATGATTTTCACGATTTTCTACAGCAGCCAATTGATTTTCAGGGATCACCTCCTTTAAGCCCAAGAATGATCCATTCCAATGAGCAGGAAATCAAGTGGCAGGAAGCCTGCAGGGATGAACAAGATGCTCCAGACAAACCTCAAACATCAAAAGGAAGCATACAAGAGGTAGAAGCATGACCAGGTGACCTGGGAGGAATGTAGAGAAAATATCCAAATACACAGATATGGGGTTAGGAAAGCCAAAGTCCATCTGGAGATTAACCTGGCAGGGTACATGCAGGGCAAAATCAAATGCTTCTACAAGTACATCAGCAGCAAAAGGAAGACTTGGGAAAATAGGGCTTGCTGCTGAATGGGGCAGGTGTTCTGGTGAAAAAGGATCCCGAAAAGACTGAAATACTCAGTGCTTTCTTTGCCTCAGTCTTTATGGATAAGACTGGCCTTCAGGGATCCTGTTCCTCTCAGACCTGTAGGAGAAAGTCTGGAGCAAGGAAGTCTTACACTTGGTGAAGGAGGATCAGATTAGGGAACACTTAAACCAGCTGGACACGTATAAGTCCATGGGACCTGATGGGATTCACACGAGTGCTGAGGGAACTATCTGATGTCATAGCAAGGTCAGTCCTGATAATCTCTGAAAGATCAAGGTGATTGGTAGAGGTTCCTGAGGACTAGAAGACTACCTTCAGGAAGGGCAAGAAAGAGGATCTGAAGAACTACAGGATGGTTAGCCTCACCTTGATCTGTGGGAAGCTGATGGAGCAAATTGTCCTGGAAACTGTTTCCAAACACACGAAGGACAAGAAAGTGGTTGGGAGTGGTCACCATGGGTTTATGAAGGGGAAATTGTGCTTAACCAACCTGATAGCCTTCCACAAGAGATGACTGGCTTGATGGATGAGAGGAGAGCACTGGATGTTCTTTACTTGACTTTAGTAAGGCTTCAACACTGCCTCCCATAAAATCTTTAGTGACAAACTGATCAAGTACTGGCTAGGTAAGTTCGTAGCGAGGTGAAGTGAAAACTGGCTGAAGGGCAGGATCAAAAAGTGCAAAGGATCAGCGACACAAAGTCCAGCTGGAGGGTGACCACCAGCAGAGCACCCCAAGTCTCAATACTGGATCCAAGACCGTTTATCTTCCTTAATGACCTATAAGATGGGACAGGGTGCACCCCAGGAACAAGGGTTAAATACGAAGCAAGGAGGAGTGATTGGTGCACTAGATGGGTCTGCTGCCATTCAGAGGGACTTTGACAGGCTGGAGAAATAAGCCAACAGGAATCTCATATTGTTCAACAAAGGGAAATGCAAAGTCTTGCACCTGGGCTGGAATAACCCCAGGCACCAGTATAGACTGGGGACTGACTGGCTGGAAAGCAGCTTTGCAGAAAAAGACTTGCCAGTTCTGTTGGACAACTAGTTCACCATGAGTCAGCAATGTGCCCTAGTGACAAAGAAAGCCAACAGCATCCTGGGCTGCATTAGAAAGAGAAAGCAGGTCAAGGGAGGTTATTCCTTCCCTCTCTTCTCACCTGGTTTGCTGATTTTCATATGTACGTACATATATTCTTCAGTTAGTTCACAAACTGTACATATTCAGTAAGCTTCACCTTGCTAGGAAGATCTAGATGCCATGTTTCACATCCAAGTTCTGCAGCTCTGATTTCATACTGTTCACTTGGCAGAATAGAATTTGCTTTTTCACAGGCTGATCATTCCCCTTAGCTGTCAAGACTGCCAACAAAAACTATTGCAACAGATTATCTCTCAGGATTTGGAGGTCTCACTTGGGTAGGTTACTAGGTAGTGGTCTTCAGAGGAGCAATTCTTGCATCCCAAAGTCCTGAAGCTTCATTTTGTCCACAGTATGTGCAACGTTCTCTTTCCTGGAGAGTTAAACATATATGTGAGAATGGACTGCTCCATCACTGTATTACATGTAATCAACCAAATCACTTCTGCTTTGCTGAGAAGTGTGACAGATCTAAAAGATTCACTTCTTGATAAGTCATCTACCTATCCGCACCAATTTCTTTGTAGAGGATGTAAACAGGGTGGCAAGTTGGGATGTAAATTTGCCTGTGCTAGCAGCCATTTTTCAGGAGTACTGGCAGGCATTTTACACAGACGCTACCTGACAGAATGCCAGGGTCAGAAAACCCTTTGGGGAATGCTTCAGTTTGCTGTATACCAATTCCGTTTTCCACAGGTTTGAGGAGATATGAGAAACCAATGACTTGTATACCTCCTGATCATCCTTGGCAGGTCTGGATCCAGAACCTCTTTCATCTGGACCTGCACAGGCCACAAAGTTTGTTCCTCTGAATCTGTTGTCTTAAGACCTAAGTCCAGTGTTTCAGTGGATGAAACATCTCCCAGAAAGGAATGATGAGAGATTCTGTGCTATAGACTCTTCCTGTACTTCTTTCCAGGCAGTGCCTGCTAATACTAGGAATGTATTTGGTAAATGTGCATACTGTAACAAACTCTGTTGAGTAAATGGACCAATTTTAAGTGTGTTGGGCTTGTTGTCACCTTCTTCCTTCAGTGCTTTGGTTACAAACATCCTTTGGTACCTCTTGTAGCTGAAAGATAACAGTTTCTCCCCTTGTTCTACTTTATTAGTTGTGTTATCCTAGCAACTATTTGATTAATTACTTGGTCATCAATGTGTCACATCAACTTGGTTCAAACCACGTCATGTGTGGAGCAGGAGAATTGAAAAGCCAGAGGTGGACATTTTGTGTATAGTTTATGGGGAAAAATTCCCAGGCTTCAGCCTCAGTGTTCAAGTGGTGCATGTGGACTATACAACTGTGTTATCTTCAGATAATGAGTTTACATTCATGAGACCGCAGCCAAGGAGACCCATAAATAATCTATAGTGTTAAAAATATTCCCATCTACACCATTAATTGTCCATTTGCGTATTGATTACTGTAAAACAACTTAGTTGTATTTAAAAAAAAAAATTAGATGAAACAAGCAACAGTTTGACGATGAATATAAAACTATTATTGACTTGTTTAAGATTTTTGCCAGTTGTTTCAATTACACTGTTTAGTGGCAAAAAAAAGATTTTTCATTGCATGTTATTCTTCAGGTGCTTGACAACTAACTAGACCTTTTGCTTCTGAAAGGCCATGAAGCATTACATAGTGAATATGCCAGCCATGTTTGATAATGAACACTGGAGCTTGTCAACACATACTGCTGGGCATAGACAGGTGTGTTTCATAAGAAACATTTTTTACAGTCTTTCTTACAAGAAAGTTACTTGCCTTTTCTCATCACCAGAGTACACAAATACTATTGTAGTGTTCATCCTATTAATTACAATAATTATGCAGAAGAAATTTATTTGACAGAAAAAAATGTTTTCTTTGTATTTTTGGTAGCAAAAGACAGGGATTAGTATGCGCCTAGGTTTCAGATACAAAATTTCAGGGTGCAGCAGGGGCCAGCAGCTCCCTGTGGTCTGGTCATTGGTTGCATCAGGTGCTCCCCAGGGGCCTGTCAGGGCAGGGCCTGGCAGCCAGGGACCGTCCCACCACCCCAGCCAAGAGCAGGGCAGTCAGAGGGCACCGGGGCACCCCCAGCCCCACGGATCAGACACGTCCCCGGGGATAGTGATGGGCTGAGGCCAGGCTGGGACATCAGTCCACTGGTGGAGGATCAGAATCAAGCCCAGTGAGGGGAACCAGGGTCAGACACAGCCCCAAGATGGCCAGGCAAGGTTGTGGTGATGGAGATGGGCTGCACAATCACCATTTTGCTGTGAAACTACTGAATGTATCATATTGTGGAACTGGAAATCTCTAGTTATCTTCATTCTTCTTAAGTTAAGACCTGCTCCACTTTCATTTAAAAAAAATATTATCTAGGTTCCATTTAAATTTTGAGTAAAAAAGCTGTCTGTGTATAGGTGTCATGGTTTAACCCCAGCTGGCAACCAAGCACCACACAGCTGCTCCCTCAGTCCCCCCGGGCTGGGATGGGGGAGAGAATCAGAAGAGTAAAAGTGAGAAAAATCGTGGGTTGAGATAAAGACCGTTTAATAGGTAAAGCAAAAGCTGCGCACACAAGCAAAGCAAAACAAGGAATTAATTCACTGCTTCCCATAGGCAGGTAGGTGTTCAGCCATCTCCAAGAAAGCAGGGCTCCATCACACGTAACGGTTACTTGGGAAGACAAATGCCATCACTCCAAACGTCCCCCGCTTTCTTCTTCCCCCAACTTTTATATTGCTGAGCATAACATCATATGGTATGGAATATCCCTTTGGTCAGTTGGAGTCAGCTGTCCCAGCTGTGTCCCCTCCCAGTTTCTTGTGCACCCCCAGCCTAGTCGCTGGTGGGGTGGTATGAGGAGCAGAAAAGGCCTTGACTCTGTGGAAGAACTGCTCAGCAATAACAAAAACATCCCTGTATTATCAAGTTTTCAGCACAAATCCAAAACATAGCCCCATACTAGCTACTATGAAGAAAATTAACTCTATCCTGGCCAAAACCAGCACAATAGGACAAAAGCCATTCTGTTTCAAGAGTATTTAAACATACGCTGTATCAGATGAGTGGTTCAGTACAAATCTAAATTTCTAATTCTTTACATAACCATTATTTTATTAGTTTTTAAAAACAAAGTACTCTCATTCCTATGTAAATGCTCTATTGCTTTTAAAAACACTTTTGCAAGTTCACTAGCTCTTTTACTGCACTTCGAATTCATGCTAATGTAGAATTCCAGAGACTGGTTAATTTCATAGGAAAAAAATGACAACTATTCAGTAAATTTAGGGTTTGAGTGTCATATAGTTCTATAATTAATTTTGTGAATTCAGAGCTCATTGGATTTGAAAGTATGTGTTTGAAAAGGGCATGAAAAGATTAACCTAGGAAGCTCTTAATATTCTGTGTGGCCCCCTGATCATATGAGCCAGATGTTGCAAACCAAGCTTAGTGTTAATTAAGAAGACACATTTGTGTGTAGGAAATAAACTCATAAAATTACTTCACCAATGATTTGACAATTATGTCAGCCACTGCACTAGTAGTAGTTAATACATTTGTTTTAAATTGTATAAAGACTCAAGAAAATGTAAACATAGACAAGCTTAGCTTTTATAGGGCAGAGTACAATCTCAAAGTTAATTGCTCCCACAAACAATCATGTTTCCAGTGTCTCAAACTATTTTCACAGTGATTATTCTTACTGTTGTTGTTCCCCATGTATTGGTGCAGCAGATGGGTCCATTAATGTTAATCAATTAACCAAGACTGAAAAATCAAACTCAATTAGCAATAAATTTCAATAGAGAGACACTTATCTTCAGATTTCAACCACCATGAATGCTGTAATCATCAAAAATACACAAGGAATGTAATTTTTCAATTTTCATCCACTGATAATGTAAGAAATACCTTCCTATATATGTAGGTCTCATTTGGATGGTACTTTTTCAGCTATAAATAGGAAAAGCCATATTTTAAATCATATTTCAGAAACTGTTTTCTGCATGCTGGGGCATCATGCAATTCTCCTTAAGCCTTGAAGAACTGATCACCAAATGAAAAATTCCATCCAAACTGTTTCTTAAAGTTCATCTGATAAGGTTTTGAATGCCTTTTTTTTAAAGTCATAAAATGAGTTCTAGGTTAGCTTTCTTGTAAGTTAAAGGAAATTTTATAGTTTAACTTGGTTAAGTGATAGAATTCCATATGTTGCCTATACTGAGGAGTCCAGGTGAAGCGACTTAACAAATTTTGTGGTCTCTTTTTAGTATATATCCTCAATGTTAATTAAAATAAACAGTAGAAAAATTCATTATGAATATGACTGGTTTTAGAAAAAAAGAAGGAGCTCAAACTGTAGACTTTGGAGACACTAAAATGTTCTTTTCAACTTTTTTTTACGTCTCATTTTCCATTTCAAAGGGTAGTCATGGTGAACCTTTCCCAGATCATGTGCCAGAAATACTTCTTGTGCTTCCTTGTCCCCATAAGCCAAAAATGCATGTTATGTCAGGTTTTGGCCGAAGGTATTAATCTAAGGATAGGCTTTTATGCTGTTACTAATGTTTTTCTCACATTTCTAGCACAAAGCTGCAGTTTGCTTCCAGCTCACAAAATCTGATTTGTATGCTTGTTGAACTAAAGATGAAATTGTTACACAAGAATGAGTTAGTGCCCATTTTCAAACCAAGGAGCACTGAAGAACCTCCCAAAACTGCTAACAGCATTGTAGGCCAAATTTTTAGAACTGCTCATGGATTTCCTATCACTGCTTTAGATGTAGGTGTTTCTGGGTAAGAAAGGAACGAGCTAGTCAGAAATAGCAAATTGATCATATATCAAGGATCTTTTTATAGATCTGTTTTATAGATTAAGAGACTCAGGCCAACACATTATCTAGAACATCCGTTTGTTGGGTTTTTTACAAATCTAAATCCTAGTTAACTTCACTAAGATCCATATTAAGTCCAGAACTAATGGTTTAAGTTCCACTGTATTCAACTCTTGCAGAAAGATAAACCAAACAAAAGGATTAAATTTCATTTTAGTTGTTTTGCAAAGGAAGAAGATTTCTAGATGGGAGTTGTGTATTCTCACACCTTTTCACAATTTGCGCCATGTGCACTTATGTAATACTGATTTGTATGAAGAAGATAACATGCTTCCTTTTAAAGGGCTGGTTTTTGGGCAGATCTGTCAATACTAAAGATACTTACATGTTTTACAACTCCAGAAACTGCTGATATTGTTATTCTGATTCATGCTTACACACACCATTATTTAGGACGACTAGTGTGGGGGCTTGAATTTTTTGGATCCTGTAATTTAATGAGATTAGGTAGCTTGTATATTTGGAGTTTGGTACTTATAAAAGAGGTTCACATTTGGAAATCCATTGGTTTTTTTAATGCTTACTTCAAATTGGGCTTTGGTGAAGAAAAGAATTCATTTAAATTTATTTCCAAACTGTTTTCTTTTTCTGGCAGAGAGATTGTTCATCGTTTCAGGTTCCACATGATCTTAGGAAAAAATAATGCCATTCTTACTAAGAAAAATCTTTCACGTCATTTTTGAGCAGTGTGAAAGATAATGCCATGGAGCTTCTCAGAATGACCAAAATCCTGTTGGACATGCGTTTATTACATCATATTTTCACAGGAAAGTCAAGTGAGCAAAAGAGAAAATTTCATCTCCAGTTTTCCTAACACTAAGTATTAACAGAGAATTAATTTACCCAGGTTGATCTTTCTGGTAAAAGGAATTGCATTTCGTTTAAGCCCCATATAAAAACTCTGCACACTTTTTCTGAACTAAATCTGCATTTCTCCCACCTTAGCTTTCCTTAAAGTGAAAACAGAAAACTGAAAATTTAACCCCAGCTTCTTGCCCTTGAAGTTTAGATAGTAAATTGCTCTAATCCACAGTTGTGTTAAGATATCTATTTCAAAACTGAATTAGTTGAACTAGGCGTGCCTCACTCTTGGCATCAGAAACAGATTCCCATTTTATTGAACTTTATTTCTTAGCCATTATATTCCTCAGATTATACTAGTATGGAGAAGAGATTTGACAAAGAAATCAAAGCTGTGTTCCATTAAGCTGGCAGTGTTAAAAGCTGATGTTTTAGATTTTAGACAAAACATCTGTAAACCCCCAGGAAATTGTGCAATGATAATGTATGAGAAAATAGCAAAATACAAACTCATAAATTTTATTGGATATACCAGTACTCGACTGTTGTTCTTTTTAATTAAGCATTTAAAATATGCAACTTCTTTACTAATGATTAAAATGTGATACAATCTTCAGAATTTGTTTGCTTCAGAACATCATTTTGTCATAGAAGTGTTGTTGAAATAACAAATTCTGGCAATTGAAAAATAATCCAAGCAAACAAGTTAGAAAAAGTTATGTTCAAAGAGTAGACCTTTCTCTGTTTTTAATTTAGGCAGTATAATGGTGGTTCTATTAAAAATGTCTGTGGAAAAATCAATTTTTTATGTCCTCCGATCTACAGATCTAGTATTCAATTAGTGTGAAAAGTAACACACTGAAAACAGAGCATGCAGGAAAATCAAGGATCCAAATAGAAATAGGACTTCAAATTCCTGACTGTTTAGATAATGTGCAAGCTGTGCACAAAATTTGTTAAACATGATGTTTATACATCATCTCAATTCAATTGTACTTAAATCAGAGAAGCTGCCATGGCTAAAATTTTAGTGTGGACATTGAAATACCAGTAAGTGCCATTTTAATACCAGTCATCTTAGAATGTTTTGACTCAATTCCCAGAAATACTATGTAACATTACTTTTGAGTATTACAGCACAACCAAATCAGCGTTTCTGATAGCTTTGATTCCAGAAGGGGTATCTTATTTGGAGTAGTTTTAAAACACATCAGCAAAATGAATTGAATACTATCTTTTTCCAAGGCCAATGAGATGTTTAAGTGTAGACAGAAATACTCAAAATACTGTTCATATATATTTGTCCAACTGGAGAAGTAGTGCATGGATTCTTAATAAGAATTTCACTCCTCTATAAATCCTGATGAATAGTATAGCTGGTACTGTGTTTTATAAGTTGTACCATATGTAGTATGTGTATGAAAAACGATAAATGTGCCATATTCTTTGTATTAATGGTTCTCCAAAATTCCACAAAGATAATCCTTTCAGTGAAATGTGTAAGTTTTCTGTAAGGATCCATTATATGCTCTAGCTGTTTACTGTAAGTTATCACAATAAAATTACAAGACTGGTACTGCAGAAGATGAATAATGCACGATCTGTAATATATGTTAGAACATTTATTCCTTTACTGCTAACCTAACATATACACCTACCTACTAGTGATAGATTTCTACACTTCAAGCAATGAAAAT
Source organism: Gymnogyps californianus (assembly GCF_018139145.2). Taxonomy (NCBI): domain Eukaryota; kingdom Metazoa; phylum Chordata; class Aves; order Accipitriformes; family Cathartidae; genus Gymnogyps; species Gymnogyps californianus. Next base: position 98,506,035 of record NC_059473.1, read on the forward strand.
TACATAAGGGAGAAAAATATTATGAAATTTCAGTCCTGACTAGTGTGGTTGACTGGAGATTGAATGGGTGAGAACATCATTGTTCTGAATCCCTGTTTTGAGGAGCTTATCATTGAAAGGAAGAGTGAAGTTTATCTGAGGTCACATAACAGAACAGATTTTGATTATGGTTTAGAGAAACCTCCTTCACCTTTGGTATCTTGTTGAATTCAAGAACATGCTTAATATTCAAACAGAATTTGGGCAGTCTGGATATGAGGCATCATCTTGATACAGAAGGTTACTGTGTAACCAAATTTGTTTTTGTTACTTTATTTCTTTCTCAGTAACAGCATTTATTGAAGTTTGCTTTTTAGAAAGATAGGAAAAGGGATTTTTTTTTTTACTAGTAACCCTTGTTTTTTGGATTTAGTAAAACCAGCCAACTTTGTGATCATGTGTCCAGATAAATACAAAGAGTGGTACCCACATAGTCATGGGAATTTCATGCTGTGTGTGCATGCATATAATGCATTTAGATTAGGCTTCTTTTAGCTAGCCAAACCTAGCTAAAATATAGCTTTTAGGGAGGAGAAAGACAGAAATAAAGGAGACGTTCTACCTGTACCCAGAGTATCCGCAGATGTCCAGCTGACTATTCAAAGGCAAAGGTATCCTCACTAGTCTCTCACTTTTTCTCACTGCCCATTGTCACGGGTCAATACATGCGGTGTTTTACAGTCTTACCCACAACTGGCTCCAGTTATTTCAGATTAAATATCAGTCTTGCATGTTGTAAAGGAGGGAATGTTTTTTTTTACTAGGGAAGACCTATTGAAGTTGTGTATTACTCTTAAGTAAGTGAAGGGGAGCATAAAAGATCAATATGTTATTCATAAAGAATCCAGAGATTTAAGAAATATCTGGTGTCCTGCTAGAGAATTAGTGCGTCCCTCTTCAAAAAAGACTGTCGTAAACAAAAATGTGTATGAAACAACTGCTCTTGAAGACTGATTCTCTGTAACCTATAATATCTTAGGAGATATGAAGATAAAAGGACCCTAGAACCACAAAAATCCATTTGTCCTTCACCAGGACCTTCCTCAGGTTACCTCAGATCATAGTAGAAGAGGTCAGCACAAGGCCTAATATGGGTCCATTGGCATCTTCCATAATCCATGGAGCCATCTAGCATTGCTATAGACTAGTTGTGGAACAATAAAAACCATCTCACAGCAGCACCTTGAAAGCTGATGTCATAATTTTCAGTAATAGTTATCTATTGTCTATCTCATTTATCTATTGTTTAGTATCAATACCATTCAATTACCTATCTAGAGTACTGTATTACTAAATAAAAAGTCCTGCATAGCTTTAAAAGGCTTAATGTTTCCTTTAGGGACATACTACTCTTCTTAATAGTTGTGTTTGTATTATTACCAGACTTATTAGTCATACCCAGTTAAAGTACACTTTTTATGTGTTTGTAAGAGTACAGCTGGTATTGCTTCTTCCCTGCTTCAAAATCTGATAGTGCTTAGGAGTTATTAGCTAGAGGATCAGGGGAGTCAAGGCATGATTTGTATTACTCCACAAGGCATGAGAGTTCAGTAAGGGGTGCTGTGTTCTCTTGTATTCAGGTCACCTTCTCCATATGCCCATCAATTTAGCCTTATTGCATGCTTTGGAAAATTCCTCTGGCTTGGAGGTCAGCATGTGCACTAGATTTCTTCTGACATTGCCTCAGTAAGGAGTTTCACAGACGGGTAAAAAAATATTTCATTGCTCTGAAGAGAAGCTACATAGAAGACTGACCATGCTGGTTCTTCTTATCATCTTCTAATGTGGTTGTGACATTTGAAGTGGGCCATATGAAATAGTGATTGGACATCCTACTCATTTCTGTACCTGGACCACTTCAATATATGTTAACATATAAAGTACTTTAATGGATACTTTACTTTGGTGTGTATATAAAAGAATACAGAAGTGCTAGCAGTTTTTCACACTCATGTCTGAATAGGTTGTAATAGAAATGAGATCAAGTTCTGGAAAAGTCGAGTGGGAGGGAGCACCTCAGGAATCCCCCAAGGTGAAGTGTCCCAGACAGAAAACAGTTACTCAGCATCAGCAGTGTTGTTTTAAACAGTTATTGAAACTGCCAGTTATAAGGGCTCCTCTGTGCCGCACTGTTATTTACATTAGAGATCTCCCTCTATATTCCCCCGCAAATTTTCTCAAGATTACAGAGGGGTATGTAAGCCTTCAGTTCCAGAAGCTCTGGTTATGACATCTCATTTCTGTCTCCAAACAGCCTTTGAAGCCGCTAATAGGATGTGAAGTTTCATAACTTAGTTACCATGTCATCATCTTAGCTGCAATCATCAGGAATTAGTGAAGCGTGAGTTAAATATCTGTGTAGCAACACAGATACAAACACACATGTATGTATATGCACTCAAAAAATTTAATTATATGGTGGCTATAGTTGTGCTGTATGTATTGTTCCTTTGTTCATAATTGTCTTCTCTTCATTATACTATGGAGTTTTATAATATATTTTTGGTGAGGATGCTAAGGGCAATTGGGTTTATTTGGTATATCTCCCCTCAGTTGTAAAGATGAGGACACTGAGAAAATGGGTAAAATCCCCAACAGACGCACAAACTGGAGTACATTGGGAGTTAATACTATTAATGAAATACAAATGAACAGCAGTTGTTCAAGATGCATGATTGTTGTCCTGTAAATAACCATTTTTTTCTATTTTTCTTGATGGCAGTCTTAGCCCTGCAACTATTCACAGCTTTAAATTAATTTATTTTCTTCTGAATTATTCAGATCAGGGGTCTGGAAAAGCCAAAGAAAAGTCACTGTAAAATACACAGAAATATGCTAGAAAACAGTATGGCATCAATAACAGAGATGTTCAACCTAAATAAATTCTTCTTAACAACAAGGGGGTATGAGTTATAAACAGTTAGCATTTTGAACACAAATCTTCAAGTAAAACATGAAGACTGCTACTCTCTGTAGGCTGAAGAATATCCAGGAATTATTCTTTTTTGTAGTAGGATATAATATGATAGTATATCATCATTATATTTCAGTTGTCAGACTCGCCCAATTATTCATCCACTTTTCCATTCTGTAAACCATTTTCAGAAACAGTGCAATATATTTCTAGGCTGGAAACCAAGCACGGTAGTTCATTAACCCAGATTTAAGCTCTTTCCTGGACACCTTTAGGGATTAATTATGGACTTCACACCTTATCAAAATATTCAGAGATTGAGTTAAATCCCAAAATTAAAGCTAAGCTTGTTTTCATCATGTTACCATTTTATGTAATCCAGATTTTTTTGTTGGCATTCATTAGTATTCATGATATTGTTACGTGGATCAGAGTCACTACCTGGATAAATATACCAATGTAATGGAGAGAATAAACTATTTAGAAAAATCTAGGGTAAATTGGACTGAAAACTATTTGGAGTCAAGAACCATTAACAAATAAATTGTGTATTGTAGAGGTGTCTAGCTTTTTTAATCTTTTTTTAGCTTTCCCTCAAGCAGATTTCATGGAGAAGTTAAGGTAAAAGTTTGCTAAAGGGTTGGAATCTCCCCTTCTGCTCTCCCGGACACACAGTCCATAAGGTGCTTTTACTCCAAATTATATGATACAATTATAGCTGATAATTTGATGAGATTTCTTTTCCCTCAGTTCATGCCTGATACAATCCTATTCTCCTTTTATCCAAAAGACAGTATCCTAAAAAAATCTTCCTGGTGACTAATACCAAACCTGTCAATTAGGCAGAAGGTCTAAATGCCATCCCCCAGCCTGGAGACTACACGGAAACAGAGTTACTATCCATTTCCTTTCCCTGGTGCTTTCTCTCGGTTTCTGATTCTGTCAGTACGATTCTTATACCCTCACCTTCCCCAGGGTGAAATTTGCCTACTTAAGATTCACTTAAGCCCTGGAAGCAGAGTTGAAGTGGGACACAGGCTTTGCACTGCCCCTTGGAATACAGCTCCTTGATTTGTCACTGTTGCAGGGACGATGGAGGGAGAATGCAATGTATAAATGTGCATCTGGTTTCACAGCAAGTTGAATGTAGCCACTCACATTTTAAACACTGATGCAGTCTTTGAGTATCCTTACTATTTTCCCTGCTTTGAAAAACAGTGAGGTAGACAATCTGTATTTGTTTTGCTCTTAGCAGGTACCTATTTAATTGTTAGGCATTGAAATTCTTTCAGTGGACAAACATAAGATGTTTTTAACATTGAAATCTAGCTTTAGTATGTATGCTTAAACTGCAATGAAAAAGACAAAGCAATGAGGAGTTTATTTTATTTGCTTTACAAATGTTAAGACTCATCATCCAGATTTATAATGTGATAGTTATGCCAGCTCAAGATTCAAGGCTAAATTATAAAGTTGGTTTTCAGCTTCAGCAAATGCTCTCTGGGTCCTGCTGTGTTTCGCTTAATAGCAAGGACAAGTGGATTCCATCTGTAGGAGAGCATGTTTTGCATATGAACTACTGCAAGGCAAGAGCCAATACTGAGATGGAGCAGAATTCAATATCAGGACACTCTTTTTATTTATGGACAGTTGCTTGTTTGTTTTCAAGCAGGTCTTTAAAGCTGGGTTGATGATTTAGGAACAGATGTGGGCTTATAATACTTAGTTTCAAAATGAGAGGGTGTTTGTCCTGTACTTTGATGGTAAAATGTTGTGATTTAATATGAACAAGATGACATTCGTGGGTATGAACTAATCTTGTTAGGTGCAAAATGTGTACAAAATGGTAATTGAAACAAACACATCTTTTTTTTCTGCCTAGAACTAATGTAGTTAAAACCTCAGATTTGATCCATTTTTAATGGATAAATATTTCTGTAGTAGCAAAAACAGTTGTGCATTATTATATACGTGTATGCATAGATAAATTGGTATGTATGAATATATAATGATTTTGTTTATCAAAATGTTTTTATCCATATTTTGGAGTGGGGTATTTTCAGTATGAATTGGGCAGTTTCTAACTCCTGCAAGTTTAAATTTGCAACAATTTTCTGTAGGCTAGTCTTGATAATATGCATTCTTATTAACTTTGTCAATATATGTGTATTTCTCGAGTCCTTGACACAGATCTCATACGTATTCTATCATCTTACACAAAGAATCCAGGTACATGTACGATTAACTTTCCTCAGACAAGAACATTGCAACCTTAGCCACAAACCCAAAAGAATACCCAGAGCATCCTGAGTTCACCCACCACAATTTACTCCAATTTACAAAAATAAAAGTAGAGACAAAATGAGAAAGGTAGGGTTTATGTCAAATTTCATCTTTTACTCTGCAGATGTTTGATTATACACTGTCCAAGAGCCCATGTATGCAAAATAGCCTTTTTCTCAAAAAAAAAAAAAAAAAACAAAAAAAAAACCAACAACAACAAACAAACTAAGGTAAAGAAATATATTTGATTTGTACAATTTATTAAAAATATAGAGATCATAATTTAAGTAAACGGGTGCTTCAAAAACTCCTTTTCTTTGCCAGGAAAACCCTGGGATCCTTGGCTGGGAAAAATCCTTATTATCCATATTTTGTTCTGCTGCATCTGAGTGAAACACTGTTCTGTGTGTCTGGGCTGGTTTTAATCTTCTGCTAGGTTCTGAAACAGAAGAGCTGTGGGTTACTGCCACCTGCAGCTGGAATGCCACCCACTCCCAGCTGGAGAAACGGACCTTGCACTAAAGCCCCTCTGGACAAAATGCAGATCTTGGAGGTGAGCTAAAGGAGAACTTTGCCGAGCTAGTAGTAATTGCGTTTTGCCAGCTTTTTATGACATTTAAATAAAACTAGGGCTACAGAGAAAGTAAATCCCCCAGTAGCATATTCAAGCAATTTTCTTCTCATAAAAGCACCTTCCTACTGGCAGTAGCTTGACAGAAATGTTGCAGAGTTTAAATTTCGGAGAGGAGAAAAAGCCTCAGCTTCTGACAATCCTTATGTCAGCTAACATTTGAAATGCTCTGAGATTTACCAGAAAGAAAAAAAAAAAGAAGATTGTACTGTGTTGGGGCCTATTTAGTCATTGTGATTTTGTGTATTGCAACTATTAGAAGACACTGAGAATGTTCTCTGTCTCCTATAACCTCAGTCCCTCCTCCCCACTTCTTTTTTATGTCTGCAGTTTTTAAAAAAAAATAAAAAAAAAAAAGCACACTAAATTAAGACCTCAGGAGAACAGGAATAATAATGCCCAGCAGTGGTGTGCCATTTTCTGCGACTGCTTCCACCTTTTTTGTTCTGTGCTTTATTGCGGTATCTTTTTCAATAAGGAAAATTCAGGGTTGCTTACTTCTAATAATTATTCTATGCTGCTTAACCTAGCAAATATTGGCATGAATAATTCTGCGTGCATGGGAAGGAAGGGAAATTGTTGTTGTTTGCTTCCATTCAAGTGTATCCTCTTTTTTCACTACTACTGTGGTATCTGAGGGTTTTTTCCTATGCTTTTCCTGATTTCATTTCACTTTCTATGCTACATTGAAGAATAGTGCTCTATGTGGGCCGATCAAGCTACTTCACTCCCAAAAGGATTTCTTATGTAAGTAGTTCCAGTGAGATTTAGCAAATGCTGTATTTTAGTACAAATGCTGTGTTCATGAAGGTATCCTTGCACAGCGAAGCGTGTAAGCACATAGGCAAGGGCCTGCACGGCACTGCTACCTTATTTTCATTCACAGTACAGAAAACATTTTTTTTTAATCCTGCATTTATAATATAAGAATTAAACTTGAGACTTTTTTTTCATTTTTGAAAGCGGAATGAGCATAAGAAAAAACACAGGAACACATTATGATATTAAAGAAATAAAATCACCATATTTTATCCATCCATCAGAACTGCCTTTTGTTTGAGCTAACTTATGCCTGTAACCAGCATTTCTTCAAAACACTCACCTTTCTTCAAACAGGAATTATGCACTGACGTCTGAGTCACAGAGGCAGAAGTACACATTCTTTCAGGCAGCATCTTCAATTATCTTTCTTGCCGGCAGATGTTAGGGGCATATTCCTCACTGCCCAAATAATGTAATCATTAATAACTAGTAATTGTACAATTCATTGTTTACATGTAAAGGAGCTTCATCCTCTGATGCAGGATTTGGAGCTAACACTGCCAGTGGAAAAAGAAAGAAAATGGAGCTCAGTTCTCATTTTACGTCTGAGATTACACCATTTTAGAGTGCTGAGATTCCCTTGCCTTATGTGGAGTTACTCTGATTTATACCAGTGAAGTGAAAATCTAATCAAGCCCACAGCTGGATACATTCAACAACTTTTTGTTCACCCAGGATAACTCTGGATTGTATTGATCTGCATTATAGAACTGAACAGAAAACAACAGGAGGGAAATCTGAGAAACAGTGTCTCATTTAGAACCTAATAAAAGTTCTTAAGGTGCTTTTTTCGTTGCCATACTTGGCTGGATCATCCTTAGAAATCAGTGAAGGACCTGCAGTCAGAAGCATGCATAAAAATGTCTTGAACTTATTAAGTGGTTTCTATGGATAGAAGGTAAAGACTGGGGACAGGGGGGATACCACCAAAACCACTGCAGTCCTGTTGATTAAAAATTTGTCCAACTTTGCCTTTATTATTCTTTTCAGAGAAGCGTAGCCAGCTAGAAGGGGAGAGACACGGTGGTATAACGAGAGACGGAAAACAGAGCAATAAAGCGCTGTTTGAGTCATTTCAGACTGCTGGATGAATGGCTCTGTAGGAGAGAAATTGCTGTGCTGTCACTGGCTCACTGCTGCCAGCGTGTGTCACTATGGATGTCAGTGTAAAGTGAAACTGGGGAAAAGAGAAATCCACTTGCCTCTCACTTCTGGGACAAAGAAAAGGGCAAAACCTGTTCTACCTCTAGCAATAGCAGTCATAGATAAGTGTATGTGTTGCTGAGAAGTCTGAGAACTCATCCTTTGAAAAAAAAAGGTCTTTTCATCTTGAGATGACATTGCAACCCTTACCACAGAGGGACTAAGTGATCCACATGGGCCTGATGAATAACAGCAGGGATAGACTGTAAGCTCTGAACTAATATAAAGTCAACTCTGTCACATTTGTCTTTCAATATTTTAGGCATTAATATGTATTTAATGTTGCTAAAATACAATGACTTGATGTGTTCCTTAGAGCCCACTGTTAGCTGAACACATACTAGCTCATGATCAAGCAGCACAGCATTTTTGTACTCCAGCTTAGAAATGGCTTCTGAATAAGTGCAGTGCAAACAGAGAGGGCAATCGCAAATAAACACTTTCAGATCTCCCTATTTCGGAATGAACATGTAGAGGAGTATAAACCTGGCCTGTTTTCTCAACACTGATTTAATAGAAAAGGATGATTAAATCAATACTGTGTCCCAGAACCACATCAATATGAACAAGAATCCAACATCTCAAGGATATGTTACAGCCAGGAGACTTACTTTATTCAATCATTTATAATGATAGTGTGCCAATAATCCTGACTATTGCATGAACTATTAACATTTTCCCTCCTCACTATCATCCTGCTTTCTGGAAGGAGTTAATTATTACAAAGCTGTCAGCTATTACAGAGATCTTTAGCACAGAAAGATGATATAATGATATCACATAGCATTCCTGAAACGTTACGACACTCTTCCTAGAACAATTTTCCAATTAATGCATTGAACTGTACGTTTTAGCTCCCTTCCTAGTCTGCTTGTTTGAGTAAAGAAACATATATTAACAAATGAACTGGTTTGGTTTGGCCTGGTTTTACTTTAAGGAGGAGACAGCGAGGATTTTTTCTTTCCTCTGCAAACATATTACCCTTTCCTACAAGCAGTCACCATAGCTACTAGTAAACAGCATTATGTTTGTCTTATTCTTTCAGTTTTGACTATAATTCCTTTTCAAGAAAAAAGGAAAGTGGGCTGTTTTTTTTCAGAGAACAGAAATCTTAAGTAAAAACTAATTAGTTCTGTCTGAAAAGTGGGAGTCTAATTCAGGGCTGTCCTTTATTCTACAGAGAACATGACTGTGAACCTTTGCATCTGGTTTTAGCCAACTGAATGCTTCAAAGATTTTGTCCCATTAAGTGCTTTCATCTGTGTTTGATACAGCTGGAAACAAATCTGCCACAGTGCAATATGGATAATTATTTGGATGGTCACATTTGCAATTTTTTCTGTCTACATCTATTTTCTCAATTTAGACAAACTTTAGGTTGTCTCAGACAGTAATTCAGATTGTTTGCTTTCAAGCACTTCCGAGCTCCAAGAGGTGTGTAAAATTAGCTGGTACTTTCATTTTGACTTACAGAGTTTCCTAAATATGTAAGCACAGCAGTCTGTGCATGTTCAGAATTATGTAGTATAAGAAGCTAGATGCAGCCTATACTGGCAGTTCTTTTCCTATCTTAAAATTTTTACAGATATTTGTCACAGGGAAAAGCTGCTTAATTCATGTGGGTTAAATTGGGATCAAAGTAATTTATTGATTTATTAATGATGTGTAATTATTGATTTATTAATGATGTGGCAATAAGTGAACTAAACATTCAGGATCAGTATCAGCAATGCCACAGATAAACCACAGTATTAGACACTGCAGAATGTTAATAAACATCTACAAATTTCTAAGTGACTTTCTGTACCTAATCTACACACACACACAGGGTGTGCACACCCAGCCCCTCGCAGGCAGTGTGGATTTTGCAAACACTGAAAAGTGTGGGTCCCTCACATCCAGACCCTCCTGTGGAGATGTGGGTGCTCCAGCTGAGTGTCCATCCCTGCTGCTGCTGGCACCCTACTGAGGCACCAGCACGGGCAGGCACCCCACACAGCCCCACATGCACCCTAAGGACAGGGCCTCCCACTCCTGTGCCCCACAGGGAGGTGCTGGGCCTCATCTAGGCAGGGCTGGGGATGCACCAGGCGATGCCTGGCGGTGCCCAACCAGGGTCACTGCTCCTGACCCCATCTCTCCCAGCACCTTTTACAAATTTCTGTGCTTCTACACTGCATTTCAAGCTGACGCCTTTGTTTCAAACGTCTCTTTGTAATTCCCTGGTTACTGCTTCATCTGGCTGATGGTGTCGTGGAGTTCCTCCTTAGCATTATGAGTTTGGGACAAACACTCAGGTGGTTTTGGGTGTCCCATTACACACACGGTTACACACTCACATCCCTATGTTATCAGCTGTTGTTTTTGAGGACATTTCGCTGAAGGTGGGCCAGGTAGGCACACCCCCACCCAATATTATTGTACAGTTTAGCAATTTTGAGCATACTATCAAGTAAATTATCTACTGAGGTCCAGATGTCTTATGTTTATTTTACATTATGGGAGCATCACCCTTTTTTTTTCCTGAGAAAGAATTAGAATAGAATAGAATAGAATAGAATAGACTATTTCAGTTGGAAGGGACCTACAATGATCATCTAGTCCAACTGCCTGACCAATTCAGGGCTGACCAACTTAAAGCATGTCATTAAGGGCATTGTCCAAGTGCCTCTTAAACACTGACAGGCTTAGGGTATTGACCACCTCTCTAGGAAGCCTCTTCCAGTGTTTGACCACCCTCTCGGTAAAGAAATGCTTCCTAATGTCCAGTCTAAGCCTCCCCTGGTGCAGCTTTGAACCATTCCCATGCGTCCTGTCACAAGATACCAGGGAGAAGAGCTCAGCACCTCCCTCTCCTTTTCCCCTCTTCAGGAAGCTGTGGAGAGCAATGAGGTCGCCCCTCAGCCTCCTTTTCTCCAAACTAGACAAGCCCAAAGTCCTTAGCCACTCCTCACAGGACATTCCTTCCAGCCCTTTCCCCAGGTTTGTTGCCCTCCTCTGGACGCATTCCAGGACCTTCACATCCTTCTTAAACTGTGGGGCCCAGAACTGCACACAGTACTCAAGGTGAGGCTGCACCAAGGCTGAGTACAGCGGGATAATCACCTCTCTTGTCCGGCTGGTTATACTGTGTTTGATGCACCCCAGGATGCGGTTTGCCCTCTTGGCTGCCAGGGCACACTGCCGACTCACATTGAGCCTGCTGTCGACCAGCACCCCCAGCTCCCTTTCTGCAGGGCTGCTCTCCAGCCACTCCTCTCTCATATTTATACTTGTGCCCAGAATTACTCTGTCCTAGGTGCAGAATCCAGCATTTGGTTTTGTTAAATTTCATCCCATTAATCATAGCCCAATGCTCCAATCTATCTAGATCCCTCTGCAAGGCCTCCTGTCCCTCAAGAGAGTCAACAGCACCTCCCAGTTTGGTATCATCAGCAAACTTGCTAATGGTGCCTTCAACTCCTGCATCCAGATCATTGATAAATATATTGAACAGGACTGGCCCTAGAATTGAGCCTTGAGGAACACAACTGGTGACCGGTCACCAGCCAGGATGCTGTCAGGGGCAGTATCAAAAGCTTTACTAAAAATCCAGAAAAACTACATCCACTGCCTTCCCTTCATCCACTAGGCGGGTGAACTTATCGTAGAAGGATATCAAATTAGTTAAACGGGACTCCTACAATTTTCTATTATTTCTATTACATCAGATTTTATGGTCTGCTTATACTGTTTGTTTTTTCCTCTGTAATGCTTAAATTCTTCACATTTTAATACTAAAATATCTAGGGGCCATTATTTTCCCCACTGCCCATATCCACTCTCCTAGCTCAAATGCAATCATTTTGTTAACTAAATTGCTCGATTATTGTTCTTGTTAATAATTACATTTCCTTCTCGCTGTTTGTCCTCTTAGTGCTCGTATTCATTTATGATTGGAGTATCTTTGCTTACCTACTTTCGCTTTCTTTACATGCAAATAGGATATAAACATTATATCTCTTTTTTGTTTATTTATTAGTTTTGAGTTTGCCAGATGCAGTCCAAAAATCCATTGTTCCAGATACTCAGGTGGAATCACCTGAGAAAATTCTTTCTGCAGGTATTTCCCAATAAACACACATCCCTAAATCTATGCTGGAACCACACAATTCTAGTGACTACATCACACCTTTAACTTCCTTCTTTCGAAGCTGGAAAGTTTTCATTGCATTTCATAGCTGTTCTCGGCAGTTAGATTTAAATGGATTGTTATGGTTATTATGATACCTAGAGCCAAATTCACTCTTGATAGGACAGCATTCACTTCAGTGGAGTGGCACCTGCCCACATCAGCAATGAATTGGCTCAGACTTCCTAAATGTCCGTGGAAACAATCAGTACCAGTGCAGAATGTATGGTTTGGTTTCTTGTAAGGCCAAGGAGAGGAAGCTTCCTGTAAACGTTCCCTTGCATTCCATTTGGTCAAGGCTATCTTCTGTGAAATCTTCCGGGGTGGTTACTGAAACTCTTGGTTTTAATGGTCTGGCATAGCACATTGTTAAAATATACAGAATCCTTTCTCAGCAGGAATTTACTGATGTTAACCAAAATGTGACAGGTGTGACAAATTTCAAGTGAGAACACTTTGACTTTATAATTCTGACAGAGACATGAAACAGCTCATATAATGTATTTTATACAACATAAGTCATAGTTTATCCAAATGCAAATTATAACAATATTGAATGCCATATTATGAAAGATATTTGAAGCTATCAAGATGTAAACTTTTTGGTCTGTAGCTGTACCTTCATTTAATTTGCTATGTTTAACAGAATTAAGTAGCAGCTAATTTATTAAATCACCCACAGACACTTTCTTAGGTGTTTTACTTAATCACTAGAATTTGTATTTTAAACTTATGCAATAATTTTTAAAATCTCTGATTTTAAAAATTGTAAAAAATAAAACCTAAAATTTTAATTTAAAAATCAGTACAGAACTAGCTAGCATTACTAGCTTATGCATGATGTCAAATCTTGAATTTTAGATAACAGTTGTTTTCTTAAACCTTCAGGTCAGCCACTAGGATGGGATTTACCATACCAATATAGGCCCCCAGGAAGTAAGATGTCTGATCTAAGTTGTGCGTGCGCTCCCTCCCTAGTCAGTGCAGACTTGCAAGCACTTTTGGCAGAACATACCACCTTTCTTAGACATATGTCTTAGTACTTGATAAATCCTCCTCCGGAAGTACTTTTCTGCCTATTTGACTGTCAAGGATATGTGGATAATTAGCTTGGTCTAGCTGTCTAACTTTCAGACCACTCAAGTTAAAAGAGAGAATTCCCACCCTTTTTGATGATGTAGTGAATCAATGTCTTAGCAGTTAATATGCACCACACAAAACATTGGAAGCAAGGCATCTTGATAACATTTGATTCAGTTTTGAAGGGATATCTTGCTGAGTGGAGAATTATTGAAAAACAACAACAAAAAAGAATTGCACCTCAAAATCAATAGAGGAACTGCAAGAATTGTTTATAGCGCATAGAAATGAGTATGTACACTGTTCAGTTTGATACACAAGTCTGATCATCAGAGTCCATTGTTTAAAAATAACTTTGAAGGAGATTTTCAAAAGACAATTCTGTAGCATCACATATAGCATAACAGTGCAATAAGTTATAACAAGACGGACCAGAGGAACATACTCTGAGATATCAAATAATGTATATATAACAGCAGAAAGCATACAGAAGATGATAATTTAATATTTGTAACCCAAACTGTAGGCAAATACACTTGCATGAACATTGTTTGGCTATTTAAGGTAGCCTGTCATCTTTGTTTTCCAAATTAGATACACCCATAGAGTCCAAAAAGAAAGGTGTCACATAAACTTGCCCTTGCCCAGTATAAATTTCCAGTTCTAGATGAACTCATTCAGAGCTCTGACAGATAATGCTGGCAGTGCCTGTTCAAGCTGTCTGCTCCACTTCTGTGTCAGAGGAAGGAATGTATGCCTGCATCTCATCACCCAGTTTGGCATTTTAGTGTAAGCCAGGTGGATTTGTATTAAGGTAGTGAGCTGTGAAGAGGAGCAACTGAACCATGGTTACACATTCTGTCCTACTGATTGTTGCCTCCAACGGGGGATGGTACTGACAACTGAGGGGTTGAGACTCTTAGCCAATTTGACTGCTTATGAAGTATGTGAAAGCAAGAGATTAGAGAATCCTATATGTAGGACAGTAATTTACCTCCCTCTTTTTTTTTGCTAGGTTTGGTAGGGGTGTTGCTAGGGTTTTTTTAAGATCACAAATTATTAATTGGGCTAACCCAGACTTTATTCCCTTTATATCCTGAATAACTGAAGTACTTTATCATGTTTGCAAGTCAGTCCACTGAAACCATGGCTTTAATGGCAAGTGGATCATTGTGACTGTCTAGCTTGAGATACTCCATAACATAGACAACAGTTTCATCGCAATCGGTTGATATGCCTGTTATTTTTGCTTTAGTTGTAGCATATCCCTTAAAATACATTCAGTCATTTTTACTGTTCCAAAATAATTTGTGCTTTCTGCCACTTTAGCAGCAAAAATTATTTACCGGCAATATTTGCAGTCAATGGGACTCATTAATGTACCTCTATCTTTCTTGAGGTAAAGCAGTGTTGCTCTTCACTCAAGGCAGATGGTATAGTCAAGGGTTTAGCCTTATGATGACACCTTACATCTAATTCTTCTTTCAAACTTTCTTCAGTGAATACAATTCAGCATTGTATTTGAAAGCTGAGGTTTTGTTCTCTACTAAAAAAGATTGCATCTGCCTTGTTGTATTTCCTCCTTTCTGACAACCATTTTTAATCATTTTCCATGTAGAATGTGAAGAAGGGTGTCGTATGGGTGTAGTCAGGTATTGTTTCATATAATGAGAAATATGGAGAGTAGCTGATTTGAAATTAAATACTGTTCTAATCTACATGTCATGACTTTGATGTCACATTCAGGCTTTCAGTACACTTAAAATTCTTGTCTGAAGGCTAAAAGAGTATTCAATTTCAGATTCAATTTATTTGCTTATATATAAAAACTAAATACAACTATTTTTATTTCTCTCATTAATAAAAACATCTGGCATACAGTTCTATTTATGGAGTTCAAATTAACTACTAGTTCATACATACATGTCTACTAAAAGCTTAGGAAGATTTGCTGAAGAGATGTCAGATAAGATAGGATATTTAGTGGGTTTAGTGAGTTTATTATCAGGAATATATATTTTTTTAAGAGTTTGAAAAGATTGGCTATTTTTTAGATTTTTAGATTTATGTATGGGTAAAGATTAACTTAGGTTCAGTTAATGTTTGGTTACTTAAAGCTGTAATACTTGATCTCTCCATTAATTGTATTTTATTATTCATTGGTGATATTTTATAAAGAGACTTACTAAGTACACTAATAAGAAGATAATGTGTCACAGATTAAACATCTGGGGAAGATTACAGAGCTACCTTTTCTCTTGGATGTTCAAAAAACCCATGTAGGACAAATCTATAAACAATAGGAAATGTTTCTTTGCTACATATTTGACTGAAGAAAATTTCTCATTTTGTGCTGAAGAACAAGTGTCAGAGCCACACTGACAATGTTGTGTTTGATAGTTACTGACTCTTACTTTTCTGGCTCATAAACTAAAATTAATGAGTGTTCCATCTCATAAGTATAGGAGAGCATTGGATTTCAGAGGTCAGTGTGTAACTGGAGAGGATAATTTTTTCTTAATTATGTTGAAGTCCCTTCTTGCACCATCTTTGTATATTTTAAAACATTCTGAAGAATTTCTGTTCTTCTTTTCCTTGATAGTGCTAAATCGTTATGCTGAGTTGCTAGTGCTAAAAGTTGGGCAACTTGGTGACCCAAGAAAGTGCTCACAATTACATTTTCTTAACGTGTTGCAGAGTCATTCCTCTGTCTTCATTGCTAAGCCTCAATGTTTCATTAAGTAAGACCTGAATTTACCTTCATGGATTTTGCATTTTGCACTTAAGTTTTTAGACTTCATAATGGTGACGCTTCTCTATAACTGGACACTTCTATATAACTTGTCATAAGCTGGAAGAATTTATTGCTGCATTCCTGACCATCACTTAATATTTATACCTTAATGGAATATATTTAGTTTATGAAATCAATGAAAGTTTGGGTAATTCATTTTTTTATTTTCATTAGAACATGCTGACATTCCATTAGTGGTTTTTCCCTTTCATCAAAAACCAAGATAATTATCACACAGGATTTCTGACCTGTTTTCAGGTGGTTTTGGTCCAAGTACACACGTACAGTGCCCCTCCAAGGCACACAAATATGTTGGCATATTTCAGAAAATCATTTTCTGAATCTGGACTCTTAACTGTTGAAAGTCTGCATGCAAATGGAAATGTAAAGCCTGGAAACACTATTCTTAAATCTCACAATATTCTTGGAAGCTATGGATACAACAGGTATAATGCTAAATAATTGCTGCCATTGTTATGAAACATAAGTAAGAATTTATTTTTTTTTTACATAGTCATCAAGGATTCATGGCACTGCATCTGGTATACATCTATAAATATGTAGAACAAGGTCAAACTTAAGCTTGTGATCCAAAGAGAAAATTAATAAAATAAAAATGAAGTTGGGTGTTCAAGTTTTAACTGGCATGTCTGAGTTTATAGAAAGAAGTGCCATACCCTGTCTGTAGAAGCAGCAATATGGTAAGAATAGTAATTTCTTGGCAGTTGCAGCTATGCAGTAAATGTCTTCCTGAGCTCTTTGTGGAGAATACTTTTCCTTAAAGAAGCCCAGAGGGAAAGACATATCATATAGCAGAAACATGTCAAGGAGGAATTATCCGGAAACTATTAGAAAGACTGGGCTGCAGTGCTGGAAGAAGAGCAATGTTACAGAAGTAATATTTTTTCAAGCATGGTGCAGAGTTAAAAGGGCTGAAAATGCCTTTAAAAACTTAGAATCTAATTAGTGAGAAGTAAGATAGACATAGGTTGTTGTTATATGCATTTGCATAAAACTAATTGGAACCGAGTGTTACAAGCTGCAACATTTAAAAGAGTATAGTGCTAACATGAAAGTCTGAATCAGCCTCTCTGAGGCTGATGGGAGAAGATACTGAAATATGACAAACCAGCATAATAGATAAGAAGCAAAGGTTAGAGACAAATTATGATTAATTAGTGCAAAATACAGACTGAAACCCTTGGGAAACTGAGAGAAGATTTTGTTTCCTTCATAATTT
This sequence comes from Gymnogyps californianus, assembly GCF_018139145.2. Taxonomy (NCBI): domain Eukaryota; kingdom Metazoa; phylum Chordata; class Aves; order Accipitriformes; family Cathartidae; genus Gymnogyps; species Gymnogyps californianus. The sequence goes on from NC_059473.1 coordinate 98,523,212, forward strand.
AGAAACAGTCTGAATATAGTTCCTAAGACTAGACAAGGCATTAAGAGTGGGAAATACCCATATCATTCACTCTTACCTTTTTTTTACCAACTTTAGTAAGAAAAGTTTCAAAATTTAGTATGGATAAATTAAATGTTGCAAGGAAAGAAGCCACCAACATATATTTCTCACCAGTCAAGTGGTCTGTTCACGTAAAATCCTTCTAAGTTGGTCAGTCTGTGAAGTCACTAGGTCAAGTAAAGTCAAAGTGTTCCTTTATCTTGGCAGAAATTAGCCAAAGATTTATCTGAGGTTGCAAACGTAACTGTTTTATTATATAAGTGCCAGTTTATCAGTCCCTGCATGCTGTAATTGCATTCTTGAGACTATTTTTTCCTCATAGCAACTTGCTTGAAATGACAGCAGAAGTACTAACAGACCATAGAAAAAAAAGATTTTTAGTAGAAATAGTGATGCAGTTTTCTGAATCAACTGGCTACTACAAGAAAATTCAACGTTATTAATTCACGGTCTTCCAGAGCCCCAGAGGAGTGTGTTGAGGGAGAGAAGCAGGAATAGAGTCTGAGCTGGTCTGGAGAGGATTATATAGCACAGCCTTTTTATTGTCCTCGAAAGACCTGGAGCCTGTGGAAAGAATTTCACATCATTACTTGCACAACTGAGACTTGTGGCACTTTATCTTGCATTCTGTTTGTTAATTACGGATTAGAAGTGCCGGTTTTGAAGGAGTATTTGATGGTGAGGAGAAGAAACTAATAATGTATATTCTGCTTGAGAAATCCAGCTAGGGGTTGTAATTCTTGACGGTTTTTGGTGGAGAAAAGTGGCATTTTTTATCAATGGCTAATTTCTCTTGAAAGTGTAAGTCTTTTGGCAAATTGGGAATCAACTAATAACAGAAAGTTAGTGCTTGATTCTCAGCCTTACAGACTGAAGTTTTTTACACTCTGCTGATCACTGCTTATTTATTTTTCTTTAGATTTCATGGGCTTTATTATCACAGAGTAGGGCTTAACCTGATACAGTGAAAATCAGATTAGAAACAGTTCACTTCATCTGATTCAGTTTTCATTAAAATCCTTTAAATAATACATTAGTACACATTATTTCTGACATACCCAAAGGTATGACACTGATCCTGTTCTGACTTACTCAACTTATCTGCACACTTGGTAATTCCAAGTCATGCATTCACTTTAGCTCAATGTAAATTGGACTTAGGCTGCAACAATCATAAATGTTCTTAATGCTTTCTTGAGTTTGTATGAAGTCTGCATGCTACTAGTGTTGCTCTAAATGGTTTCTGCCTCAAGGATGATTATAAAATCATTCCTAACAGCTTCCTTTCAATTATTTTATATATTAGAAAAATAAATTTTCTTCAATGCAGATTTATATACTTATCTTCCAAGGAAGCTTCTGAAATATGGGCAAAAATTTGACATAGCATTTTAAAGCTGCATGTATAAATGTGTTTACCCAAGCAGACCTTGTGGTTTGCAATACTATATCAGTAAAGGATCTCCACAAGGTCCACCTGACCCAAAAGGGAAAGCAGAGGAATGAATAAATAATTGCCTTTCAGAAAGAAAGGTTGTGGAATAGTATGAGAGGTGCAGATACTCTGTAGGCCTGTTGTATTTTGCAGTGAACCTGTCAGAACTGTTAAGCTGTGTGATGCTGGTTCGGTGCTCAGATAGGAAACCTCTGCAGAAAACCCAGGTGGCAAACCATGAATGTTGATTCAGCAAGGGACACTCATCCCTTTAAATCAGTTCTGGTTAAATGTCTTAGTCTGATGTTAAGGAACACAGCAATTCTCTTTCAGAGGAGACCTTAGACATGAGTCTTACTTGCTCTCAATTGCTAAAGGTTTTCTGATACTTCAAAAACACATATGGCAGATTTATGCAGCAGTAACCTACTGGCTGGAAAACAAGACGAATTCTTGCAGTTCTGCTTGCACATCCAAATAAACCATAATTTCCTGTCCAGATTTCTCATTAAGCCACTATTGTTTTCCTTCCTAAAGAAGGCTGCACTTAAGTGGTACAGAAAGGGATCCTCTAAGTATATTTTTCAATTATTTGATTTATTAACTTCAGAAATTATGGTTTGGTGTTCTGTAGCTTAAGCCACGATGAGCTTCACACATTAGTAAGGCATTCAGTCCCTTTATTATACAGAATACAGCCAGAATAAAATTTATCACTAAAGTTATATCCTTACCTTGATTAAAAAGTGAAAGGTTTTTTGGTAAATTAAACATATTAATTAAAGTAATTTTACAATGGGTCCTTTGAGAAGTGTCATCTGTTGTATTGGAACATTTTTTCTAACTACAGCAAAACCTCTTAGCTAGATAAAACTTGTAGAAGTCTTCTGTATTGACTGTATTTGAACAGTTATTTCTCTTTAGAGGTGGTAGTAAAACCATTTTTTTTTAAATTCTTTGTAACTGGCATTCTGTTCTTTTTAGTAGCAGCTGAAGAAAATATTCTTTTGCAAAAGTCCATAAAGAATTTCTCTAGCATCTTCTGCTGTATTTAGTGATTCTGAATTCATGGCAGCCTTTGGCAGAAAAGATAATCCTCATCTCTCCAGAGGATAGCATAACTTCATCCAAATAGACATAACAACCATTTCAAAACAGGAAAACTTCCCATAGAACTCTCTGTAAAAAAATTTTTAGTTTTTAGCCCTCATTGAAAAACTAGATTTCCAGAATGAAAAGTTAAAAAATGCTGCTTTGTATTGCACAAAATTAATGAAAATTAATCTTAATTAAAAGCCATCTAGAAATAATACGGAAGTGTGTTTGTGTGTATACTTATTTCAGTAGAAATATCCTTTCCACTAGTTGAATTCAGTGAAAATATCATCAGCAAGAAGCTCTTAGGGAAGTGGAGAAGAGCAAGCTCTGTACACGGCGAAAGGTATAGAAAGTTCAGGGAAGGAATAGAGAACATAGGTCTATGTCCACATGCACAAAAACAGCGACACCAGAAACCATCTGATTCTGTTCAGATTAGGACAGTTCTCATATTGTAGGAAAGTTTTATCAGCCTTTCTGAAAACAAAAATGGATAACCACAGTATTAAGAGTGGGAATATTTTGATGAAAAATGCTTTTGCCTACAATAAAATAATAAACATTACAGGTCAAATTCCTCTTTGGATATGAAATGATACCCTCATTAGTACAATGGGAGTTTCAAATCGGTGTTCTTTAATATTAAAGATGATGTTTAAAATCAGTTATCAATTTACTTACACACTTGGACTGAAATTTCTTTCTTACAGTGTTGTTACTTTCTGGCACAATACTCATCAGGCTCTGTAGTTTAAATTTACAGTCTATAGGCTATTTGGGATTTCAGCTGATGGCCAAAAACGCACATTTTCACATACTTATTGTGTTCTTTCACATGATGAATTTGCCAAATAATACAAGTTTGCAACAAAGTTCTATCAGGTCTGATCCTGAATTATTCAATAGATTATTTAATGTCTGTTACAGTATATACTAAAGCAACTGAAATTCAAGAAGTCACTCCTGTGATCTTTAAACAAAGTCCTCTGGTCTGTTTTCCTTTTCCCTACTCCTCCTCTCCTAGACAAAGCAATCCCTGTTGGAGATGGGTATGCAGGAGAGCATGTTGGGATGTAAAGTGTGAGCTACTGAAAATGGTTCATTGTCTGGAGTACTGTAATAGAAGGGAAGCTAGGAAGAGATAAAAATGTAAAAAGTATTATAAACAGCAAGTTCTCTGCTTTATGCATGTTTGCATTTGTATTGCTTGCCTCTTTTGATCTATTTGCAGGTTCCCTGCTTCTTTTAATAGAACAACATTTATAAGGGATTCCTTCTCGCGAGATAATAAGAATTATATTAATCTTTTCTTAGTTAATTGTAACTTTTTGTGTCTCTTGTATAGGCAAGCAAACAGTTAGATGTACATAATTAATTTTAATGGGAGCCATGGTAAGTACTACATGACATCTTCCAAACGTTTTTCAGAGTATAATGTCATTACAGCTGTCCTCTGTATTATACCTAATATTCTGGCAGCCATTTTAGATAAGATTTAAGTGGTACAGCTTTACATAGCTTTTTTTTTTTAGGGAAGAGATCCACTTTTAATCAGACTATAGTGGTCAATCCATAAATCTTCTGGGAATCTTCTGCATGACTGCAGTTTGAAATCCTGATTATAGAAACTAAAATATATTGAAGAAGAGGCAGCAGTACAAATAATTTGTACAACAGAGCCTTATTTTGGCATATATTCTCAGCATTTTCTTATCTTTAAGTATGGCATATCGTTTTAACAAAAATATTTGACCCAAAGTATTGAGAGCATGGCATAGTCATTTGTCCACCTCTTTTAGCACCATTGGGTTTGTTACTGACTTTCTTTGCGCTGAGCCACGTAGTGACTCTGCGTTTCATTCTCCTTGAAAGACCATTGTGAACATCCCAGCTTTGCGATACAGTAATAGACAGTGCAATGGACAACCTGCTTAGGCATTGCACTACTTAATGGAAAATACCTAAGCAAAAGAAAACTAGAACTTCTTTCCTTTCACCTTCGTTCCCTGTTAAAATCATGCAGATTTTCTGTACTAAATCTCGATATGTACCTTAACGTTACAGATTTGTTAGCTTACTTTTTGCTGCCACCTAGTGTATTTTATGGTATATAGCCGAGCTAAATTTGAAATTTTTGTAAAAGAGGCCATGTCATTAAAAGTGATTAGATTTGTATTTATCATATAAAAGGGAGGGGAAAAAAAGACTATATTTTTCTAAAAGTAAAGACTTTCTCCCTGTGTAACATAACTCTCTCTATGTGCTGTATATTCTCCTGGGCATTGTTCAGCTCTTTTGACCCTGCATCTTTATTCAGCATCATTTGTCTCATCTAAAGAAATTCTTTTAATTCTTTACATCCATTTGATTCATCTGTGATCTGTGCAAACTTTTAAGTATTAGGTATATATTTATTAATACTGTTTTAATCTTTCCATTTCCTGAAGAATATGAAATATTATAATTTGAACTGTTTGATAAACATAAAATGCTGGAAAAATGGAACATTCTGAAATTACAAGCATTCAGTTCAATAGCTGGGTGTTACAGTTTCCGAAAAATATGTCTTATTTGGCATTTGTTTGCAAGGCACAGCGAGTCTGAAAATTTGATTATAAACGCAAGCTAGCCAACTGACAAGTAAGCATTTTCAACATTAAAAATGCTCAAAATACAGTGAACATCCTTCACTGTCTATTTGGACTGCTTTAATGTTATTTCACCTGTGTAAGCAACTTCCATTTGACTGACTGCTGTAATTATTAATAGCTAAAATCTAGCTTGACATTATTGTCAGCTTGCCAGTGTCTGTATTTCTTGGTTTTTCCTTATAACTATCCTCATAAGGAGTGAAATGAGCAATAAAATATATTCTGAAGTTGTTATAATTTGCTTTGTACTATGTTATTAGCTAAATGTATGCTGATATACATTGCCCAGGGAGGTTGTGGAGTCTCCATCCTTGGAGATATTCAAAAGCCATCTGGACATGGCCCTGGGCAACTGGCTGTAGGTGACCCTGCCTGAGCAGAGGGGTTGGACCAGGTGACCTCCGGAGGTCCCTTCCAACCTCAACCATTGTCTGATTCTGTGACCTTTGAACAAGAAATTCTGCTTCTGGCACAGTATTATTTCCATTTTCTTTTTTAAGGAATCTGAATCTGACAGCTGTTTTTGTTTGCCAAAAATATCATTAAGTGAATTGTTCTGGTTTAGTAGCAGTCTAATAATTTTAAATATTCAGTAATGGCTAATACTTCCACTAAAGGATTTCATAAAAGTGCCTTTTTCATATTTAAAAAAATATAGACTGTCATACTGGATATAAGGTTAGTACGGCTTGGTCACAAATACCTGTGGATATTTTAGAAAAGGAACAAGTGTGGGGCAGAGGAAAATAGGATGAAGATAATTGTCTTTAATCTTGTTTGCCTGATATTGCTAAGCAACAGGATTACACTGCTTTAGGGTCCCCTTGTGACAGAAATATGTTGTACACTTAAGACAACACTTGTCTACTTCAGGAGTTGAAGAGGCAAGGGTATTCCTTTCTGGTAGACTATGTGAGCACTGACTTCTGTAATATCTTTATGATGTTGACTGAAAAACAGACTCCTAGACTGGCAGATAAAGCCTTTAGTTTCTGTGAACATAGCTTTTTATACCTAAGAGTGTCCAAAGGACAATAAAATTATGTATAAAATTAGCATGACCCCTGAATCTCTCCCTTGATTTTATAAGGTCTGAAATAGCATTCAGCAAGATAAACATGGTGGTTCCTTCCGATTTTTCTGAATGTGTACAAATGAAGCAAAGAAAATGGGGAAGCAGGGGCAAAAGGAACTCCTTTATTCTTTAACTGCTTCTTATAATGCACTATAGATTGGTAGGAAAAATACAACAGTAGTGTGCTGTAAATTGATACTTCTTTGCATTGAGATCAGTGAAGGAGGGTGAAGTAGCACAGTGTTGAAGAGAACATCTGAGACACTAAGAAGAAAAAAAATAGACAATTTACAATACAAAAGTGGCATAATTTAACATCTCATGCATTATTAAATAGTCTATGATTTTTGGGTTACATTATGTCTCTGCTATTTTAAGAAATGCATAAAAATGCTGTGCAGTATTATTTCAATAAAGCTTTTATGTAACTGTATAAAATTGCAGTATATTACTGCAAATGTACAGAGCCTTATTGCAGCAGAGTACATTAAGATAATGCTAAACCAAGGGCATCATAATATATGTAATAAATTCTATATACTAGTTTTGATTTATCATATTAGTTTAAGAGCATTATTTTATCCAGATGACCACAGAGTTTACATTACAGACAGTTGCCAGAATCATAAACATCGCAAATTGTCATAAAGCAATTCTGAAACCTGACTGATGAAGGCTCTCGATTGTGCTGCCTAGTACTTAGGCCTACTGCTGTGGATACCGAAGCTAGAAGCAGCCAGTTACACTCTGATAACAAATTGCAAATACACAAAACATTTGTAACGTGCTGGGCAGACTTTCATTTGCTACAATGGTTCATTCCCCAAATGTACCTACAATGAAATTACCAGACTGTTGTTTAACTTTTCAAACATTTAAGTGTAACAAAATAATCTTACAAATCTTAGTCTAGTGGTACAAATCTTGTTCTCAGGCTTTTGGGACATGGAGAACCCCTAGCATATACAAAAACGCTCAGCAGTATGAACTGTATTAAGGAATGTGTGGGTGAGGTTTGTCACTCCTGCTTATGGATAGATTTGAGGAGTGGGGCAGCAGTGAGATATGGGCACCCTTATCGTTCCAGCCTACAGAGAAAGGAACACAGGAACTTTAAAAGCTACCAAGCTATTGACATCTTCAGGCTTTCTGTTTATATCGTTGTCATCTCCATAGTGTTTGAGCAACTGCTTGAACAGGTCCGTTACCATAGTGTTCCAATATTGTATTGCCAGATCTGACTCTGTGTGTTAAATACCTGTCATAATAGGACCCAATCCTCAATGGTTTCACAAGGCACTGCCTGAGTGATCGTTAATGTATAATGTTAATACACTTTCACTGATGTGTCACTTCAGATTTGGGGGAGGGGGGGAGCGGTGTTTTGTTTTAAATATGGCAAAAGAGAAAGAAAACTAAGGCACAAAAGAATACTATTTAACAATGTTAAGAGGCTATTACAAGGGGGATTTGCTATTATGATGCATACCATCTCACAGTTGTCTCAAAAGGAATTAAATGCATGTGGTACCAGTAGTCTTCATGTAGACTCAACAGAAAACCTGGAGTAAAGTAAATAGAAGTCTGACATTTCCATAAGCCACTGCAATGATTTTAGTTGACCGTACAGTCTTTCAGATCTATTTTAATTTCAGTTTTGAGAGTCTGAAAACAGACTTGTTAAGTCAATTGCTTCCAGCAGCATTTTTCTTTTGAATTTCCCCAATTATAACTTTTGAAAGATGAACTCCACCATTCTTTCAGAGGCTGAGCTTTTTTCTTCCACTTACTGAGTGTCAATCTTTATTTGCAAGTTATTTTTATAGAGGTTTCACTATCATCTGCATTCAGGATTTATGGCATTTTCCAAACAGCTACTCTTTTTTTTTTTTAAATGACTGACAGCTATTCAAAAAAGCAGTGGAAGGGAAACTTTTCCTACGGTGTTACATCCAGCATATAATCATGTATAGTCTTAGGTTTGTCTGCTTGGGTTTTTGATAAGTTTGCATGTCTGCTTGTGATAGTGATAGTTGCGTTCCAGTTATTGTCACTTTTATCCCTTCTGTATTAGAGATCAGCAGTGACTTGGAGTTAAGTCTCAGACTATTTGGGGTTTCTTTTGATTGTTCGTAAGCAGAATTATGTTGTTCTATATAAGTTTATTTTTTTAAAAATATGCTTGTAATAACTCAAGTTCCTATTCTTTTAGGAAAAAAACACATTTCTTCTAAAACAACATTTAAAGGTGGTCGAACATAAGTAGACATGCCAAAGCTAGACAGCTTGTGTATGAACTTCAGTGAAGAGAATAGTTTTACGGAAAAGTTTCCTGGGAATGTACTAAGGGCTCAGGCAGGCTTGTAGAGAATCTCCTGAAGCCCTTATTACACCAGTGATGTTTGGCTAGCACTAAAGCCGTTTTCAGCATGCTAGTGCAAAGGAAGTCATATGCCCATTTGCATGTAAATATCTTTAGTAAGTTTACCTTATGAAACTTTAGGAATGTTATGATATTATTGGTTTTGCTTCTGAAACCTTGCATTTATGAGCCTGACTTCAAATACGAATACAAAAATAATTGTAGTAATTTCCTTAATTCAGAATAAAATGAGTAATTTTGCATTCAGTAATTTTCAGCTTTCCTTTCCAAACAAAAATCTTTCAGTGTTGACAGACAATGAAATAATGTTTCTCTCCAGCCAGTACACTAACACGCTGAAACTAAGGCCAAGGAGTAAACATTGCTAAATGGAAGTAGAAATATTAGTTCATTCCATTAAATCACTAGTGTTGGATGCTTCTATGAGTAGACAATATAAGTTGTTGTAACAGGATTTGTTTTAAATATACATTAAGGACTTATCTGGATCATATTTCCACAATGCTTCATGCTGATCTTTTTAACCCACCCAGAAAAACAAAATTATACTAATTTTACAGATGAAGAACCTTAGCATAGGAAAAAAACCTGTCTTCCCTTAGATGAAAAATTATTCAAAGTTGAGTCTTGCCTCTAACTTGAATTCCTTTACTACCAAAAATTCCTGTATGGTGGTCTTTTTAACTCAAGTTGGTTGCTCTACCAGAGGGATCTCATCAGGTTGCTTTGTAGGTGGATGTCGTAGTGAAGCTACTGCTGTCTTAAGTATGGTCTTCAGTGAAAACATCTGAGATTTGCCCAAGGTCTGAAAATCTGTGGAAGAACAAGGACTTTTCCCATACCACGGTCCTTAGCACATTCTAATCCTACCATATCTTCTGCATAAATACAGCAGGACTCATCAGAAACTGAACAGTAATGAGCCTTGTACTATCAGAAGCATTTATTCAAAATGCAGATGACTGTTTGGCAGTCATCTGGTTTTTGATGTTTTTGATTCTTTGCTTCCTAGAGGTTTACCAGTTTTAAAATGTAATTTTCAATGGCAACTGCTTTTCCTGAGAGATGAGACATATCACAGTTGTCAGAGCAGGAGACACTTGTGCCTTCAGGACATTCATAACACTGAATGTATTGCTGCTGACACTTGGAGACTAGACAGCAGAAAGTTTACTTTAGATTTTATCAATATTGTCTGCCTTAGCAGCTCTATTAGCAAAATTGACATCATAGATGAAAATGTAAATTTACAAAATTCCAGGTGAATGTCATGTTTTCATATCACCATTTTCAGCCTTAACTCGTGATAATGTTTTCCTTTATATTCCAGAAATGGCCAATGGCCCTTTACAATTAGGATGTGCTTGTATCCTTATCATGTCTGCACAACAGCTCTTTGAGATAAAGTGCCTTAATCTGCTTTGAATGGAAACACATTTAGAAACAGACTTAATATTATTTTACTTCAGAGCATCTTAGAATATAATTAACGACTTTCTAAAAGAGGCATTTTAATGGTTTAAAGCCAGCAGGGTGTGACATAATAAGAAAGACGTAATTTTCACTGCTTTCACTGTACAGAATGTGGCCTTTTCCTAACTTTCTTTAATTCATTATTTTTAACTGGTTATGCATTTTAATGATTGTGGAATCCCTTTTAAACATTAACTGAAATACAGACATAAAAAGTGACCTGAAATTAAAAGGGAAAGTTGCAACTGCATTATAACAGACAGATCTTTTAACCAGGCATAAGCATGTGTCTGGTGCGTTGATATTGTTTACCTATTCTCCCTCATATTCTAAAATTTGAAATATTAAAAAATGCTTTATTCTACTTAGGGCAAAGAATTATGGCATGTGGTTCACTAGGTACAGTTTTGCTGTCTTTCCCAAAGCTCATGGTAAGTAAGCCATCCTTACAATATTCTCTGCTGCAAGTTGGTTCTTGACCCTGTTCAAGGTCCACTATAACATTTTGCTCATATTAACTTATCCTTTACCTCTAACAGTTGATCTGTAGGCATCCAAGACAACTGTGGAGATTTGTATGAGAGTTCTCACAATACCCAAGACAACTGTGAAGATTTGTATGAGAATTCTCACAATACTGAGTGACTGAGTGATAAATAAATGTGGATGGAAATTCAATATAAAGAAAGTTAATACATACTGAGAAGTAAAACACATTAAAAGAGGGGAAGATCTTAACTTTGCAGATGGAAGGGTTGGCTCTGAATCAGCAGCTACCTCTCAGGAAAGGTTTTGGAACTTTATAGGTTCTAATATTCTCTGAAATAGTTTTTGAATAATCTATGGAATACACCAGCTCTGTGCTCAGTAGCAATTAAGAAAGCGAAGAGTAAATCCTTAGGAAGGGGGGAGGAGTGGGGGACAAACAAAAACCAAAAAACCCATCATGATGCACAAATATGAATTGATAGGGCTCCATTACCCACATTATTTTTGTCATTTTATTCTCTTGTCTCAAAAAGGAGAGTGATGAAGTTAAAGGAAGAAAGGTGAGAAGGATGATTGAAGAAATGGAATGTCTCCATTCAACAGATTAGCTTGAAATATTCTAGTGTGGAAAAGAGATGTTCAAAGAGTGTTATGAAAGATGTCTACAACATCAGGAGAGACATGAGAAAAGCAAATAGACAGTAATTGTTCATCTTCTAATAGAAGAACTTGTGTGCATCACATGAAAAAAGGAGACAAATTCAAACAGAGCAGAGGTAGATACTTAAGTAATACTTCATACATAAGCAGTGGAACAGTGCCACACAATGTAGATGTTCAAAGTTGACATGGGTTTAGAAAGAGATCAGACAGATTCATGGAGAAAAAATATCTATTAATGACTGTGAAACACATCTGATTCAAGATATCCTTTGCTGCAGGTCACAAGAAGATGAATGTCACTTAATGTTGCATTATAACTATCCTCTTTTGTGAGATGACAGTTTTGTCCATTTTCAGAAATAGGATAATAGTACATATGCACATTGGTTTGACCTGGTGTAACTGTTCTTACATTCCTATCTTCTTATATAGTTGCACCAGGTATAGCATTCCTGTATGTTTCTCCCTGCAATTCACTGTAATTTGCTGGTTGGCCTGCTTAAAAATCTTGAGACAATACTGAATTGCTTTTGGATGCTGTTGGTCCTAGACACTAGACACACCTAGCATCCAGTGTAGATCAGCAAGTCCAGAACTCTGCCTGACCATCTTTTGCCAATAGTGGAAGCAATTTTCTAATTCTGATTGCTCTGAAATACTCTTACAAATAACATGTGAAGCAACACTGCCTCCTTCTCAAAGCTAGTATCTGTAAGTATCACAAAATGCCCTACAGAATCGAGTCCCTGGTGTGCTTTGGTCCATCCTCTTGGGTCTCACCCTCCAGTATTTCTTTGTACGAGAACGCTTACAATTATTCTGAGAAGATCACCGATGTTAAGCAAAGGTAAGAGTTGCTAAATGGCTTGATAATGATACATGTTCCCCATCTTAGATGATTCCCTTGACAGTATGCAGCCTGCCTCCCCTGCAGTCCTTTTTGTTCCTGGATTTCAATGACTACACCAGGCCAGACCAAAAAGTCTCTGCATATTTCAGTGTGCTGCTCAGCCCCCCTTAGTGTCAACTCCAAGGACATGTTCATAGCTCTGTGCGCATGCTACTGGGATTTGTACTGACTCCAGGGGAGTGGGTTTTCTGTATTTGCCATCACAGAACCTGGGCAAGGAGTCTGCTGTGGTCTGTGGGCCAGCAGGAACAGAGTCAAAAATGAAGTCTGAAAGCCTTTAAGGATATGCAGGATTTCTGCTCTCTATTCCTTGATTAAATGTGTTGCACACAAATCCTGATCTGCTAGTCAATTCACTCTAACAAATGTTTGTTGTTATCAAAATGCGGAAAAATTGCAGAAAGTTAATGTCCCTTGCAAAGTCCAGATTTTCCAGTCTTTGGGCCACATCATTCATCCTTGAATAGCACGTCAAATGCAAACTCCTCCAGAGTGACTGTATTGCAGTTCCTGCTACAGTAGCTCCCAGGCCCATTTGGAATTTGTCAGTTACTCACTGGGGTGGGTTGACCCCGGCCAGCAGGTAAGCCCCCCGGTCAATAGCTCACTAGCCTCCAGCATGATGGGGGCAATTGGAAGGGCAAAAGCAAGAAAACTGGTGGCTTGAGATAAAGACAGTTTAGTAAGTGAAGGAAAACAAAGAAAAAAAACCAAATTATGCAAAAGCAATCATTTACCGCCAGCAGACCAATGCCCAGCCAGCCTCCAAGCAACAGCTACTTTGGAAAGGCGACCTCCCAGTTCTCATTGCCAAGCACGATCTCATACAGTGTGGGGTATCCCTTTGGCCAATTCAGGTCAGCTGTCCTGACTGCGCCCCCTTCTAACTTCCTGCCCACTCCCAGCCTGCTTAGAGTGAGAAACAAAGAAAACCTTGATGCTGTGCAAGCATTGTTCAGCATTAGCTAAAACATTGATGTGTTAACACTGCTTTGGGCACAAATCCAAAACACTGCACCATACAGGCTGCTATGAAGAAAATTAACTCTTTCTCAGCCAGACCCAGTACAACATGTTGGAATAAATGTCGAGAGCCTGATTCTCTGATCTGTTGCAAAAGTAGTAAACTATGAAATATCCAGTAGATTACACTTCAGTAATGGGTCAATGTATAAAATCATAAATAATGTCCACATCCACCTACCTTATGTCTTGTTTAGGTTTTAGAGGGAGAATGTCCTCACTGTTTGTCCCTTCAGCAGCAATTAGCTTCTTTGGTGGGAGTGAGAGACTATGAATAAATGAAGTACAAACTTTGACCTAAATCTAATGCATGAGGGACCTAGTTAGTCTCTAGCAAATGCTAGTTCCTGACAAAAACCTCATGCATTTCAAATCCTGCATAAAATTCAACTCACAAGAAAATTAAACTGATGTTTTTTCTAATATCTGTCACAAGGCAGACCACCTCGTCAGTGTGAAATGTTTGCAGTATTAGAAGTGTCATGGTGATAATAATAGGATATTAACAGTAAAAGTTAGCTTTAAAAATGCCAGCATTTTTAATAGAAAGCATTTTCTGGGGAAAAAAAAGATCTTTTATTTTGCTGCTGAATGCAATGGAGTGTAATAACTAGGCTCTTCACTTTTCACCTCTTTTCTCTTTGCCATTCATAATGTTTCAAAATTCTTAATTTTGGAAACATTACCAGAGTAGCAAAAGAAAAAAATGGCATGTGTCTCTCTGCTACCCTGTACTGTTTCAGGTGAGGCATAGCCTGGTGTCAGTGTGTATTGGCCACAGGACAGGTCTTAGAAGCAAAAAGTTTCCATTTCAAGAATGCATGTCATGTAAGCTAAAAGGGACTATGGCTTTGTCTGCCTAGAGGAAGAAAGGGTTCTGAGTTTCTCCCATGAGTTAATAAGATATGTCAAAAATTAGTCAGATAGATCACCAGTTCTTTTTCATATCTCAGAAAAGAAAGAATGTATGATATTGCCTCATCAGCCACAACTCTTTTGCTGGGAGATCACTAGTTTTCATTCATAGGTCAGAGCACAGCTGTGACTCCTGTGAGCCACTGTGAGCATTGTGCTAATTTCTTCTGGGAGAGTGGGAAGGAATTTTTTTTTCTTGTCATCAGATTGGCTGCAATAAAGTGTGTTTTGGGGCTTTCTCACAGAGTCTCTGGCGTGTATTTGGAAAAACTCTGCTGTTGCAATATGACAGGTGGTAGGAACATGCTGCAGGTTGTGCTCTTCAGAGGATTGCATTCCCTGGCCCGCAGAAGTGCACAGTGACTACAGAGCAATGTATTTGTTGAAACGATGATTAACGGGGGATGAGGCTTTTTAATAGCTTGGGTAGTAAGAGGATGATGCCTTTTCTCCAGGATACTTAACCTTCATAAAATAGGACATAATACTATTTCAGGCACTGCCTACAACTGTTTAAGAATGAGAGAGGGCACATTACCAGCCGTCCCCTGGCAGGTGGTGACGTATGAGGAAGGAGTGATTAATGTACGGTTTGTGATCCTGTATGATTTATGCTAGTGATTCTTAGATGAATTCATAGTTCTAGTGCTCCTTGCATCTTATTGTATCACATCAGCAACACAGCTTAGCTATGTATACAAAAAGATATTTCATAAATAACAAATAGAGTGCTAAAGGGGCTCCACAAAAGCTATGTTTTTCTTGTCTTCCCTAAAATTTGAGATTTATGGAGTCCTGTGTAAAATAGATTAGCTTGCGTATTTGGGGCATAACTGCACCGCTTTGGAGATAAAGGTGATCCTTGGATGAAATGGACAAATATACCAAAATCTTAGTTACAGTTGTATATATTATAGACTTTTTTAAAGCCATGTCAACCACTTTTTATGGGTCTTCTACTTATAACATTTACTTGTACAGCTTCAAATATCTTTGTTTACTAAGTCACTCCATAATATCTATTTTTTTCTATTTTTAACATTTATTACAGATAATCTCACTGTGCATGAGTTAGTCTTTAATAGTAACAGTGTATTTAATGCCATATATAAGTATTGTGCTGTATAAGACTGCTTTTAGCAATAAAAAATTTAACCTTCCTTAAAACATCAGAAGCTGCATGGTATTCTCTCTGCACAAGTGATGCTGCCATAGCTACCACCTGTGGAGCTGAACAATTACAGCAGTGGAAAAGCTTACCATAGAAACACCCTAGCAATGAGTCACTCCATTCTTCCAGTTCTGCAATTTCCAGTCTAGCATAAATCCAATTGCTGGAACACAGGAAACAAATGGTACCTTGGCATAAACACTGTTTTAGATTATACTAGAAGACCTAGAATTATATTATGCGCAGAAAATACATTTATGGGTAGCCATCCAAGTTACAGAAATTTCTGCCAGGAAAGATTTTGTGCACTGCAAAATCTTGGAGGACTCGAGCCAGCTTCTTACAACTGCAACACAAACTGCTCTTACTCTGCTTTCCTTACGATCACAATGTAGATTCAATCCCAGTGAAGATATCCCATGTTCAGTTGCACTAGCAGAAACCTCTGTCAGAGGTTCCTTTCCCACAAATACCAGTGACACGAATTTTATTGCTGTTTGACAAATTAAAAGATTATGAATATTAACATATTTTAAAACAGTTCAGCGACTCATGTCTTTGACACCTTTAAAAAAAAACAGTAGTGTAGGTACAAAAGGAAAGTGAGATTTTAAAGGAATTTGCTCATCATATAATAGAAGATACTAATTAACTCTGCTGATTTTACATTTTAAATAATTCAGTAGAAAAATGGTTAATAAATGTTTATAATCAACTGTTTTATATCAGTTGCACTTAAAGATCTGTTAAAGCCCTTAGCTTATAGATGATACAATGTCAAACTGACCTAAGAATTTGTCATTGATTATAATATTCCTTGTTCACAATGATCACATATAAAATGTTCTAAGTAAGTGTTAACAAAGTCAGGATTTCACAAATCAAATTAAAAAATTAAAATGAAAGCAAATGGAAAACTATACCTGGTTTTGAAGACTATATCATTTACTACTTTTCTACCCCTGAATGCATGTCAATTTAGTACAGAGGTTATATACCGCAGAGAATACAGTTCAATCATAGCTGTGCATCAGTAGGACTTCCCACCTTCTTGCACCCTTTTCTTCAATATCCAACACAAAAAAAAATTTGATTACTGACCTTGCATACAAATCCAATATTTTTTATTTTTATTTTGGAGGTGTGTGATTTGTATCACATCCTGATTTGTCACACAACAGCCTATTTTTGAGCATTAACTTTTCAGGATTACATGACCTTGAGCAAAGCAAGAACTCTTTTTTTTTTTTTTTTCTTTTTGCAATGAGGAAAAGCACGTGCATCAAAGAATTAAGCTGTTTTACCAGTTTCTGTAGTTACTAAGTGGTTTCATGGAGATCTTTGTCTGCATTAAAGCATCTGCCACTGTGCTGAAGATTATGATCCTCATGAAACCAGTCATCTGGTTCAGACACAAGCTGAACATTCACACCATGGTCTGACTCTTCAACACAATAAAAGCTATTGTGTTGGAAATTCAATCACAGGTAGGAGTTTCAAGAGAAACATATTCTTTAATGTGAAAGCTATTTAGTTGTGGGAGGACCTCAACTCCAGGGAACTGCCTTCCAGTCCTGAATCTCTTAAAAAGGCTTTACAAAGCATGTCAGAAAGTGGAATCAGTTAACAAAGAAATTGTTCTCCTTTGACTAATAGTCGTATAATTCATTTGGCTAGCACAGATGACATTTGTATTTTTAATTTTTACGCCTGTAAAATAAAAATGCTACATAATCTCAGATTCTATCAAGTTCTCACAATTCTAGGGTAATTTATGGTACAGGTCTCAAATAACTTTTGGACTCCAGGCCCTATTCTAGGTTAGTCTTTAAGTACCCAAGTCTCTCAGAAGCTTTCCAGGAGCATTTTTCACCTCCTCTTCAGAAGTGCAGAACTTCACAGCCAGCAATGCAAGAGTGAAAGTGTCTGTTGCTCTGGACGAGGAATAATCAGTAGGGGACCTGCCCCTACCTTTAATCAGGCATATAACAGAAATTGAGAGAACTGATGTTCTAATTGGTACTCCAGGGTTACTTTTTCTTTTTGTCAATAAATTTCTAATATTAAAGCATAAGGAGTCCAGAAGTAGAGAATGGGATTCCAGTCTGCCTTCTTCTATCCGAGCACCACAAAATTAAATTTCTGCTTCTAATTATGCCTATTTGTGTTACAGTGTGAAAAGCTGTGACTTTTCAAGAGCACCACAGAGTTCAGTAGAGCTGTCCTGATTTGGCCAACTGAACCTAGAAGCCTGGGAAAACTCCAAGCACCTACTGTCATTACCAAATCACTGTGTACCCACAAACAGGATGTTTAACTTTCTTCCCCAACCTGTTAACTGAGCTGTTGGAATAATCAGTCGTGCTTACTAGCTCTAATGTGCATTTCACTTATAGGATTATTGATATCAAAGGAAGGAATTTCTGCGTTAATATTGCAGTCAATATGGATTTGGTAACTATGTTTGTTATAAGTTGACTGAAGGAAGTAACCAGGAAGGATTAAAACGTATTCTTTCCTCTGGCTGCATTAGCCCTCTGTCTTACTTTTTCCACGCTTTTTTTTTTTTTTAAGGCATTCTTACTTCCATTATGTGGTAACTTCAAAACAAACGTGTGACCACAAGGCATCACAGTTCATTCTGTGCTTGTTTCTATGGATACACAGAGGGCATGCCTATAAAGCAAAATAAAGAGATAATGGTTGTAGAAAAGGCACAACTAAGGCAGTTTTCATGAAGACAGAATCAGTAGTAATATCAATACATGCTAGTAAATTGAATAAAAGCCCTGCTTTCCTTGAAGGATTAGCAGTCAGGATGAAACATCCCGCCATATTTTCACTGCAGGTGGTAACAGTGCTAATTAGATTAAAGCTAAGTTGAATATGTCTCATTCTACTTCCATGATCTCCTCATTCTGTTGTGTAAACATAGTCTCGAAACTTTATGGCAAAAATACCGATAGACCTTTCAAATCACCATCCTTGCTACTGAATCAATGAAGTAGAAGTCTTTCTGTCAGAAGACTATAGCATATGTTAGAGACTGAAGCACCACTTATTCCACCCAGCAGCAAAGAGTTGTATCTGTAAAATATTCAGACATTAGAATGAGACAGTGCGATATCAGATTGTTATTAACAATAGTTCTAGTACTTTCATTTTACACGGACAGACATTATACTGATGCACACTGGAAAATAAAAAATGTTCAGAAGACGTGAAGAAGCTCATTTACTATCAAAGGTTAATATTGTCACAGACTCCACCTTGCTAAACCTTAGTTATAGACACCTTATATCCAGAAAACAAAGTAAAATTGTAAGTCTGCTTTTTCCACAAAACTACTCTAAACACTGCTATGATTAAATGTAAATGATCACATATGTATTTTCAGTCTGAATTTGGATTACTTCAGTCATTGTTTTCTAAGTTCAAGTGTCTTATTTAAAAGAACAGTTTATTTCCATTCCCCTGAAGTTTGCAAGATAAGATAGCCTTTAGAGCCAGACTGACAGAATACCTTCCTGTTATTCTTCTGCATAAAGGTGAAGAAATGGATCAGCATCATGATACCAAGGAAGATGAACTGACTCGTTTCTCTGAAGGAAGCCTGAAAGCAAATAACAGTACTGCTAATGATGCTGTGATGCAATGGTTTTCCTCTAACATAAATTCTCCTGTAATTTACTTTTTCAAGATAGTCATTTACCTTTTGCTGCAAATAAGTCAGACTGCTTGGCTTATCTGACCTCTTGAGTACAAGCTAGAGAGACTAATCTCATAGCATTTTAAGTTAGGTTTGTTTGAGAAAATGGTACAAAAATGGCCTTTTGTACCAATTATGAAGGTCAGCTGCAAAACAGACTTTTTCTGTTGCATTTGCATTAGTTTAGCCTGGTGTGTCACCCAGCTATGCTAATTCTCAGCAATGGAACAACTCTAACTGTTACAGTTCTTGCACGTTTGAAAAATGTCAACACTCAATTTTATAGCATTTGATTTCACAGTTTTTAGGGCACCTTATATCCTTCATAAGTCATAGCCATCATCCAGGAATGTGTGAAATTCAGAGCTGAGGCAGCAATCAAAGTAAAATGTCAACCTACAAGACAGAACAACTCAAGCTATTGATAAAGACTATATTGTAAAAAAATTGAAAGTACACAGTGATTGTTAACTTTTGACTTCAGTCAATGTTGTCAGTAGTTCTAGTACTCAGCACTTCTCTTGCCCTTCTCATGTTCAAACAGTTGTGCAAGCTTAAGCAATTAGTCTTTGTAAAAGGTTTGTGCAGTCTCCTATATGTTATCTTTAATTTGTAGTAGGAGAAAACTGTGGTAGACAGGTCAAGATTTGGTCCTTCAAACACATTTATGTTCCTAACTGCTTTTTGTTTTCAGTTTTTGTGACCTACCTTTGATGTAATTCAAAGAAATAGCTTAGTCTGAATTAATTGTAGATATTCAGATAGAGTCATGGGCAAAGGGAATGTCTGAAGTTTTCCTTAACCTCCTACAGTTCAGTTAATGTATAAACAGAAATCCTGTGCTGCAGGGATTTCTTACTCCTTCTGAGAGCTGGTGGCACCCCAGAGAAAGGATGCACAAGACAGTGCTGTGGCTTTCTTCTCCTCTCTTATTCCTGACAGTAGAGGAAGATATCTGGACTAGAATGGGGAATTAAGTGAATCTCAAAGAGATGGGAAGAAAGAGACAGACAGAGGATAGACACCCAGAAGCTTTAAGAGACGTTTTGTTTTGGAAGTTGAAAGAATGGTATTTTGTTGTTGTGGGAAGTATTTACACTATGTTTAACATGAGAGTTCAATGCCTGATGGAGACCAATTTTACTATTCTTGTTCTAAGAACCACAAAGATCTAAGGTGCCTAGATTAGTTTGGGGGTTTTTTGCTGGATTTCAGCACCACGCATTCCATGCTTACAGTGTAATTAGATATATCTCCAGTGATGAAACATCACTGTTGGGCTGAGATAAGAATTAGCTCTAGATTTTATCTCCCAGTATATGTGAGGTGATTCCTGAAAATCAGTGTTCTTCAAACATGACCTACCAATTCAGTTACATCATGTGACTGATTATGTTCTAGTCTGAGCGCTGTACAAAGCTCGTCGGGAACTTCCCAGAGTCTTATTTCAATTCTCCAGGAGTTATCTATATTAGAGTTAAAGCTCTTGTCAGTCAAAGAAACCACAGATAGAAAAGGCACAGAGGTGTGAATTACCTTCTGAGGCAGGGAAATTACCTTGGTCATTGGTAAGGAAACTTACGTTATCTAGTTTGTGCCAACCAGAGAATTTCAGCTAATTTACCACCTTTTGTAAGCACTAAATCTGTAGAAAATATGGTAAGTGCAACTGCTTGCATCATTCATATATCACCTCAAGTTTCATGATCGTTTTAGATTCAGGTGTTAATAGAAATGAACGCAGCCCACAACATTCCTAGGATTTTATGTTTGAGAGGCTACAGCCTCCTATGCTGTATATATAGTCATTAACTTAATTCGACCAGAAGCTTGAAAAAATATTTTCTATAGGCAAATGGCTTTTAGTTATATTTCAAGTTATACTCTTTCAAAGAATGTGTAAAAGTCCAGACAGTGTCCTGCACTGCTGTCTTTACTGATTAGGACAGTGGTGCATTTTTAATATATTAATTACACCATGACATGGTACAAGAAAAGAACATTTTTTAATATATATTAGTTTATGTTATTATTTAATCATATTTGCTGTAACGCATAAGCAGAAGGAACAAGGGACTATGTTTCACTACCCAGTGTGCAAACACAGAGAATATCTGTCCACGAATGCTTACTGCGTTGAGGCATGATTTGGAGGGAGGAATATTATCTTCTCCTGTGTCTGCTTAAAGAATCAGAAAAAAACAGCAAGCTCCCAAGGCCCATGGATAGACAACAAATACAATTAAAAAATTAGAAACTACGTGCAAGCTTTGAATAGGCAAAGTGGAGAGACATGACTTTCTCATTAATGTTAAAATATTGTTGTAAAAGTATGGCTCATAGTCATCCCCTTCCATGGAAAAACATTATTATAATACCGGCTCTGTCCCAATTAAAACTTCTTGTGGCTCTGTTAGCTGTCCAGAGAAAAAGCAGAATGCATGCCTGTGCACCCAGTTTTGTGTTTTCATTAAGAAATGAACAAGCGAGGTACAAATTTTCTTTTAGCAATCACTAAGAAAAATTAGGGTGCACATATAATGTGGAAAGATGGACCGTCTAAGAAAGGTTCAATTCAGATTCTCCTCCATGAAGTTCATTCATTCAGAATTTATCTCTTGTGGCGTTTGTAGGATTGTTAGAAAAGGGAGTGTCCAAAGTGAATGGTAAAGATGTCAGTTCAAAGAAGCTGTGGTTTACCTTGTCTCATTACAATGTTGTCAGGTTTTCATAGAGCATTTTGTAATTGCTGGTTTTATTCATAGCTTAGGGTGCATTTCATTTCACATTTCATAAATATTAATGCTTATATGTAAATATTACACTGTGCATATGTTATGTGCATATGGTAAAATGATCTCCGTTTTGTTGAGCTAGAAACAGAAATTTCAGAGGCTCAGTTGAAACTAGAAGGACCTGAGATGGTACCTAGGATTGAAAAGAAGGCTGTGCATTTGAATTAACAGGAGGTATTGGGAAGAAATTGTGTGAACAGGGCAAATCACTGTTGGAAGGTGATGATGCCCTGCAAGTTCAAAGCCTAACTTACCCTTTTATGTGAGTTCTTAAGAGATTCCTGGCTTCCAGCCTTGTACATAGACCAGGCTTACAAGAAAGTACCAATGATCAACTCCTTATGATTAAGAATGTTTTTAAAATAAAAAGGGTAATGGGTGCTAAATAGATATGAAGAAATGCTCAGCCACTGATTATTAGAGTTGCAAATCAGTAGAACTAGTGACAATGCAATGAAGAAGTGGTTATGGAAACTTCTTTCTGTAAGGTGAATTCAGAATGGAATAGGAAGAGTTTGCATCTATGAAAGTTTAAAATAATAAATACATAAATAAAAAATCCGTTTTAGAAACAGAAAAAAATTATTAGGAAGAAACTGAGAAAGAGAGAAAAATATAATGAACACCTCGATTTACACTAACTTTGTTTCTCTTTCCACAGTAGACAGTTCTGGATTTAGATTATAGTCATTATAGTTCAAAATTATTATGTTGTGAATTTAAAGTAAATGCTGTTATTTTATAAACTATTCAAGATTTTGTTCTTCAATTTTGTTGTTATCCATCTCCTCATGATCAGTGTAGCAAACTGCAGTTGCTCTGTGAGCAGACTTTGAAATCTTGGAAATGACTATGTTACACAGCTCTGCAACCTATAAATTCATCTAACATTGAAGTAATGAATGTTTTTGTGCTAAAAGATTGTTTTAAAATTCTAACAGAAATGAGTAATAGTATACAATGCATGTTTAATGAAAAGAGTGCAACAAGCAATATGCTGCACACCAATGTTCAGTGTTACTGCTTTGGATATGGTGCTCACGAGTCCTGCTGCAAATAGTAGATATATTGAAGCAAAGGCTGTTTAGGGCTCTAGGGACTGCTGGGAGCAACTGGAAACTTTCTGTCATAAGGAATTATGAGAGATTTTCAAAGGACAAACAGAAGTTAGGCAGCATGTGATTTCAGTGAGCGGTGAAGATCTGGCTTCTACCTTATGCTGTTGAAAATGTTTATGTGCTTCCCTGGCCATGTTTCATATAGAGTTAATTTTTTATCATCAAAATCATAGCCTTTCAACTTTTTTAAAAAAATTTTTCGTTTCATTTTTATAAATACATTTTAGCACATGATAACATCTATTTACTATTTTTCCCATACAACACGAGGAAAGAGAAAATGTAGATTTAACTGAAAAGACTGAGGAGATTAGGAAAAGGAGTAGTGTCAGAGCTAATTACAGCCCTTGTGATGGACCCAGCCTGACAGACCAGTATTTCTTGTCCTAGATGTGGCCAGGGAATGGATTGCTGCCCACATAAATTGTTCTCACCAACCATCACTTGCTGTACTTTTTCCTGAGGGATCCTTAACCATCCACTATTAAGTGTGATGTGTCCAGAAGTGCTTGATACCACAGTTGTGTATCCTCTTGTGTGAGAGGAATGGTCTTGATTTTCACATTACAGGACAGGACTTTTTATGCATCATACTTTTTAATGGATGTGTATCCTTCACGTGATGGGGAATCACCTGTATATTTGCCATCTAAGTGGCAAATGGAGGTTAAACAGGGTTTATGAAAGACTCCAGAAGAGGCTTCATGATCCTGAAAAGTTAGATAGTACTGTGTTATCTATTTGAACAAGTACATTTTAAAATAAATTTTAACAATCCTAAATTCCTGAAAACAATGACATCTTTGAAGGTCTGAAATAGATATTCTGCCCATAAGCAAGAGCTCTTCCTCCTTCATCATTTCCATAAACAAAATTCCATCCTTCCCAAGTCCTAACTAACTCAAATACAATTCCAGTAAACTTTCTAAGGTTTAGGTATTGTTTCAGGAGTGGATTCTTGTTCAAGGAAACTCATATACATATGCTTAATAAGACTGAGCAGATGCTCATTGTTGTCTGACTGGGATGGATTAAGCATCTATTTAAATTTCTTAGTTGGGTCCTATAAATTAATTTTCTGTTTGAGCTGAACCATTTTGTACGCAATGGTCTCTTTCTTGTACGTTGTCAGCAGGCAAGTGAGGTGCTGGAACCTTTTTACCACTCCTGTTCTCCTTTTTGAATTGGAATTGGAACCTTCCCACTCTAATACTTTTAACCTGGATCAAAGAATTTGGAAGTATCTTTTAAATGTGAGATCCTATTTAGTCCATACTAGAACCAGTATAACTCTGAGTATAAGCCTGCCTCAAAGAAAATTTAAAGCAAAAGCTTTTTTCCATGAGTGCACCCGACCAATCTGAAAATACTTTCCCTAGGAGTTTTCAAAACCAATTTAGTTCACAAGTGATTTAGACTTGGTTTAAAGAGAGCCTGTCAGTGGGGTTTTTATATAAAGAGAAGCAGTGTAGAAAGTTGTGGCAGGTTGACCCTGGCTGGACACCAGGTGTCCACCAAAGCCGCTCTATCACTCCCCTCCTCAGCTGGACAGGGGAGAGAAAATATAATGAAAGGCTTGTGGGTTGAGATAAGGACAGGGAGAGATCACTCACCAGTTACCATCATGGGCAAAACAGACTCGACTTGGGGAAAATTAATTTAATGTATTACCAGTCAAATCAGAGTAGGATAATGAGAAATAAAACCAAATCTTAAAAACACCTTCCCCCCACCCCTCCCTTCTTCCCGGGCTCAACTGCACTCCTGAATTCTCTGCCTCCTCCCTGCTCAGTGGCATAGGGGGATGGGGAATGGGGGTTGCGGTCAGTTCATCACACGTTGTTTCTGCCGCTCCTTCCTCCTCAGGGGGAGGACTCCTCACACTCTTCCCCTGCTCCAGCGTGGGGTTCTTCCCACGGGAGATAGTCCTCCATGAACTTCTCCAACATGAGTCCTTCCCACGGGCTGCAGTCCTCCACAAACTGCTCCAGTGTGGGTCCCTTCCACGGGGTGCAGTCCTTCAGGAACAGACTGCTCCAGCACGGGTCCCCCATGGGGTCACAAGTCCTGCCAGCAAACCTGCTCCAGCGTGGGCTCTCCAGGGTGTCACAGCCTCCTTCGGGCATCCACCTGCTCTGGTGAGGGGTCCTCCACGGGCTGCAAGTGGATATCTGCTCCACCGTGGACCTCCATGGGCTGCAGGGGGACAGCCTGCCTCACCATGGTCTTCACCATGGGCTGCAGGGGAATCTCTGCTCCGGCGCCTGGAGCACCTCCTCTCCCTCCTTCTTCACTGACCTTGGTGTCTGCAGAGTTGTTCCTCTCACATCTTCTCACTCCTCTCTCTGGATGAAGTTGCACAGAGTTTTCTTCCCCCTTCTTAAATGTGTTATCCCAGAGGCGCTACCACCATCGCTGATGGGCTCGGCCTTGGCCAGTGGCAGGTCCGTCTTGGAGCCGGCTGGCATTGGCTCTATCAGACATAGGGGAAGCTTCTAACAGCTTCTCACAGAATTCGCCCCTGTAGCCCCCCCGCTACCAAAACCTTGCCACACATACCCAATACAAAAGTGCTTTCAGTGAAAGGAAAGGAAATTCAAAGTGAATCACCAGAACTTGCAGAATAATAATTCCTGATAGGGAAAAAAAGGATTCAAAACAGTAAAGCTAACAAAAGCACTCAGATCTAGAGAAAATACCATAATAGAGGAAAACTGGGTGAAAGTACTAAAGCAGCAGGAAAGCTGAATTGATTTTTGGGAGCTGCGTAATACAAGGAAAGATTGGCAGATATATTATATACTAGAAAAACACCTGCTGTGCACAAGGAAGAAATGCCTCCTTTATATATTGTCCTTTGATATTTTTAAGATTATTGATGAGATAAGGTTAGCTTTCTGGCTGCAATGAGTTTCTGTGGATTTGGCTATTACACAAAGCTTTCAAAGGAGTATCCTAATCACCTTTACATTATCCTGGTATTTTCTAGAAAGAGATTTAATGAATCTTTGCATGAAGAGTAATTCAACTTAAAGTTTAAACTGATAAAGTATGATGCTCCTTTCAGTTTCCAGTAATTTAAAACAAAATGGCACTAGGAATAAATAACAGTAACAACTTTGAAATAAACTGAATTACATCTACTATTTATTAAGTGAAGAAGCTTGGGAAGGTGTTCCCTCCAACTTCCATAGCTTTGTCCCAGATAATATAGTGAGAGCACTGAAAGAACTTGTGTCATTAAATATTGAACCCACTGCGACACGTAGGTTTTGACATTCTCAGCTTAGCACTGTCATGATTAAAGGGTGTTGAGTGCGCTTACTTTCAGGGAAGCCCTCCCACATACGACTACACAAAGGGCATGTACAGTGCTTTCAGTGGGAATCACAGAGCATAGCGCTCCCCCTTTAGAGATGGAAAAAGCACAGGCATATAGAAAATTATACTCTTCTTTGGAGAACCAAAGCACAGTATCACTAGAGTACAAATGATCTCTATGACACATTGTACAGAGGGATTATAATCTTTTCTTTTAAAAACAGAATTAGTTTAAAAGTCAAAAACTGTGGTTAAATACAGCTGTGACTGTATTATTAATGTGCTACAATCCAGTCTCCTCTGCATTGTGCAATACTTGAAAAAAAAAGTTATCAAAACCTGTGTTGCCATCCCAAAGGTGTCAATCTTATACAAAACTTTGATTTCATTAAATCAGGTCACTGATGTGGTACTGATTCAAGGAGAAGAATTTGTATTATTGAATTACCAATATCATGTCATACTATGCAAATGCTTCTTGATGATTTTCTTTCCAATCTAATGTCTAGACCAAAGATCAAAGGAATATTTTAACATGGGAAATGGTAATGAAATTGTCACCTTTACCATTTCAGAGGAGGATTATAAGAATGTCAGGGAACAGCTCATCTTCCCTACACTTTTTTCTTCGTATATCATAAGGTTGGTGACATGAGCTGATGGTGCTCTAGGAGTATTGTTCTTGTCTCTTCCACTCCT
Source organism: Gymnogyps californianus (assembly GCF_018139145.2). NCBI lineage: Eukaryota > Metazoa > Chordata > Aves > Accipitriformes > Cathartidae > Gymnogyps > Gymnogyps californianus. The sequence goes on from NC_059473.1 coordinate 98,550,200, forward strand.
TTTCTACACTATTTCTGTCTCTTCCCCCATTTTCTCTCAGTGTTTGTGACATTCCTCCTTCATATGATTCTGGATGGCTAGGTTTTCTTCTCTATCTACTTCTGGAGTTCATCAGTACTCCAGTTTAAAATCCAGAGCCTTTTTTGATATATAGTATACACCATGGCTGCCTGATTTTCTTTTGACGGCTTACAAATCTGCATCCATATTAGCAGATAATGTAGTTCAATAGGAGTAAATTTACAGGGCAAATCAATTAGTGCTCAGGATGCAACATCCCCATTATTCATGTTTCAGGGAGCTTTAACTCACACTAAACCTGGTCTGGCCCCATGGACTGAATGATCATTAGCAGCTGGAATACCTGAGGTGTAAGACAATCTTCTGGTGCAGGTTCATCTGAAAGAAATTGAGTTCATGTGCTCTTGAGACCACTCCACAGTGTGAACCAAGGTATTTCAACTGGGGACAACAAGGAGGTTTACTTCAAAACCATGCTCTGGATCTGAACTCAAACACTAATACAGACACATAACATATTTCAGCAAAACACTCCAAATTTGTTTCTAATTTTGCAGCCTCAAAATTCTGATATTTTCCTTGTTTCTTTCATGCATTATTCACTTTCTTCAGCTCGTGTATGTAATTATTTAATGCCTTTTTCTTGGAGCCATTCACAGGCGTACAGCGTAGGCAAAAGATATTACCGTTCTGATTTGTTGTCCCCTTTCATTTCCATCTTGCATTTATAAAGGATAGCAGGATATCATGAAATTGTGAAATCCACTTGGAAGGAGAGAAGTCCCTGGTCATTCAAGCATTTATGGGTTTCTTGCAGCTGAGATTAATTCAGCAGAATACGGGAGACCTTGTCCTCTTCTTAACCAAGTACAGTGACAGACTGCTTTGAGAGAGAATAATAAGTTATTTGGGACTTTGTATTTCAGTATACTAATACTTGTGAATTGGCTGTGATATTTTTTCTGTGTGGTTAGCTGTTATATTTTCAAGCTTTGTATTATTTTATAGAACTTTTTAAAAACTATTTTCTTTGCCTCATTGGGAATCACTCTTCTTTGTTATTAGAATGTTACAGCATCAATAGTGAAATGTTAGAACATCGCTCATTTTGATAACAATAACGTCCTCAAAATTTGTTATGAGACCTGTTATTTTTAATCTTCTCCACAATAGCAGAAGTTAGACTATAAAAAGAAATGGCCAATGTTGATGTATACAGCTCAATAGAATAGTGTATGAAAATTGTTTTTTTAAAGGTGAAGACTAAAGTCTGTATTTCGGCAGTCAGCAGCGATGATCTGTCTTCTCTTCTATAAACAAACAGAAATACATTTGATAACTAGTTTCAGAGATCATCACCATCAGTTGTAGATTTCCAGGAAGAATTCAGCTTGTTGTTTTTTTAATTAGGTGAACCTTGTAATGCTGATATTAAAACAGTTTAAAGCAGGCTTCTGGATGCTGCACAAATGAAAGCAATCCAGTATCTCATTTACATTCCTCTCCTGGTGTCTGCAGCAAATCTATAAATAGAATAGGCTACACATAGAAATTTATTATTGCAGCTGATGGCAATTTTCTTTTGCAAAGGTGTGTGGAGGCATTATTCATGAGATTCATTCTGGTAGACTCTCCAGCTGAGATCCTTGCTCCCCAGAACTGCGGGTGGTCAGTTTAGAAACACACTAATCAACTGCTATGCACAAAGACTGTCACAAGACTTACTTATTTCCCTCTTTTAAAAAATACAGGAGTTCTCTCAGCCCCAGATTATTTTCTCTAACCTGATTGCATGGATATTATAAACAGTGAACAGATTTTTAGAAATCACATGTATTTGACATTTTATCACTGAACATCCTAATGATTATACTATTATCTGGAAAAACATAACGACTGTGGTTTGATACAGCTCACATCATGTCTTCTGCATTTATACCCATGGCACATGTGACCTTATCAAGTATAAGACAGACATGTTTCTGTTCAATCCTGAGGATGTGTAGTAATCACATGAACTGGCCTATCTAGCTGTCATCTAATTTCAGTCATAAAACAAGGGGGAAATCAAATAAGACATTTAATGAAATTATATTTATAGTAAGTGATAGATGGGAATGTCTTACACTCCTGCTTTTCCTCTCTGATTTTGGTTTTCCTACCACATCTGCCATTGTGCTATCTCTGTATACTAAAAAAAAGATAATTCATACGAACAGAATATGCACATTGTTTTTATCACCCCTCAAGACTGATTACAACTTATTTTTTCCCTTGCCTATTCTAATATTCTTTCTATGACTAAGAACATAAGATGTATGAAAGCAGAGATATTACCTGTTTATACTGGTTCAATTTCAATATAATCACTACTGTAAGTATTCATATTTCAGATTTTCTTTACATCCTACTGTGTTGTCACAAGCTGTAAGTAATACCTGAATGTACAAATGATGTTTCCATTTGCAAAAAGTAAACTAGTAACTTTACATTTTTTGTTTTCACTTTCTTTCCTTTTTTCAGACATAATAGAAGAGCTGCTTTTCTGTAGCAGTTATTTCAACTATGTTATGAAAGCAGCAGCACAAATAACTAGTGAGACATTAGAAAAGTCGCATATCTCACAATGAAAGGAAAGATAAATTAAAATATAAAATTAAACCCAAAAGAACCTGTCAACTCAAGTCACCCATAAAGCATTCTGGCATCTCTAATGCCAAGTACACAAGCAAAAATAAAAAGTTAAGCGAGTGAAAACAAAGAAATATATTACAACCATAAGTCAAATGTCACTGATTTCCTGTGAGTGTAAAACCCATCCTGTTTTTTTAAGTGCATTTTGATACTTATACATATTTTTTTGTTTTTAATTTAAATTTGTCAGTGATGCAGAAAATTGGTTTTGTGAATGCCCTAAACTCTACTCTGGAAAACTCTGCCAGTTCGCGACTTGTGATGAAAATCCATGTGGAAACGGTGCTACGTGTTTTCCAAAGTCCAGGCGAGATGCTGTTTGCCTTTGTCCATACGGAAGATCTGGCATCCTCTGCAGTGATGGTAAGAACCATATTCTTCATTCATTGGTCATAGTTTCTATCATTCATAGAAGCTGTGGTAAGAAACAAGTCAAATTCTTTGAAGGCAAAACACTGAAAGTGACCACCTCCCACCTACAAACACAGCCCGAAATCCACAAGCAAAGAATGTCTGAGCGTGTTGTTTCATAAGTGTCGGCCAGAGAAAGGGAGGGAGAGGGATCAAAGAAGCTGAAAGCAGACAAGCTAGAAAATACCAGGCAGTGTCTGATGTTTTAGTAATTTACCTGGAGAAAAGCTGAGAGATTTGACTGAGAGCTCCTTTGGAGAAATTAATTTCTCCTGTAGTTTGATTTTTCCTCTACTTAGGGAAACATTACTTTGTACATTTTGTAAATAAAAGGAGTATATAAACAATACTTTCTGGATTGTAAAAATACCACCAGATGCTAAATTTGATTAATTTCTCAAGTAAAAAAGAGGAAGAAATTAAAATTTACCAAGTGCTTTGCTATGAAACAGGAGACAGGATGAAGGGAAAATAATAAAGCTAAGTATATAAGTCAGTTTGACTAATATTATCAAATGAAGGACTTTATTCCTCAAGCATTGATTATAATGATTGTTCTAGGTCAGGAATTCCTTTGTGTGAATATCCAAGGTATTCTTTTCCCCTAACACTCAATGTAGCAAGAAGTAATGATTGAAAAATCTGCGTATAGAAAATAGTCACTGGTTCTGAGCTGATTCAGCAGTGCATATGAAGTGCCTTTTAAAATAAATATTAAGCAATGTTCAGGTCAGATCAAAGTCTACATTGTCTTTTTCTTTGTATCATATACATCTTTACCTCTTACTTAAAATTTTCATTTTGAAAATCTTCAGTAGATGAACATTTATGTTTTATCCATGTTTTCATCTAACCCTGATAATTGATAGCCAATAGCAAGTATGTAGGCAAGTGTATGAAACATGTGATACTTCCTTGGTAATCTTTCTTAACTTGCAGTAGCACAAGACATTGAGGCTTCATGTGCTGGGGTTGGTATCTGGGTTAGCCCTTGACAGATTTCTTCCATGCACTTCTCTAATTGGTCTCTGAGGCCATGTAAACTTGATATACAACATCCTGTGGCAAAGAGCTCCAGAGCTTAAGTATATAGCTTATGCACAAGTACTTCCATTTGTTTGCTTAACTGTGCCAATTGCTAATGATATTAATGCCTCAAGTTTCTGTGTTAGAATGGATGTTTCAGAGTTGTTCCCTGTTTTATCAATGTTTACCTGTTCACCTTCTCCATGCCTCTCCTGATTTTATATATATCCTTATTATAACCCTCCCAAAATTATTTCTGAATGGTCCAAGCTGATTCATCCATTTTTGGGACACCAAAAATGTATGATACACCATGCTGTATCTTCAGTCATCCAAGCTGCCTTTCTTTGTTCCTTCTCAGTTCCACTGCATCCTCTCTAAAATGAGGGTCCAGAGCTGACCGCAATATTCAAGGTGTGATAATGCCATTGCTTTATACAGTGGTGTTTGACATGCTTCTGTTTTACGCTCTGTCCTTTTCTTAACCATTTCTTCCATTCTGTTTTCTTGTATGCGTACACTGATGCTTTCATGAAACTGCTTATTAAAAGTCCTGACACCTCTGTCCTGGTTTCAGCTGGGACAGAGTTAACTCTCTTCTTAGTAGCTGGTACAGTGCTGTGGTTTGGATTTAGTGTGAGAATGATGTTGATAACACGCTGATGGTTTAGGTGTTGCTAAGTAGCGCTTATCTTAAGCCAAGGACTTTTCAGTTTCCCATGCTCTGCCAGCAAGCAGGTGTGCAAGAAGCTGGGAGGGAGCAGAGCCGGGGCAGCTGACCTGAACCAGCCAAAGGGGTATTCCATACCATGGAACGTCATGCCCAGTATATAAACAGGGGAGAGTTGGCCGGGAGGTGCGGATCGCAGCTCGGGAACTAACTGGGCATCAGTCAGCCGGTGGTGAGCAATTGCATTGTGCATCACTGGTTTTTTTTCTCCCCCCCCCCCCCCCCCTTTTTTTGTTGTATTCCTTTTCATTACTATTATTATTATTATATTTCATTATTACTACTGTTAGTATTATATTTTACTTTAGTTATTAAACTGTTCTTATCTCAACCCACGAGTTTTACTTTTTTTTTCCCTTTCCTCCTCCTCACCCCACTGGGAGGGGGAAGCGGGAAGCGGCTGCGTGGTGCTGAGTTGCTGACTGGGGTTAAACCACAACAACCTCTTTCTTTGAATGCTGATGGAGAGTTCAGAGCCCACTATTCTGTATCTAAGGCTAGGACTGTTTCTGTAATCTACCTCAATTTACACCTGTCAACACTGAGTATCATCTAAAGCTTTTTCCCTGTAGTCGTTCAATGAGGCTCTTCCACAACTCTTTGTAGTTAGCTGTCTCTAAATTGAGAGTCTGAGTAAAAATTGAGAGAGCCTAAATTGAGAGAAAGTACACAAATTTGTTAGTTTGATTAGACTATAGAGCTGAAGGCTTCGAAAGCACAGAAAGAATGAAATTTTATTGAGTGGAAAGGGAAAACTCTTTCTGGATCATCACTGTAAGCAAGCAAAACAGGGAAGAACACCCAGCTTTGTAGGACAGAGTATAAATCTAGGGTCAATAAGCCCACAACATAAAAAATTACTGAAATATGAAAAATTATTTTATTGAACTGTGTCTTAAGAGTTTAGAAGGAATAGAAATAAACTGAGCACAGACAGAAGTCTTGTTAAGCTGGACTTTGCGTTGAAACTTAAAATGAGCTGCAAAAGGCCTTTTTATCACATACGATAAAACTGAACAAAGAGGGGAGAAACAGAGCCACAATGCAGTGAAGGCTGGGTGCAGCCTTAGGGATAGCCCTAACAGCATCAAATTTTTTCCCCTAAATGCTTATGAAATAATAGTTGGCCTTCATCAACAAGAAATGTGCAAGATGTTACACTGATTATTTGATAAAATTAATATAGCAAATGTACCAAATAGAACTGCAGATTTCATGCCAGCATCGCTGCTCCTACCAACAGAGATTATTTACAAAAGGCAAAGTAAGGATAAATAAAGATGTAGACAGAGCCACAAATGAGCCCACAGCTACAGGTCTTGCCCATATCAGAGCTCCAATTGCCATCTGTTAAGAGTTAGAAGTCACACTAAGAACAACATCAATCTCTACAAATATGTAAGAAAAAGTGATAATAAAACTATTGTCATTATTAAATGGAAAAAAAAAAACCCAAAACTAAAATACTTGGCATGGCAAGTTAAAAATACATCATTTTATGGGGAATGCACAACATTCTAAAAGTGAAAAAACTATAGGGCTACCATAAATATGATAAACAAGGCAAACAATTAAGGACAGATAGTAACTTCTATTACACAAACCTATATAAATATGGAAAAACAGACAAGCTCCTGGACTAACAAGGACTTTTCTTCTGTTTCTGAAGCAGATGGAGCATACTGCAGTCTAAGCAGGCTGGGAACAATTGCTCTGAGTTTATCTTAGTTACGTTATGCTTGTTTCAGACATCAAGAAAAGCTTCCTAAAAGCATGTCCATTTTTGCAAATATATAGTAAAATGACTTATCTCTCGCTACACATTTTTCCTTGCTTTTATCACTAGATGACCATGTTGTTATAACTGCAAGTTGACCATTATATATTGAAATCTCTCTCAAGAAGCTACATAGCTAAGGCATAATGGGCCAACGGAGACAGGGGATGATAAGTTAGAAGAGAGGACTGGCTGCACTGATCAGGCAAAGGACGCGGACAGACAAGCATACTGACCAGCCAACTATTTACATGTGACTGGCCCTTTTTGTCCCTGTATCCCTCTATTTCTCCACACTTGTTCCTCCCCAAATCTCCTAATTCCCTCCTCCTCCTCATCTTTGGTTCCTCCCTTAAACACCCATAAGTCCTGTGCTATTCCAAAATGCTCTTCACCTGCATCCCGTAACGTGTCCCACACCCCATGGCAGTGACACCTCTCTGTCCAAAAGGTGCTCCAGCGTTGACTCATTGTGGTGGGTGTCACACCTGGACACTAGGGCTGAGGGTCTCCTCAGGGACAGCCCTGGGAGGCGCCTGGACAGGGTGTCCCTTCCTCTGAATCCTTAATTTGGGTTCCCACCTGCCTTTGGGCTCTGTGCTCCTCCGGGATTGTGGAGATGGACCTGTGGTGGGCTGATGGCTCCTGGGATAGGGCTGGGAGTAGCTGGGGCAGGGTATTAATTGAGTGCCCCCACCTGCCGTTGTCTCTGTGCTGCTTTGTGGGTGTGCAAGCCAGCATTTATTACATAACCACACACTGTTGATTTGAGGAGTTAAACGGCCCCATGACTTTCAACTCAGGGGGGTGGAGTTGCCTGAAACAAGAATTTAGTCACCTAATAAAATAGAAAACAGGAAATGTTTAGCAATACACGTCATCAATATGCAACAATTTGGAACAGAGACTGTGTCTACATGGGCAGCTTGACTCAATCTCCCAAGTGACTCTGGTTTTTTAAGCTGTACATAAAGGGATCTGTATCATTTAAACTGAGTCCAGCTATTGAGCTCTGGCTATTCAGTAGTTTTGTGTGAAAGTAGCCAACATTCAAGCCCTAGTCTGATAAATTTCCTTTCACATTTAATTTAGTAAAAAGTTGCTTCTATTGTGTTTCTTGCAGATTGTAAATCTCCTCCAGTATTTAGGATCACACTGGTGAATGGAAGCGTTTACAAATAGCACCATTTCAGACCAAATGAATACACATTCTCCAACAGTGCTATGAACATTTTTTTTCTGTAAAATGCTTTTTAAAATACTTCCTATATATTTGATTTTTCTACTTTTAAAAGTTGGTCAGGAAGACATATCAACAACTCGTTATGGAAGCAAGTGAGGATTAGGTTAGCACTACAACTGCCTGTCATCTGAGGAGATTTGTCATTTCATAGGATATAAGACTTAAATGAAAATCTGTTGTGCTTGCTCCATCCAAAGAGAAAGCTTGAACTCAGACAGTTAAAGAGATGTCCATATCACCATACTTCAACTCTTTTAAAATGAAGAATTCTAATCATAATGAGTTGAATACAAATGTGGCCAAATCACAGTTGTTAACATGAAATAAAAGTCAAATAGTTTTAATGAGCCTAAGCTATTAATACTGCTGTTGTATCTCACCAAAATAAGCAGAGTTTAGGACACTGTCTTTGTACCTCAAAAAAAAAAAAAAAAAAAAAAGAGTTGTTCAATTGCTACCATCTCTGTAATCAGCTTTTATTTCTTTTTTCTATTTTTTTTAACACTTTCATCAAAGTACAGACTAGGGGCATTCCCTGATTGGTACAGGAAACTGATATGGTCTGGAAAATGTAAGGCCAGTATGTTTGAAATACCTGAGTGTAAGGAATTTTGATATATAAGATGCAGAAATTTTAAAGAGGAAATCATTGTACTTCAGAGTTGTGCTGGCCTCCTAAATGTGAGTGAAGCAGAAATGGTTCACTCACCAGGAATTGAAATGAACACCTGGACTTCTAAACTCTTGATGCTGTTGTTAATTATATGTTACAGAAGAAACTGGGCCCTTCTGTTGGTCATAACATGAAGCATTTTGTTAAGCCAGGAATCAAGAGCCAGTGCTTTGTAAGCACAAAGGTAAACTTAAAAGGAGAAGGATTTCAAAGAAATGTGCGTTGATGAGTAAATGTGTCCCTTGCAGTGTTTTAGACCAAACTTCAGTGTTTTAGTTTCACTATGTATTTCACATATGTACATATGTGACAACATAAAACGGAGTCCGAACTGTGACATTGTATTTAATAAACACACACCGAAAAGGGCCATCCACGGCATGCGTTCACAGCAATCTGTAAGTATGTTCCTTGAAACGTTTCTGAGCAACATTTATGGTAATGCTTCACAGTCCAAAGGATTCCAGCAGGTTTTCTGTAGGATGTATTCCCCCCATGTATAAAATTCATTTCAAAGTACTGAAGTGGGAATAGTCACTTGCTCCAAGCTCTGTAGAGTGAAAATCAGCCTGCAAGTGAATTGCTTCTGTACAGCTATGTTTGGCACACAATGTCACCTTCAGAGTTGTTTGGGTCTGCAGACTAAATCATGCAGTTCGGTGACAGCAGATGCCCAAAGGGAATTTGCTCAGATTAAAAAAAACCTGCACTGCAAGGGTTCTGGTCAGTGGTAAGAGACTTTGAGGAATGTTGGTCAGGGTTGCTCTTCTTCCTGTTCAAGAGAATTTATTTTCTGGGTCATTTGCTTTTAGCTGGGCCTTAATTTCCCCCTCGCCTCCAATGTGAGGAATGTCATAAAAATTGTACAAAACACACATAGGCATGCTCACACACTATTAATGTCACTGCTGTATTACCAGTTTTTCAGATACATATTTTCATCCTTGAGCAGTGAAATCACTTTTATTATTTCAAATCTCAGCTTCCCATCAGAAGTACAAGTTACTAGTCCATGTGATTACAGAAATAAGCTAAGCTAATAAGGCCCATGGGCTCCATGACTACTGATATCACAAGACAAATAAAAGGAATACCTAAGTATTTACTGGGGGTGGGGAGGGGAAGGCATACACCTGAATTACCCATTATGCGGATCACTAACTCCTCATATAATAGTCTTCCAGACGTCAAAAGTCTTCTGCTACCACCTTGAACTCTCAGCTGGCACTGTACCACCCTGCAGCTCCAGCACCCCTTATCCTTTCCTCCTGGCACTTCCCAGTGTTTCCGGTGAGGAAAGCGGGTTGCCTATTAAAGAAAACAGCTTTAATGTAGAACTAGCAAAACAGGTAAACTAAATACACAGGAGCAGGCAATTCCACTGTGTCATAAGTCAAGCAAGCAGGGCAGAAGACCAGCTTGGCTGAACAGGGAACTCATCGTGGAGCTCAAAAGGAAAAAGAAACTGTACGATCTCTGGAAGGGAGGTTAGGCTTCCCAGGAAGAGTACAGAGCTGTGGTTTGTTTATGCAGGGAGAAGACATGAAAGGCCAAAGCTCAATTAGAGCTGCAACTGGCCAGTGTTGTTTCAGATAAGAAGGGCTTTTTTAAGTATGTTAATAGCAAGAGGAGGTCTAAAGAAGACATTGGACCGATATTTGTTGAAGATAGTCATCTGACTAATAGGCATGAAGAAAAAGCGGAGGCATTCAATGCGTTTTTTGCCTCAGTCGTTAATAATACTGACAGACCTTGGGCTGCCCAGTCGCCTGAGTCAGAAGACCACAAGTGTGGGAACAGTGACTTTCCATCTGTGGACACTGAAATTGTAAGGGACCAGCTGTAGCAGCTGAATGTTCACAAGTCCATGGGGCCTGATGGGATTCATCCCAGAGTTCTGAAGGAGCTAGAAGTTGTTATGGCAGGACCCCTCTCTATTATCTACCAAAGGTCTTGGGAGTCTGGGGGGTCCCTGCTGACTGGAAGCTAGCCGATGTTATTCCAGTCCACAAAAACAGTGTGAGGGAAGACTCAGGGAACTACAGACTTGTTAGTCTAACCTCAGTTCCTGAACAAATTATGGAGAAGATTATACTGGGTACTATTGAAAGACATTTAAAGAACAATACAATCATCAGACACAGTCAACATGGGTTCACAAAGGGAAAGTCCTGCTTAACTAATTTGATATCCTTCTATGATAAGGTCACTTGCCTAGTGGATGAAGGGAAGGCAGTGGATGTAGTATTTCTGGATTTTAGTAAGGCTTTTGATACTATCTCTCACAGCATCCTTCTGGACAAGTCATCCAACTGTGGGATGAGTGGGTTCACGGTGCACCGGGTGAAGAACTGGCTGAAGGGCAGAGCTCAAATTGTTGTAGTGAATGGGGCTACATCTGGCTGGCAACGGGTCACCAGTGGTGTTCCTCAGGGCTCAATTCTAGGGCCAGTCCTGTTCAATGTATTTATCAATGATCTGGATGCAGGAGTTGAAGGCACCATTAGCAAGTTTGCTGATGATACCAAACTGGGAGGTGCTGTTGACTCTCTTGAGGGACAGGAGGCCTTGCAGAGGGATCTAGATAGATTGGAGCATTGGGCTATGATTAATGGGATGAAATTTAACAAAACCAAATGCTGGATTCTGCACCTAGGACAGAGTAATGCTGGGCACAAGTATAAATATGAGAGAGGAGTGGCTGGAGAGCAGCCCTGCAGAAAGGGAGCTGGGGGTGCTGGTCGACAGCAGGCTCAATGTGAGTCGGCAGTGTGCCCTGGCAGCCAAGAGGGCAAACCGCATCCTGGGGTGCATCAAACACAGTATAACCAGCCGGACAAGAGAGGTGATTATCCTGCTGTACTCAGCGTTGGTGCGGCCTCACCTTGAGTACTGTGTGCAGTTCTGGGCCCCACAGTTTAAGAAGGATGTGAAGGTCCTGGAATGTGTCCAGAGGAGGGCAACAAACCTGGGGAAAGGGCTGGAAGGAATGTCCTGTGACGAGTGGCTAAGAGCTCTGGATTTGTCTAGTTTGGAGAAAAGGAGGCTGAGGGGCGACCTCATTGCTCTCCACAGCTTCCTGAGGAGGGGAAATGGAGAGGGAGGTGCTGAGCTCTTCTCTCTGGTATCTTGTGACAGGACGCATGGGAATGGTTCAAAGCTGTGCCAGGGGAGGCTTAGACTGGACATTAAGAAGCATTTCTTTACCGAGAGGGTGGTCAAACACTGGAAGAGGCTTCCTAGAGAGGTGGTCGATACCCTAAGCCTGTCAGTGTTTAAGAGGCATTTGGACAATGCCCTTAATGACATGCTTTAAGTTGGTCAGCCCTGAATTGGTCAGGCAGTTGGACTAGATGATTGTCGTAGGTCCCTTCCAACTGAAATAGTCTATTCTATTCTATTCTGTTCTAAATGCCAGCTTAGCTCCCTCATCTTGCCTTGCCTTCCCAAATTATGCTACATATATTACATGTCTGTACAGCAGGCCTTCCACCTCATTTCCATGGTTGGTCCCTGGGTAGCTCCCTGTCCTCTCCATCTCTCTGCATATTTCCAGGCACAAAGGACAGGGGAATTGCAGCAGCAAGTTCTTCCTTCACCTGTCGGCCTGCCGTCCCTGTTCTAATACCTTCTAATGTACTGCAATGCACAGAGACAGGTTCCACCAGAACCTTGTGCCAGAGGTCTGCACGCAAATCAGTATTTAAAATTGGTGATTGTAAATATATAGGAATTTATAGAAATGCATTTATAATTTGCTTCATATAGCTTTGTAAGCGAGCTATTTCCATCAGGAGCGTGTGTTGTAGCTCAAACATCCAATCTTCTTGCTGCTTCATTACAAACATGATGAGTAAGAGGAGGAATAGTCCAGCTGCTTTTAAAATAATTTTTCTAAACTCATGTTGCACTCTGTTCATCAATATTTCTGTGCTCAAGAACAAGTTTTGTTTTATTAAGAGCTATACTGCAAATCAGTAAGAGAAACAGTGGATGCAACATTTTGTAATGACAAAGGGCATTTTTCTGAAGACTTCTGTACAACTTGTGTAATGGGTTTGTGTGGCAAGGTTTTGGTAGCGGGGGGGGTACAGGGGCAGCTTCTGTGAGAAGCTGTTAGAATCTTCCCCTATGTCCAATGGAGCCAGTGCCAGCTGGCTCCAAGATGGACCCGCTGCTGGCCAAGGCCGAACCCATCAGCGACGGTGGTAGCGCCTCTGGGATAACACATTTAAGAAGGGGGAAAAAAACCCTGTGCAACAGCAACTTCATCCAGAGAGAGGAGTGAGAAGATGTGAAAGAAACAGCTCTGCAGACACCAGGGTCAGTGAAGAAGGAGGGGGAGGAGGTGCTCCAGGCACCAGAGCAGAGATTCCCCTGCAGCCCGTGGGGAAGACCATGGTGAGGCAGGCTGTCCCTCTGCAGCCCATGGAGGTCCACGGTGGAGCAGATATCCACCTGCAGCCCATGGAGGACCCCTCACCGGAGCAGGTGGATGCCTCCAAAGGAGGCTGTGACCCCGTGGGAAGCCCGTACTGGAGCACGCTCCTGGCAGGACCTGTGGACCCATGAGGGACCCATGCTGGAGCAGTCTGTTCCTGAAGGACTGCACCCCGTGGATGGGACCCATGCTGGAGCAGTTCGTGAAGAACTGTAGCCCGTGGGAAGGACTCACGTTGGAGAAGTTCAGGAAGGACTGTCTCCCCTGGCAGGGACCCCATGCTGGAGAAGGGGAAGAGTGTGAGGAGTCCTCCCCCTGAGGAGGAAGGAGTGGCAGAGACAACGTGTGATGAACTGACCAAAACCCCCATTCCCCATCCCCCTGAGCCGCTCGGGGGGGAGGAGGTAGAGAATTCAGGAGTGCAGCTGAGCCTGGGAAAAAGGGAGGGGTGGGGGGAAGGTGTTATAAGAATTGGTTTTATTTCTCGTTACCCTACTCTGATTTGACTGGTAATAAATTAAATTAATTTTTCCCCAAGTCGAGTCTGTTTTGCCCATGACGGTAATTGCTGAGTGATCTCCCTTGTCCTTATCTTGACCTACGAGCCTTTCATTATATATTCTCTCCCCTGTCCATTTGAGGAGGGGAGTGATAGAGCGGCTTTGGTGGACACTTGACGTCTAGCCAGGGTCAACCCACCACAGCCTGGAAGACTGGGAAATACAATGCTTGGTAGTAATTTCCATTCCTTTTTCAATATTGTCTTTGTAAATATGTGAGCTGGTGTTTAGGAAAACTGAATAATACTCATCCCACAGTGTATATGGCTGCCGATCCTGGAGCCAGACACTGAGCTAATAAGTGTTCACAGTTAGTCAATGATAATATAAAAAAGTGGATTATCTGATTGTAATTCTGTAACCTGAAGTCTTCATCTCTTTCTATCCCTTTCATCCGTCTTGTTTTTTGCAATGTATTGTAAAGCTGTGGTTCAAGATGTATTGGCAGTGAACACTGAAAGGAACGTTAATTTTAACTCAACAGAAAATTCAAAGATAATGAAATGATTATTCTCTTTCTTCTTTGTCACTTTATTCTCTCCTCTTTGTTAAGATTTTTTTCAAATTATAGTTGATTTTTTTTTACCTCCCACTTTTATGCTCACCTCTGACAAGATGTACAATGTTAGGAAGCAGGTAGCCAACCATATTAATATATTTATATAATGGGATAATTTGTCATTATTTGTCTGTGAGGCAATGGGACATATCATACCTTATTACTTGTTCAGTACTGGCAATGCAGAAGAGGACAATGATGAATGTCGTAGGACTGACAGAGAGACACAGGACAAGATCAAGGACAAAAAGTTGATAAAAGGCTTCAGTACTGTGTCAGAGCAGTGTGTGGTTTAGGCACAGTGTTAATTTGGAGTGTGTTTTTGCATGGCTCGTAATCAGAGCCATTGGGACACACCTCTGTTCTTTACCACTTCAGACTGCACACTGCAAGAGCAAGAGTGGAAATCAGCTTGGATAGTCTAGGCCGGAAAAGAGAAGTCACCCAATGTGGTCAGCTGTGCCCTCTGCTATTTCAACCAGCCCCAAACATTTTATAAATAATGTTTTGAAGGAGTGTGTTTCAAGGAAAAGAGGGCTATAAGGTTATACAATTTTCTGCACAGTCTTGGCTCCATAGCTTTATAACGAAAAGAAAGAGAATAAAAGGAAAAGGTGGAGTTCTCTTGCTTGACACAATTTTACCAATCACTGTATTTTTCATATAGGGTTATTATTTTTTTTTTAATTTTTAAGTTAAAAATATGTAAGAGTATGGCAAACCAGTCTGTATTAAAATCAAACTAATGAAAGCCATTGCATGAAAGATATCTCAAAGACTGAATGTTTTACACTGATGTACATTTACTGATAACCTTTAACTTTTTGATGTGATTGGATAAAGATGTCTTGATAAATAACACTTAGTGTAGAGAAGAAACATGATTAAAAATGTGGTATAAAATCTGTAAGTGGCAGTCCAGAAACAGATAAAATATGGAATCACTGTCAAGCTAGATATATTGAATTAGCCAGAAATATAAGCTTTTCACTCAGGATTAATTAACATTTCTAAATACATTTTACTCTCCAGAGACCAGCATAGGGAGGACTATTTACAAACACTTACTGCATGTACCTACCTGCTAAGGATAGGGTAGTTAATTAGACACTGCATCTGACTTTTACTAGGTGTGAGAAACTACTTCAACACTGTGGAGAAAACTGTGAAGAAGTAAACCAAAATAACGTATAATGGTTTTCATAAAACATGCCTGTGGGGCTCCTATTGCCTTACACGGTATTTCTCCATTTGGTGACCACATGCCTTATATAGGTATAGCTCCATATGGTGGTCACGCACCATTTCAGGTAGCATCCAAGCATCATGCACACACAAGGGAGGACCAGCACGGAGGGGAGCATGGAGGGCTGGGGTATGACAGCTGGTTAACAAGTGCAGGTAGTGCTTCCGCAAGTCAACAATAAAAAAAGACATTCCAATCAGGGAATTTGAAATTTCCTAAACCTGTTGGTGGGTCCGAGTTGCTCATCTGGAGAAGAAGACATGCCCTGCTTCCTGCCGGCCTCCTGATAACCACTGGTATGTAAATCTTTGTGTGCCCAGATATTAAGTTTAGCCCGCTATTAGTGATGTACTGGAGTTACTGTTGTTTTGACTTGGGTAATTGTACTACTGATTTGTATTTGTTACTGTGCTGTTATTCTGAGATAAATTGTTTGTCCCAAAAGCTGTTGGCTGGTGGTGTCTGTTACCACATCTGGAACCCATAGCACAGCAGGGATGTCTTAAGCCCCTACAATGCTGGACATGTTGTTGAATGTACTTCATGGCCCCAGCAAAATGCACAGTTAAAACTGAATGAAAAGACCATAAAGAGCTGAGAGGAGGTGCTCAAGTAGTCAAAGATGGACATTATTTATGAAAATTGCTTCTTGTCAGATGTTTTGAAAAGGGCTGTGCTCAAACACGCAGCGGTAAGGAATTAAAAGGTCAATTTGCAAAGAATGTTTAGTGACTGTGCTCTAACCTGGAGTTGAGAGATCTATACTCAATTCTTTAATACACTCCAGACTTTGTGCACAACTTTGTGCAAATAATTTAGTTTTTGAGTGCCCTATGGTTCCCATTCTTTAAAATCAGAAAAAAGTGTTTCCTTGATTTCACAGAGAATGAGTTCAGAATTTCTAAATCATTTAGCTTTTATGGCAATGAAGACCAGAGACAAAGAACATGCAGAATGGGAAGTAGTTGCAGGATACAGAGAAGGTATGCTTCATCCCACCTAACTTTAGAAGTTTATAATACTTTACTCTGACTTATAACCCAGCAATACTTTTGTATTTGGTGGGATGAAATAAGCATTTTAGAATACTGTTCACCTAACCTGCATAAGGTAATTGTTTTCTTTGAAAGACACCGCATCCCAAATGTGCTTAATTTTTCCACCGACATAAAGTGCAACCTTAGGTGGTCAGCTGTTATGTAGACATCTATATCACAGATGCCCTCATTTGGTCAGATGGTTGCCACCCATTGTGTACATGTGCAAATTGCTTCCAACAAGTGGGAGACTTAGGGCCTACATATGTCTCTTTCCTACAGTAAATAAATACAGAAAAAAATAGGTAAGCAATATTGTGAAATGAAAAAAGTCTAACAATTATTAAACACCAATGTGAAAAAAAAGTCTTTGTATTACAATATAGCAAAAAATAATTACTTAACAGATTTTTTTGTGAGAGTGTAGGAAGTATGACTATATGCAAGCTTTCCCCATATGGAGATCTTGCAAGTAAAGTGCAGTTCTTGTACCCGGTTCTGCTAAACTGTAGGTAAAATTGCAGTGTAGCTAAAGTTCCAAACCAAAATGTGTATCATGTTTTGGGCTGAAGATAGAGCTCCCATCTTCTTGCCTTCATATGGATGTTCATTCAGGGTGCATCCATATTAAAGATCATGGATGTAGGCCATTCATTCAGCATACTCTCAGAAATAGCTGTCCTACCTTCAGGAACTCTTAAGTAACATGTCACGTTGACATTCTCTGATATACCTTCTTCAGGACTTTGCACAATATGCTTCAAAACATGTCACTTCTGTCTAAGGTGTTTCAAACTTGGACTATTGCTGAGGTGTCTCTAAGAAGCATTTTAAGCCTGCTTGACAGTGTCAAGAATTTGACATCTGACAGTTGACCAAATACAGCATACACGACCTGTCTGCAGATGCTGAGTATTGCTGTCTATATTGACTAGTATTAACATTTTTAATAAAACCGCTTACCTTTCTGTACCATTTTCTGTTAATTTATTGCTATAATACTTCATGATCAATTTGGCCTGGTAATTTTTCTCTCAAGCCTGTTTTCTTAGACTTTATCCTAAAAGCAGGAGGAAACAATAGGCAAAACCATAATTTAAGACAGAATGGCCAACCTTTTCAGTACTGTGGGGAGCCCAGGCCATGTGTAGTATCACAGGCCATATATACATGGTGATACTAGTCTCTGGAGTCAAACAATAGCAACTTCCTATGACAGTGAACTTACTTACCAAACTAAATTTTGGATAACATGTTTAATTTACTAAGGCCAGTTCCCACTTCTGCCTTCTTAAAAGACTAGCCACATGCCCTTCATTTTAGGTAAAGTTATTTAAAGATAAGTAGTTTTTAAAAATAACCTTAAATAGGAACAGTTCTGTTGTCAACAGTTTTGTCATGACTCCAACAAAACCTCCACCCAGTAAATCTATCTATCACTTTGTTACATAAGGAAACGCAGAGAGAAAAGCTGTGTCTTGTCTCAGTAGCCCAGAAATTGCTGCCCCCCCCCCCCAGGGGCCAAAACTATTCTTGCTTAAATGAGATATGGTTTTAGTTGTAAGTATGAATTGAGGTCTTTGAGCCTTTTGTTCTAGGACATGTCAAAACTGCAGTGAAACCGAAACTGGTATGTAGTAGTAATCTAAGAATATGGATATATAACAATTTTCTGTATGTTGTGCAGCACCTGGTCAGTGGGAGTGGCATCCTTCTACTGTCCAGGTCCTACTGTTGTAGATCACTTTGCAGGACATTCCTTTGTCAATGTTCAGTCCATCTTTACAGAGAATGCTGAAAGGAGCAAGTAAAAAGGCAAGAAAATAACTCCCCAGTTAGAAAGCTCCAAGGAAACAGCTGAGGCAATGGCAATAAAGTGTCCTGGGAATAAAGTGTTTTACCCTGCTGGGAATAACTTGTCAGGAACAGACTCTTCAGTGATCTCTGTCAGCGAACCACATTACCTGGCGCTGTGGAGGTACTTGATAGAATTTGCCTTTCCCATAAAAAGCAGGAAAAGACAATAAACACAAAGGCCTCCTTTATTTTAAAATCTTCTTGCCTCTTAAATATTTTGTGTTTTATTAAATAAATAGAAAGAAACAAAAAAAAAAGAAAGGAAGAATACTTTGCATTAAAGGAGCTGCCTGTCTGTCATAGCTTCCTGAGAAGCAAAAAATGCAGAACTTGAGCCTCCATCAGGCATGTTCAAGTAATCTGAGGGAATACTAGTAAAGTGCAGCCAACACCAAATTTAAATATGGGAAAGTTGTGTTTTTCCTCCAATGCAGCACATGACTCACAAAGGTCTGAGACTTGAGGTTACATTCAGTCAGACTAGGCTGAGAACAAACTCATTGCCAGTTTTATTTAATTAGGACAAAATCACTGTTTCATATGGAAATTTCCTGGCTCCCGTTTAAGATCACAGAACAAGGCATGATGTGCCACGTGTGTGAAGTAGTGCTTAATAAATGGGACAGTACACTCTGTATCGCTGCAGGCTCCAAGTCTGTGCTAGAAAAGGTTTGTCAGAGCCTACGTCTGCACCTTTTGTCAGACGCAGATACTAAGGCAATGTCTGCCACTTCAGTGCCAATATGGCAGGTTTCTCAGGCTGCAAATTTAGAAACAGATTCCACAAACTAGAGCTGGTGACACCATTTTCACAGTTACGTGTGATTGTTTCTCCCACACTGTAAGTATTTAGGGCCAGATGCTTAAAGGTACTTAGGCTAACATAGATTTACATGGGGAAGATTATGATTCTTTACTAGCATTTCCCAATCTGGTTTGCACATGGTGCAGCTACGTATTCCTTCCTCCCCCAATCCCTCCTGCTGCCTTCATTAGTAAAGCTGGATCCAGTCACATTTGGTGCTCAGGTTGGTTGGGGATAACTGCTCGAATCTTTTAAATCTAGCCCCATATCCAGTCTGTCAGGATTAAGCTTTACTCAGCTATTCTTCCTCTCTCTCCTGTTTTTCACTAAACCATATTGTCAATACAAGCATTATGTTATCTCTGCTCTGAGCATCGACTACAAGAATTGACTACGGCAGCCTGGCTACTCGGCTCCAGCAAGCAGCCCTTGGGGCCGTGTGGGTGCGTAGTACCAGTGCTCTATTGACTGCTTACCAGTACAGATATGTATATAGACTTGATTTTATTTGCTTTTTATTTGCTTTTTTAATCCCACAGTTTTTCTCAGCATAAATTATAAACTTCTGTGTCACAAAACCAGTAGGTGTTTGAATGAACTTGCAGCCTTCACAGCTTTGGAGGAAGCAGGAGTATGTAGTTGGCAAAGCTATTTCAGAAAAAGCTACATGCTTTGCTTGGTCAGTGCCCAACATAAAGGAAATTTTCATTAAATTGAACCTAAATGACGGTAAAAAAAGGTTAAATAATATGTCAGTACTGTAAATTATAAATTTTTAGATACTCAATTCTGAATATTCAGACAGTTCAAATGATGGAGCAAATAATGTGAGCAATATAATTCATGTAGGTCCTATTTACTATGCTGCAAATTCATCCTTTTATGATGTTTCTTTTTATTATTTCTCTACCTGTGAAGAATTCTTATTCCTTAACCGCTCCAGCACATCCTTGTACTCACTTTCACTCAGATGCGTGTCAAAGATGGCATCTTTTAACAGGAGATTTTCATTGTATGTTTCCTTTTGTCTGTCTGAGTTTTGAGTAAATATTGCAGTGCACTTCTATTCGTAACAATGTTATGTAGAATCCAGGAGATGGCAGTAGTTGCCAATAATTCATTTGTAAAATAAGCTTATTTACAAAAGCTGAAAAATAAAGATTACACTCAGAGGGAAGCCAAACTATATCTGCATGTGTGTAAAATATTACTAAGATATCAAATTATCAGTATTATTCATCAGTTTTTGAGTTCTAAAAGGGGCTATTAAATAGAACTTGCAAATACATATGTTAAAGAATTTGCCCTAACACTGAATTTCTTTTTTTTTAATCCAGCTATTAATATTAGTCAACCGAGTTTCAGTGGCACAGATGTCTTTGGCTATACCTCATTCCTAGCTTATTCTACAATCCCAAATATCACCTTCTACTATGAATTCCGCTTGAAATTTCAGTTGGCAAACCACCACTCAGCTTTACAAGATAACCTGATTTTTTTCACTGGACAGAAGGGCCAAGGTAAGCTTTATTTTTATTACCCATTCTTACAGGCTTTCAAATATTCATTGAACAAGTAAAATAAAAATATACACAGCTTTTTCTTGATTCTTTTTAGGATATAATTTCATTAGGAGGAAAATAATCTCTTCAATACTTTATTGTTTTGTAAACACACAGTAACAATCAGGTTGTATAAATGTTTATTTTCATTAAGAAGAAGTATAACTGTTTCCAGTAATTAAAGTCAACAGTTAGTCTGATGCTTGAGGTAGCGGAAACCAGAAGATTAAGGTTCTCTTTTCAGTCATAAACATAAATTTCATTATCGATTACATTTATTTGGTGTGCAGTTTTGAGAGATGCTGCCTCAAATCTTCTTCTACTGATACTTACTTTATTGGAAAATCAATCCATCCATCCAACGTGCCACAGCCACCCTGCCATTTCTTCTTCCTGTGTCCTCAAACGACCTGCCGCAGAGGCAGCCATGAATTGCTGCTGTTGTCACAGTGGCTGCACTTCCATGGCCCACACAACTCTCAACAGTGAAATCCAACCCTGTGGCAGCCAGAATTGGATTCTGTGTTATTTATGTAAAATAAGAGACCCTAACCCCTGAGATCACTCAATGCAAGTTAACCCAAGCTAGCTATGAATAAGTTGTGCCACAATCTGTATAGCAAAGTGTTCAACTTGGTTTGATGAACTCAGCTGAGAAGCAGGTTATATAAATCTACTTACAACATTTGTACTAAGATTTTAGCAACACTTTAGGTATCTCTTTACAGCACCCCACTGTGGCAGGCTGGCATGGCCTCAGCATTGAAATGGGGTAAAATAGTAATACTACTTGTGTTCTGTCCATCTTCACATTACTGTCCAGGACCCATAATATTGATGAAAGTTGAGAAAAATTTCATGAAATATTAATGCAGTCCTAAAGCAGTCAGGGTAGAAACTACTTTGTACTTAATACATCATAGGAAACATATTACTTATTTTTACCTTAATTGTTTCTGCAATTGGAGCATGAGCTAACTTTTGGGTTTGGAGCTGTCCTATGGGATTGTTGAAGCCTAGGAGCGAGGTCTGGTGATGTGTCTTTAGGTCTAAATCCATCACAGTAGGAGAGTGATTTAGGTATGTAAATATAAGTCTCTACTGCCACAGTAGATGCTTTACCATACCCAAAACATCACATGGGTTTGGCAGATATGGCCCACGACTTAAGGGAATCCTACACTGATGCTGAACAGTATCAGAAAATTAATACTTCAGGAAGATGAAAGAGGGGAGAAATTGTTATTAGCAGTTTTAAGATACTGAGATCCCAAACTACATTATTAAAAATCAATTTTGGGGAGGCATTATGCAGTTACATATATATTGCACAAAACAATTGCAGTACCTCACATCAATAGGATACAGGGTATCCTCCATTTGCTATGTTAGTACATTTGATATTTTCTTAGGTCTTGTATTCTATTAAATTACTTAATTTCCTCTACCCTCTGGGGCTTCTTCCCCTTTCTCCCTGTGGTAGACTTCCGAGAGTCAGCCTGTTAGTCTATTGCAATGCAAACCAAAACACGTTAGCTTAGAACGGCTTGGCAGTTTACATATCTGTAATATAATTAAGCCTGTTACTTTTCATTTACAAAGATCCTGTCAAATTTAGCTAGTGCAGCTCAGCGGATCAACTGTACTTCAGTGTGCCATGAGACCCTGGTACAGCACATGGACAAACAGCCACAAACTGATTTACTTACTTAATTTATAGAGTTGATTATCCAAATTAGCGTAACACAAATAAGTATTAAACCACTGTGAGCGTATTTAAACTCAAAACTTTGCTCTGCCTCTGTCTGTGTGCGAATCAGACTTTGCTAAATTTTTTTCCAAACTTCAGCAAAATATGATCAGGCCTGGGTGATCCTGCTAACTGAACTATATTCAACACTATTTTAACTGCATCCAGGTCTAACACCCCTGATGACACATTTTATTCCCATGACAGTCACCATTCACTCTCAGGCAGCTTTTCCTTTCACTTGCTATCACAGTTCACTCCCAGGCAGTTTTTCCTTTCACTTACTAATTATTTATTGTTGTGGATGGAGGATATATTGTCTTTCTTTTTTGGGTGGCCAAGTAGAAATGGTGCATGGAATTGACATTACCTAAAACATTTCCATCTAGTCATGCAGAAAGCAGCTTTCAGAAGCCAGTGTCCCCATCATTAAATTTTTATAACAATAATACATAGCTTTTTTGTAATACAACATTATTTTCAATGACAAGAATGAACCACCACATTCAGACATGTTTCTGCAACTTTGGGAACTGAATTTCAAACTGTCAGTACAGAAATTGTAGGAAATGTAACCAAACAAAAATTATACCAATTTGTTCACTGTCTTTACTCAGGATAGAAAAAATGCAGATATGAAATGTAGAGCACCAATGGTGCAAAATAATTTGATTTTTTTTCAGTTACAATAATCAGAAGAGAATATAAAAAAAGAAATTGCTCAAAAATAAAAGATACGTTGCACTGAAGTTTGTATCAAAAAGGCCTGCCTGCAGGGTGTACCCTGTAATGTCAAAGTCATTATGAAGTGTACGTCTTGCAACCATATTTAGCTGAAACGAGTAAAAAAAATTCTTACTGGTGTCATTTTTATTAACCAAAATACTAGCACTCTAGGCTTATTATGTAGTCAGGCAGAAACCTGGCTTTTTATTATTTTGCATATCATTTTTTTTGTGAACACGGCCGTACAGTAGTAATGCTTTTCTGCAGCCCCATGTCAAATGATGGGTGGGCAGCAGAGCACCAGCTGTCAGCAAGGCTGAGAAACAATGAGGTGCCTGGTAAATTGCTGTGTAGCAGTTTTATTTATTTTCTCCTTAGTTTAAATGGTTGGGGATACTGAGTAACCCCTGTTTTAATTACCAGAAAGCAGTATTTCTTACCAAGTGAACTTTGCTTATTTCACCGAGAGGAGATGCTGTTGTTCTAACAATTTACTTTTACTGAGTATCAAGCAATAATGCTCTCACCAGGAGGAGCACGAGGTTTTTCACAGCCTGTGATCTTGCTGTAAGGAAGTATTTTTAATATTCCGTTTACGTTTTCCCCTTTCTCCATTTCATCCCATTTCTCATAGTTAGCATTCTCTTGCAGTACCCTACCTGATTCCCCTCCACCGCCATCTCTGCCTAAACCACAGACACTGATGTCATGGCTAACCTCTTGTGAGGTACTATCAAATGTTGTCTAACACAGAGATGTATAACATCTTCTCCCTCTTATCCCCACAAAAGCCACCCTTGTTCTAATATCTCACTTAAAACCAAGCCTCTCACAGCAGTCGGACTAACAGTATTCTCTATTTCCCCTGATCACAGTGGACATGTCCTCTTCTTCAAGTCTCGGGGCTATGGCTGACCCCTGGCTTGGGTTGGAATACTTGAAAAACACCTCCTGTTCCCACAGGGCAGGACAAAAGGTGCCACTGTCTGTACGTGTACTGGGTGCAGGTGCCCAGGCACTGGCAGCAGGAGGGCTGCAGGGCTGCCTCTGTGAGGAGAGGCCGGGGCTGCCCCGTGTCGGACACAGCCGGTTCCAGCCGGCTCCAACCGACCCACGGCAGGGCACAGCTGAGCCCAGCAGCCAAGGTGGTGGGGCCTCGGGGAAAATGTATTTAAGAAAGGGGAGAAAACACCACAGAGGGAGGAGAACAAAAAGAGTGAGAAACAGCAGAGGGAACACAAGGTCAGAGGAAGAGAAGAGGGAAGAGGAGGAGGAAAAGGAAAAGGGAAAGGGAAAGGAAAAGGAGGAAAAAAGGAGTTCCATGCCACCTCCACAGAGGAGCAGACTACCAACACTGCAGCTCATGGAGAACCCCATGCCAGAGCAGATGGATGTTCCCTGAAGTGACTGCAGTCCGTGGAGAGCCCACACCAGAGCAGAGAAAAGGTGTGAGGAGGAAGGAGCGGCAGAGAGAAACCGCCACGTACTGACCACAGACCCCCACCCCTATGCACTGCTTGGTGTTGGGAGGGGAAGAGGAGTCCAGAGTGAAGGAGTGAAGTTGGGCCTTAACATATGTTAAGCTTATGTAAATAGTTGTTTGGCACTTATTATATAAGTGGGAGCAATAATGTAAAAGCAAAAGCAAATCCACCTGTATGGCTTGTCCTGTGAATATTTAGATAGCAGTACTGCAAAAGTGTGGCAGCTTTTGTCTCCTGTTTCCAAAATAAGATTTTTCAAATTTTAGATCAATTCAGGCTGAACACATGCTAACTACCATTGCTTTCAAACTGGAATAAACAAATCTGTCCTTTCCAAAAACTTACAAGTATAGTTCTTTACTTATGAAAGAAGAGGAGGTAAATATGTATATGTATAAATATGGATGTGCTCATTATCAGACAGAAAAAAAGGAACTCTGAAAGGAGAAAACCTATATTATTCACTTGACTAGAAATAAATTAGTTTCAGGAAATAGAAAAACAGTGAATATAAAGATCTGCAAAATTAAAAGCACTAAAACACTGATGGTTTCAAAGAGCACACATCTAAAAAGAGGAAAGTGCAGCTGAGGGTGCTGCTGTTCGCAACTCAAGCGTGAGATTATTTATACATACCAAACATTTGCTCTCAGTGTAAATTATTTTTAAAGGATGTTTACTGTAGTCTTACGTTGCAGGACACTTAAAAGTGGTATGTATAAAAGTGTGCTTTTTCAACAGCTGCAGGGTTTAAAGATAAGACAGTAAAAACTAGTTTCAAACAGATAATTCCAAGTTTCATTTGCTGCCCTCTTGCAATAAAAAGGTACTGTGGTTGTTCTCCCCCCCAAAAAAAATTTCTTTTGAAGGATTTCTGCCAATGATAGCATATGTAGTCCTAAATGTAAAGAAATTATTTACTTCATATTTTCAAATAAATTATTTCTAAACTGAAAGTTTAAGAAGACTTCAGAGAATTAAAGCTGTTCTGACCAGACAAACTTCAGTAACAAATACTCTAGAGCTAATAACAGATACAAAAGCAGAAAAAGCAGGAAATTTTTCCTGCCCAAAATCTGTGTATTAGTGTATACCCTGCAAAATAACCACCATTGGTTTTCATAGCTAAGATATTTAAGTCACTTAACTTACAACCTTGAAAGTGTAAAATGTTAAAACATTTGGTATCTGATTCTATTTGTAGTTAAATTAGTGTAAGAAAAACTAAGTCAATAAAATTATGCCATTGTAAGACTAATGCATAAGTAGAACTCAACCATTTTTTAAACCCTAAATAAGTGGATCAGAAATCAATGAAAAGAATGTGAATTTAAGATGGCCTTTTTTTCTTTGAAGCCCCCTCTAGAGTCTGTTTTCCTTTCCATTCTTGGTACAGACAAGGAGTAAGACAAAAGAATCAAAACCAACAAAACAGTTAAAAGCTGTCTCATTTATACAGATTATTAATTAACATTATCTTCACCATCAGGTCAATTTTGTAGAATGCTGACACTGTTGCATTTCTTTTATGTAATTCATTTCCAAGAAATCGTTTTAAAAATTCAGACAGCATTTTAAATAACACTTTGTCTTTAATGTGCCTCCCCTAGTTTTGCAGGCCAAATCACGCAAGTACATTGTGGACATTGCTGAAAATAGAAACTTTGGTAATGATTTAAAAAAACCTGTTATTTTCAGTTTGGAAGTCCTTCACTGGTAATGTGCCAGTGTAACTGAAGGCAATGGGGTTTCATTCAGCCATGAACAAATCATTGTAATAAAAATTAACAGTGTTTGTGTTCTGTTCAACTGAATACAGAGTCTGTGTGTTCAAATTCTTTGGAATAAGCTTTTCTTTTTGTATATATTCATGTTGCATCAAAATAGTAACTGTATAGCAACATCAAACTTCTGTATAGAAAAAGCAACATACTGTTCCCCCCCCCGCCCCCGCATTGCTAATGCAGCATGTTCATTTACAGCATATGAGATAAGGGGAATATGGCAGTTTTGGCCGTGAAACAGCAGTATGCAGAGCTTCAGTGGGAGGACGAAATATACATGTCACTGCTTCTTGTGGGGAAAAGCCCACTTTATCCTTTGCAAATGAAGCAAATTCCCCATGCACTTGGGGCAGGGGCATCAAGACACACATTTGACATGAGGACCACTGTACGACACTGCAAGAACAAATAGGAAGAGACCTTCCCTGAAACAAATACAAAATGAGATAGCCTTATGAGTACAGAAGAAAATATCAAATAAAACAGTTTACAGGCATGAAATTGAGCGCTGAATTGCTTGAATTCATGGGAGAGTTGTAAAAAGAAATTGATGGCTTTGAATTTCAATTCAGGACATCCTAATCCAAGACTAAGAACATTCTTCCTTTTTACTATTGTTTGTATCCCAGTTCTTTTACCATACTAAGAGTATGTGCAAAAGAAAGGGTGGGGTTTGTAAAAAGAAACAGGTTGATCATGTTTTCTCTAACTAATGGTGGTTCCACTCTTGCCTACATGAGAAGAGGGATTGAATTCTCTTCAAAGATGCCAGTGTAAAAATTTGTTTACTTGGATGACCAGGAATGGGTCCAAGAACTGAATTCTTACTCAAAGGCTTTATGTCAGACTTAAAATCTTTCAAATGAGATTTTATAGCATAGTACCTGAAAAGCACAGACTACACTTATAGCATGTAGTCCTAAATGTAAAGAAATTAAATTATTTACTGCAAATTTGCAAACGAATGAGTTCTAACCTGAAAGTTTAAGAAGACTTCAGAGAATTAAAGCATACAGCTGTTCTGACCAGAGAAACTTCAGTAACAAATACTCTAGAGCTGCCCTAATCAGGAGCAGCTGCAATAAAGTCTCCAGGCGCTGTTGGGTCAAGGGCAGCTGACTGAGCCTGATAGGAAGCTGCTAGAGCTTCTTCAGGCCCATATCCCTGTTGCTCCCCTTACCTTGCAGCAGCAGGTGCCCTCAAGTTTTGAGTCTGTTAAAGTACCTACCATGAAAGCTGAAAGCATACTGGAATAGAATTAAGTCATGGGCTATTCTCACATGCAACTTGGAATTTCAATTTGCTTTTTTTAAGATTTTGGAGGAAGTTGAGAATTTATTCATGTTGCAGAGGGAGGGAACAGCAATGACTGCTAAATCCACCGGGCTCAACAGGTTTTGTGGGTTTCACTAACCTACTCTAGTGTGAAAAAGAACTTCCTTCAAAAAGCCTATAAATATGTTCAAAATCTCTGCAGTTTCTATTTTAAATCCACAAGAATACTGGAAATAGTATTGCAAGTTAAACAGAGAATATTAAAAATATCTACAAAACTTAAAACCTTCCTGGCTAAAATTTTGCTAAACTGACATATTTTCAGTGGCTTTGGAGAATATTTTATGCATCAGTATTCACTAAATCCTGGAATAAGTAGTTATTCTATTTCTGTCTTTTCAGGTCTGAATGGAGATGATTTCTTGGAGTTAGGCCTCCATAATGGCAGAGTAGTATATAGCTACAATCTAGGTTCTGGCACAGCAACAGTCATTAGTAAACCACTTGATCTGACACTCAATATTCATGTCATCTATCTTGGCAGATATCTCCAAAAAGGCTGGCTGAAGGTAAGAAATTATTTCCTTTAGAAGGACAGCTTTTAGATGAAAGTGTTCTTTATTTTCATATCTTATATGGAAAGTTTAAAAATTCCTTTTGTGTTTCCCTGTTGAGTTTGGAGGACTGTCTTCATTAGAAGTTCCTAAATAAGGTAAATTCCTTTGTTGTAACAAATATAAATGTTTCATTGAAAGGTGGATGATCAGAAGAATAAAACTGTCACTTCTCCTGGGAGACTGGTTGGACTCAATGTCTTCAGTCAGTTTTATTTAGGAGGCTATCGCGAGTACACTCCAGAACTCCTACCAAAGGGATCCAGATTTAAGAACGGCTTTCAAGGTAAAGATTATACTGGTTTCAATTCCTTTTAAAACATACATTAGATTGTTTCCATTGCCTGTAAAATAAAGATCTAAAATCTCTGTCTTATAAGGAAACAAACTAGGATCTCCTTGGCTGAGATTCCTGTAGCTTTTTCATTATTTCACTACGATAACTAAGAAACATGATGCAAAGAGAGGCTTCACTAAATATTTTTAATTCTTTCTGTTTCTGATAAAAATGGAAGTTTGCCATGATATCATTTCTTCTTATCTGTCCCTGTTGTACAGCATCACTCCAAAAGGACCTCCTTTCTCTGCGGTAAAGTAGTTTAGATTCTTCTCCCAGCTAGCTCTGACCATTGTCACTGGCATTGCAGGTTTGGGTAATAGTTTTCATGCTGAAAGCTTCTTTCTGATAGGACATAATGAAATCTGATTTTTTTTTTCTGACATTGTGATCTAGGTCTCTAGACAGGACCTAAGTAATTCCTGTTAGGAATGTTTCAGCTATTTATCTAACAGATAATAATTCCTACCTCAAAACTGATATTTGAAGCTCTGTAGAAATCTTAATTCAAGTCCTACAAGATCAGCAATGAAGCAAAGGATATGTTCATAACGCTTCTTTATTTGCATTCCTTACTTCCATAGAAATAATGTGCTCAATATTTGTGAGGTAAACTTCTGTTTATTTTAAGCACTGGAAAGCCTTTCAAATGAAAAGAAAACATTTTGCCATAGCAGAGCAAAGCTTGAGTTCTCAGTTATAAAATTGGGGGCACATTATGAAAGGCAAGTGTAGCAATAAAATTTACTTTCATACACTACTACACTCCATTTCCACTATGACCAAGTAACTGCTTCTTTTCCAGCCACCATCTTACTTTTTCTTCTTACACAGAAACTTCCTCAAAATCAATTTCTTATCCCGTAATCAACTTTTCACTCAGAAAGTCGTATGAATTAACATTTCATCTGACTCCGTCTTTTCAGGAAGTATGGATTGAATAGTTATACGTTTCATAGCTTCTTAACAGCTTGCAAATCGGCGTATCATAAAACATTATGTCTATGCAAGTATTTTAATAGTGTCAATATTTGTGAAGTACTTCTGGCTTTTTTTATAGACATGTTAATGTTAGGGGTGACCAACAGGAATCTCTGGTGCTTCACTTTAACTGCAAACCTTTTGCCAGTTTTACAGGTTCCTCATGTTGCAACTGTATTTTGATGGCCAAATTTCCACAAATGCAGGATGAATATTCTTCCAAAAAATAAAATATATTTCAAAGTTCATGCACTGTTAGTTATCATACTATTTATTGATTTTTCTTACTGTTTAAAAGAAGTTTCTACCTCAAGAGTTTGTCAACCTTGTAGCACATAAACAGTTTTCTCTTTGTCCCTATCATTCACAGTATTAAGTCTACTATATTTGCTAATTCATTCCATGCTCCAGTTCCCAGCAGCAGCTTGTCTCTGTTCTCCAGTGCATATTGACTTTCAAGGAAGCTATGCTTCCCTGTGACTGATTTCCTACGACATTTTCTTATGTAGTCAGCATCTCATTTTGTTATTCTAGCTCAGAAATATCCCCAGTTTCAGCTCTCAGGATCCTCAGGATCAGAAATAAACCTCCATAGCCCTTCTCCAGAGTGGGAACAGCAATACCACTAACATAAAATAAAATTTTGAACCATTTTACTTCAGCCAGTCTGCAGCTATAGGGAGCCCACAGAAAAACTCTGGAAGTGACAGTCAAGATAAATTTATCTAGCACATAGTTGATTAAATCACTCAGACTTTTGGAAAGATGCTGTTGGCTTCTTTTAAAGACAAGATTTATTAAAACCATTTTGCTTCTAATACCAGAATGTACCTCTCCTTTTGTAAACAATCACTATTGGATCAAGAAACATTGAGGTCAGCCTTCCTGCTGCAGACTAACTGTCCCCAGTGTCAGTGTGCAATCATTTAGGATTTTTACTCTGTACAGCTACTGCTTCAGACCATTTCCTCTCTTACCTGCATGTCTTTAGCAGTTGTTGTTCAAGTAATTTCCATGGGGGAGGAGGAAACTGAAAATAAATGTCTTTAATAAAGTGTAATTTAATAATCAAAAGATTAGGAATTTTAAGTTCAGGAAATTTGGGGATCGGCACCTACAAATTCCTTTGATAGGCTGAAGAATATTTGATGGTACCTTCAGCAATTTAGAAAACTTCCTTCAGCCCCTGTGAGAAGCTGAAGAAACTAATAAAGGTAGACCTCAGAGGAAGCAGACAAGTTCATGTGGAGTTTGAGGTGCTCTGAACTTTGAGCTTCATCTGAATTTGTAGCTCCTTGTGGGCTTACAGGAGCCTTTTGTAAATGGGAACATGGTAGGATAGTTTACTTAAGTGTCCAGCCTTTCTTCATTGTCCTGTAACAGTGTAATTAAGGGACCTTTGAGAGTTTTCTGAGGTATGTAGCAAAGCATACTGCAGCCGCTCTAAGAAGTCAGTGTGTGTTTCAGGTAGCTGCAAGTCTTGTGGCCAAAGAGACTCAGCCTGCTCATTATGGACAATCTGAAATGGAGTAGAAAACCAACTGCCTCATGTTCAGGTCTGCACAACTCAACACTATGACTCACCTACACAAAATGAGATAGAGAATTATTTGGAAAAAGCCAGAAGCTACAGCTGAATTCCCAGACCTCACAACTCTGAGACAGGCAGAGAGAAATCTGATGTCAGGGAGAAAAAAAGAGGGAAACTTCCAGTGTTTTGTGCTCTGCTACCATGACGGCAGGATGCAGTCTCTAGCCATAGAAGCAATTGATGGAGAGCCAGGGCTTGCATCTAGAAATAAGTGAAGAGCAGAGAGGGAGGAGCAACTGATTGTTCCTGTGGTCCTGTTCATAAATAGGATGAAGTATGGCTATAGAAGCAATCTGTTGTTTGACAGCAAATAGTATTAAATGGAGGAGTAAAAAGGCAAAAGAAGCTCTTACCGTAAAGCTGAAGATCCTCTTTTGCACTGAAAGAGCCACGTCTTCACATAAATGATTTTGCAAAGAAGTAAATAAAATTCCAGCTACTGCAGTCACTTTTTAAAATAAAGTAAATCTAGAACTCAGTTGAGTTCCAAATAGATACAAATATAGCCTTGTGGTCAAAGTTTATGTTCATAATAAGCTAGAATACATTGCAAGCCTGCCAGGGCAAAGACTACTTTTCTTTATGTTCCTGCATCACAGATGTCACAGAAGGAAAGTGACTTCTGAAGTAGTTTTTAATCAGTGTTTCCTCTTGCATCACAGTTTGGTATGATTCATATAGGCCCTCTGGGTGTTTGGGTCACAGCTCAGAGCAGCACTGGGTAGTCATTGTGGGGGCCATCTTCTCTTTTAGACAAACATCCCACTACTCACAAGCAGTCAAGAAAAACAGGGGAAAAGCAAAGCACTTTAGGACAGGCAGAATTTTAGAAATGTGTAAATTCAGTATTGCATTCAGATAGACCACAGTTTATCTATGTATCTATTTCTGTCAGTTCTTTTGCTGCATTTTTAGTACATCTTCTTGAAAAATGCCTGCTTTGTGTATTTTTTAGTCAAATTAGTACCAAGTGCTTACAAGCAGGTAGGGGAGACTAGTGAGAAATTTTTGAAAAAAATCTTTGTTTGATAAGGATATATCAACAAAAAGGTAAAGCTGAGTAATGAAGTCATATTTTTTATTATAATCTCTGAAGTTTCCTTAATCCATTGTTGGTGGCTCTTTGGTGGTTTGTGAGCTCTGCTTGACTGGGGTGAAAGCTATAAATTAAATTGAGAGTAAAAAAAAGTCATTGACAGAAAGCTCTAAGTGTGGTCTAAGGAGTCACTAGACAAAAGATTACAAACAAAAAGGTAGTGTATCTTCTGTGAGTGCGCTGTCCTGTTGCTTCTGATTTCAGCTTACTTGCATCAAACTCTGATCTTCAGGATCAAACCAAGTTTAACTCACAAATTCAGAAACTTCTTTTGAGTTCCTCTTGCAAACTTGGCTGTGTCAGAAAACCTCTCCACTATTCAGAATAGTTGGCAGTCTCTCATTAAAAGAGGCCCAGAATTGGCAGAGCAAAGGGAATTCAGGTCAGAAGGAAGGCACATTCATTAGCTGATCCCTCTGCAGAAGATTGTATAGTGCTTGCCACAACAGGCTCAAGTTGCTGCTCTGAGTCCTTCATCTGTATCCCACTGACTAAGAATCAGAAGAAATAAGAAAACTAAACAAAAAATTTAGTTGAACTCATAAAGCTGGTCCAAAATACTCTTGTACCTACTATATGCTGTGTTTACAAGTGCTCAAGAACTGTTCCTAACCTAGATGTTCTGCTGGTACAGTTAAACTAGTCGTCAACACAAATGCCAGTTCATTTTCCATGATGACCTTACCAGTTCTTGGGTACTCGCTGTGCTTTCCATTGTTTACACAGAGCTCTGGGATGCTTTTCCTTAGCACTCCAGCAAGACTCAGGAGAACAGAACATGCTTTATCTGCTACTGATAAACAGATGAAACATTAGTTAGGATTTACTGAGCATACGGTGGCCTAAAACCAACACTGTTAAAAGCAAAGAAGCAATAATATGAAGACTGCAAATAATCATCAAACTAGGTTATTTTTAAATTGCTTAATATGAGTTTTTGAATTACCAGTTATGTGACAATATAAACAGAACTACAAAATGTGTGTAATATGGAAAAAAACTGTCTAAGAAAGCTACTTCTACTAACATTGTTCTAACTGTAGTTAAAATAGTTATCTTGCTATAAATATTACTTATATTTTGTTCAAAACAAATTATGTGATTATAAAAAAAATTTTGCATTTGGACATTCATTGTATCTTTCAGGTGCAAGTCTTTTTCTTATGTGATTTCAGTGAATAATGCAAAAACTCATGTTAAGTGATTTTTTTTAAGAAACAGTATGATGATTACTTACAATCTCCATATCATATCCTTTCCCTGCTTTTAATATTAAGCAGAGAGCCTCTGGCATGCACTGCTGAATACCTACTATTCTCATGATTTCAAGCACTGTGGGAATTCACCAGGTCTCAGCTAAATTGTATAAATCAGATTTAGAAAGGTATGAGCATTTCCAAATACATTACTGTACTGGTTTAACTAAAGTGGTTTAAAACCTGATATTTAGTTTAAAATTGTGTATATTTATGTATAGATCTGGATGACATTTCAAAAGTGCTTAAGGCTACCTTTAAATGTGCCTCTAAATCACTTGGATGTTCAGGTATATTTTGAAAAGTTACTTAGGGTTTGATCCAAAAAGATATAATATATGGCATAATCTTCAGCTTTGCAGTACATAAATAAGCATGTGGATCTGGACACGTGATTCAGAAATACTGACGAATTAAGTTAGACCATAAGGCTAACCATCCTGTGCAGTCACAGGAGAGTCTCTGTGCAAAGAGCAGAGACTCTCCAAAGGGGCAATCCCCAGAAAGCCCACAGACTAAGCAGGAGCTGCCTGGAAGTAGCAAGTAGGGAACATCTCTGCTTCACTCTGAAGCTTTGGCTCCTCTTTTCACTTGAGATACCAATCTATTAGCAAATTAAAAGAATGTCAGGGCATAGATCCAGGCACTGGCGCTCAATCATCTCTACAAATAAATTCTTGCAATGGTCCCTGACAAATATTTGGTCTATGACAACTATTGTTTTTCCAAACAATTCTTTGGTGTATTTAGGGACTTAACATAATCTAGGGACCATTTCCCATCAGTAATCTGAATGCAGCTATACTGTTCTGAAAAGTAATAAAAGTTTGGTAATATAATCATGACTACACCAGATCACTTGCCCACAGGACCAAGTAACAGGCCCTGGAAGTGTTTACCTTACTAGTATAGATTAAACTTTTGAATTATTTTCTGAGATTAAGGGCCTAAAGGAGCAGCATATACCTACTTTAAAATGTGGTCATGTGCGACATGATCTGTATGTACCAGGGACTGAAGCATTCACTTAAGAAGGGGAGAATCTGGGTCTTTCCCTGAAGGGGTCCTTTTCAGCCTAAGGAAATTCAAGTCCACATACCCTGCCTGCATTATATTAGCCAGTGTTCTCTGGATTCTTACATATTTTACATTAAACAGACTTCTTGCTGTCTGTTCTCCTTGTTTTCTGGGGGTTTTTTTGACTGCTTTTATCTGATATAGATGTATTCCTGTAAAAGCATGCGTGTGCAAACACAAAATTGCACCTAGTCACTCCTTAGTCACTAACTTTGTATTCTGTCTATTCCTTGAGAAATTACTTCTGTTGTTTTACCTATCATTAAATGAAGGAACTTAAAATCATTCACTCATTTGCCTGA
This sequence comes from Gymnogyps californianus, assembly GCF_018139145.2. Lineage (NCBI taxonomy): Eukaryota > Metazoa > Chordata > Aves > Accipitriformes > Cathartidae > Gymnogyps > Gymnogyps californianus. The sequence goes on from NC_059473.1 coordinate 98,585,115, forward strand.
ACAGAAAGTAGCCAGCATACCTTTAGCTCAGGTAGATGGTATGGTTGCCCATCCACTGAAGACATTCTGGTGGAACCCATTCACTGAGGGTTGACACTGTCCTGTAGTTTGGTTTGTTTTGACTTTCTGTATCTGTTTTAAACTTCATTTATTTTTTCTTTCTACTTTTGAGGTTGCATTTTTGATGTTCAAGTTCGTGCCAGCATGAATCTAGAGTTTAAATCACCAGGGACTCCAGAAGGTCACCCCAATTTTGGTCGCAGTGTTGGACAATGTAAAGATTCACCGTGCAGTTTAATAAAATGCAGAAATGGTGGGAAGTGCATAGAAACTGGCTCTACTGTTTAGTAAGTATATTTTTGTTTTGTAGACTACAGCATAGACTGATCTGTAGACTAATAACTATGGTAATTTAGTGGCTTGATAACAGAAGTCTCCAGGATCCTATCATCTTATTAGAAAGAAAGAAAACTGCTGAAGGGTTCATTCAGTTACACAGAGAATTTTAATCTTACATTAATAAAATCAAAACTAAAATATTAAAATTATGTTAGGACACTTCCTGGGGAAATTTTTAAAGAAATTCCATGGACTGGTTCTGCTCCACTGAAGTCACTGGCATCCAGACTTACTACAAAATGCATGGGAAGAACTAGATGTGTAAGAAAGACATTTTTAAAAAACAAGTGAGCAGCCTAGCTAGCAGAGAACAAATAGCAAAGAGGAGAGCTTGACTGTCTTAATGTCTGAACGTGGCTGATGGGGCAAAAATAGGTGACTTCTGTTTCCTGGAAATTAGCATTTTCATCTAAGAACCCCCTTCTGGAGTAAACCACTGACTGCCCAACGTCAGAAAGTTCTGAGCCAGTTTAAATTCTTAGGAGCTCCCTTACCTAGCACCTGTGCATCCTTCTCTGCTGCTCAGTCTCTCCCTAATACACACAGTTCTCTGTGCCTCCAGTTGTGATTTCTGTGCATACTTTCCTGACTCTGAAACGTACCTTCCCTGGTGTGTCGGGTTTGTGTGGTGGGGGTTTGTTAGTGGGGGAGGGGCTACAGGGGTGGCTCCTGTGAGAAGCTGCTAGAAGCTTCCCCGGCTCCAAGTCACACCCGCCTCTGGCTAAGGCTGAGCCCATCAGCAACGGTGGTAGCAGCTCTGGGATAGCATATTTAAGAAGGGGAAAGACTGCTAAAAGAAGAAGAGCTGCAGCGGAGAGGAGTGGGGTGTGAGAGAAACAACCATGCAGACACGGAGGTCAGTGAAGAAGGAGAGGGAGGAGGTGCGCTGGAGCAGAGATTCCCCTGCAGCCTGTGGTGAGACAGCAGGCTGTCCCCCTGCAGCTGATGGAGGTTAACAGTGGAGCAGAGATTCCCCTGCAGCCCGTGGAGGACCCCATGCTGGAGCAGGTGGCTGGGCTCAGAGAAGGCTGTGACTCCGTGGGAAAGCCCACGCTGGAGCAGTTCATGGAGGACTGCAGCCCGTGGAAAGGACTCGCGTTGGAGAAGCTCATGGAGGACTGTCTCCTGTGGGAGGGACCCCATGCTGGAGCAGGGGAAGAGTGTGAGGAGTCCTCCCCCCAAGGAGGAAGGAGCAGCAGAAACAATGATGTGTCATGAACTGACCACAACCCCCATTCCCACCCCCTGCGCCGCTGGAGGCGGGAGGAGGTAGAGGAATCAGGAGCAAAGCTGAGCCTGGGAAGAAGGGAGGGGTGGGGGGAAGGTGTGTTTTTAAGATATGGTTCTATTTCTCATTATCCTACTCTGATTTGATTGGTAACAAATTAAATTGATTTCCTTTTTTTTCCCCAAGTCGAGTCTGTTTTGCCTGTGACCATAATTGGTGAGTGATCCCTCCCTGTCCTTGTCTTGACCCACGAGGCTTTTGTTTTGTATTTTCTCCTCCCCACCCCACCAGGGGGGAGGAGTGAGCGAGCAGCTGTGTGGTGCTTTGTTGCTGACTGGGCCTAAACCACGACACCTGGTCACTCTTCATGCCATTCTCAAGTGTTCATTCACCATTGCCTTTCCAGATCTGCTGGCTTACCTGCTCATGTAAGACTTTCTTAATCCATTTCAAACAAAACAAGGTGTCTTAGTAAGGATCTCATGTTAAAATTGTTTGAATTACCTCAGTTCATCATATAAGCTGTTCACCTGGCTGATCTATAGGACAATAAGTGGTGGTGAGGACAGCTGGCCCAGAAGATGAGTCTGTGGTCTTTCGTGCCTTATGACTAAGTGTAGATGGATCTTAGTGTCCAGACTGTAAGGCATACAAGAAGGAAGTACATTTGCAGTTCCAAATTGCTGTTGTGTGTCAACGCTTCCATTGTAATAAATCTTGTTTTCAAACACTTTGTAACCCAGCTGTAAAACCTTTGCTGAAGAGCACTTTTGATTTTAAAAGTATCTGCCAAGATTAATTGTACTTGCTTCCCCTCATGTGCTTCCGCATGTGTTCATTTATTTACACATATTTGCATAATTTGTTTAAAAAGAGAAAAGTGCTGATTTAAAACATCTGAAGACACTGACTGAAAACACTGCAGACAGCAAAACAGATAAGAAAAAAATAGGCTTTGCAGTGTGGCGCCTCTGTGTATGATTCTTCTTCAAAACAACAAAAAACTGTCCTTCTGTGTGCTACAAAGAAAAGAGTTTGCATACCTGTCAAGCTAAAAACAATCTACTAACTGTGTGTTGGAGAGAGAATTATATGGTAATTGGTTTTGCTGGCCCTGAGACAAATCTTCATCTGTAAGAAAACCTGTAGAAAACTAGTGCTTCTAAAGCTAGTAAGGCTGTACTAAAATTTGGAAAATTCACCCCTGAGATGTAGCATGCTGTTCCCTCCCCATTCCCTTTATAAGCATATTTATATTCTCTTAAATACAGTAATGAAGGAAATGCTTTGAAAGATATAATTTGGGATTGATTTCTGATTGTTGTGCTACAGTATGTCCCAACTACTGAACTTTTCAGCATCCTTCCAGAACAGTTAAGCCCTTGACATTCAGAGTGTTTGATCTTTCTGAGGAACAAGAAAGGAGAATGGCACTCTTCTCACTTATAAGCATATTAGAGGAGATAGATACAAAACCAAAACTGCAAGAAAAAAAAAAATCAGAAATGTGGGCTGAAGCATGCCACTCCCATCTGCCCACCTACACCACCCTAAATCGTTGTTTCAGCAACTTACACAGCCGTGCTAAGTCATCTTCATGTCTATAAGGTAAATAGAGCCACCACCAGCAAGACCTAGAGAACATTTGGGAAGCAGGTGGCAGGCTAGAGTGGCAGCTAGTGACATAGCTACACTGGAAGCTTGATATTATAGGCAAAGTTATTTTTCATCATTATAGTTTCATAATTTGTATTCCAGATTTGTTTAGGGATTGTTCTAAAATGGGGGGTGGGGGTGGTGGTGTGCGCGTGTGTGTGTGTAATTTGTTTTTTCTGGGGTTTGTTTTTAATTTGTAGTGACCTACTACTGAATGATGTTCCTCTCCTCATGTTTCAGGACAGCTAGGTCTTCACAGACTATGTATATATGCATGTATGTACCAGTAATGGCCACATTTTCCTCTCACAAAAAAGTGAAACATTGCCAAAGAGGTGTGGGTGTAGCATGCCTATGATTTTTGTCAGTGTATAGTAGCTGTCAATACCATCTCACATTTTCTCAGAGGGACCTTCTTTCTGTTTTCAAATCGTCTGTGTTCCTTTGAAGAGCAGAGTCCTTGAGGGAACTGGATTTGTATTCAAATATTTTTTCTCCTGAAATGAGATCTCTCCAGAGGTGTTTATTGCTGTTTTGAGCTATTTTTATGTCTTGCTTTCACCACCCTGCCAGAAAGTGTGCAATGCTGTTAAGCTGTAGATTCAGTTGCTATAGGGATAATGCTTTGATTTAAATAGAAGCAGAAATATACAGCATTAAACTTTACATTTTGGCCAGCAACAGAGCACAACTACTATGTTTTAACAAAATAAAGAGGAAGTATTTGAATAAAAAAATGAAGAATTTTATGTTCAAGGGACAATAATATCCTCCATTATTTTATTTATGGCACAGAATCATATAAAATAGAAAATTGCATATAACAAGATTGTCTATGATGTGTTACAGCTATTGCTTGTTGCTGAAGTAAGAGAAAAAGTATGTCTTGTGTGCACTTTGAACAGAACATCAGACATAATGGGCAGGATTCAGTTTGCTAAATGTAAGCACGTAGTATCACTTCAGATACCCCTGGGTAGACCATTTGGCCTTCAGCTGCTGCTTTAGAAGAGCTTAGGACTTGCATAAGTCTTCTGTCATATCTCCAAGCCTCATGTGGATTTCTCAGTACTCTATAGCTTTCAAATAGCACTAGCCACTTAGGTTTAGGAAATTAAATTATACCCCTATATGGTAGAGGGATGCCTCATAAAATGAGCTGCTGTAGTTTCATTATTAGGTTCCATTCGATTAGAACCAATTTTCAGTGCAAGGACGGAACCAATTGTTAATGCAAGGACATGCTTTTATAGTTTGTAAGGGAAAAGGTGTTTCTCTATTTAATTGTTGTGGTTTAGATCAATAAAAGTTTCTACTTTTGGGGGTGGAGTTGCTATCTAAAAATTGGCATCCATTTTGGCTTATTTAATAGGACACTTTTGCAGCATTCCATTGTTCTTTTTGTTTAAACATTGTTAATTTCCTTCCAATCTTAATTTCTTCAGACTCCATTTTTACCATCTAGCCTGAAGATAGACTGTTTTTCGTTAATGCTCTAGTTTTCCACTGCCTAAATTTAAAGCCACTTTTATTTAGAGATCTCCTCCATTGCTCCGCATCTTTCAGTTCCAATACAATACAAATTTAAGAACTATATCCAGAAATCTCCAGTAGTTTGGGTAGCCTGATGTGGTCAATACAGGCCAATATGAATTTGAGATGTCCTGTAGTATCTGAGATACCCATACGAAGTTGACAAATGTGACAATTCCTGCTGGAATAGTAGTTGGAGGCCAGATGAGATACCCTAGGGAGTTTCAGATGGCACTAAACATCTGCCTGGTCTCAGCTGGCCTAAGTAATTAGGTAAATTAATTGAGCCTCTGATCTCCATTGAGTATATGACCATCTTACATGTAGACACCTAAATTCAAATGTCTGAATTTGCAGAGCTGAATCCCTCCTTTTCTGCTATAAGATTATTTGTTTGATTTGACACCACATTTGCATTAACTATAGGAAGTTGCAGGTTTGTTAGCATTGAGCATGACATTTTAAACATGATATTTTCCATGTTTAAAGTAAGAGTCCTCTTTGTTTAGTTTAGGAAACCACATTGGATATAAGCAAACTTTCCAATTCCTTCGCAAAAATCCTTTAGGACCTTTAGCTATTTCCCTATAAGGTTCAAGAAATGCTTCTGCTTTGATTATGGTTTTGTGTAGTAACATACAGACATATTGCTTACGCAGTTTATAAAATGAAAATACTTTTCACGATTTTTTAAAATGATGTCTGAATTTTTATATAATAAATTTCAGGGTTTGGTCCATAATCAACGGTGACATAAACATGTTGTCCTTACTTATGTAGAAACTGTATTACTTATTTGAGAGCTCAGTTTGGCTTTGGTAAGGGTCTTTGAGCCTGGAAAGCCATTCTATGAACACTGCATGACACTGTTAAGCATTTGACAAGAAACAAAAAAGAAAAAGAAAAAGATGTTAAATTAAACGATTGTTCAACTTCCTAAATACAAAGATTACAGAACTTCAAGTGGTATCCGAAATTTCCAGAATTGAAAGTGATCTTTTGTTCTATTTCTGTGGGAGCTGTGAATTTGAAAGTTCTTTCTTCCTGAACTGGCTAACTTTGCCATGTATATGCTGTGAAGTGGACCCTATTAAGAGTCCTTTGCAAAACTAGGGGATTCAAGATTATCCAATTTCCTGTCAGACACACTATCAAAAAGTTGTATATGAAAGCCTTTGTCGTGGTTTAGGCCCAGCCGGCAACAAAGCACCACGCAGCCGCTCGCTCACACTACTCCCCCCCGGCGGGGTGGGGAGGAGAAAATACAACAAAAGGCTCGTGGGTCAAGACAAGGACAGGGAGGGATCACTCACCAATTATGGTCACAGGCAAAACAGACTCGACTTGGGGAAAAAGAAAAGAAATCAATTTAATTTGTTACCAATCAAATCAGAGTAGGATAATGAGAAATAGAACCATATCTTAAAAACACACCTTCCCCCCACCCCTCCCTTCTTCCCAGGCTCAGCTTTGCTCCTGATTCCTCTACCTCCTCCCGCCTCCAGCGGCGCAGGGGGGCGGGAATGGGGGTTGTGGTCAGTTCATCACACATTGTTTCTGCTGCTCCTTCCTCCTTGGGGGGAGGACTCCTCACACTCTTCTCCTGCTCCAGCATGGGGTCCCTCCCACAGGAGACAGTCCTCCATGAGCTTCTCCAACGCGAGTCCTTTCCATGGGCTGCAGTCCTCCATGAACTGCTCCAGCATGGGCTTTCCCACAGAGTCACGGCCTTCTCTGAGCCCAGCCACCTGCTCCAGCATGGCGTCCTCCACGGGCTGCAGGGGAATCTCTGCTCCACTGTTAACCTCCATGGGCTGCAGGGGGACAGCCTGCCGTCTCACCATGGGCTGCAGGGGAATCTCTGCTCCAGCGCACCTCCTCCCTCTCCTTCTTCACTGACCTCGGGGTCTGCATGGTTCTTCCTCTCACATCCCACTCCTCTCTTTGCTGTAGCTCTTCTTTTAGCAGTCTTTTCCCCTTCTTAAATATGCTATCCCAGAGGCGCTACCACCGTCGCTGATGGGCTCAGCCTTGGCCAGAGGCGGGTTGGCCTTGGAGCCGGGAGAGCTTCTAGCAGCTTCTCACAGGAGCCACCCCTGTAGCCCCGCCCCCGCTGCTAAAACCCCCACCACACAAACCCAACACAGCCTTACTATCCTTTCTCCACCTAAAAATATGCTATAGAAAAAATAAGAGACATTTTGGCAGTTGCTCTTGAAAAATGCAAAAGCTGGAGTATACGAGAATCCATTTAATCCATGTTCTTCAAAAACGCTGAAAATAGGAAAATATCTTGCAGTAAGATTTAGCTCCTAAGACAGATGAACTTAGAGTGTCTCTAGGTGAGCTAAATGTGTAAGATCCTACCACAGTCAATGGAGGTCTAGGCCTTTCCAGTTGTCTAAACATTGACATTCTAATGGCACAGATCCTGGGATACCTTTTCTGGTCTTCATAGGGTGTCCAGAAGAGCACAAGTATTCTGCAGTTCTTCTGTCTTATCTGTTAGTTTCACACAGGTCTCTCAGACACACCATGGCATGTCAGATGGCACTAAATGCCTGTGTTGAGGCAACTGAATGCAGCACTTCATCATTAGAGTCATGCATGTATTGGTTTGTGGGATGGATAGTGCTCCAGTTCCCCTCACTGTTTCAGCTGGATCACCATTGATTAGCATATGAGCTCAGGCACCTACTCGAGAATCCCATTGCCTAAACTTGAGAATTCAGTGGTCTCTGTCAGAATCTTATCTCCCTGGTCTCAAGCTGCCTCTCTCGCATACCTCTAGGAAGGCAACTGGAGGCCACCTGGGCACCTAACATAATATAAAATTAGGCGTCTTGATCTCAGAATGAATCTCACCTCATATCTAAAGAAATTCAAGAAGCGTCTGGATGACGCTCTTAGTCATGATTTACTTTTAGGTAGTCCTGCAAGGAGCAGGGAGTTGGATTTGACGATCCTTATGGGTCCCTTCCAACTTGAGATATTCTATGATTCTAAATGGGTCTCTAAATCCTGAGAGTCAAGGCACTAGTGATGTTGCAAGCCATTGGGTTCTTCTGGTCTGGAAAAACAACAAGCAACCACAACCAAGAAAACAGAGAGAAAACTAGACCAGCATGGCAGGCCACATGATGCAAAGGATTTGAAATGCTGCCTTTTCCCTTATCTCTCTAAAGATTAGGAAATTTTGGATCTAAACTTCTCAACCCCAGTTCAACTTGCTTAGGAGTGTTAAGTAGAAGAGTTGCATTTGTTCATAGACCTTTGCCACTGTAGACCACAGCAAACATGTTCAGCTCTGTGCAAATAATTCTCAACTCATTTAAAAACCTAACTTTTACTAGGTCCTAAAAGAGAAGAATGAAAGGAAACTAAAACAGACACATGCAGACATAAGCAAGGGAAAGGGGAAGAACCTTTGTGTATGCTGCCCAATAGCAGTAGCTTCAGCTCCAAACACCCTGCTTCACAGCCCAAGAAATGGACATTTCTGTTTGCACTCAGGGAGTTAAAATACTTCCCCTTCTCAGTAGCTTTCATGCATCAAAGCATAACATTTATAGCTGAGACAGAAAGCATTCTGATGCTGACTTTGATGAATTGAGGTGCTTTTACTTTTGCAAGGTCCTGTCCTCTTTTCCCCTTCATTCCAAATAGCTCTTTATCACTCTGAAAGGCTTGTTGGCTGTGCTTTGTTTACATGTTGTCTGATCTGAAGGTTTGGTGAAACAGCAGAATTTCACAGACTCCTCATTATGTTTTGCCCAGAAACAGTGAGCTGATTAATGGATAAAGTGTAGCTCAGTGAGTCTGAAGAAAAATTCAAGATTTTGCACATATACAAAGAGACATGGGCTAAGAATCAATCAAAGTATATGAGGTTTCATTCTTAGCCTTGAGAGAGAAAACTTCCAGGGAAAAATCAATAAGTGCTTTTATTCAGGGGAACAATTTTTTTATCATAAAGTGTCACTAAATTCTAAAATACAAATACGTCTAACATATTTCAACTATTTTGAAACTTTTTCTTTTTAGAAAGGAAGGCATTTTTAACATTAATGCCAAGTGTATTCTGTATTTAACAATTTCTATAGAATTCATACTAATTTTAAATTTACAGGCTAGTGTGAATTTTTTTGTTATATTCTCCTGGCCTGGATGAAAGAAAGGCATAAAGAGTAGTGGACACTAACAAGTCCAATGATTCAGTCAGTTTAGAAAATTTGCTTATGGCATAGATTTACAATCATAGATACATACCACTCAGATTGCCACCTCTTTCACAGTCAAATCCACTATCCTCTTTTCCATCAAGTACTTCACCAAACCTACCTCTGATGTGCCAATTATGAGAACTTAGCAAATGAATAATGGCTAAGTGAAAGGCAGTTGCTGACAGACTCCTGTTACTAGCTAAAATTTGGAATTGTTAGCAGTTCCCTTATACTGACATCTAGTTTTATTTTTATGGCTCCTCTTCACTGCTTTCCTTTCCCTTTTAACGTCCACTTTGACTTCTAGTTTATGAAGTCAAGGCCTTTTTGAGTTATTTGTAGAGCAAAACACAAAAAAACCACAAGCTGCTTTTTTTTTTTTTTTTTAACGGATGCTAATATTGTAATGCTACGGTTCAAAATCAAATGTTTCCTATTAAGTACATTTTTCTTTTATAATAAAATAAACATATCAAAAAGTTAAATAAGAAACTTTGTTACTACACTTTTCTGTTAACCGTTTTGGATCAGATGACTAAACAGGTATCCAAACTTGAAAATCTTGATTACATTGCTACTGACATGTTGATTTCTTTTGATAGTAATGTTGCATTCTTTCCTTTCACTTACCCACCATAGCTGTGACTGCCTCACTGGATGGAAAGGTGCATTTTGCACAGAAACAGTGTCAGTATGTGAACCTGAGCACGATCCTCCACATTTGTGTAAGCAAGGCGGTACCTGTGTGCCACTGCCTAATGGCTACACATGTCACTGTCCTCTCGGAACAACCGGTACCTATTGTGAACAAGGTATGTCAAATGGATAGTACACTGTACATACAGTTATATGATAATGCCTAGGCGGAAAAAAACAGTATTTTGTAATACATAAATTAAATGTGACAGAGAGACACAAAGTACAAAATAGATTTTATTTAAGAAAGTGGTGCTCCTTTCTGTTATAAAAATCAAGTAATTTAAAGCTATGAATTGTTAGATATTGTTTTCTGACTCTGCTTATTTTTAACACCATTTGTTCCTTCAATTTTTTCAAATCATTCAACCAAATTCACGGGCAGCACAGCCTTGTCAGATACTGAGGGGACAGGAAGCATTGCAGAGCAGCGTTATAGTGCTTAGTTCAATTCCCAAGCTCACCATAATGAAGTATGTTGAGAAATACACTTAAGAGCTCAGTATTACACTTCTGAGTACACTTCAGAAGTAGGAAGCATCGGGGACCTTATCCAATTTCTACTGATGTTAATGGAGAGGTTCCTGTTGACTTCACCGGCTATTGGGTAGGGATGCACTGAGAATGATGATAAAGACGCAAACATCACTGCAATAATCTTCAAGTGTCTATTCTCCCTGGCTTTCTTCCAACATGTCACCCTCAAAATATGTCCTCAGTTTGCCGGTTTTGCATTTCTTACCCTCATGTATAGGAATCCTTTATCTGTCTGTTTTCTTCTCTGAGAGATTGCACAAATTAATATTCAACGATGTGGATACACAGGTGCTACAAGCTCAGGGACTTTTCCTGTAAGTGTCTGAAGCACCTCTGTGTGCAAGGAGATGCAGTACAGCCCGCACCCCCTATTCCGCAGCACTTAGATTCAAGTTAATATTGTACAAGCTTATGTTTTTCCTTCGAGAAGCTCTCCAAAAGATGCTGGAGAAGTCCAGTTACTGTTAAATAGCTCCCTTTTCAAACTGCCTGCCAAGGTCCAGCCTCCCTTGTTGTGCCCACAGAGCGAGTTTCAGGCACAAAACTGACAAGCTGAACTGCATTTGACCTGGTTTGCAGTCTTCACCCTATAGATAGATACAGTTTTAAAATCCCATTACAGAAAGCACTTGCAATGGGTAGGCTCAAATCAAAGAGAATGTAGCTTCTGGAAAGTCATTGTTAAATTCTTTATTCCATGTAAGAATGTGCTTGCTCTATTGCCTCTGCTGCAACAGCTTTTTGGGGCTCTTTATATGAACTTTTCAACTCTGAATTCTCATTTCAAGTGAGGTTTTCAAAAGTAATGTCATCTGGATTCAGGACACTGATCACCAGGACATGTGCTATACATAAAGCAGGTAACCAATCAGGTAAACACTCCTGTGTTCTGGTTTCAGAATAGATTTGGATCTTCTTGTGATGGCCACTATTACCAGTACAAATAGCTTATATCTGTGCAACAGAAAATTGTATTTCTTGTAGATTGTCATCCTTTTAGTAATTCCTCCACCTGGTAAACACATTAGAGGGTTCCTCTCTGTTTTATTTAAAAGCTTTCTTTTTATGAATAGGGACTATGGGTCCTGACCAAACTCTTTGCCCTGCATTTCACCTTACTCTGGCAGAATAATGAATTATCATGAGATTTTTCAAAGCGCAGTTTGCACTTTTAGTGGATGGCAAATTGCTAAAAAACAGCTGCTTATCAAGATTGAATATCTCATCTCTGGATTGATGGTGGTTATTGGAGCCAAAAGAAAAAAGAGACAGAGAGCAATGAACAGCCCAAGGGACCAGGAGAGAACAAAGGCAAATTAAATGATGGAGACTAATGAATGTGCAAGAAAGAAGGAAAAAAGTGTGAGAAAAAGACAAAGAGATTTATGAGGCAAAAAGCAGAGGAGAATAACAAAAAGTAAGAACAAATAGGGCTTTACCAAATAATAGCAACTGGTAAATACAGTACAACAGTATGGATTGCATGAGAACAAGTCAGGTGAGGTGAGTAAATGGGACAGTAGGGGTAGAACCACAATAATAAGGAAGAGTACCCTGACCACAAATGTTAAGGGTACTTAAACATAAACTGACAATAATCAAGCACTAACTTGCCTAGCAAACACTAAAAATGTTTGTGGTTCTTCATGAACTGCACACATGAGAGATGAAAACATATGTGCAGATGAGGCTGTAACTGTTCTTAAAGAGTAACTTGATGTGTCCTGCTTAGGGCAGCAACTCAAACCACCAAGGATGCAATGACTGTCAGCACAGAGATATGGTACATTATGGTTAAGCTTTAGAAGTTGGAGCTGCACTAACTAGTGTTTAGTAGTTGGAAAACTAAATTAGAACAAGAGTAAACCCAGGGAGAGCAAGATCAGTTAAAGAACATAGTTCTAATGGCTCATATGCCCTGAAATTCTCAGTGCTTTCTTGGTCCACTCTCACGATGCTCATTGCCAAAGCGTAAATAGTGAGCAATATTCTCAGGATGTTGCAGTTAAGATGTGTATTAAATCATATATTTTAGAGGAAATTAGAAGAAATCAACCCACTTGATGAAGAGAGGGCAGCAGTTTCAATTGCCCTGCATTTCCTATAGGCTGTACATAATCAATTAATATTCAGCAAGTAGTACACAGATATTTTTTGGTCTGACACTCTGAGAGCAAATATTTCATTGTCTATTTCAACCTGCCAAAGCAAGTGCCAGGACTTGCTTTTCTAGGAGAAAGATCAAGTGGTTTAGCAGGTAGGCAGCACACTGGTGACTGAAGTGCAGTAGGAAGATGCCTATGAAATTTAAGACCTACTTTGGAAAGGCAAGCATCCATAAGGAGCACTAGGAACAGAGGATAGGGTTGGAAATTAGATCTGAATGGGTCCAAGGAACAAAGTCTTGTCAGGCAAGGCAGAGTAATACATTAATTCTAGAATAATTTAAATTTCCACTTCTTGGGTGTACTGTGTTGTCCAAACCCATTAACTCTCATAAGACAGGATGGTTCTTCAAGTGTGTTAAGTTTCTAAAGGTAACACTGATGTAAACAAACAAAAAAATGATTACTTTATACTGCCAGAAATAAAAGTGGTTGTAATGAAATGGGAAGGAAATGGAAAATTTATGCAAGAGTCTTTTTTACTTAGTGTTAACATTGCCATCCGGACTCAGACCACTTCTAAGACTATTCGTGACACATGAAGCAACAGATAATTCTGTTCCACTGGTTTGAAAAGGTCACAACTGTAACAGTAACACAGCAAAACCAGCCCAAAACCTGAAGTGCATAAATGGCAACCAAACATTGCCAAGATCTGGCACGGTGTTAATTCTTAGTTAGCACTCCCTTAACCACAAGAGTTAGGAATACAGGGGAAGGAGTTTATCTAGGGTTTTTTTAAAAGTAGTTATGTTTTCCAGGACACCAAAATATGATGTTACTAAAATCTTTTGTTCATTTGACTTAAAGTTTGCAACTGAAATACGAGACAACTCTAAATTGTCTTCTGATTAAGAAGTGAAGCTTCAGCCCAGAGCAGCATGTCTAGTTATTTCATTAACACACAGTGTTCAAAACCAACAAGAGGTTCCAGCTCCCAGCACTTTGTCTGGGGAGTCTACTGCATGGCTTTGAACACCGAATTCCAGCTTATTCCATTTGGCCCAATGAGTACCTTTGTAATTAGATATCTCAAAGGATTTCTGAAGAGGGAGAAATCTCTAAGGACCTGGTTGTTTCAGCTCTCCTGCAAGTATATAGTAGACCTATTGGCTTCAGTGTGATTACTACTGTGAGAAAAAGTGGCCAATATCAAGTGTAAAGGATGATTCTTCCTAGGGAAGAAGCAACAGTCTAAACCCCTTTTGCTACAGATAGTTTGATTTATAGGACATCATTATTATATGTGTGAGCACAATATCTTTTTCATAACTAGTAATTATTAAGAGATGTGAACATTAAAAATACAGACATGTTATCCATAATGACTGACTGCAATTATCTTCTAATCTCTACTAAACTGTATCTCAGCAGCTTATTCCTCTTATAAGAACAGTGTCCCTGTGTGAGGCCAGTAATCCTGTCTCTAGCAGTGGCTAATAATGAAGGTTTAGAGAAAAGTTTAACACAGCAACTACATATGACATCTCCCTGAAGTAGTCTTCTAGCATCCAAACATTTGTGGCTTATCTTTTTATTCTTTTTCTTGTCATTTGTTTTAGTGGATTAAATCAAGTCTCTCATCTTGACATAAACAGTATCACTTAAGGCAGTGGAAAACTTGAGCAAAAATAAATTTGGAGTCAATGAGGTTCCTCTGACATTCTGTTAAGCACTGAGATATATTTACACATAAGCTAGAATTCCTCTAGATACTAAGCATATGAAATATACGTCCTAGATAATTTACTCGATTTTGCAGAGGAATTAAGAAGATCTGCAATCTCAGATTAGTTAATTGTGAGATTTCACAGACCTGATAATATTCTCATTTAAGGGGACCAGAATGTAATATTTCAAAGATTCTATAGATGGCAGTATTGGAGAAGAATTGCCAGAGGCTAAAATAAGCACGGTTTTCATCACAACATTTCTATAAATTTTAAATTATTCAGCAGTTTTCTTTAGCAGGATTAGTTTGTGCCACATACTTTCATAAAATCTATTAAAATAATTTTTCTTGACTTCAAGGCATCATAATGGAATGCTACTGCCCTTTTCACAAAGAAATAAGTTAATAAATAGCTTTCTTCAACTATATATTAGTCTCTGAATTCCATAGCTACAAATACTGCCTGTCAACGTACAGCTCTTGAAGAAATGAAAGCAAAGGTAAAGAGCTTTTCATTGTCCTATCCTCAATTTAATGAGATACTTGTCAAGCAATAAAGCCATTTCCTTGATGAACAAATGGCAAACAACATCCTTTGGCCATGTTTTTCAGCTCAAGTCAACTTTCTAGATATTATTCTGATGTCATATTCCATTATTCTCATACAAAAATACAGCAAATTTTTGAAAATACCTGATAGACTGACAGGAAAGAAAAAAAAGTAACAACAATTCTGTAACTATTTAATCCATCTTCATAGTCATGATGAATGAATGAAAAATTGAAGAAGCTGACTTTTGGAATAATTTTTACTATAAAGATCTTTTTCTTTCTACGTAGTCTAGAATGTTACTTGACATATTTTGACTGCTATTGTAAGATAAGTTAATTCACAGTATGCTTTAGCTCAAGACTTCTACATGACAAGATACCTTATGTACAAACACTCAAGCACAGATACATGCATGTACACATATGTTGGATTTATCTGACAATGCAGTTAGACTTGCTGGCTTAATGCACAAACTATTTCATAGTTATTATTTGGAAACTTGTGTTTCTACGTTTAACCATTTAAAGGACAACTGCAGGCATTTATTAGCTTGTTGTTTTGAGTTACAGTGACTATTGTGTTTTCTTAGTCATTTAAGCGACACTGGTCCCATCAAGCTTTCTGTTTCCACTATCATTTTTGAAACCTTGTGACAACATGAGAAAATCTTTACACAGTAGCTATAGCAGTCATGTCCTATAAGGATAAAAGGTGCTGTTAAAGTTTTACCTAAAAAGCAATTTAAGCTTTCAGATTTATCAGTAACAGTCCAGTAAACTTAATATTCATGGTAGGCACAAGAAAACATGCATTTGTAATATTTATCTGTATAATTTAAAATGTCAAGTAGAATAAAGTGAGTTGCCTACTTAAATACATGCCATGGATTAATCGTATATAAACTCAAGTCGAAGTCATGCATGACAAAATAAAGGAATTGATATGCAGTACAACAGTAATGCCCTCCACACCAGGTCAGCCATGAGCGACATGATGTTCCAATAAAAATTCAGTCATGCACTTAGCATTCCCTCCAGTTACCCAACTGAATAAGAACAAGATACAGGCAGCTAAATAGCACTTAGCAGGATGGCTCTGGAATTATTTTCAGACTTCCTCTGTGAGCATGAATGATTTGCTGAAAATATGCTAGTCACCTTACTTTGTGAAGGTGTTCAGAGATAGAAACTGTGTCAAGGCTAGGAACTGGTTTTAAAGGCAAGGCACCTAGATTTAAGTGTCTACATGTGAGTTCAATATATAAGTTCCCATTATGGTTAATGAACATCTAGTCAATAGAGTCAGTGAAGCTATTTAGCTAATAAAAAGCTTTTCTGAATGTATATGCTTAGTGCTGTTTGAGATGCCCTGGCATTCAAACTTGTATCCAAAAGCACCCAGACAGAGTTCACAGATACGGCACAGGACCTGTTGGACACCTGTGCCTTTCTGGAATGGCACGTGAAGGTAAGGCAATAGAAATAATGTGAAAAAATAACAGTAGGTACCTATGTTCAGGAAATTGAATGGATCCTTGGAGGAGGCTACTTCAGGATAAGGTGAATTTCTTTCTAGATCTGTTGACCGTGTTGCATAGTGATGCTATTCAGTTGCCTGAAAATAGGACCTGGTCACATGCTGCCATACATCCCTCACACCTTCCAGCTGCCAACTGCAGCAGGTCCTATGTTTGCTGTTATACCAGCCAGGCCCATGTGGATGGCCTGGATACGCTAAAGCATCTCAGTGGCAAGTGACAAACATGTTTAAGAAACTGAATCCTGTCTTACATCGTAGTTGACTATAATGAGTATTTTCATGCCTATATGTGTAGACAGCTAAATGTAAGTGTCTTAATGCCAAAATTAATCCCTCCAATTTTACAGTAATCTATTTCCCTGACTTAATTACTCTCATAAACACTGCAGAATACTAGCTTTCTTATACTCCAGTCCTCCTCAAAGCACACTTGCACTGTTGTTAGACTAAATCCAGTCCAAGACATGAGTAAGTGAAGATCTCAATTTGAAACTAGATTAACAAAGTTTTAGATACTTAATTGTTTATCAATTGCTTATCAGGCTGCACTGAGATACTCACAGTCCCACTCAATGCCATAGTCTTTAGACAATTGAAGGCTTCCAGTGCAGAAATGGTCCCAGTGAGGGAATCTCAAACTGAGTGTTTCTTCTTGCAGCTTTCATCTTGAAAGCATCTTCAGAGCATTTCAGTACCTAGAATAAGCTTACAAACAAAGCCAGGCATGGATTAAACATTTGTAGATTTTGTTTGTATCACGTTTTCCTAATTGCCTAGTCATTAAGCATTCACTTTCACTATCATGATGCAAATACTTGAACCCATATTTGTCATATCCTCAAAGAATATAATAACCACTGAGTAACTGGGTATGTAAGGTTTTCCTTTTTTCCTCTATCATCTAATCTCTTCTAGGAAATTTTTGTTTACTGAAATATTCATTGGACAGAAGAAATAGAAATTATCCATATCCTGGCTATATACCCTCAGATGCAGGAGAATCAGGTTCAGATTTCTGGTCCAACTGATTTCCTAATACTGAGGTTTCATAGCTGCTCCCACTACAGTTTGCTGGCTCACATGACTTATTCTTAGGCACTCATCTCTTAATATGTGTCATACTGAAAGATTGAGGTCTGCTGTTTTGACTTTGGCTAGTAACAGCTATTTTAGGCTTTGGAAAACCAGAGATCTCTTTAGGGATTTAGCCATATGCTCCTAGGTGTTACTTCTTAGCTAATTAGGTCTCTAATTAGCTAACAGTAGAGATTACAACTCCACTGCAACAAAACCAAATAGAACTGTAGACTTCACTTACAAAATTGCAATCTTTTGTTCCAATATTGCTCAGAATAATGATTGCCTCAGTCTCTCCTCTTCAGGGACAGCAAGGATTACTAATGGCTGCAGGTCTGGCAAAATTACGACTTTCATGAGTACATTGTTCTAACCGTTATATTCCAGTTGTGTTAATAATCGATACTTTTGTTAACATGCTCTACTTGTTACTGCACTAAAAATGGAAGTTGAACTATCCTTTTTTTTGCTATGCACGAATTAGTTTGTAAGTTATGAAAAGTTAGCTCTTCAAAGATTAAATAAAAAGTGATAATTCAACAGAAAAATACATTTCCATTTACATAAGGTGAAATTAATTTTTTTCAGTTTTCCCAGATATTTACACAGAAAAAATAAAAAAATGCCCATGCCATATCAGTAATCCTTGAGCTACAACCTTAAGTAAATTGCATCTTAAGATGAAGATTTCCATACAGCCATATTTGTCACTGTTTTCCAAAATGAAAAAAAGCAACTGGTGGAGCTGCTCACTCTCTCTCTATGAAGGAATGAAACCACTGAAAATTTCTGACTGCGGAGTTTAAAGCTTTCAGACAGGTGTTTATTGCTAATGAACTGTTAGGGTTGCACTGTAAGTGCCAGGGCTCTGAGTGCATCCTCCCATGGCTTCCTTAGGGTTTGCCTGCTTGGTCTCAGAGCCAGCCTAGAGATGGGGCTGGTGTCTGGTCTCAAAGACAGCTTTGCTGAGAAGCCCCAGCAGGAGCTTCCTCCTGCATTGCTTCAGGAGCAGCTTTTAAACAGAGGCTCCTGCCCTCGATCCCTCGCTGAACTACAGTGCAGCAGCATCACATCCATGCCTTGCCTGGCCGTGTTGATCTGGACCTGGACTCTGACCCACAGACTGACTTGCAGGCTTGACCTTAACACCTGCCTCATCACTGTGGAACTGCCTGGTGATCTGGCCTCTGGAGCTGACCTGGCTGCTCCCCCCGGGCCTGTCCTGCTCGCCTTACTCCGGGCAGGGCCCTGGCTGGAGAGGCCTCTGCCCTGCCAGCCATGTTATATCACTTCTGGCTCCTGGCTCCCGGCTCCCAGCCCTCACTGCTCTCTGACAGTAAGCCTGGCTTCTAACACCACCAAAATGAAACAAATACTGAGACAAAATTATAGCTTGTGGTCAGAACAGTAGATAAGTGATAGAGTTCCATAAAAAAATCTTATTTTATATACTTAGTTGCAAAAAGGATTTGAGAGAAGAAAAGCAAACTGGCATAGCTAGTTGGTGTCACAGACTGACCCATCCATCCAAACCAATTTTTGCCAATTTGGCCATATGGTTACTATGAAAGACTTTCAGAGGTCTTGTCAAACTCGAGGCAAACAAAATTCACGGCTTTCAGCTTGGCACTGAGCCACACATCTCCTCACAGAAAGCTATCAGGCTGGTCACACACAATTTGACATTGTCACAATCTTGTCCTTTATGTGCTTGGCTATTGTGTCAAGGAGGTTTTGCTCCATGATAGTTCCCAAGTGAGGCGAGGCTGACTGGTCTATAGGTCCCTGCATCATCCTTCTTGCCTTTGTTGGAGAAGAACATGATGTTTTGCCTTCCTGCAGTTGTCAGGAACTTCCTGTGATCGCCATGACCTTTCAGAGCTTATTGATAGCAAGCAGCCTCACAGTGATATTGGCCATCTCCCTCAGCACTCAGGGATGCATCCTGGCTGGTGCTTGGCCCACATGTATATCTGATTAGCTGATGTGTTCCCAAGTTCTTCCTCTGCCATAGATAATGTTTCACTTCCCCAAGCTCAGCTACCAGGCTCAGGGACTTGGGAGGCTTGACCAGGCTTTACCAAGTAAAAAAAGAGCCAAACAAGGCTTCGAGTATTTTGGCTTTTTCTATATCCTTTGTTACTAGGTCCCCACTCCTGGGAGGAGTTGCCTCACATTTTCCATAGCCTTCTTGTTGGAAGCCCTTCTTGTTTCCCGTCACATCCCTTGCCAGTTTCAACCCCTGCTGAGTTTTGACTCCTAACTCCATCCCTGTTCAACTCAGGCACTGGCTCTCTATTTCTGCTGGGTAGCCCATCCCTGCTTCCACAGCCTCTGTGCTCTGTCTTGGAGTTTGAGCTCAGTTTTCTCATGTTGACTGTTTTACTTTTCCACTGCACGTTTCCTTAACATGCTGAATAGCAAAATGGGCTTGTTGAAAGTTTTGAGGCAACAAGCTGCTTGTAGAAACTATCAAAATGTAATGCCACCAAAATTTAGACTGGGATGTGTACAATCACTTCTGCTTCCATGGTGGGAATTGAGCTGCAAGAATAACCTAGAAAGCTTTGTTCATAACAACAGTTGAATAGGATGTGCGAGCATTACAGGGCTGATCAAATGAGGATAGCAGCAACCTGAAAGGTATTAATGCATAGTAGAGGGAAAGAAAAGCACACTTCAGCAACAGTACTTGCAGGAACTTTGCGTTCCCATAGCTCCAACTGGTCTAAAGGGATTTAGAGTTTCTCTTGGTATCATTTAGAAATGTATAGCTTCATCAGATACTAGTACTCAGCTTAGAAAAGTGAGCCATTAATCAGATACAGAACAGAAATGTTTGCTTAAATGCCTGTTGTGCTTACAATGCACCACACAGTGCTGAGCACCCTAGTGAGTAATGTAGTAGTTACACAGCACAAGTCCTACAAATTTAGCTTATAGGATTGGCAAAGGCATCCATTCACTTCATTTGTTTTAGTAAAGAGTTTCTCTGGAGTAAGCATATGTAGCACAGGAACTGTCTTCTTCAAGTTTAGCCGAGCTTCTTATTTTCTTATCTTAGGTGGGAAAAAAAGGTTGGTTGACAAGAAAACAACAGTAAAGTACCTCAGCATTTGACATGACATGTTAGTTTTGCATATGCCTGCCATAAAAGCAAATTGAAAAGCTTAAATTGTCTTATTCTTCATCTTAGAAGTTTGTCTATCTATAGATGCAATTTTGCAAAAATGAAATTTTATACTGATCATCTCTGTGCGCTGCAGTAGAGTTAAAGCATTCTGTTCTGAGATATGGGTGCACATTTCCATGTACCTGTCAAGTCAGATTTTTTCCATGCATATAATCAGTACTTACAGGATCTACAGATAATTTACAAGCAAATTAGAAGTCATTCTAGTACTTCCTGTAGTTAATCCTGCTGCATTGTGGCAAAATATGTTGCTTTCTGACATTTGTTAGGATACATTTATTGGGAATAAAACCACTTTTTTAGCAAAATGGGAATAAAATATTTGCATCTTGGAAGTTTCAGAATGAAGTATATTAAATAGACTATTTTATTTGATATCTATACATCAGGATAACATCTCCTTTCTAAAGCATTCTGACATCTGCTGCTGAAGATGTGGGTGTTGTTATTTTTTAATACTCTGTTTGTAATGTAAAGCCATGGATTTAATTCATTCTCTGAGTGATACTATAAAATCACCTTTTTGCATTCTTGTTCTCTCTCTCTGCTCCAAGGCTTTTTGCCATAGCAATCTTCCTTTCATATACTTTCCAATGATAAGCCATGTAGCATTTCAATCCTGCTGCAGCTGAACATTTTGCTTTCACACTAGTCATTGTCCATGCTTCCTTCATAAGCAGTAAAGAATTAACTAAATTGACAAAGTGAAACTGAATCTGACATGAAGACTTTCAGATACCTCATTGGACACTTCACCTGGTATGACCTTTTAAGCAGCAGCATATTTTAATATAAGATTGACTGCTGTGGCACAGTTCTTCCATATGTAAGTCTCGCTGTGCAAAAATTTGCTAAAAGAAGACTGACTTCCAAATGATGCATAAAGCAAAAATGTCTATGTACAAAATGAACATTGTCTCTTACCTACTGAAAAAAATACAAGCATCTAAAAATCCATATGAAAATTATTAAGTATTATTTTTTCTTTTGTACCTGATAGTGTTTATAAGTTTTAGTGATATAAATTACATCACCTAATCTGTTTAGCAAGTTTTATTACTATTTATCTTCCAGGGTAATTGCTACTCTTAAAACTATTTTTATTTCTGTCAGCTTTTAAGTATAGATGCCAGGAACTTCACATTTCTGACATTATGTAATATATTACTACAGACACTGCATAGCGTTGATATAACAGCTATTATGATGCTTAGGATGGGAG
This sequence comes from Gymnogyps californianus, assembly GCF_018139145.2. Classification (NCBI taxonomy): domain Eukaryota; kingdom Metazoa; phylum Chordata; class Aves; order Accipitriformes; family Cathartidae; genus Gymnogyps; species Gymnogyps californianus. The sequence continues at coordinate 98,606,808 of NC_059473.1, forward strand.
TCATTTGTTAATGTAATGTGTTTGCATGAGAATATATACATACGTTGAATAACAGCTCATCAAAAGCCTGATTCTGATCATTCAAGCATTTCATAAATCCATTATAATTGATATTCCAGAGATTAAAACTTACTTTTAGACTTACTGAGAATTTGTGAGGTTAAATCCTTGCAACTTCCTCTGAAGTATTAACTGTAATCTAGTGGGGGAAATGAACAGAAAGGCCAGCTGTATTGTTACTACCCATTCAAGAGGCATCCTCAAGTCATTATGCTAATAACAGGTGAGAGATCTGGATCCTGTGTAATGGTGCATCTGCCCGCTGGACACAGTCCACCAGGGACACCTTGAATCCTATTCTGAGAGAGGTGGTGGAACAAATAGACAAATTACAAAATCTTGCAGCATGCTGACTGCGTACCAATCTAATAACTAAGGCCCATCTGCGATAGGCAATACAAGGTGCAATTGGATGGCAAGCGGATTCACGAGCAGACGCTATGCAGAAAACTTGAGTATGGAAAGATAGCATAAGGTTGCCTGGGAATGCACTATGAGAACATCCTGAAGGTATATTTGACTGAAAGCAAGTTACTATAAAACTATGAAATTGGGAGCACCAAAATGAAGAGAGATGTTGGCCTCTTCTTAGAAGAGAAACAGCATAGCTTCAGCAGGAAAACTGAAAAGTGAGGGGGCAGCACTTACAATTCAAGCATTTAGTACTGCTGTTAACTAAGTAGTAAAAAGGGCTTATCACACACACCTCTAAAGGTACCCTGCACATCTAAATAGCTTGACTTATTCCAGTGAGCCCACAAATATAGCAAACTAACAACCACACAATAATGAATTAGCTAATAACTAACATAATTATATCTCAAATATGTAATGTTGTTATAGTGGGAAAAATTGCAAACAGTTTCAAGTGACATAAACAGCATAGAAAAGTATAATCATTTATCAGTTGGCTGAAGGAAATTTAACCAGCCTGATTTCTTACGGGTGTATGAACAATCAGCAGTGAGAGAAGTGGTAAGACAGAATGATGAAGTTGTGTATAGCTCAAAAGTGTACATTGTATATCTTCACTGTAATTGTGTGAAATTCCTCCATTTCAGTATAAGACAATTTGAATTATCAAGCACCTCAGTATGATTATCCTAAAAACAAATTTCAGCAGCAATTAATGAACACATTCCACTTAAAATGTACATTCTTATGACACACAAAGCAGTTTATTAAAAGTCCTCCACTAAGGTTTTCATCTCTATGGTGAAGAAATAAATGTTTATTCTGACTCCTGCAAAAGTATTTTGCATTTGAACCTTTCAGCAATGTAAAATTTACACTTTTACATTTATTTGAGAATGAATACTAATAAGATCACATTTATTTTGCATTACAACTACGGGCTTGATTGTTAATGAAAATAAGGCACACAGAAGAAAAAATGGTAATGATTTGCTGTTATCTAAGTTTTATTCTGTATCTAGGTTATTTTTAGTCTTTGGAAAGGGAAGAATTAGAAGTATTATGTACAGCATTTATGAACTATACAAAATAACTGTAGACAATTGGTGCCATAATAATGCAGTCCTCTCAAAATATCTTTCAGAAGACATTTCCTCTTGTATTTTTCAGATATTTCCATTAGTGATCCATCTTTCAGAAGTAATAAATCATCATGGATGTCATTTGCACCCTTTCATATCCGGCATAAGACCCATATAGAACTACAGTTTCAGCCTCTATCTCCAGATGGTATCCTGTTTTACACTGCACAGCATTTGGGCACTCAGTCAGGTAAGGATATTCCAGCTTGCTGGTATCATATACCCAGGTACTTCTTTGAAAAAGAAAAGCAGTACATTGAAGTGATTCAGGCATTCAGCCTCTGTAACTCATTGTCCGTGGTGACTGGGTTTTGAACTGTGAATAATCAAGTTCATAAGGAAAAACATGCATAACAAAATTTTGGATTAGTTCAAAGCCAGCAAGTATTTAATGAAGTGGTTCAGGAAACCATTTTCCCCTGAAAAGTAACTGTAGCCAGCTTTTCAACAGACATTTACTGATACTGGGGGTTTGGCCTCGTGTTTTAAAATGACCAAAAATAAAGCAATATAAAAACTGATCAAGCAAGTTAAGTGAAAGTGAACAGACTATGAGAGAGCTAATGAGGTTCATCAGAAGTTCAACTTTTTATTATATAATGCTGAAAAGCTTGCTGGTGCAGTGTGCCAAAAATACAAGTTCTGCATTTGCCAGATATGCAGAGTGAAAAACAAATCTAAATAAAATATTTCTAGTATTTATAAAAGTATTTTAAATTTTACTGAGTTAACATTCCTAAAACTTCATGGCAAGAAAACATAATTTGCCAACCAGTGTAAATACATTTTAAAATTTAGTCTTTAAGGTGTAAATTTTTTGTAATTACTTTATTAACATACTTCATCTTTATATTGCACTTATGTGGCGTCTTGCACATTTTTAAACAGAAGCATTACATATCATTCATAACATGATCTTAGAGCAAATTTTTGCACTTGTATTAAGTATTACGTTATGCAAAAATGGGCCTTTGTATGACAGAAAAAGCACTTAACTATTTATCATGTATTTTTACATTCCTTTGTTCAAAGCCTAAAGCTTTGAGACATTTCAATGAACATACTCAGCCACACATGCATGTAAACACACATATGCCCAATTTACCACCTTCTTATTCCGTACACAAATGTTTTAACAGGCAGCTATTCGGTAAGACTGATAATACATCATACAGTGCTGGCACCTCCTGTTTGCCTTGTTCTAATTACAACCACATACAGAGAAGCAGCTTCAAAGAAAAATATATGGAACATCTGTAATACAAATATATTTATTTCCAAAGAACTCTGTCTTCTACAATGAATCTTTTATAATTCTGTCACTTACAGGCCAAATTCTGAGATTCTCAGTGAACAGTTCTCTCCTGTATAAACTAAAGCATTACATGGGCCATGAAAAACAGAAGAGAAAAAAGGATGTCTCTCAAAAGAATAGTCAGAGGTCATGGAATCAGCTAGCATATAAAGAAACTGAATATCTCTTTGGAAGCATCAAAGAGAGTGCTAAGGCTGTTTAACTTGGGCCAGGAGTGGTTTAGCACGAGCATGCCCTCGTTCTAAACATTCATGAATGTTTAGTTTGCACAGGAAGGAATATTTTCTTTAAATCACTTCCTAGAATCATATCAATTTCATTTCAAAATAAAAAACATCTCTATAGAGTAATTTAATTTCTTTACAAATTTCCTATTTCCATTTTCACTGTCCTGAAGTTCTGAAAGATTTAGGAAAAGCTAATCGTCTGGCTCTTTATATTTGCCTTCATATAATCCTGTCAAATCCAGACAGAATTAGACTGATGAAAGACTCAGAAGTATTCTTAGCAGCCAGCAGATGTGAAAGAGCTTTCTGTTGGGGATTAGTTTAGAAAGCACTTTATATAAAGCCTTTTCTTCTACACAGTTATGTAAGATTTAATAAATTGATTGCCAAAATCACAGGATTTTTTTTCTAAAATTCCTTTTAATAGAAAATAATTAGAACATTTTTTTCCTCACTAGACAATGCTGTTTTTTTAAAAGAAATGAGCTTTGACTATGCAACTAATTTAGCAATGATACTGAGTATAATGTTATACATTGGCTTGGCTTGTCACCCATGTAAACACTACACTGGGACTTTCCCTTCAGGGGCGTGCCCCTGCCAAATAACCCTCCCATCATTAAAAAACCCCAGTCTTTAGTAGGTGAAGAAATAAACATGAGATTTCCGTTGACACATTTCCTTCTTGCTTTGTTCTTTTCAAAGAACATTACATGCATTTCTAGAAAGGGTGGGTAGGTGGCTTGTCTCCTTACTCAAAAGTTGATACGCTGATTCCAGCCTCCACTCCTCTAACAACGTGATTACTTCAGTGCACACATTTAAACACCTGACAAATTGGCATAAAATGGAAAACATCCTATGAATCTTTATCTGTTAGCAGAATTTCCTAGAATTCTGGCAGTCATCCATTTTCTTGCTCTGTCAGCTGTTTCTGAATGTGTACCATGATTTTAAGTCTGGTAGTATCGATTTCTGCAGGCCCTAAGAAAATAATTTCCAAAGTTTGACAAAATTTATGTTGCTAGCTATATTAATAAAAAGCTGGGAAAAAAACCCCAACAAGTGAGCTGTATATGCATATTCTAGTTTGGAAATTTGCAGATAGAATGATAAGGGGACTTTTTCCCCCCTCTTTGATTACTTGTTTTATGCCAATGAGGTAAAAATGTGGGAGATGCAGACAGTTGTATGCACTGCTTCTGAGCGAGGTCTCTGCAAATAATACAGCATTCTTGTGGACTTCAGCAGCGTCGGTAGAAGGCCAGCCCACTTCACATCTTCTCAAGTGCAGTGTATCCTATTTCTACCAACGAAAGTGTGAGAGCCCCACTGAATAAATAGCCTTTAATTCAGACAGGGTTTGCTGGATGCCCATCAACTGCTTGAACAATGTATAATTCAGTCTATTTACATAGCAACCACTCTATATACTTGAAGGCCTTGGCACTCTGGGTAAAAGGCAGTAAGGAGCATTAATTTTTCGTTGAGTCATAGCATTACTGAAGCTTTACATTTGTTCATGAAGGTGGAATATGCTGTAGACTGTCTGCACTATTCCAGAGTTCAGGCCAGGGTGATGGAAAGGTTTGCTCCCTGATGAGATGAGAAAGAACAGTTATGCTGAGTGACTAAGAAGGAAGTCAGGTTAATAAACAGAATAGGATGACTCACGCTAAATTTAATACTCAACATTCGCAACACCAGTGCTCTGTCTCTCTTTAACAAGATTATGTTACCTACCTGGTCTGAAAAAGCTCAAAACTTTAACTCCTGATATTTAAGGCATTTCATTTTAAAAACCTAAAGCATGAAAAATTGATTATCCACCTACTTTTAGAACAGGAACTTAGAATGGTTAAGTCTTCTCTCTTGGCAGCCATGTTTCGTTAGCCGACAGGGATATCATTTCTGCTTTACTAGTTTTGGGATCATTTGTATGGACTAAATTAGCAGCGTAGGAAGCAGAACTGCCAGCTATCTGTGTGACAGAACAGACATCCCCATTGTCCTGAAATCTGTGGCTTATGAAGTGTTGTTGCTACCCGTTTGCCACTGGCAAGCAAACGAAAACCGAGGCTGGCAAACTGAGGTTGCTCAAGGAAGGCGGCTCCTTCTAGCTGCCAAAATATGCCAGGGTGACAGTGGTGACTAAAGGAAGCACAAAAAGTTTCTTCACCAAGGAAAGCAGTATTTTTGAAAGGTGAGGCTGAATGGTCTAACCTACAGATAGCTAATTGCCCACCCCTTCTAGACGCATGAGCATCACTCTGTCTGCAGGGTTGTTCTGGATCCTAGCTATGCCCTTCTGCTCTGGGATGGTGCTCCAAGTGGAAGCTGGAATCTACCTATTGCCACAGTGATTTTTTACATGGTTTGAGAGATTTACAGGCTTGGCTTGATACCTGTTCTGTCTTGCATTAGCTGTGAGATGTGGCTCCATACATAGAGTAGAATAATTTTGTAATAATCCGTGAAAGCATATCCATGGGTAGCTCCTATAAGCGTGCATTAGAGGCACTGGCTATGGTCATCGCTAGATAAAAGATCAAGTTACAACAGCTGCAACAATCTGCTATAGCCTGTCAGCTGACTGATACCTAACTGTGTGCATGCACTCAGACCATGGCAAAGACAGAGTCAAGGTTAACAAACCCCTACAGACAAGGAAAGCAACAAAACATAGAGATTAAGCTGAGAACAAAAAACTTCAACCATGCTGATGTATTTTTGGCTAGCAATTAGTGGCAGAGGCTGCAGAAGGGTGGGAATAAGGCTCATCTCTTCTCTCTGTCCTTTGTTCCCGTGTTCTACCCATTTATAGCCCTCCCTCTTCTGCTTTGCTTTCTCTCCTTGGCCCTGGGCCTTATTCTGGCTCCTGGAAATGCTCAGGAGACCAGCTGTGAAGGACAGCTACTGGTCAGTTAGGTTCCCTCTCATGTGGAGACCATAGCACATCACCTTCCTCGGCCATAGAGTACAGCCATTCAGCTGGAAGCTGACATGGCTATTTCAACCCCTACTAGACAAGAAAAGTTCTGCTCCTGGAAGAATACATAAAGGGTCACAGCATACGAGGACGTGATTCAGGTCCATGGAAAATCATACAGGATAGCAGGGTGAAAGGAAAACTGTGAAGAACAGGATGATGAAAAAAGGAAGAACGAAAGCAATGTGAACTGAGTTCAGCAAGGCAGGAAAAAGCAGTGAGCAAAGATACATCTGGAGCTATGGTGGTTATAGGATGCATCATACCAACAAGAGGCAATCATACTGTTGGAGACACAGGCACTTTATTACGGTGGCTTAAAAAGGTTAATTTAGAGTGAAGATGAGCACATACTGAAACCAACCTATGGTAAGAGGTTCCATTAACTGGGAATGATTCCTGTGAATGTTACTGCTTATGAGAATATAAGGTTCAAATGTTCACTCTGTCACCGAGATGGTGCCAATGATCAATAAAGGTTTCTGAAAAAGAAGGTGGAAGGAGAAGGGGGGGAAAATGCTACCCAATACCACAATGATAGAAACTGACATTCTGGCCTTGAGCTAGAGGACGGAAAGGTGAGATAAAAGCAACAGAAGGCATAGATTGAGGCCAGCAAACATACATCCAGAGATGATATCTCAGGGCTCCAAAATGGCTGAAAGAACCAAGACTACAGATGTTCTGTCACCAGGAAACCACTGCCTAGAGCTCTTGAGACACCTACCCTGCAGAAGCTGCTGAAGCACCGAGCTCATCAAAGCCTCTGTCCCCAGCATAGCATAGAGGCTTCTGCTTAGTAACACAGGATGAGAAAAAGGACAAACACCAGATGTCTTATGAGCCTTTGTAAAGGAATCTAGACCTTCAGTAGTCCAGGAACTCACCAGTGAGTTTCAAGCAAACAGCGAACCTTTAGAGAGACTTGCATCTCTGTATCGCTGGGGACATGACAACAGCATCAAAAAGGTGAACGCCACTGACTAGACGACTGCATACACTGCTTCCAAAGTTATTTAAAAGGATGTTCTGGAAGCTCCTGTGGCCTTAAAAACTAGTGGGAAATCCTTCTTATTGCTAATTTGCAGTGAAGTGTAGGAATAAATTCAGGTACTCTAACAGGTAATAAACACTTTGCCTTACATGCATACACACGGAGCACAAGGGTAGACTTTGAGTCACTGTGGGGAAGAGACCCTGAAAGAGAAATGTTAAAAATACCATCCAGGATACCCTCCCTGCCCATGGTCTGTCAGCCTAAGATCTTCTGACATTGTATTCAGCCCTCCTGGGAAATATATCGGCATTAGGCAGATTCGATAGTGAAGGCAGTAACTGCACAGATCTTTGCCCAACACAGCTGTGTAAATTTAACACTACTGCATTTGTTACACATGGTAATGCTTCTGCCATGAATAGGATGTCTCAAAATAGAGTGCAGCATTCCTAGCATGCATTTCCAGCTGTACAAAGTTTTGACAGATTACGATGTAGATGAGTTTCCTGTGGTAACATAAAAACATGGTGACCTGATACTGCTTAAGCATGATCCCCTCTCAAGACAGGGATATACAGACACACCTGCATGTCTACATAAAGGCTGAACATGAAAGGGCACTGTCACCATTTGGGAGAATTTAAAACTTGACTGTGTGACTATAACCAACTTGCTTAGAGACTTACATACTTATTCAGAGTAGTAGCAAGATGAAAATTTTTGTGATGCATTCAGAATTCATCGTAAGAAGTCATATAAGCAGGTATCATCATGGATAATCCAGATCTCACAGTAGTAGTTGGGTGTACTTGTGGGAAACTTATCATTAACTCCCAGTTTTAGGAACTGACTGCTCAGGACAGAGAGTTGACTTGGCTTCTGGGAATGCTGACATCTGATATGGGAGCAGGTGAGACTTTCACATAATGAAAACCTGAAAATTAAAGTGATGAAGAAAAACTGATTCCTGTTTTGGAGTGCTGGCTTCTTCTGTGGAATAGAGACAATCCACCCTGAGGTGGAGCAACTTTGACCTTCAGTCATTTGGTGAAACACCTGAACTAGGGTTTGCAGGTAAAAGTGCTATTTTAACTCCAGAACAGTTCCTTCCTTAAGGCAACATCTGCTACAAAACCCCTTTCCCCTGGGAAGACAGGAAACAATCTTTTAGCATTTGAGCTATAAAAAAACCACTCTTCTTTTTATTTTACTGAAACCAGGAAGATGAGAGGGGCAGGAAGGTGCATCAGAACAGAACTGAATGCTGTAACCATTGAAGATTTTGTTCAACACCCAGGGTCTTGACATGTTGCAGTTTCAAGCCACAGCTAAGCTACAATAGCCTATATCTAAAGAAGATTCAACCTTACTGATACAGATTGCCTTACAGTTCCTTGCACACCATCCAACAGGTTGGGCAAAGACTTGCGTGCACAACAAAAGAATGACACTGAGTGCCTACCTCAGGAGTCTTTCTGCTTTTTTTGTGACAGTACTGATGGGGATAAATAGTCCATATTAGATGAGATGCTAATCTGGAAAGCTGGAAGCAAAGTTGTGTGTCCTGTGTGTAGGTCGTATTTTCTAGAAAGTAGGGACCAGCTATAAAGTTTAGTCCTGGAAAAACTGAGGATGTCATCTCCTTCACACTTAACAAAAGCAAACTTCCTCAGAAAGGTCTTTGGCCCCAGTTAGGGTCGTACGGGACAGGTCTGAGTAATGCTCAAACTGAAACAGTGGAAACCACCTTGCTTCATGGTCTCCCATACTGAGACTGCTGAGAGGAGAAATTCAGCGGCAAGAATGCCGCTTGTTTAAAATGGTGATCCAATTCCTATGATGGCATAGGCCTGCACAGGCTTCAGCTGTGCAACTTGTCCCCCAGAGACAGGGCAGATTGAGGTCCCTTGTTGAAAATGTCACCGGTGGCTAAAGTGAAGAGGAACAAAGACAAGCCCATAATTTGCCGGCACTTTGAGGGGAAGTTTCATGGACACTGAGCACATAGCACTTTACATTAGAGTCCTAAAATGTTTTCAGCCAGTTGTCCCTGAGTAGTACCTATGGCATGATAAACCTCACGGAGAAATACTGAGCTGAACCCTGGGATCAACATCCACATCATAAAATATATCTCAACACTCTCTGTTCTTGCCAAAGACTAAAAAGGCAAGTCATCTGTGAAGAGAGGGTCTAACCAAAAGAGTAAGAAAGTACCTTGAGAGCCTCAGGGAGAGCTGAAATTGGAAAGTTTAATTTTTTTGTTCCCAACTAACAGAAAAGGAAGTTACTCCAATTTGAAGAGAGGCCTCAACTTTGTGCTAGAACATAAACCAGAGTACTCAGCCATAACCTCTCTTTACACTGTCGACAGCAGATGCAGTAACACAGATGTGCTCTTGTAATAAGACTGCAAGTACATTCGCAACAGACATCATTAGGCTTGAGTCAGAAGCACTATGACTAACTGCTGACTGTATCCACTTTTTCCTAGACATCACTGAAGCACTATTCTCTCACGTCATCTCAGACAGATCATTGTCAAATGTGCAAAGCTACCAAAAAACTTCCCTGCAGGCCAGGAAGTCTTGGGAGAACTTCCAGCTTCTCCAGCTCTTGATTACAAGACAGATGAGCAAGCAACCTTGGTCAGATGTTTTCCTTCTTCCTAGACAGCAAAGAATGAGTACTCATGTCCTTATGCAAGTCTGCATGTCTGGGTAGGAGAGGGGACTGAAGGCTGCCAAAAAGGTAGTTCAGAAGCTTTTTCTGATGCTCCTTTCTTACCCTAGGATTGAGGTCCTGATAAAAGAAATAGACAAGCAGGTTATGTACATTACTCAAACAAACAAGCGAGATGAGTGCATTCAAACTATGCACTGAAAAATTAAGCAAGCTTAAAGCCATGTCACTGAGCAAGAGAAACCACAAGTGAAGAGAATTATATTCATCTTCTGAAAAAAGTAGAAACAAACAAGGTACTCAAAAAGAACACTAAATGCAGGGAAGTAAAACAGATCATCACAACTGGAACTAGCAAGCTAGAAGGAAGTGCTCTGCCATTGCTGGACTAGAGTTGAAAGAAGGAAGAGCCACCTTCTCGTTCTTCCCATGGGTGTCTGGGGCAGGGAAGGTGAGGCACGAAGCATGTGCTCTGCAGCCACTAATACAACTGAAACATCTCCACCCTGCCTGAATGGGAACCTGAACAATTGCTGAAGAGCGAGGTATAATTTTAGTAACTTTCACAAGTCTCCAGTAAATTAAGCCATTGATTTTTAACGTCACTAAAGGCAATGCAATTCAAGGATTAGAAATACTCAAAAATTAAACCCCCAAGAAAGCAAACTTCATCATTCTACTAACAGCTCTTCATCATTCTACTAACAGGTCCACCCTTAAGAATGCTGAATCTTTAAGGAAATCGTACTTTCCAAATGTAAAAGTACTTCTTCATTAGTAAAATACTACGTGAAACTTAAGTTTTACTGGTAACTATTAGGAGAGAAAGCTTACATTCAAATTTAACAAACATATTTATCAATTTAATTGACAAACTTACTTTAAAAAACCCAACAACCTTATGCCTACCATTTCCAAAAGCAATATAAAAAAAGTTAAATTGCACAGGCAAACATCACAAAGTTTGAAAATGTGACTTTCATTCGCAGGCTCTTCTGCTGTCCTCTTCCGCCTCCCTCTCACCTTCCCCTACTAGACTGTATCTTGCCCTTGCACACCTTCCTTCCAGCTCCCATTTCCTAACCTTTCCCAGCTTTTCTTCTTCATGTTTAAGTATAGTTTGAACTGGTACTCTCTCTCCTTCTATATTGCCTGTAAGGCCAGAAACACTGATAGTACAAGAAAAGATAACTCCCTCCTAATACTTCCTGTCATGGAGGCCTCCAGAAGAACAATTCAATAAAAAGCTTATCTGTTCCTACAGCTGTCAGATTATTAAACCCAAAACATCCCCGTTGCAAAAAGTAGCTTCAGGGAAAGCAGAGTATGGTGTGGCCAAATCTTCAGTGCATTAAACTGACAAATCGATCAAGCCTTTATTCAGCACATGGAAATTGAGAGTATTCTGGCATTTGTAACTTGGCCAAAACTTGATTATTTTTCACAGGAACACCAACTCACATTCCCTGGATGCCAAAGTGATCCTGTTTCCTCCTGCCTCACAGTTATCTCATCTCTCCACCAAAGCAGAGCTTTTCAGAAGGTTGGGCTTTTTACTTTGAAGCAAAGACGAGCTCAGTTTCCAATAACAAAAAAAACCCCAAACGGCCACGAGCAGCTCATCAGGGAACACTTCCCTTTGTGTGACTTATACGTGATGATGGTACAAGGCTGCTGAAAATAAGTTACTGAATCGGGGAAGTGCAGGCATGAAAGCATCAGGATTATGAATATGCTGTTCTTCAGTGTGCTGCCTCTAAAAAGTAAAACTTTTGTACTGTTTTTTTACAGGTGACTTTCTATGTATATCATTAGCAAGTGGATTTATACAGTTACGCTACAATCTCGGAGACAAGACAGTCATCCTACAGACCTTTCAGAAGGTCCATGCAAATGGAAATACGTGGCATTTGCTCAAAGCAGGAAGAGTTGGTAATGAAGGCTACCTGGACCTGGACGGTATCAACATTACTCAAAAAGCTAGTCCTGGAATGAACGTGCTAGACACGCACACGGATTTTTTTGTTGGAGGGGTGTCCTCCTTAAACCTTGTTAATTCAATGGCAGTAGAAAATGAACCCACAAGTTTCACCGGTTGTATACGAGAAATTGTTATAAACAACAGGGAACTGAAGCTTACCGTGACTGACCCCAAAGGTGGAGCCAACGTTGGTGACTGTGATGGAACAGTTTGTGGGTACACAGTGTGCAAAAATAATGGAACATGTCAAGTTGAAAACTCGGGCTTTTCTTGTTCTTGCCCACGAGAGTGGACAGGGAGCACATGTGAACAATCTATTCACTGTTCACAAAACAGGTGTGGGTCTCAAGCTCTCTGTATTCCTCAACCTACTTCATTTTCATATATCTGTGTATGTGCACTAGGCTGGTCAGGTAAGTACTGCGATAGCAAAATCAAATTTTTTATAGCAAAGTTCATCGGCAACTCCTACATCAAATACACAGATCCTTATTATGGAAAAAGAGACCTCCAGTACAGCCGCATTTCTTTAAATTTTACTACCAATCAAACTGAAGGCTTAATAGTATGGATGGGAAAAGCTGAAGATGAAGATAATGATTTCCTTGCCATTGGCCTTGCCAATGGAACATTAAAAGTTGTGATTAATCTTGGAGAAAGAATCTCTGTTCCCCTAATTCATACCAAATACTCCACCTGTTGTGATGAAAGATGGCATTTCATTACTGTAGTTCAAAACCAAACTTGTATTAAGGTATATCTTGATGAGGAGCTAATTCTTTTTGAAGATATTGATCCACACAGAAAATACACTGCTTTAAACTACGGTGGCATTTGTTATTTTGGTGGGTTTGAAATTGGCAGGAAAGTCAATATAGTCACTGCAGGGCTTTTTCAGAAGGAATTCATTGGTAAAATTAAAGACGTTGTGCTTTTCCAAGATTCTAAGAAGATTCAGCTAATGAAAGCAGAAGGGTATAATGTTTACAACGGAAATTATGGAAATTAATTGAAAAACTGTTTAAGACTCTTTAAAAGTGATAAATTTCCTTCTCCTCCTGTTTCTTGTGTTAGCTGGCAGCGTAAGACTCAGGAACCAACATAAGAAAGCACTTAATAAAATTGTCCCCAATTCCTTTTTTTTTTTTTATGTTGAGTATTAATAGCACATGTAAAATGTGATCAGAAGTTTTACTCATAAAACTACTTATACATACTCTTTAGTATTTACTTCAAAATAATGGGAAAGTCTGCAGTTTTTTTCTTTATTGTGCTGGAAATAGTTTTGTAGAAAAATAGGTAGTAATTAGCTTATAAAGCCAACCGTCACTCCAGTATTGTTTGTTGCTTTATGAGAACAGACAACTTACCTGTTTCTCCAAAACTTTTAGATTTTATTAGAATGCAGAGTTTCTCTTATAATTTTTTAATATTAAGGTCAAGTATAAAAACTGAAACAGGGGGGAAGGAAGAAAAGGTGTACTTGGGCCAAAAGCGCATGTTTATTGCAATGAGAATTTTTAAAATCGTAATATCTGTAATTACTTGTTAAGTCCACAAAGGCTCTATTCTAGGTAATGAAGTTGTTCTCCTTCCCTTCTGAGTCTCTATCACGTATGCATTTATGTAAAAGGGTAGAACTTAAGCCTGTCTTCACACTAAAATATTACACTTAAAGAAGAATGATTTTAAGAGCAGAAAAGGTATTTCACTTAATTACTGAACAGATATAAAATATGCCTGCTGTTTTTCTCCAGCAGAGGTCTCCCCGATTTGACTACAGGAAAACTTTTTGTTTTAACCATTCACAACTGGAATGTGGGAACGTGGCAGTCTGCCTACAAATAACTTCTATTCCTAACAGCTTAAAAACTAGAAAGTCTAAGAACTGCTTTGTTTTAGCTATACCTTTCTGGCTTCTATGCCCCTAAATGAGATTTTGAAATTTTACTAGACTAAAGTTTTGGCCACAGTAAATTGAATTTCCATGACTATATTTTTCATGAATTTATAATCTCAAAAGTAAAGAGAGCTCTTCATATATAAATGCATAAATTCTATTCCTTCTGAAAAAAACTCAGTTATATTCCACTTCAGTGAGCAATAAAAACAAAATCAATCAAGTTCTATTTTAATGTGTTTAAGCAAATGATTTGTCATGGTATCTACACTTCTCATTTGACCGCTGGCTTACCATATAAGTAAAATACTTAAATAAAAATAATAGTGATTGATTCTTATCTTTTCCTTTTTTACTTTACTATTGCTCAGAAGCACATAATAAACCATCACCTCCTTGCATGGAAATTCTCCGAATACAAGTCTTCAGTGGGTCCCTATCACAAACAAGTAACTATTCCTGTTTTGTTTTGTTTTTTGTCTTTCCATAAAGCAGATATGAAGCAGAGACAACAAGCACAGTAACACTAGATGACACACATTAGTTTCCACATAACCATAATCAGTATGTAGCAATGAATGCACTGCCAAGTCAGTTACAGACGACTTGAAGATAACTAAGGTGGGGAGGGTGGGGGGTGATGGAACTACCCCGAGATGTTTTAATAAGCATCTGCAAACATCTTTGTGAGGTTCTTTCTATCCTGCTCAGCTGCTCTGAGCCCTCAAGCGACCAGCCTGATGCAACAGAGCTTCTTCCCCTCTTCCCAACAGGCAGCTCATTGGCACTGGCAATGCCATAGCACTTGGCATTTGAGCTGGCCCCAGATTCTTCTCCTCTTCCAGTTTCTCTTAGGAGGGCCTTTTATGGCCATGTGATGCTGGGGAAGGGAGCGTATTTAGGGTTTATCCTGTTCTCTCTGGGGCTCCTGGTGTACTGCCAGTTCCTCATCAGTACACACTGCTTTTTGTGGTCTGAGCAGTGATTCAGTGTAAAACAAGTAACAAGTAATCGGAGCACTTCCAGCTAACACGAGTGTTGGAAGGAGAGTGACTGAAGGCAACGGAGAAGACAAAATCCTTTATTCCTGTAGTAGCGGGATTTATTCCCATTACACTAACTCAGATTCTAGGACCAAATCCTGGAAACTGTCGCTGCTTGTTCATTTAAACTCTTAACAAAACTCTCCCTCAAGAGCTGTTTTACTGTGGCTCTCTTTGGGTTCTACATACACAAGGCAGGCAGTAAAGCACTCAGCAAACTTGGAAAATGTTTACATATTTTTTCCAAACCAATTATTTCTGGTAGTTCTGGCAGAAAGCATTCCTGCCCCTTCCGTACAGACAGTTGCAATTTTCATTGCTCCCAGTTTATTTTTAGAGCACAAATGGATGTGAATGTGAGAGACGGATCACCAGTGGACCGGGAGTAGACTACTTTTGAACAGGTCAAAAGAAAATCTTCACAAGCAGAGCTGCCGACTTAAAACTTACTCCAAAACCCAGAACAATGCTTTGGTACACTTCTATGTCTGAAGAACTCTGATGCAAATATTTAAACAACACAACACATGCATAATACTACCAGATACATTCAATGGCACTACTGCTATACAGACCATGGAAGTAATTTGGAAAAGACTTATTTAATCACGTCATGTTATCATGCTATAAAAGTTAGAAGTTTAAATATTGCTTCTAGTTACTAACAAACTGGGGATTTTTTCTTTATGAATCTTCTCAACCACGAGTCTAAGAAACGTTACTTAATAAAAGCCTCCCACCCCATTTATTCGGTGCAAGATTTTTAATTTTAGTCAATTTGACCATGAAGCGACCTGCAAGGTATCCAAATGAAACTTTACCTTAAAATATATTAATAATTAAAACTAACAACTAGCGTGTTGTTAAACTGGAAAGACCTTTCTGGAAAGAAGAGGCTTTTCTACAGCAAAGTGCAAAATGCTATGTCAGTACATAAGGTCATGTACTCAAAGTGAAAAACAAAACACTGAAAAACAGAACAATAAACGTAAGTTTTTCTTTATGTGGTGGAATATTTTTGTTGTTTCTGACAGACTCAACAAAACGACCAGTGTATTTTAAGAAGTATAAAAGCATGAGATTTTAGTTTGTTTTCAGGTTTGCTTTTTTTTTTGGCTTTTTGTTTTGCATCTGTGGATGGTAGTCACTACAAAGTATCAATTTGCTAGAACTCCCAACGGTACAAACACCCTTCTGCCCTTCTCCCCCCTCTTCGCCCCCCAAAACTCGAAACGACCAAGCCATGAAGTGTACAACAAATGTGGCATTCTGTAACTCAGCCTGCTATATTCATTTAGCCTACAGTTTCACACCTATGAAATCAAACACACACAGTATGTGAGAAAGTTTTATCGTTTTAGAATCAAAATATCCCTTAAAATATTTACATTTTACAGTAAAAAGGATAGCAAAACACAAAGTAATGTACAAGCTTAGGTATTCAAGTTTTTGAAGCATGGAAAATGGTGGGAGAAATGAATTTACTACTACAAATCATATTTTCAAGAATTTAGGTTAAAAATGCTTCCTTATTAAAACAAGTGCAGTTTAAAGCAATAACATTCAAGCAGCTCAGCCTTTCAATTTCTGGTCACAAACTGCTTCAGATGCTTAGGAAATACTTGAAAAACTAATGAAATACACTTGAATTATTTTATTGTACTACTGAATAATTTAAAAAAACTCTTCACACCACCGAGCATATTATATTTTGTTGTAATGTGTCTGGATTCTGAGGCTTTGCTACAGTCTTTAAAAACAGTGCAATTTAAAAAGAAGGTTATTGTATGAAATTTACCTTTAAAATTATCAGAGCATCTTAAAACAGAAGAGAGCACAAATTACCAAAGGCAGCAACTATATTGCAGACTTGACTAAAGCCAACTTCATCAGCTAAGAAAATTTCTAAGCCTTTATTGCATATTAATAAAAGAAATCTTTAAAATTTTGAATATACAGCAATGTAAAATTTTTAAAAATATTAAACTCCTACTTCTAGCGATAGTTGGTATAATGAAAAAAAGGATGAGTATTGGTACATCGAGTGGTACCAAAACACAGACTTGTTTCTGCAAAACACCAACACTGAATAAAAAAGATGGCACAATCCTAGCAGGCTTTTTTTTTTTTTTTTATACAAAGTTTTACGACATTACTCTAACAGTTTATTTAAATAGGATTTTAAAAGACTGCCTGCATCTTTTTACCTTTTGCTTTTAGTTCTGTCACTGTGGTCCCTATGTCTCTCTCTGTTCTTTTCACTTTCTCGTTCTCTATGCTTCTCTTTGCTTTTCTCCCTCTCCTTATCTTTTTCATGAGCCTGTTCTTCACTTTTAGGCTTCTCCGTCTTTTTTTCTGGATTTCTAGTCTCTCTGGGGCTTTTTCCATCAGCAGCCCTATCACTGTGTGGAGATCGCAATCTTTCTTTGTCTCTCTGTCCTTCCTCTCTACTCTTCCTCTCTCTCTCTTTTTCCTGGTTTCTGTCTCTGCGTCTATTTCTTTCAGAATCTTGCTCCCAGTATTTTTCGTTGTTCCACTCTTTTTCATGTCTGTCTTTCTTTTGGTGATGGGATTCACTGTAAAATCTCTGCCTATGTTGATCATTTTTTCCTCTACTGAACCCTCTCTCCAAATGCTGTTCTTGTCTGCCCCAAGGATCGCTGTGGCGTCTTTCTGGTCTCCTGCTGTCTTTACTCTGAAAAAAATTTTCTGGCCCCAAAAATCTTGATTGTTTGTGAGCCACTGGTAGCCCTTGTGCAATGGGTCCGGGATAGTGTGGTGGCTGACCTGATAAATGAGCTACTGGTGGCCATGGCATCATTGGATTTTGTGGAAAGCCAAAGCCAGGAGGAGGAAGAAGTGGAGGCGGTAAATGAGGAGGAAATCCAAACATAGGGTTGTTTTGTGGAGGGAAGTTATGAGGTGCAGGAGCCTGAAACTGGAATCCAGGTGGATTAGATTTAGGATGCTGAAAATTCTGCTGTGGAGGTCTAACAGATGAGAAGCTGCCACTTGTAATAGGGCTTGGGACTTTGGAAATAAATTCAGAACGAGAAGAGTTTTCGGTTTCAAAATGAGATGAAGCTGCTGCTGGTCCTCTTCTAAACGAGTTCACTGTTTCAATGTTTTGCATCAGAGCATCTTCCTGTGAGTGTTTGGTATCTTCTGCTTGTGATGCAACTGTGTTATCTGCTTTTGCTGCAGCTGAACTGTACTGCGTCTCATTGGTTTGCGCATCACTTTGATACAGGTTTAAGCCCACTTCTCCAGAAGACTGTTTATTCTCTGGTTCCATTTGATCATTTCCTGAAACATTCTGTCGGTCTTCATTTCTGCTAACGTCTCCTTCCTTGTTTTCCGAAGCATTAGTCTGCTGGCTTCGTCCAGCTGCCTGTCGTGGGTCTCTCTTAAGATTAATAAATGGCGGTGATTTAGAGGTATTAGCAGCGGTACCTTCAGCAGAGCCTACATTAACGTTGTTCTCATTGGGTTTTTTCCCTGCATTTGATGAGGAAGAAGAAAAGCTGGAATTTGTGGTCCTTCTAACTTCCTGTGCAACGTTATCCTTGTCAGGTAACTGCCGCTTTGGGTCATTTTCCTTACTTTCTTCAGTTTCTTTGTTCTGTGACTGAGCAGATAAATTTGCTAAAAATGTTTCTGTGGAGACATCTGGAGGTTTTCCCTTAAGACTCAGCCCTATCAAAGATCCAGCACTTCTTGCAGAACTTGAGGTCCCTACAGCTGCTGCATCCACAGTTACAGTAGCGTTAGCAGATTCTTGTAGATCATCCAAACCAGTCTTTGCTTCACTAACTTCAGCAGTTACATCAGCAACATCCATGTTTTCTTCTTTTAAAGTTGCCTGTTCATTTAATAATGGTATGTCTTCACTGGGACTCACTTCTGACTTGCTGTGTTCATATACCTGCCCTGTCGTACCCAACAGGCTTTGAAGAATATCATCCACTGGCAACGGTTTATTTGCTAGCTCCAGAGTAGAAGGCTGATTTTCCCATCCAACCAGGACTCCAGGAAGAAATCTGAGAGGCTTCGGTGGCTCATGTTTGGTACTTTCCACCAACGGTTCAATAACTGCTGGAACATCTTCTATATTAGATTGCTGAGGTTTGTTTCTCTGCTTGTGTAGCACAGTTGTGAAGGAATTAAAAAAATCATTTTCCTCTTCTTCTTCTAGTGCCAACTCATGATGAGAGAGTTCAGGTTTGTTTGGTTTGCTTTTCTTCTCTGGTGGCAAGTTACTCAAGGTACTTTCAGAAGCTTCATCCACAAAACTACTAGTAACACTTGCAACAGCAGTAATCTGCCTCTTCATTTTCTGGCGAATTATCAATCCCAGTAATAAATTTGGTCGATGTATTTCAATCCCTGTACAAAATTGTAACAGCAATTTATCATCTCCGTATGTTTTGGTTAAGGCAATCATTTTAACAAAAATAACCCCCGTACTCTTATAATGTATTATAGAAAATATTCATTTTATGACATTCGGAATTTCCATCATTAAACAAACAATACTTAAAATAATAAAAAATTTATTTCCAACATAAAAATTATTACTTCAAACGGTACAAATTAAAATTGCTTTAGGTACTATATGCCCACTATAACTTCCAAATACAGAATATGAGACAGTTGTATAGGACATCTAGTCACATAAGAAAAAGCACAGAAATTAAATATCATGTTAGTCTAACACAGCCACAGTCTGGTAACAGTGGTAGCAAAGCACAAGAGGAAAAAAAAGTAAACAGCACACTTGCAACCACAAAGTCTCCTCATCAACTTGTGTCAGACATACTTCTTCAAAGATTTACCAAGAGTGATTTTCCAAAATGCTTCCCTCATTCCAGGAAGGCACTGTGTTTCAAGGTACACTATTAGCTCTCTCTTCACTATGTATTTTGTTCTGTATAATTTAGGTTCTTGCAAAAAAATGATGAGTTGTAGCTCATCCCCTCTTCGTTTTGGCCCTGCCTATCTCAAAAAAAGAAATCATCCACGAATTTTTATAACCAAAATAAATTGATACAAAGTAACTCAGCTGTAAGAAGAACAACTGAGGGCCATGTCAGGATCTTTTATTCCTTGCCCATCTGTTCCATGTCTCTTTTTTTTTTAAGGAAGTTTGGAACACTTGAGAAAAAAGGAATTAGTACATATCAAATAATGAAAAATACTATTTTAAAGTTACAGTATCAATTTGGAACTCAGTATGACTACTATCATAGTTCACTTTCATCACTGAATTTACTGAGATTGTAACCTACAAAGCCACCTGGGTTAGAGGAAGAATGTAGTAAACATGAAAGAAAGTTATGCACTGTAATTTTTTCAACAACAATACTTTAAAGTATCAGAATAATCTTACAATGGGAAATTAATGTCTTTTCAAGGAAGCTAATATAATACTATGGAAAACTGATGACATGTTTGAACAGAATAGCTGGCGTTTTTAATTTTAATTTTGTCTTACATTTCTGTTGTAAACTTCGAGTAGCGTTATGATAATAAAGTTCCAAATTCCAAGCTGTACTTACCAGGCCCATCAAAAGGCACAAGATGATGTGGGACTTTATCTGAGGAACCTAAAGGGATGAGGTACAAGTCTTTCACTTGCTTCATGTTATTGGCTGCTACACCATAACGTTTTCTACTGCTGAAATAGGCAAACAACAACGCATAGGATATCTGATCCTCTTCAGTTACTGGGGTAAAGCGAACTACACAGATCTCCTGTTTACAAAAAGAGAGAGAAAAAGATGGTCAGATACATTTTTCTATGAAATTTTAATTGTTTTAGTCACTGCTCTTTATTTAAAAGCACAGTTCAGAGGAGGAGAAAAAGCCCCTCCAAGAAGGCAGAGAACAACAGAGGAGACAGAAGGAGCAGAAACAGGGCCAAAAATAATTAAGAAAAACTGGAGAAAACAAATAAAAAGCATTTAGTATAAAAAAACCGAATTGCAATGCATGACAAAAAAGCCAACATTTTATCAGCCAGCTAAATAACAAGTTTTAGGGAAGCATGCCAGCTTCCAAGTAATTATTCCCCTCCCCACTCTTAACATTACTAGAAAGCTTTACTTTGTAGTCTATTGTGTCCGAGTTATTAATTAATACTAGAGGAAGACCAGTATTCAGATCCTAGAACTATGACTGAAGCCCAGCTCAGGAGTCGATGCTGGGGCTGATGCTGTTTAATGGCTTAATGAATGACCTGGAACATGGGACAGAAGACCCCCTGCAAAACTGAGGTGGCACCTAATCAGGGGCAGTGGTCAATACGCTGAAGGGCTGGCTGCCATTCAGAGGGACCTCAGCAGGCTGAAAAAACGGGCTGACCCTCGTGAAGGTCAGCAAAGGCAAATGCAAAATCTTGCACCTTGAGATGGAGTAACCCCATGCGCCAGGAGAGGCTGCGGGACTGACTGGCTGGAAAGCAGCTTGGCATAAAAGGACGTGGGGGTCCTGGTGGACAAGTTGAATATGAACCAGCAATGCGTCCATGCCAAGAAGGCCAACTGCATGCTGGGTGTCAGAACCGAAGCAGCCAGCAGGCCAAGGGAAATGATTATTCCCTTCTATCCAGCACCTGTGAGACAACACCTGGAGAACACTAGTTTTGGGCTCCCCAGCACAAGGACAACCTACACACAGTGGGACAAGTCCAGCAGAGGACCACCGAGATGGTTTTGCATACTGTAACAGTACCGAAACGGAAGGGTAACACTTGAGGCATGTGAAGTGGTGTCCAAACATTCATGATGAGTTACTGTCTCAAAGGAACGCAAGTATTCTCAAACAGCAAATGACACATTAAGGTTAGATAGTAAGAAAATAAACACCACCAGCTGCCATCCATCCCATTCAACATAACCATCAGTTATCCTTAAAGTGTCATGTATTTCGCAAATGTTCCAGGGGAAAAAAAAAAAAAGATGTTTAGGGTGAATAGGATGTATGTTAAACAGCAAGCCTTTAATATGTAAAATTCTTACCTTGGTCCCCGAAGCTTTGATTTTTTCTACATACTCCCAGACGGTGTGAGGAGATATCCTGCCACCTACTTGAATACTATCAGGTAAATCCTATGAGAAAGGACAACAGTAATCTGAATCCAACGTAAAAGTTGTGGTAAATCCTTCATCCAGTATCTGTTTCATATATTCAAAATATACTTAATTCTTTTAGTTCTTAAACTAGAATTTTAAAATTTCAATAGAAGTTACAACAGTAGAAACAAATTAATTTAAATTTTGGATATTTAAATTAAGATTTTCAGTGCAAAGTCAATGATCTGTACTAAATTAGTTATCATTCAATACTGTTCATCTATACCTCCCCAAAATTATTTCAGTAACATTAACTGCAAACATAACTGTACTGTGCTCTGGAAACACTCAAGTTATCTGTAACATCCAACTGCTATGAGCGCCCCACACCTATGTATATAATAAACTTTCAAAATCTTAATCATCAGGGGAAAACATAACCTACACATGCGTTTATATATAGACATAAATTTGTTCTTGGATACTATCGAGTTCACTATTCACAAGCAACATAAACAGACTTTCAGAATCATTTAGGAACACTTAAGGAAAAATCGTTTTTTGAAATAAAGCAGAAGAGTTTTGAAAAGCACATCATATTCGTAAAACAATTCTTTAGTATTAAAGGGTACTGCATGCCCTGCACTTCACTGAAGATTTACAGCAAAGTAGAGACAATCACATTAATAGAAGACCTAAGTCCTTTTAATTAGAAAGCTGATGAATTCTGTGTCACTGGCAAGACATAACACTGAGCCTTATGACCTCTCTGATCTTCATTTCTTTATTTTATGACACAAAGACAACTATTATAAGCAGTTGCATCCTTTTCCTGCCTCTCAGACACCGAAGAGAACACTACATAAACTTTTTTTTTTTTAAATGGACAATTTAGCCTTACAATGGAAGGTTAGGGCCAGAACTGGCACCAGATAGGCAGAAAAATAAACCCTGTCATGCAGGTTTTTGTTGTAGAAGACGAGAAGACTTCCCGCACTGTCAACAGAAACCACCAGTTGACACTTCTCTTCCAAAAATTGGTATCGGCTTGTTTAATGCTTTGAATTCAAAACTGAGCTACAATTTTCTCACTTCTAACTCAGAAAATGGATGCCACTGAGGTGGTTATTTCAGTAGCAAATTTTCTCCTATCTTTCCCTGCTACTTTATACTATAGAAGATGCTCCATAATAAACAAAAAACAGTTCAACTTTTATAAAACCAGCTCTGGAAATATGGCTGCTCATCCTCAAGAAACATTTTACAGTGAGATGAGAGCGAAACACCTTAAAATATATCAAAGAACTTGAATCCTGATGAACCATGGGTCCATGTAGGACAAACTGAAAAATACTTTACTTACAAATACATACCCTAACCTATGTCCTCCCACAAATACTTTACTCAGTACAATGACCATGTTTCACTGCCTTTCATCATTATACTATTATTAGCCTACAAGGTAAACAAGTCACTAAAGTTAATAAATGGATTGTTCATTCTTTGCAGTAAATATAAATACCTCCGTTAAATACTCAAAAGAGCCAGAAACTGGATAAGCCTTAATAACAAACTTTGCCACTGAAGGCATATTGATAAAACCCTTCCAGATGAAATTCAGGCGTGCCAGAAACAGACTTTCACATTCCACAGTGCCAGGTGTTTCTGACCTAAAAAACGACAAACAAAAAACCACTTTGTTTAGAACATGATATATCACGCAAGATAATGTAAATCATGATTTTTTCTTTGTAAAAGAAATCACATGTAATTAAGAATTTTCTTTTTCAGTTAAGCATATTTGAGGGTCAATGACAAGAGACAGGCAGACAACCATGTTTCTCATCTTCCAGTGGAGTAGATATATGTTACAGGAAGGACAGTCAGATAAGCAGCACATTAGTTCACTACTGTATCTTTTGAGAATGGAGAAGTTATTTAGTCCAAGAGTTATTAAACGCTACTGAAGAGGACACACAAACACATATAGGTGCTGCAGACCCAGTAAGATCTTCCCCTGCCACAGGGAGGAGGGGAGAAGACAACATACTGCCTGCTGGACTATCCTCATCCTGCTTTCCTAGCTCTTACATTTTGTTGCAACACCGTCTGTCCACCACCTGAATACCTGCGCCCCTCTTTCCTTTCCCTTGCCCCACACGCTGGCTCCTCATCTCTTCTCGCCCATGCATCACTTCCACAGCTTCTGTGAGCACCTCCTCCCAATTCCAGTATCATCACCTGTACAAAACAGCACTTTTCCTCCCTTTAAAAAAAAGCCTCAGTTTTGTCAACAAAGCAGCTGCAAAGAATAAACGGAAAGATTTAAATAATTTCACAGGAGAGTGTTTCTCAGCCTGAGGGTCTCCTCATGGAAAAGGTTACAGCCATATTTCAACATTTCCCAACATGCTGTTACCAAAATATTCTAGGCATGCTATGAGCAGTTTTAAGCTAGCCGCCCAGTAGTACCAGATGTTGTGCTGTTACAGTAACACAGTAACCTATGTTTCTTTCTGTCTACACTAGAAATTACTTCTTTGCATCTTCAGCAAGCTATTCAAAAAACAAAGTCCGCTGTCCTCGGTAAAGGATCACACTGTCCTGATAAAGGCAGAATTTCAGCACGAACTCTGGTCAATTCTAAATAACTGAAAGTCGATGTTTTTCTGGAAACCCCTCCCTCAAACCAGAAAAAAACAGCCTCATAAATTGCAATTCCCCCTTTAGTGGATAGCAGCGTAGAGTGTGTAAGAAAATTAAGGGAGAGCTGACAGCAAATATGGCAAAACATCAAACAAGCTGCTGTTAACTGTCATTTCTAGAAAAGTGTTGCTTTGAATCTTGAAACTAGCCTGATTTATCAGCGTAAATGCTCTGTTTAAAGCAATTTCAAATTCCCTAGCTTTATATATACACATATACAAACACACACACACTTGTTCAATTGCAGCACTGTACATACTACATTCCTTAACAGCAAAATACAATATGAAATCTATATCCTGACTTTTTTAATATGAACTCACATGCCATTTTAGACTTTGTTGCACCAGAAAACGTAAGGTAGTTTACTTTTCCCCAAAACAAAATGGGGTAATTAGAAGTTTATAATCACAACTATATATAGAGTATTGTTTATATAAATGCATAGCATCATTTACTACAGCAGAGAACCCCATTCCTAAGAAGAGGTGTACAACTTCAAGTACACAAATGGATTAATGAAATGCCATTAAAAAAATTAGCTTTAGTCATAATAGCTTAACAAGATTAATAATGTCTTTCATTTAAAAATACTGTTTCTACAGTTTATATTACTTTGGGAGAGGTGTGAATGACGATTTTGATGAGTCTTGCTTATCATCTTCCAGTAATTCTGAAGCTAAAATACTTGATGTCGATGAAAGCGCATCTGCAATGCTCTCTGCTTCATTGTCTGACTGCTTCCGTGCAACCCCAACAGACACTTTCACTTTTTTTGCAGAAAGATCATCAGTAGGTGGTGCCATTCGGCCTGCAGAGAATGAATTGCAATGTTTTTTGTTTTTCATTAAAGAAAGAAAAGAGGACTTCCTCTGAAGACATGGAAGACGCACCAAGAATACTACATATTGCCATTGAAGTGGGATAGGATAAAGAAGTGATACCTTTTATACATACTTATACAATGTATAAATTTATACATTGTATATATTTATACAATATTATACATAAATATTGCCACTGTAACGGGATAGGATAAAGAAATGAGGAATCAACAATAGCATGTGCACCCATTAAAGGGATTTCTTTCTCTGCAGTCTTTTTTTTTTTAAATAGAAGACAAGTTTATGCCAATAGCCTATCATTTTAATATTGTCTTTTTTGTAAATTATGAAGTAAAACACTGCTTCCACATCGTTGTCAGCAAACTAGGGAAAAACACCCATTTATTTACATTCTTGAGGTATACTGAGATTTATGACTGAAAAGCATTATACAAACATGATGTATTTATTTTGACATTTATATTTCAAAATTACCTATGCAGATTTTGCAGTTAAGATCAAAGAGATGATTTTTATGTTGACTGGTGGTGTCCGGAGATGCAGATTCATTTACTTCTTTATCTTTTTCAGCTTCCTCTGACTTCTCAAACAACTTCATATTAGGTTCCTAAGAAAAGCCAAACACATTTCAGTTAGCCTTTTTCTCCTCTGTCAATATTCCTCATATTGCTATTCATATTGCTTAAATATGTTATGGCATTTTCTTTCCTTCAGACGTAAAACTCTCCCTTCATCAGTATAGCCTAAAAGGCTATCACAAAACCTACAAATGCATTAAAAGAATGAACTGGGATCCCTAAATATCTTTTAGGTAAGATTTAGAATATTTTCTACTATTGCCAGAATTCATGATACAGTCATGGACACAACATGGAAAAAACAAAAACACCAGGCCCAGAAGTGAAAGTCAGTAAGGATAAAAGAAAAATTAAACTCAGAACAGACCTAACATATAATTACAGATCTGAACACCAAAGTCATAAACAAACCACTTTACAACCATATTATGTATGAACTAAATACACTGTGTTGCCATGTTTTTTTTCCCTACCTGAATTTCCATGACTTCCTCTTGTTCTTTTATTGGTGTTTCACTTTCAATTTCTATTTCTCCTTTGTGAGTAATTTTTGTGATAGGTCTTCTTTCAACTTCCCTCTGTTCTTTCTCGATCATTTCAATTGTCTGTAAAAACAGGAAGTTACGTATATTTACTTCCATACAATAAAATTTGGAAATCCACAAATACAACAACAGAAAATAGGATTGTAATTAGGAAGCCCTCTGGGGGAAAAAAGAATACTTTCTTATTTTGCAAGTGTCAAGTAGTTTCATAAAGCACACGCACAAGCAGCCAGTCTAACTTCACCTACAGTGCAGCAAGTACTTATCAGGCACGTATTTAAACAAGTTATAAAGCAGACCTTCAACACTAAATTTAAAGATAGGTAATTCTGATTTTCCAAGAGCTAAAGAAAAAAAATGCATCAACTCCTTTCCCATAATAATAGGGACAATGTAGGACATAAATACATATAGATTTGTATCATTTTTCAAGAGTTTGTTTTTTAGTACATAAACCTAATGCTCTACCTCAAAAAAAACCACTTAGATGTATTCTTACAGTAAGGGATATGCTAATTCTGATCAGCACTGCTGCTTTGCTCTGTTGCAAAAAACAAAACATAAACTATTACCTCTAAAATTGCTTCTTAAAGCACATTTCTACTTCTTAAACCAGAAACAGTTTGTGTTGGCTGTCCCCAACATTTTAAGCGTGGTTTCATAAGGAAATAAGGATTCTATGATTGCTTTATCTGTCTGCCAAATACCTACAGTTACTTTTGAACACAATGGGGAAACCTCAAAAAAAATTAGTAAGTAGCAGTCTCAAAGTCTTGCTTGAATAGGAAAATGAAAAATACAGTCAAATGATACATTGCTATTTATTTTACATGTTGTGTTCCATTTCAACTTCTAGAAATTTTAAAGTATTTCTCTGAAATATTTAGGACTTCAGTAATTTTTGAGCAGCATACGCTTTTGTTTTGAAGCTGTTCCTCACAGCAGTGGAGTGTTCTTTTGTATGGTCTGTTTTCAGTATTTTATTGATGTTTACAAAAATAAACGTAATAAAGATGTTCTACAAAAGATAGGCTTTAGATAGCTACAGAATAAACAAACTTTTCATGCCTTTCTAGGCCCTCAAAACAACTTTGAGATAATAGAATAATTCAACAACTGTTTTTGTATAGGAACTAGCAAAAAGTTGTCATGATTCATAAACAGGTCTAGTCGCAATATGCAAAGAAAAGGAAAAAAACAGGAATAATTAATGTTGCGATGCAAATTGCAGTCTCTAAAACAGCATCCCACTGTACTGAATCACCTATCACTGAACATTCTTTCATTCTAAGCACAAAGAATTCAAGAGGATGAATTTCCAGCTATTCTATGGTTACACTACCTAGTCATTAATTTTTTATCGGAAGTCATCTGATATAACCCACAATTCTTAGTATCATAAAACCCAAACACAAAATGCGTACCAGTTAACACTACCCAAATTTTGTGCCTTTCAGTTCTATGAAGTGGCATATAAATACCAAAGATTCTGCCAACATAAATCCAGATTTTGTAGACTAGAAAACTTGATGCTGTAAACCTGACATTTCTAAGCTGCTGTAGTTAACTATCATCGGACTAACTGCCCAATAAACAGGGTAATAGCTAAGAAAAAGGCATTTTCTATAAAAATAATACAGCTCCTCATATTCCTGTTTCTTCTAAACTGTCAACACAGCTATAAATATAGCGTGACTTTCTGTTTCAAGAAAAGTAATGCTCAAACTAACCTAATAAACTTCCTACACTTTGTTGGGGTTTTTTGTTTTTGTTTTTCCTTTAGACTGCTTTTCAGACTGGCAGATCAGGTTTTCAGCTTCGGGTTTACTTCTCGGTGGGTTAATTGTCATGCTCCATCAGTATGTAAGTTATAAACAACACCAGTTCGGTTTGGTTTGTCCAAAGAGATCTCTCCCTTTTTAAGAATCTGGTGTCTATAAAGCTCCAGCTAGAGCTTTAAAATCTTGTTGGAAATAAGGACAAAGAAGCCTTCACTCTTGACACAGAAGAAAGAAAGAGCAAGCAGCAACAAAGTTGCACGGCAAAGGACAATGCATGGTTTCCCCCTTTCAGGAATTTACTACACTTCTTTCACTTCTGTCCTAACAATGCCTTTGGGTTTTGAACACTAAATAAATTATAGAGATCCTCCTGATCAGCCAGAGTTGCTTTGTGCAACATGCATTCTGTTCTTTCTATGTACACTTAACCTGAAAACAGAAGTTAAATATGCTTAGGCAGTCAACTAAATAACATAAGTTGACAAATCTCACGTGTCTGTTTTCTCTCTGTCTCCAAGCAGCCAGTTCTTTGGAAGCCAGTTCTTCTGGGCTCATCTTTATTAGATGGTCTGGAGTAACCTCTCCTTTCAGCACTTTCTTAAATAGTATCTAGCAGAAAGAAGAAAAGTTAACTATTGCTATCAAGACAAAAACAGCTCACAGCAGGAAATAAAGCAGAAAAGCAACATACAACATACTCTGTACAGCTATACGGATCATGTGGTTTTGCAATTATCTCCTGCTGTAGAAAGCGGTACTAGATTTTATAACATAAGAAGCTTAATTCCAGAGCTCCATTTGTTCTACATGACAGAATGTATCTACTCATACCCTTAATGATCAGATGTGTAATAAACTGTTGTTCCAAAGGAGAAAGTGAGTTTATGCCCACTGCAGCAGTAACTTGAACTTTTTTTTTAAAAGGTGCAAATCCCCAGTATTACACAGCAGAAAGAAGCTAGCATTAAAGAGGATGTCAATGCTTCTCAACTGACTGAACTCCCAGCATAAAAAAACCCCACATAATTTAGCAGTATGAGCAAAGAGAAGCCAGTGACAGAAGTTAGCCTGTTCATATCATTTACAGTTGGCTAACTGCAACAGTAGAATACTACAGACAAAGCAACTTGATCAGAATAACTGATAGAAGGCTAAAAGACAGAAGTTGAGGAGGTGAGTATGATGTTGAATAATGGGCTCAGAGAAAGTAGAAGAGAGAGTGAAGACCAAGCTTGAGAAATCTGGGTGTGAAAAAGCACAGTGAGGCAAGCTACTGGACAGAAACAAAATAAGTGCAGCAAGTAGCAAAGAGTTATGAGGGGGGACAGGGACACCCAAACAACAGATCAGTGGTAAAGACAAACACTTTAACTAGGCAAGCTATTTCCACTACACTTTGAAATCCCACTACAAAAAGTACACTGGGAGCAAGGAGTTGAAGAATTAATGATGGGCAACAAGCGAAAAAGAACAGAGAACACTGAATGCGCAAGAGGACAAAAAACATCAGAGAGATGAGGAAACCCACAAAAAAAAAAAAAGGATAAATTGTGAAAGGATTACTAATGTATCTACATAGAAGACTCTTCCTTTAATCTACAGCAAATAAAGGATTTCTGTAAAGCACAACAGACAAATAATACATACATTATTTTTAGGATCTTTTAGATTGAACATTAAACTTCTGTATTTGTTCTTATACTTTGAGTCAGTGTCCCGAAAAAAAGAAAACAGCTCTCTTTCAATCCTTGTGGCAACTTTTGCTGCTCTCTCCTCAGGAATCTTTAAACTGGAGTCTGTCAATCTGTGAGAGAACACAAGGGCAAAAATTACCAAATGCTTCCAAATAATTAGTATTTTTTTCTCTGCCTTCCGAAAGAAAATAGTTACAAGCAAAAATTAATAATTTAATTTAATAATATATCTTTACCTTTTCATCAGAATTTCCTTAAGAGACTGCTTCACACTTTGTCTTATCTGATCAGCAGAAGGTTTGGAAGCTGGTACGGCTGGCAGGTGTGCTGCACTAATGGATCCTTTTTCATTTTTCTTTTTCTTAATTTCTTGTTTCTCATGAACACCTATCAAAACACACAGAGTTAAAAATTCTAAGCTACTTAAGCCACTGCTATAAACTTTTATTGTTGCTGGATGTCATGAAGTTTTATTTTTAAACTGCTAAGAATTGACCCTCAAGGAGAAGGAATGGACTCAGAGGGTGGTTGTTTTTTTTTTTTCTTATTTGGT
Source organism: Gymnogyps californianus (assembly GCF_018139145.2). Classification (NCBI taxonomy): domain Eukaryota; kingdom Metazoa; phylum Chordata; class Aves; order Accipitriformes; family Cathartidae; genus Gymnogyps; species Gymnogyps californianus. Next base: position 98,637,333 of record NC_059473.1, read on the forward strand.
TTGGATTTTGTATTACATAGCTTAACCCAGAAAAAACTTCCTTAGCAGAAACAAACAGGACTTTTGCCCTTTGACTTAAGGTATTTTCTTCTACACTGAATGAAGATGACCAGTGCCTACTAGCTTGATCTTAAGCAGGATTTTTTACTCTGAATTTTTGTAATAGCATAGATTAATTTTTCAATTATTAAACCGAGAAATAATATCCTGGGAAGCACATATTATAAGCATAATAAACTTTACTTTAGAACAGCATTTTTCATTAAATTTAGCATTTCTGTATCTGTTAGACATCAAAATTATTTCAATTATAATAATCTCAGCTTCTGATTCAGGTAACAGACACTCTTAAACAAGGCCACTATAAGGTTTGTGTCATAAATAATACAAATAATGGAAATTTCTAATAAAACTAAAATAATTAAAGCAAAAACCCCAAATTCCCTCAAGCTTTAATTTCCAGTGTCAACTGAAAGCTCATTTGTCTCAGCACGTGAATGTCACTAATTTAGAGCAGTAGCCTTCTATTTATGAAAGCAATGGGAAATAAGCAATATTAATTTATTCACTTTCTACTCTGAAAAAAGAAACAAATTGAAGACTGATAAAGATCTAACTTGAGTGTTTGATGGTAAAAAGAAGTATTTCTTTATTATTACTTTCACCTATTGAGTGCAACTTATGCATTAATACCAGAAGCAAACTAACTACATTTTCAAGTAGCTATAAAAGACGGATTTTCTCTTCTGTTGGGCAGACTGTGTGGTTGGATCATCAACTCTCTCATTAATGCGACTATGATCCCTATCAAAATTACTGATTTCCCCTTCCTCACCAGCAAGGTGGTACAGACCCGAGAGAGCTGTTTGCCATTCTGCGCTGTGATCTAAAGCATTCATATACTAGGCTTGTTCAGTAAAGCAGCCCTAATAATGCTTTTATTTGCTCAATACATTTTTTTTTTTGCTCATCTCCTCCTCAGGAGGAGGATGAAGAACTGGTCTAAAGGCTTTCAAAAAATGTCGCCTGAGGAGCCAAGGGGAATTGGAAAACCTCCACATGCCAGCAACATTTTGGCAAAGTTTCAACCATCTGAAAACACAGTCCCATAACAGGGAAGCGATGGGCAAGATTAGCAATAAACACAACGCCACTATAAGCATAATTCAAAGCAGTTAAGAGATTAAGACAAATGTGCTGCTTAATAATTTTATGCTAATTGTCCTAAATGAGACTGCTAAGCCTCCCCTCTGTTTAAGAATTATTTTTAGATTAACATCTATTCTGAAATCGTCACTGCAAAAATCTTTTTGTCATCTCCTAGTTCAATTAATATATCTTAGAACAATTATTTCATGGATGCTAAAGACTCATTTCACTCCATGCAATTTGCAGTTAGAAAGGATGCCAATTATTTTGTGACTCAGAATTTCAAAGCTGAACAACAAGCTATTTGAAGTCTAAAAGATACCATTCAGTATAAAATACTTACATTTAGATTTACATTTAACCCTGACATTTTCAATTGTTTTCTTCCACCAATAAGAGTTACTAGAAGGCATCAGCATTGGCAAAAGACCAGAGAAGCAGATTTTTTTTTTTCTTAAACAAGAATTCAAAGCTTGAGTTTAGGAGTTAAAAACACAGTTCTCACACAAAATCTCACTAGCTTTGCTGCTGAGATTTCAGTCCCAAATTACAACAATTTCATATTACCATCATCTTAGAAGAATAATGCTTCCCAGAAGGGAGCTGGGGAGGGGACAGAGGTTGCTGGGAGGGGAAATACGTCCCTTCAACCTTTCGAATAAAATTTAGATGAAAATCTGATGGCTCAGTGTGCAATATAATGTTCCCCTTTGAAATGAGCTGATACAATTATTTGTCAATTTGTGCAAAAGACATCAGTAAGTCAAAGTATAATTTATATAGCAATTAAAACACTTTTATGTACATTAAGTATTTCATACTATTTTATGGAAGAGTATTTCAAAGTTTTTTGCAATGTGAAATAAAGTTTAGTACAGAGATGTCTTTGTGTACTTTTTCTCCCATTCTTGATTATGTGAGCATCCTCTACTATTCAAACAGGAAACGCTCACACATCAACACAGGGAACATTTACCTGCTAAATAAAATTTTAAAAGAAATGAGAAATAAAGACCATAAACATCATGAGAACAAACAGCTCTTCAGATCACCATCACCTGCACTACGGAATGTGGTTTGAAAAATCGATACTATAAAGAAAGTCAACCATCCTTCACTGTACATATACGTGAATTACAGCATGGAGTATTTCACCAAACCTCACTACCTGATTTCATGGACCTTTCCACCACACTAAGGGATTCTTTACTTATTTTTTCATTTTTATCTTCAGGGGACCGCCGAGGAATTACAGCAGTTTGTGATCCTTTTCGAGCAGGAACATGTTGCCCTTTTTTAGTATCCGAGTCTCTGGACTCTGACAAGTTCTTCCCATCACCAGATTCCTGAAATAAACATTGACACATGTTAGCATGCTACTGAATGCTACAATAAACCACTACGTAATTATCACACATTTTTCCCATTTTTTTCTTTTTAAGTATACTGTATAACGAATTCCCTACATGTATGCACCATCTTATAATAGTTTCTAAAAAGTTACTGAACAATATCCCAAATTACTGCCAAGTATTGCTTAACAATCTCTTTGAAATATTGGCCAAAGACACATCACAGGCAATCTGCAGCTAAGCTCCGTGTTGAAAACCACTATGTTTTCAGTTATTTTAAAAGGTCAGGGATACCAATGAGCATCCCTTAACCAGTTTTAGCCATGTATCCACAGGAAGTCACTTATGTTTAGAAAGCACATATAAACCAAAATTAAACAGAATAGCTTACATGTCAGAATTACAACACTACTATTCAGAAATAAGACAAAAAGGATTACCAATGATCAAGTAATGATGACTACAACGCCATATACTAAAAGACTCTAAAGAACTGTAATAATAACATCTCACTGCTCTTGCAAATTATCCTTTGGTTAGTAAAATGAGACACAAAGAAAGTAGAAAGGCCCTAATTAAAATGTTAGGCAGTTTCTTCTACATACAATCTGAAGTTAAAACAATCAAAACTAAAATACTGTTTTCATAGTTTTACAGATATTTAAAAGATCTGCAGTTTATATCACACAGCAAATTGACAGATGTCCTGTAGGTATTTAGAAATCTGAAAGAAAAATGCACGAAGTTCTTCACTATTTCTATATACACCTATATGTATAGGTGTATATACACACACGCATATGACGTGCACATAACCCTGCTCAATATGAGGAGTTTAGCAATATCATCTCAAAAGAGTCAAGCCAGTCAGAAAATGAAGTAACTCTGAAAATAGTAATGGAGAAGTTTTAAATTAGATTCACAAAAATGTTTGAAACATGGTATTTTAAATGCCAGGGGGTTAGGAGGAAACTCCTTCTACTCCCAATAATTAACAGAACTTTAAGCATTAAATAACTCACCCGTCTGAAGATTTTGACTTTGTGCTTCCCAGTGTCCTCTGTTTGCTTTGTTTTTTCAGTTGTTACATTTAGAGTACAAGTAGGTGTTTGCTTTGACATCCCCAGTTTTTCACACTCAATTGCTTTTTCTTCTCTATGGATTTCAAGTTTCACTTGAGTATCTGGTACACTTTGATCAAAACACTCCATTTTTTTGTCTTCTTCAGCACAGCATTTCACACACACATATTCTTTATCTTCTTCACCCATCTGCTGCGCTTGAGAAAGACTGAGTCCAACACAATCACCATGAAACCAATCATCACATCTACCACAGCCTACCATAAACCTGAAAACAAAATAAGACGTAAGTCAGCGTATAGACTACTAAAGAAGACACAGCAATTTAAGCAGAATGTACCATACTTGTTTTGATTTGTGCATCTCAACAATTCGTTCTTACCTGGTGATTTTCTCTGTAGCTTTACATCCATCTCCAGCCTTACGACATGGTATGATCTTCCTGAGAAATATTTTTTGGCCTTTTTGCCTTTTGCAGTAGTCCAAGAGACTATCATAACCTCATTATGTTTTTGTAACCTGCCCCCAAATCCTACCAACAGGATTTTTTCAGACTACTATTAAAAAAAAAAAAAAAAAAGGGAATGTAAAAAAACAAACAAAAAAAAAAACGCCACCAAAAAACCCAAACCAAAACTCTCAAAACCAGTAAACTTGTGTGTGAAAAGATTTGAAAATTTTCTTGCAAGATTATATTATCCTTGCTTTCCTTCAAGTATGATCGTCATCCTTACAGCAGAAATGTATCAACAACTGCAATCTTCCACAGCAGTAAGAGATGTTTAAGTGTTTTGACAAATAAGGTGAGCACAGAAACATCAAGCTATTCTAAATTAGTTGGTATGTTACATAACATTCCTTAGACCATTATTACTGAATTATTTCCAGAAAGTTGCTTTCAATCTCTTTACTGGTGAATATGGGGCCAGGAGTTAGGCTTCCAACTACATCTGTCTAGCTTGCAGTGACCGGTTGGTTTGTTTTAAACAAGGTACATGCCACTTTTGTGTTGCTCAGCTATTTTATTCACAGCTAACAGTTATTTAAAGAATGTTTCAAACACCAAAATGAGTATCATTTAAAGGACCCCTTTCATCTCAGAGTCACTTCAACTGCTTCATTATTCTAGAAGTAACTTTAGGTACAGGTAGTATTTTCAAAGTGTTATAAAGATCACTTGGTCTAAAATAAAACCATAATTTCTGACTATTTCATGGAAGCACTTTGAAAACTTCATTAGGTATCACTAGTACCTAACTGCACGGATAGGTACAATTTCCAGTGGAACTATTTGGGAAGGACGTGGAATTTCAAAGTTACACAGGTTAAACACCTTAATAAATCTATTTCAGGAGACTTACATGGTAGTAATTATTTTTAGAATCCTTTCTTATAATAATGAACCTGGCATCATTACTAAAGATCTGTTTTCAAACGATGTAGGAAAATCTCTTGCATTATCCACTTACATTCTCTTTCCCCTTTTATATCTTTTGGTTTTGTTTTTGTTTTACACTTACATAAACTATACTAAATATATGTACTACTATATATATGTATATATAGTCTGGATGAAGAAAATCCAGAAAGACTGCAAGCGTGTTATGAAAAGTGTGAGTTCTTTGTTAATACTGACAAATTATTTACTGAATTACTAGTTTTTAAATTTCATAGAAGAAAATCCCGATTTTAAAAGTAATTTTATGAAATGCTTGTTGCTTCAGCAATATATTCAACAAGCTAAATACACTGACTTGCAAACTCTGTTTCTTTAATCTAATATCCTATAAATCTCTTTTGTAAGATGCTGCTAAGGAAAATGATTCCTAACTTATGTATGTTCCTATTCAGGCTAGGATCTGCTATCTGCTGACTTACCTACTTTGCAAAACCATATAAATACTACAAAATATGCTTAGAGGAACTCTCATTCTCCAGAACTGTAAATGAACACTCCAGATGGCTTGATGCAGGTATTGTATTCAAGAACTACTGGTATCTCAAGAGATGAAAATTCTTACTATCTAAACAGCAGACGTTTGAAACAAGAGAAGAACAGAAGAACATATTGTGGCTTTATGTTCTGTCCTTGCTTACCCAAAATAAATCAGGATTAAATTCTGCTGAAGTAAATAGTCTTTTCATGCAAAACGAGTCTGAGAAGTTTTAAAGCTCCAGCAGTTTGAGAAAAACATAATTTCCAGCTTCACTAGCCTATGAGGCTGTCAGCTAGATTTGAAGAAACCAGTTTTTAATCTAGTTTGTGAAGAAAATTATTTTCTCATTTTTAATTTTTTTTTCTGAGTTGCAAGTACATTTATGGTATTACTTATCACTAGCAAACAATATCTGTCCATCTATTTAGTAGTTTCAGTTAGGAAGGCAGAGGTTCCTTCACATTTTGTCAGTATTCAATCTTTTCAGGTCCGTGTTGCAGCAAAGTGAAGATACAAGAAAGGTAACATTAGGGGACAGCTGCTTCTGATGGTCTTATAGAGTAATCCCATAGCATTCATAAACACAACAGGAAAACAAGAGAGAAGCGATGGGACTTCAACACAAAGACGATGGCTCATTTCTGAGAACCTAGAGCCAAACACGTGATGACGGGAAATACAGTGTGAGTGCCTATTTCACAACTGCAAGGATCCACAAGAGGATGCTTTACATAGGACACATCTTGTACCATTGCAAGAAAATACTAGTAAAGCTTTGGGAACACTGAAACTGGTTACAAAAAGTCCAAACATAAGATTTTCTGCAGAGCTGAAATAAGATCAAAGCATACAGTCAAGTGCTTCTTGCCTAAAGGATATTTTGGTGTACTAATGAATGAATGCCTTTTGGTTAAAAACAGAAGGAAACCAATACACCGTCTTGAAGTCACAATTGCTACTACTTGAATTTTTATTTAAAAATATATGTATTTTTTCCTCAGTTTGTAAATTCAGGCATTGGAGACTAATTTGTTAAATGAGCAAGGCAGATTGCAACCTTTAGCAACCAAAACAAAATTTTGATTAATATTTAGAAAATGGACTAAATTCGCAGAAAAGAAGAGCTTAACTCTGGAGACTAAAATACACAAGATGCTGCACATCTTCAACTTTAAATTGACAGCACGTGGAATTTTTCAGCTTAGCTCACACATAGTAAGTGGGCAATAGAGATATAAGTAAAGCACCAGGATAGGCATCCAGTCTTACATCTTTATTTTCAGGTCTATCAAAAAAAAAAAAAAAAAAAAAAAAAAAAAAGGTAAAAACCCCCTATAATGAATTGAGCTCAGAAAAGATCATTCTTCACTACGAATATACACCAAGACAGACAGATGTCATTCAAGGCATCTTAAGCAAACTACTGAAGATGGAATATCCATTTGGCTTCATTCCAGTCTTCACAATAAGGTTTCAATTACACTATATTTAAACACACACAATAAAACTTCAGAATTCAGGATTCAGAAACTAAGACTACAAAGAGAATCTGGAAATGTCCATGAAGCCTGTACTATAAAACAGACTGTAGTGTTTACAATTGTCTTGCTTAAATCTAGTTATACAAAATGGTAATAAAAACAATGGTGCTGCCTGCCTAAAAAATTCACTATTTCTGCTAGTATTTTCACACTAGTCAATGGCAAGACTGCAACTTCTAAGGCTGGGAGAGAACATACTGATTTCGATACCAGTAATGTAAATAATCCTTTTTACCATAAGGCCACTTTTACATCTTTATCTGTTTCACTCATCTGCACACAAAACACAATTACGATTTTTAACAGCAATTGTAATTGGGTAATGGGCAATGCTCAAAGACTAAAAAGGGGAGTCAAGGGAAACTGAAGCCTGGCTTGAAGGATCAAGGATGTCCTCTTGCACAGCTCTCATTTGTGACTGAAGAGGTTCTGATATCTTGGACTATTAAAACACCAAAGTTTCTGACTGTAGATTGCTTCAAGTTTGAAGTGCAGGAGTTCTACCCATGTTGTAAGGCTGGATTGGAAGATGTAAAGCTGAAAGAGAAAGAAAAATATGTTTTAAAATATTAAATCATGCCACATTCAATAACAGAATTGCTTTCACTGGACTTTAATATAAAAACAAAATTTTCTTTACGAAAAATCTAAAATGAGCTGACAGGTGACAGCAGACAGTACTATAATACATTGGGACCTTTGCACAGAGTATGTTATTGTTTTATTCCTTTAAAGAATCCTCTTGGTAGTCCACACATCGGCATGAAAAGATGCACCTCAAAATCAGAAAGTAGTAGATGATACATAAAAAGAGAGAGATAATAACTAATGCAAACCTTCCACAATCTCTCTTAGGATTGGGAGACTTTCTTTGGAGTGTTTTTTGTACTAAATTAAATTCATCCGTTAGATGACAAACTCAGGCTTGGATGATTTATTTTCAAAATATACAGGCCATGTTTTAAAATTAATCTACATACATTCAATTTATGCAAAAAAAAGTAAGTTTCCAGAGAAATCCATTATTGTGAAACAAGATTTTACAAGTAAAATGGGCAGAAACCGTCTTATTCACAAAACAATTGTTCATTGTAAAGCTATGCTTATGAGTAAAATAAAAGACAAAAAATTGGGAGCTGTCCGAATAGTTCAGTGCAGGCCAGTAATTAGCATTTTAAGATTAATTAATAATGTAAAGTGCATTGCCACAGAAAATCATTTACTTCAGAAATAATTGCCTCTCTCTAGTCCTTTGCATTTGTGGTACATAGCACAGGGAAAACACTGCAACAGGACTCAAATCTTAACCAAAAAAAAAAAAAAAAAAAAGATTAACTATTCAAAATGACACCTTAACCCCAAACTCACCTAAGAGAAGTAAAACCACTGTTCACACACTGTAAGGACTTAAGTACTTAGAGCATGTCCCACATCTGCATCTTCCCCCCCTTAATGGTACTGTTGACCAATCTTCTATAAAATCTGTTGTAAATTTGTATTAACATTACAACTGTATCTCAGCTGCACTGATGCTACAGTCCAGTCAATGTTAAAGCAGAGACACTGCACGGAGGCAACTGTTTTTCCTTCAGCTAATAAAGATCTTGCTAGTAGAGAAGATATTCACAGCAGCTTTAGCAGAGCCTATGTTCCACATCAGTGAAGTAGTATGGGCTCGATTCAAAGCTCAAGTGAAACAAGTGTTTGTCAAAAAAAAAAAAAAAAAAAAAAAATCTGCACTACCTTGTCATAGCACTATACATGAGCAGTTTCTCTTGTTTGCTTTTTGTACAAGTTTAACACAGGTGACATGACTTTTCAGGTTTTGATCTTCTAGAAACAAGAACCTCTTATCTTCAAAGAAACACTATCAGCAGATCTCTTTACATGGAATTTGCAGCATAGGAAAAAGACACTGCAAACTTATTTCCTAAGCATTAAATTTCAATAACCCATCTTTTACGTAATATAAGTTTCTTTTTTCCGTAGACACATAATCTTCTTTGTTTTTCATGTTAAGTGAACCTCTCCAAAAAGGAAGTGAGCAGGGAGACAAGCAACCCTATGCTCTTTGAACTAAAGGTGAATGCATGAAATGTGCTCAACAAGAAAACAAGAAAACCAAAATCACTGAACTTCCCAAAACCCTGAAAAAAATGGGTACATTAACCACAAATCTGTAACAAAAAAACCCCACCATTAAGGGAAGCTCCATTACCAGTGGATTCTACCCACGTTGCCTCTTGCAGGACCAGGATCGTACATTCTATAAGCTGCATATATATACACATACTTTATAAAACTATGTATTTCAGACAACTCATGCCATCCATTTGCCTGATTCCCTAATGGTACTGGTATGAATAATAATCCTACCAATACTGCAGCATAGTAATATAATCCATATAAAAATCTACTAAGAAAATGATACAGCTGTAAATATAAGACACAGTGGAGTCCTTCCATTCATTAATTATACATTACAATGCTATTTTGTTTATACTGTTGTGTATATATATATAGTTTTTCTACAGCTGTGGGTGGACATGGATGATAGCTTTTAGTGTTGCAAGGCTTTTCACAGTGGAAGAAAGCAGTAAGAGGCAGAAAACTTAAAACCATCATCCAGGACTGTAACTTGATGACATCTTCCATAATCTGCAGTTTAACATACTCACAGTATTCAATGAACATGTACTAGAGCTAAGGCATCATAATTATTCTAATTACTGTTTCTCGTGAAGAACGTTGTCACAACAATGATTCATTTGCTGTATATGCATCCACCCTTAAAAAAATACGCACATGTAAGTTAAGGGTGGTTAGAAGTTTGGAGCCTTAATCTCCTTCCTCAACCATTCTCTTTTGTATTGGCTGTGCAAATTATATGATGGCCTGGTTCCAAAATAGTTTACTGAAGTATTAGCATTATTTTCAAAAAACAAATGTCCTAATAATAATCTTTACTACAGGAAAAAACAGTTTTCAGATTTTTTTTTTTTTTTAACTTCATCCAAAGTAATTTTCTGTGTTACAGTTGTGCAGAAACTTTTTAGTGACTATGTATATGCAAAAGATCAGGAATACTATATCTTTGCTAAATCAACTCCTGCACTTTCCAATTAATTGCTTTTTACAATATTACTAACTTTTCCTCTATATTAAAGCAGAGTTGAAATGTGGGAAAAAGAAGACCCTAAGTAAAACTCTGGTCCTGCATCATTTAATTTTTCTGTGACCTCTAAGAAGGCCAGTTTGTGTCTGACCACACAAACCGTATGATCAAATCCCAAGCAACAACAAAACAAAAACAAACAGAGAAAAACCCCCACAAAACAACAACAAAACAGAACACCCATGCTCCCACAGCCTATTTAAAAAACCTTACTAGAATTGTAGAAATCAAAAGAGGAAGTCACTAGCAACAAATTAAAGCTACAAACTTCCCTCACGATATAATGCTTTCTAGAAAATTTGCTTAGAAACAGAGTATCTCAAGTTACATACTACGAATTATTAATCAGAAATTGGTGGAACTTCTACTAAAGATGACAGAGTGAAGACAAGGGAGACAATCTGCAAAACATCGGCTAGGTTTTGTCTATCTGTACAAGAAAGGAATGAGTTCAGCCCTCCAGCCTGCATCTTGAGCATCTACAGTGAAAACTGGAGAAATTTATAATATGAGCCCTTACAGCAGAAGGACGCATATGATGCATATAAGAAGAAATCTTATATTAGCAGATTTCTCAATGTCTGCAGAGCTACCATCTTCATCTAGCTCTATGCCAAGAAATTAAATACTATTTTTTTCTTCAACTATCTTTAAAGATCTTCAATCTGTCTTCAGGAAAAATAACTATTGTTTGTGACAAAGCTTAGTATTTTCAACATCACTTGAACTCATTAAGAAGCTGAGGTAGTAACTACAGTCTGTAACATTCTTCTATGTGATATGCATATCCATACACATACATAAGTTTCATCTATAGATGAATGAAAATTTATGGGTATGATTTATGTTATTAGCTGGTGAGAAAACATCTGACAGCAATATGGGAACACAATGGCAAAGTCAAACAAGTTGAAAGCAATACTATAATGAGTAACAACAATAATTCAAACTTTGCACTGAAAAAAACCCAAACTGTTTCAGATGTGCCGAAAATTACTAAGTACAAAAAGTTACATCGTAGTTGTCTGACTTGCCCAGAAACATAGGGTTTAGTTCTCATACGAAAGAACAATTATTTTTTAGTTATCTTGCAAAGGTAAATCTCTGAATGGGAATCAACACAATATATCAAGCAAACAGACTGAAACAATTAGTCCTAAAGCCAAACATTGACCACCCACTCTCTGGGTAACAAAGATATACAAAACAGCTATGTTGGTTCCAGCTTATAAGCATCAAGACAAGTGGAAAACAGAGTATGAATAGTCATTGTTCAAAGCTCAAGTGCCAAAGAATGACAATCTATTAACAGAAAAAAACAGACACGCCTCTTATAAAGCAAGACACATTATAACTTGTAAACTTTTTTGATCATGCAAGTCACATGTTTGTAAAAAAGGATTCCTCCTCTCCCAGCCAAATCCACTGTATCTGCAGTGCAAGGTAAGAATACCTTGATTTTGCATGTGGTCAGCAAATTATTGCATGTACTCCTAAAGATATAAATTGACTCCATTTGTCAGGTGCTGACTCTGAAATAAAACAACATACAAGTACCATCCTTCTTCTACTGTTCTTCTAGCAGGCACAGTAAGATTACTCTGGGGCTGTGAACGGCCTACGTAAGCATCCCCTTTTGGGGATTCTGTACACAAACAAAGCTGATGAAACAATCTCCACACATTATCTTCAAACTGAATCAATTTTCCAAGCTTAGTATTACATTAGCAACAAGTTAGTGGCTTTGCATTTATTGTAGGCAATACAAAAAGGTTCAAGTGACTACTATTTTGCAGCCTGAATTATAAATGTGTTTCGTTAACATGATGTACTGCAAAGCTCTTATGCATGTTATTTCCCAACTCAGGGCTGCAACTTCAGTTCAACTTCTTTTTCTACAAGTAATTCGTACCACAGCATTGACAAAAATTTCCAAACTTTAAATAACCATAGAGCAGGATATAAACACAGATGTTGTTTCAGATCTTAGCTCTGCGTCTGACATTTGTTGAGCTTACTGTCATTTGACAATATTTGTGTCTCACACTTTCTCCTTTTCTCCTATACAATGAACAGAGAAAAAAGGAAACAGGCTGACCAGCTAGGCTGTTACAAAACAGAAACAAAAATTCCTTGAAAAGCAATCCACAAAGTGAATGAAAAAAACCTTTTCACTATAGTCAAATTTCGATAGTTTTGATGTTTTTCCAAGTGATAAAAGTGAAATTCATGATTTTTTTTTCTTTTGCACTGTGCTGAAAATATTTTCTTGCTCTTGCACCAATAATTCAAAAAGTACAAAATGCCAAGGCACTCGAGATACGAGTTTTGCTTCCTCTTGTATCTTAATGACATCAAGCGAATCTGAAAGGTCTGAGTTTTTATTTGTAGCATATAACTACAAAATGAAAGTAATTTGAACAAATTAAAACATTTTTTTAGAGTAGTGATGATAAAGTGCTGGACTGACAGTCTTAAGTCTTCTGTTATTAAGCATGGGGCTCAATACTGCAAGCTTCCTCACTCCACTAGTGTGTCTCAGTCACATTCTATATACAAAAATTCTGTGTTTATGCACTAAATATCTTTCTACATTTAGCAAATCTGATCTTTTCACGATGAAACTGCTGGTTGTGTCAACAGTTTTGTACCAGACATATTAAAAAAAAATCTGAACAAGACTGACATTACGAAGTTGAGGATACCAGTAATCACCATCTGTGGCAACTCATGGGCTCTCTCAATCTGACCTCAGCTGGTGATTCATACATTATACTATTCTTCTAGCAGCAGAAAGAGCTGGCAATGCAAAATTGGTTTGTTGCATTTAACACATATTATGCATTGATATGGGATATCTTCTGTAGCATTACTTTGACTTTATAAACTAAAATAAGCAGATTTAGTTCTGCCTCACTGCTGTATCTTCCCAGTACCGGTTAGATCCACTTAGTATTAAAAATCAAGACTTTCTGAACTCTAACAAGACATTCAGAACAAGAAACCCATAGAATGTTTAAAATGTTAGCAAAAATACAAAGAAAACAGGACAAGTTCAACTCAAAGCTGAATTTTTAACAGATATCAAGCAGTTTAAACCCCAAATATGCATATTTTGCTTTAAAAATATCCACAGAAGCATTTTCGTATCATGAAGCAGCCTTTCTGAATTTAAAAAATTCATTGAAATACAGGCTACCCATGTACTTCTACCATTGTGTTAATACATGAGAGAAAAACTAAGGAAATGCAAACTGCATAAAATTAAACACTATTATAGAGGCACAAATGGTAAAGGGACAGTCCTAACAATAAAAGGATTTTTTTAAAAAACAAAACACACACGAACTAAGTTTAAGTGCCCCTTCAATCAGTTAATTCTCACCAACCACACAAAACAAACCTAGTGTTAATTCTTTTAATAGGCCACATTGATGCAGTTACTGTAGCTGCACAGTAAATGAATTTTATGTATTTTTCAAATATGATATAATAAGTCAATAAAACTCACAAGGGCTCTTCTTAGATACAAACAAATGCTATAAAAACCTCAGGCACCAAAGGTAACTGTTCCATATTTCACTCTGATATATGGAGTTCTAAAGCACACTCACTGAAAATTACTAATAAAAGTTTCTCTCACATAAGCAAAGGACTAATCAGAAATGTCTTCAATTTGAGATTAAAAAGAGAGGCTGGCAGGTAGAACTGCAACTATGAAAACATACTTCAATACTAAATCCAGAAAATAAGAAGTGGTGATAAAGGAATTCTTATTCTTGGATTGATAGTTCATTAGTAGAAACTCAATGGCCTTTTTCAGTTCACTTACGCAGTAGAAGATTAACTTTTGTCGCAGGGGGACATCATCAACTTCAGATGCAACCTCATTATTAGGTTTAGTTAAAGGCAATTTCAGATATGCCCACATGAAGTTTTATAGGGTTTTTTGAGACCGACGTTCCTCCTACCCCGCCCCCCAACTACTCCATTACTCCTGTTACATGAAAGCCTCACAGCAATGATTATACAAATTAAAAAAAAAAAACCTCTGACTCTCTAGATATTACAATCACAGTTCTACCAGATAAAAGTTCACATGTAAACAACTATTTGATTTTTTTGGTTGATGGTGATCCTTCAACTTAAGAGGTCTCTGGAGAGAAGGAAATGACAATCTGGAACAGACATCTTAGTCTTATTTCTTTTCTATGAAAAAAAAGTCAAGTTTAAAGTACAGATTTTAACAGCATAGCAGAATTACACATTCATCAAAAAAATGTATTCACATAATAAAAACACTTCTAGTAAAAATTTTTGGCCAAACTAGTTTCTAATGCTCTATTTAAAAGACACAAAAAAAAGTGTATGAGTGCAAAGGAAATTAATTGACAGTATAACAGACAGGCTTCCATTATAAGGCTATGTGTTTTTGTTTTGGCACCAGCAGTATGAAACATTTGGTAAGAGAGGAAAAAAATTATCTTCTGAGACTAATAATAAAATCCTCAGACACAAAGCCACACACACCTGTTGCCATGTGGCTTTTTGCAAAAGCCACACTGCTTGTTGGGCACCCAAACATATTTGCTTTCACTAGCAGAGGTATGTTCCAAGCCTTCCCGTTTAACAGTTGAAATGTTATCTGGAATGAACAACGGAGGTTCATCAAGTGAAAGACTTTTGCTACTTCTTCTCTGGCGAGGCTGGAGATTCTTATCAATTCTTTTTGATTTGTTTTTTTCTTTATCATCCTCTTTCAGATGTTCTACAACAGGGGGATCTTTTGTCTCTGCCTCTTCCTTTGAGGAGCTATTTGTTTTTAGCACAGTCGCAAGCTGGTGTTTCTGACCCTGGGCTTGCTTCTGACCAAGATTTGAAACATGCCCTGATAATGAGTGCACAGAGTGGTGGGTATCTTTAGAATAGCTTTGATGAGTAGGAGATTTCTCACTTGCTCTTTGAATTAATAACTTCTGTACTTGCCCAGAAGCCTGAACTCGGGGTATTTTCTTCAGCATTGTATTGGTCTGCTTTTTTACGGTCACCCCCGAAACACAGCTCTTTGCTTTCAAACTCAGATCAGATTGTTTCTTCCTAATTTTAACTGGGTTATTTGGATGCTGATGACTCTCTTGCTCATCTGCATTCCGCTTCAGACTTGCTGAAGATGGACTGTGAAGACCTGAAACAGTAAGACCAGCTCTTGTTCTTGAACGCATTATTTCTTGTTGCACTGTACCTGATTTCTGTCGAGTACCTGCAGTCAGATTTTGCTTATTCTGTATTATAGATTTACTATGCCGGGGCCTAACGTTCTTTTCACATTTTGATGAAATGCTAAGCTGTTTATCATCATCCTGAAATTTTGATGCCTCAGGGCCTTCTACTTTAGTACTGCTGATCTGCTGCTGTACATTTTGGCTTGTTTGGTCAAGAATAGTGCTTTCTAAAATACTATTTCCTGGGTCAGCAGAAGTAAACTCTTTGCTTTTCAAGTCTTTACTATCAAACTCTGTACTGTCCAATAGTTTCTCAGATGAAGTTACAGTTTTCTCCACTCCCTTATCATCTACAGGTTCTGTGACACGTTCCTTTACTGACAATGTATTTTCGTCAGGAACTTCCACGTTGTGGGAACCTAAACTACAATCAACCCCCTCTTCTACAGAGCTGGACAAATTTGAAAAGCTCTCACAAATCTCACTTGGATTCATGCAAGCACTAGATGGATCATTAGCTTTTCCAGTTACCCCACTTCGATCATGCTCTTCTGTTTTCTTCTCCGATTCCTCTGTTTTATTTTCAGCCTTTTCCTCTGACGAAGTTTCAGAGCCCACTGAATCATTCACATCATTTGCTTCATTTTGAATTGCAGTAATTTCAGTATCTGCAGATACTGAACAAACTGACTCAACATTCCCAGATTCAGTCTTCTTTGCAACCTCTGTTATTTCCTTTGTTTCGCCAGGAGAAAGAGAACAGGTTCCTGCTAAATTAGCACAACTTAACTCTTGGGATGCTTCCTCAACTTTTGCCTGCTCAAGGGTTTCAGACTTTATTTCGTTCACCTCTTCGGGACCAGGAAGACATTTTGTATTACTTTGGGATGCTGTTACTGCTGCTGCCGTTCCTTCTGTCTGTCCTGATCGTCTTGTACTACGCCTAACCTCTTTAGGCTGCTCTATTTTCAAGGGTGCAGCAACATCTGTCTCTTTAGCTGGACTTCTCTCTTGTTTCTGTCCAGTTTTTGGAGCAGATCCACTTTTTACAGATGATTTCTTGGTATTAACAAGAGGTGCAACATTCGAACGCTTAGCTAGCGTGCTCTGTCGCAAACTCCGTACTGGTTCTAGGAAGAGAAAAAGAAAATGTCTTAGCTATACTGTGTCCTCCTCTTCACAAATACAAGACTTACCTAGAATAGAACTGATTTAGCCTGATTTAGCTTACTGGACACAAAGAGAACTTAAAACTTAGTTTTTTACTAAACTTAAAAAAACCCACCACAAAAAAAACAAACAAAAAACCAAACCCAATGCCCTCCCCCCGCCCCCCAAAAAAAACCCAGCTGTCTACTTTAAAAAGTTATAAATTACTTGCATTTCAATTTTACATTGCCACAGTCTGGATGTAAAATCTCATTATTCTAATGGCTATGAAAGTTCTGAATAGTGTATATATAAAACAGAAGCGATGATAAAAAGACAATCGAAACCCACTCTACGTTTCTACCACTCAACTTTTTCTACCTCAAGTAAAAATTGCACAAGTTATATTGTGATTAGAAGTATAGCTGTGAAGTTTACAAAGCTTTTAGAGAACACAGTATATGAATCTGAGATCCAGTCACATTCTCACTTGACAACATCTCTTACATTTTCTAAACAAGAAACCATTCCAGTGCCTTTTTAAAAAGCGTATTCACCAGCTTTGTACCATAGGCTCTTATTTAAATTCTGACTTCTCTATTAAGTAATTTTATCTTTTTAACTCAGCCTACTCTATCGGGGGAAAAAAGCAGAGCTGTCAATAACTCCACCAGTTCAACAAGTTAGAAAAACCCTAACCATAATCGATTAGCTACCACACACAATTTAAATATTTGATTAAAATACTTATTAAGCATATTGAGATATTTTGATGAAAGACTTTGACTACCATTATTATAACCTAATTTAAAACAAAAAGAAAACACACAAATAAAACTAAATAGAATTAAAATTTTAATTGGAAATAAAGAGACATGCTAACCTAATATTCCAATGCTGTTTGTAAATACAACACGCTTTTGTTGGTGAAGAACCACAGTGCTAATCTGATGCAGGTAAAAGGATCAAAATCTCAAAAATTAGTTTAAGGACCACAGGCCATTAAGGACCTTCCACCACAGGAAGACACCAAATATTTATCAGAGAGGAATTCAAACTGAGTACTCTATGGATGCCAACTTCTAGCTGCAGTGTATAAAAAAAAGGAAGCGTCTGTACTTGAATTCACACAACGGAATAGCAAAGCTTTACTTAAAGTTTATAAATGTTGAGGGGCGTGGGATTATAAAAATTTAATTGACTTCAAATGTGCAAACATGCGTATCTATTGAATGATCACCTTGTGCCATTAAACGCGGTGATTTTCTTGGTGATGTGACTGATGTTTCTTCACAACGG
This sequence comes from Gymnogyps californianus, assembly GCF_018139145.2. Taxonomy (NCBI): domain Eukaryota; kingdom Metazoa; phylum Chordata; class Aves; order Accipitriformes; family Cathartidae; genus Gymnogyps; species Gymnogyps californianus. The sequence goes on from NC_059473.1 coordinate 98,655,239, forward strand.
CTCCTCAAATTCCTGTTCGGTAAAACAAGCTCATCGTCATCAATGGTGTCGTTACCACTCTCTTTAACTCCTTCTTCATCCATAATATCATCAAGACCAATAACTGGAAAAAACAAACAAACAAGAAAGAGCCTAAAACTTAAAATGATCAAAAAATGTTGCAGCTGTAATGCTGAGAAAGACAGGGGAAGAGACAGGGAAAAATAAATAAGTTGGCCATCTAAAAACAAACAAAAGGGGAAAAAAATGAAAAAAGGCAAGACAGAAAATTCCCATGTGAGGCAGTTTCAGTGTAGAAGAAGCTATCACCCAAAGCTTAAATTTCTGCAGATAGTCCTTATAGCTTTTTGGTGGACTCACATTTTTATTGTTTTTTTGCCACAGGAAGGTCCCCAGTCTTAGAGGATCAGCTGTCCCTCACTGTCCCTTCCCACCTAAGAAAAAGTGAAGAAAGGTAAACAGCAGAAAGAGCTGATCCAGAAGTGCAAAGAGTTTAAAATCACAGTTTTCTCACAGGATACAATTTTAAAACTCTAAGTCCCACCCACATCACATATCTGCATCTGCAACCCCTTTTTGGACGGGCATTGAGTGCAGCATGCACTAGTCTCCCAGGAAAGTCAGAGAACATTGTCTTTGTCGAATTCCTATCCTCCACTAACCTGAGAAGGATCCCAGAGGTTGCTCCTGAAAATAGGTTTCCTAAGAGGCAGTCAGGCCACTGTACCAGCCATTCTCCTCACTTTCTCTAAGTTTGGTTCTGCAATGGTAGCCTCTCCTATCCCAAGATCCTATGTGTGATTAATGAATCCTGGTCCCTGTGGGATGTGAAATTTGTGAGATCAAGCCAAACACCCAAGTGATTTTACAAAACATGTAGGAGGGTCTGACAAATACAACACAGACTCCAAACAACCAAGTATGCCTATTTTTCACTATTCAGGCACCCACCTAGAAGCATTTTTAAAATAAACTAACTCACATGACAGAAATAAGATATCTAAAAATTTCTAACAATTGCTTACTTAAAACTGATTTAAATTAATAAATTTATCTTAGAAATCAAAATAAGAAGTTAGTAGAAATTAAAAATTGTTAGAATTTTTAGACTGTCTCAGAAAATCTGTCAATTCCTGCGCCTTTTCAAGTCTGATGTTACTGCAACTTAAAAAAAATAATGCTCTTGTGAAGGCATTATAAAAATGAGCACAGTTTTAAAATAACAAAAATTGGAAGTTGTTAAACACTGCTAAAGCCAAACAGTGATGAATAATCAAGTCTATTAAGACTGTAATTCAATTCACAATCACCTGTTATGAAGAACTTAAACAAAAAAAAAAAAAATCAACCAAACCACCTGTTAATTTTAAAGTTCAAATGTTAGAAAGATTTTAAACAGCCTCTTAAGGAAGGCTGACCTTGGCATGAGGTAATCAGCACTCTGGACCTCCATAATTAGATGGCCGCCAGGAGCTGAAAGCTAGGAGTTTCTTGAGCTGACGAGTTATCGTTACTCATTTTATGTTAGACTTTATTTTCCCCTAAATATCTAATAGCAGCCATTGTCCAAGATGGAAAACTGAACGAGATAGACCCTCACCCTAACTCCGGCTGCCCATTCTTGTGTTCTCAAAGACTATGTCCTCCCAACAGCTCTGCACTTCGGTATTAGCATTCTCATTAAAGAGTGTTCCTATAAAACGTGGAACTGGTATTTGGGAACAGACTGTGACAAAGGAGACTCCTTTCAGATCCTCTTCTGTTTCTTCAGCGTAGAACTAAACTACTAAGCTACTGAAGACAACATGACAAATAAAAACTACTCGGACAACTTCTGAAACAGCTCTGGAGCAGATTTCAGGGCTGCCATCAGAGCCTCGGGTTTTACAATGTTCTTGCTCAAGTTATTGAATTTACACACCCTTCTTTATTCATACCAAAAGGGACACATTCAGTCTACTATTGACAGACAGTTTGAAATGTTAGAATTAAAGTATTTTCATACTTACAAGACTCTGTGCTGTAGCTTTAATTTTACAGAGGAATTTGAAGCACAGAATCTTGCTAATTTCAAACCACCTGAGCTATAACTCGGCTAGTACAGCCCCATGAGGCCCCCGGATGAGGAGCATTCGACACAGACCCTGCTGGGAAGAGAAAAAGTGACAGAGAATAGTAACAGATACAGAGGAGACTAGGGAATTAATATTATGAAAGAGGAGTGGAGGTAGAAAAACAGCACTGGGAAAAGTAAACCAACAAAAGCAAAACCAGACAGAACTAAAAAGAGAGAGAGATAGATGATCTTAGTAATAAATATCTAAAGATTATCTCAGTAATGAATATAGAAATTAAGACAGAACGATAAAAGATAGAAGAAAGGAAAAAATAAAGAAAAAACATATCTGAATAAAGTTGTACAACAAGTGTACAACTGAACAAGCTGCAAATAAGGACAACACGAGTCACGTTCAACATATTCACACTGGACGAGGCACCACTGGCCTTCAACTTAATATTCTGAGTCTCTCTATTACTTGTAAAGTATTTAAATTTCCAAACTACTGTGCTACTGACTCATTTTTATATATGTTATACAATAATAGAATAACATACAGTAAAAATAATTTACTTGCAAATTTAAAGGAAAATTTTCCATGTGTTAAAACAAAAGCATGACCGTTTTTTAATTTTTCAGCAATGTAAAATTGAGGAAAACAAGCCTTACTTGCTGGGGGAAGAGGAGGGAAGGAGACAAAAATACCCCTAAAAACATCATCAAAATCTTTGAAATTTATAAATCTTTATTTTTATTAACATAAGTCTTCCCTTGATTATCTTCAGCCAAAATTAGAGAGAAATATTCAGGTTTTTGACACAGTGGTCAAGGTAAATCAAGTGTAGAAATAAACTTCTTTTCTGTAGATGTTAGCCCTCATTTTCTTTTGCTTAGCTAACCACATGGAACAGAACTCCACTGTCACTGCTGCTTTGCGTTGTTGTAAATGCTACGTCCACCTGAATCATGCTAACAGCAGGACTGCACAAGTCCGCAGCAGATGCCATATTTTAATTCTACAAGCATCACAAATTACATGGAAATGGCTGAATGTTTTAAAATTTCTACTATGTTCTGTGCAGATGATAACAAAAACCTAACATTATGCTTCAATGAAAAGAACAGTAACAATCTAAAGCAGTAACTAACACATGTCTAGGTAAGTCTTAAGAGCTAATAAACTCTAGTAAAACAATGAAACATACACTGATACTGAAAAAATATCACTGAGTCTCAAGACTGTAAATGAAGATGGTATATTTTATATGAAAACCTTTTTCCTATTGACATTTGCAATGTATATGTTCAAGCAACAGAATTAAAAATGCTCTTTGTTAGAAAAAAATACATGTTTTCAAGAGAAATGAGGTCACTGATGATATAACTTTCATAAAACAGTTGGAATTTGGTGTTTTCTTATGTAAGTTTTCCTCTAAGCCTGTAACCTGTTTAACTGAGAATTTGCCTGTGAGTACCTTATACTGACTGCCCAGTGCAAGAAAAGAATCGCAGTAAGTACCATGTGAAATACTCACTAAACATTTACTCCCATTCTCCATTAATCTCTAATTGTAAAGAGGGTTTTTTTCCTGTCTTTAGAATAAAAACATATGAAAATCAATTAGAATTAATAAACTTAATACAGCATGTGTCTTGACAGAGGACTGAATCCCCATTTTAAAAAAAGATGTACATCACAGAGCTATTGATTTATGGTTCTTTAGCCACAGGAGCCTGTTACTTTGGAATTAAAGAGTAGTAAAGCACAAATTTCAACAATACAGTAAAAACACAGCATCAAACCAAGCATTTTAAATCAAATTATTTTATTAAGAAGAGAGCCTTTAGATGAGCTCTGTGATTTGTAAATACATAAACTGCCTTGCAAATCCTATTACACATCCAACTTCTCTCCATCCATAAAACTGATCCAGAGGAATAAATAACTAAAGTCTTCAGAAGGACCTAAAATGGGGAAAACTGGTAGTTTGTTACCTACAAACAGAAAAGTGTGCAAAATAAACATTCTCCAGGTTCTCAATATAATACCAATATAGTAAATTTAAATTTTATACAGGAAAGTTACTACCTTGGTCACAAGACACTGTGCAACTGTTCACATGGACAGCTTGGAGGAAGGAAAGCATAAAGAGGTAAGAAAACTGAAAGAACTGTAGACCCAATTTTGGGCTGCAATCTGAAGGTTACATTCAAAATTCATATGCAGGAGGGAAAAATACGTGTACATTTGGCTTTAATGAAAAGAGCCTGAAATGGCTAACACAGCCAGACAGGACACTAGCTAAAGAAAAGTAGTATTTGTAGTCAGAACAATTGCTTTGGCTCCAAAGATTCAGTAGGTGATGACGATTTTAGCACAGGTAATGCTGCTTTCAACAGTACTCATGAAAACACAGGCTAAAACTAGAAAGAACAGACTGCACTTGGGGGAAACACTGTACCAGCAGGAATCCAGAGGGACAGAAAAAAAAGGGCAATTAAAAAGATGTCCCTAACAGTCTTTGTTAGACTCTTATAGGGTCAGTCTTCCTCATCATTTATTAGAAATACTTGATTTGATAAACATACCCATAAACTAAATTGGTTAAAAGTCTGATTTTATTATGAAATCCAGAAATGTCTCCAGATGATATGCAATTCAAATTCCATTCCCTCTACTACATGTATAATAAATCAAACTGCCCCAGTAAATGACATGCTGAAAAGCTACAAAATTCGTGATACTGAGAAATAACAATTTAGTATGAATGCTGGTTATCTAGTTCACTGGCATGTGACCAGTCTGACCTGCTATGCTCACAAGCTTATAGAATTAGTGGATAAGCTTCCAGGATGTCTTCCAGCAAGAAATAACAGAACAGAACAGAACACCTATCACTAGGGTACCATCCACAGTTGAAAAAAGGTGTTGCTCTCAAGAGTTACGTCATATCCTAAACTTCACAGTTTCCACTTCTGATCAAGGAATTGCTCAGAAAGGACCAAAAAAAAAAAAAGCAACCCCAAAATCACACATCCACACCCTCCCACGCCACCCAAACATTAAAGACACCCAAGAGCTGTTCTACATAATCTACCCTCTTGTGTTGGTCATTCAGTTCTTGGAAGAACAGCCACCTGACTGCACTGATGAACAAAAGCACACAGACACCTAAAATATGATATGGGACACTTCCGATTGTTTCAAGAACTTGGGTTTCATTTAACTCTCAAAAGGCTCATTTTGTCAAATTCTGTCCTTTAACTGGCAAAGAGAGCAGTTGTATCAACTTCCACTATTGACACTAGGTCTTTCTGCTAATACCTACTTCAGGACACGAAATGGCCTCCATTACTGCTAAGCTCCTATGAGCTGCAGTGAATAAGATCTGTGGATAGCTTGTACCTTGATTCACTGAAATAACAGCAAACTTCCTAACTGTGCTCTAAGAGCAGCAATCTGCTCAGTCTAACTCCACAAACCAGCAACCCAACTACATCTTTACAGTTTAGCAGTCACTCTTCACAAACAATTCCTAAAAGGATTTCATCATAACATCTGTTAATTTGACCCATACCCTTTCCAGCTTGTGAGAGGATCATAAAGAGTTACTTCTACCTCTGCTGAAAGCCATTACCTGGATCACCTGCAAAGAATCTTCCTGCTTTCTCCAAACATAGAACTGCTCAATCAAAACTGAACAAGACAACCCCATTCTATCACTCAGCGGCAATTACAGAGCAAGCTCACAGAGCAGACAAAGACCAACAATGTCATCTAACTGAAGAAACCATTTAGATCCAGCACCAACTGGATTCAGGCCAAGACATGAACACGAGATTGCTCTACTGGTACTGATATAGTTCTTCCTATCAACAGATAGGCAACAGACATCCATTCTCATGCTCCTTGCTATTTGTCATACACCAGTACTGCTGACTATGAGATGCTCAGTACAAGAAAGACACGGACCTGTTGGAGCAGGTCCAGAGGAGGGCCACAAAAATGATCAGAGGGATGGAACACCTTTCCTATGAAGAAAGGCTCAGAGAGTTGGAGTTGTTTACCCTGGAGAAGAGAAGGCTCCGGGAAGACTTTACTGCAGCCTTTCAATACTTAAAGGGCGCTTATAAGAGAGATGGGGACAAACTTTTTACCAGGGCCTGTAGCGATAGGACAAGGGGTAATGGTTTTAAACTAAAAGAGGGTAGATTCAGACTAGGTATAAGGAAGAAATTTTTTATGATAAGGGTGGTGAAACACTGGAACAGGTTGCCCAGAGAGGTGGTAGATGCCCCATCCCTGGAAACATTCAAGGTCAGGCTGGACGGGGCTCTGAGCAACCTGCTCTAGTTGAAGATGTCCCTGCTCACTGCAGGAGGGGTTGGACTAGATGACCTTTAAAGGTCCCTTCCAACCTAAGCCATTCTATGCTACCATACTCCCCAAGAGAAGCATTTATAATCCAACTTACAAAAGTTGTATTTTCTGGGTAGATGTCTCTAACAAGCAGTGATTGGAAATCAAACTTAAACTCACAAAAATCTGTATGTTTCTGTCTTATAGACAAGTGCTTGAACTGTTTAAAGGACATACAACCAATTGCTACCAGTATCCATCACATACACTCAGATAACTGGTAACTCATCATAAAAAGAGCTCAGTATTAACAAAAAGCTTAGTTTATGGTGAATGATGTGCAATATAAACCCTAAAGCTGAGCAAAACAGATGCAATGTTGATGAGTAATAACTTTGGATCAGGCCTGTAAACAACACCCAACAAGAACTAATGTCAATGTAGCAGTAAGAAAAAGTACAGAAAACAAACCCATACTCAAAACCAACTTAAGAGCAAGAGAGAAGGGGTTCTTAGACAAAAAGACCTCATATCCGAAGTAAAGCAGAGAAAATGTTGTCATGATGCTGAGAAATCTGGTATGTGGGCAAGCAGGCCTGAAACAAGCCTTTCTCAAAGCTTCTGCCACTCACACGTACTCATGTTCACATAAGAAATTTCATATTTAGAACACAGTACAAGTTCTTTGGGTTGAAGGCATATAAAGATAGTATCTTGTTTTGTGCATACGTTTGCAAAAACTCTTGAACTCTGCTCAAACCAGGCTTTCAAAGAAGTATTAGTGAGCCATGCCTTCTGCTCCTCCATTTTATCTACGAGACCTAATACCATTTTAGCCAAATCACCTTCTCAGTCCAACTACTTTTACCTTTATCTCTTCAGCTTGCTCAAAGCAATCAAATAAGCTGTAGCATGAAATCTTCACCACTTTAAAAACTGGACAGAACAGAGTACGTTCCAGTTATTCATGGAGCAGCAAGCATGATAAATCTGTCCTTTGCTGGCTCTCTGAACTGATTTCCATGAGCATTTTGCTCCTTTTCTTAAAGTGTTCCATGGTCTAGGCACGGGTTCTGCAAAATACTGTTTGAAGGTCTAACATAAATTGTGGTAAATAAATTTGTGCCTCTGGAAAAAATTAACTCTTTTTTTCAGGAATGAAATCAAGAGTTTAAGAAACACCACCGTCTACCATTTCAGCATTTCCTAGGTCTTGCCCTGCTTAACATAAATAGATAACAACAAATGTACATAAACCTAGTAAAACCTTACTGAAAATACATTTTTCTAGGTACACTCCTAACCCTAGTGAAAAGTTAAGAGAAGAGCCAATAACCAACCATTCTGTTACCATAGTGCTTAATGCACTACAGAATAAATTCACAGTGAGATCCTACAAAGAGGAGGGGAAAAAGAACTGGAAGGATCACAATACAGCAAACTATCATTCTGTATGACACACCAATGGTGTGGTAGCTCTAAGGATGTAAGGCAAGTTTTGTGGGGAGAGTTATGTTTTTTTCTTTTTTAGACAAATTGATGTTGGTGTAGAGATGAGCTTTCATGCATACTGTCTGGAAAAAACAGCCTCTGTATGGGTAATTCTTACCAAGGGTACTATCATCTTGCATGACTGCATTCTTACCAGCAGACTACATAAGCTGTGTTAGATCTCCAACAGTCTCAGACAAATCAAATAAATCATGAGCTATATGAATACTCAAAGAAGAAAGACAAGCAAAGAAACCTTGCTTCAAACTGATAATCGTTACTCTCAACTAAAAAAAAACCCTATAAATATATATTGTGGTCCTACCATCTCAGAATAAGGACAGTTCTTATCAAGACCTACAAAGAACAAGCAACAGCAAGAACATTTCATGTCCTTTTGGATACCTACTACATTAATTGCAAATTGCATGTTTTAATTTACTTACTGAAATGTGGCTCTGCTCTTGCTTTCAGATTTAAAAACAAAACATTAAATTCATTAACTCAGCATAAATCAAATCAGTTTTGATTCCCTTAGTCTGCAGACAGCCTGAAATGTTAGCCCCCAAGTAAATGAGTTCGCTCACTTATTTTAATGGACCTTAAAAATTAATTGTGATCTTTAAGTATCAATAGTATTAATTATTGCACTGCTGATCACTTTTAGGAGAAATGTGCCACAAAAAACCCAAAAGTCTCCCCATAACTTCCAAAATATCCAGCTGTACCCTATGAGTTAATTCAAAAATTTTAAATGCAGTATAGGTTTACCAGAGGATGCACAGGATACAGTGTGAAACAAGAATCTGCATCACTGTTTTACTGGAATGAAATAAAAAATTTAGAGAGGAGGAATTTGGTTTAGTTGCGTACATTGTACAGTCTTATGCACGTTAAGAGCAATACAATTTTGTTTGGTGGGTTACAGACAAAAGCAGATAAGGATACGGACTACAGCAAGAACAAACAAAAACATTAAGGATGGCCTCAATGTTCTACTAAAGCAGTAAAAAGATCAAATATCTTGTTTTGGCTTTGTAGTTCACTTTTTCATTGCCTCAGTTAATATCACCTTTGATTTACAGTTTTCCATACTGTAATACCGCTTAATTTAGTGAAGGTGAGAATTTAGTCTGTTAGTAGAAACTAAATACATACATCAGGAAATTATCAAGATTTTCAAAAACAGTTCATAAAAGTTACTAGAAAAAAAATTAAATGTTGATATAATCAGTTATCTGCAATAATCTACAACATTTTTCAGCAATGAACCTAAAAATTTTTTTTAAACTTCCAGTCAAATAAAAAACCCATTAAGCATAGAGTATATTTTTGTCTCTTATACCAAATTCAGTGTAATTATTCCAACTACTCATCAATATAAATAATTTTAGGGACTGGATCACCCTTTCTTTCTTTTTGATCTTCCAAAACTACTCCACAACTCCTAAGATTATTTTTACTTAAAACTTCGCTCTAAATTAGTTCCAAATCAGGTGTTTCCAAACAGTAAGAAAAGAACTGTATTATCATTCCAGGCTTTTGTTTGAAGCCAACTGAAGCAAAACACTCAGAATCTGTTATCAGCTCAGTACTAGAAGGCCTAGCACTAACAGAATAACCCTAAGGTCAGAGCAGTAATTTGTACAACTCTCATGCTCCTACTGCTAATCCAGAATTACTACATTTTTTTAAGACAACTAGCAACTTCACTGATCAGGCACAGTACTTACACTAAACAAATCACGACTTTAATTGGGAATAATTTACACGTACTCAAGACAAAGCCTAAATTACTTCCAATCCAGATTAGGAGCCTTCCTCTATTGTTACCCGACAAAATTAAAGAGAACTGCACATAGTTTACATGCCAGGCATGTAAGCAGCGCAACAAAAAGGGCAGGAAGGAGACAGAAATCCCAAATTATTATTTCTACATTACGAAAAAGGGTTGGTACTTGAGTATAACTGTATTTTAAATTGTAATCTTAAAAAATTGTAAGATTTACCTGTTGAACAAGGCATCTGGAAATTGGGATCATTGCTATCCAAAACAGGCAAACAGAACTGGGCACTTGCAGATCCTAGCATAGGATCCTTATCGCTGAGCATGTTCTTCAGCGAATCCTCTAAGACATTTTGACTTGTACTAAAATCCTCACAGACTTCATTCTCCAGGTTGGATCCTAGAAATAGGGCATCATCTAAGTGTTCAGTAGGAATTAAATGGTTAAATGTATCAACTATATCCATGAAGACTCCTGTGTGTCTTTCAGCCCTATAGAAAGACAAGAAAAATACCATAAGAAAATAAGCTACAAATTGTAAAACACCTAAGACACCAGCAAATTGTTTTGGCTGTTGTGTTTTATAAAGAACGCTTAAGGTCTTTTAGAATTGTAACAAAAAAAAGAAAAAAAAATCAGCTTATGGCTTCATATGGCCCACTGCATATCTGAAAATCAATTCTCTAACTGATTATTTTTAAAAGAAATCCCATGCTAAGTTTATATAAACTCCACTATCAGGATCAGAGTGCTTCCACTTCTACAAGGTGTATATAGCAAGGGTAACTAAAACACCTTTCTAAAATTTGTTTAAACCTTAACCAACCCAAGGGGGTGGGACACCAGAGGGAGGGGGAAATCAAGAACAAGCAAACCTGGTTAGCAGCACTGTGAGCGCACATCTTTCTTCACCTTTAAATGTAAAAAGGTGAGGTCAGCTTCCACTAACATCAATGGAGCTGACAAGGCTCAGGAGCCTGCCATACTAGGCCCAAAATTGAGACAGACTGTATTTCCGTTCATAGAGGAACTACCAAGTACTTCATAGCAAGCAACTATTTTTAAGCTGCAAGGCCTTATCTCTATTATTTTTCACCTATCATTACATTCAATAAAATTACAGAAATTTTCTATGTAAATCTGACCTCAATCAAGTATATGAGAATTCTGAGCTGGCTTCAAAAGGGCCAGGAGCCTTTTAGAAACTTCAGTTTTGAAGAAATTTAGGTAAAACTTAAGGAACTGTATTCAAAGATGGCACCTACGTTTTACAAGAAGGGATTCCCTATTTTCTAGATCACTTCTTTGCGATATAACAGAAATGCAACTATTGCAGCAGAGATTCAACTAATAAGAACGTGTAACTACACAACAGAATAGGAAAAAAAGTCAGCAAAATGTTTCTTCAGAAGTTTAGCATAAGCATATACTTTGAGTACAGAGAGATAATTATAATAAATATGGTCATGGAGGCAAGGAAAATGGAGTAATGCAGTAGTGCCTGGCTTAATTTGACATACAGGAAGGTCTGGGAGACCAGTTTTGGCACACACAAAGCTATTCAAGCTTCTGGAAACAGAATAAGGACATACATTCTCTCCTGCTCCTTCCTTCATCCTCCTCCTCCCACACACTAGACAGGATTTTTTTTTTTTTTTGAATGAACACATTAATTAAAGGAAAAGGACAAGTGAGATTCAGAGTTTGTTGTGCTTGAATTACTTTCTAGATCCCTATTCCAGCAACCTGCCACTAAATAAATCCAGTACCTACTCATGCTTACTAGAACAGTAAGTATGCTTCCTTATACACGTTAATGGGACATTTCTGTTTTAGCAATCAACAGGGAAAATCCTAGCCATACGCATGTAAGAGCTCTGCCACAATTTCAACCCTATTTATGCAATTTATTTCATTTCACAAATTCACAAAAACTACAGGTGAGCATGAAAAACGTTTCATTTTGGTTTGTTTTTTTAAAAACATGACAAGTGTTTCTTCCTTCTCCCATAGGGCAGCTCAGAAGAAAACAATGGTCAGGTATGGCACTATGTCTTTGCAGAGCACGGTGTCTTTACAGTATCTATGCACTAACCATGACAAAACAGTCTAATACACAACGTCCTACTGACCAAACAGCCAGCAAGAAGGAAAGTCAGGCCAAATCAGGTGCATCTAGTAAGTAGGCAACAGTCTTAGAGCAGCAAGTATGTTATAATTTGAAAGCTCCCTCACCAAAAAATGGACTATTTTTATCAAGCAATGCAGTGCATCTACATATACACCATGCCAACTAGCACCTATAGCAGTCCACATTCTTTTTGCAGTTGTCAGAAGAATTTCCAAATCTGGCAACAAATAAAGCAGCAAACTAACGGAGGAAGTGCTATGCTGCACTGTATAATCTATTTTTATTATGCCATGTAGTTACAACAATCTGATACTACACAGGATAAACTACAAGAGCTGCAGTAGCTCAAAGTAAGAAAATAATTATAAATGCCCCATTCCAGTACTTTAAAACATCTTCCTGTAATGACAGGTTTTTTTCATATTAGCATCACAGGAGCACAAGAGTAACAGACACAGGATAAAACGATGGTGAACCCTGACACTAAGAAGTGCCAATGACACTGCAATAGAACACCCATGAATTACTGTAAGAAACCTTCTGTACCCAAAATTAGTGGCAGGGGCTTTGAACACATTTACAATAATATAGCTCAAGTTTTTTTCTGGATAGGAGGGCAACATTTATACAACTGTTACTCAAACATTGCTGTTACCAAAGCAGTGCTGACCAGTTCATGAAGTGTTAAGTAGCAAAGCTCGAGCAGAACGTTAGCTCTTGCTACAAAAATCACTCATTGCTGAATGTCTTCAGCAATGTGATGATAAAAGAATACCTACAGTTTTGCAAGACTACCATGCAGCCATTCAGAACACTAAAAGCACTGCAAAATAGCCAACTGTCAAAGCAACTATACATGCAATGGCCAAAGCCACCTTCAACGACACCTAACTAGCTATTAGAGAAAATTCAAGAGGAATTTTATTGAAAGCTTTATTTCTGGAGCACAAGTCTATGATCAAGTATAAGTTCTATACAAATTTTGTATCAAAAAGTCATTGTAAGGATATAAACAAAGTGGTTTTGCACAAAAATCCTACCACCACAAAATCTAAAATTAAAGAATTTGTTCTACTATTTTTAAAATAGAGAGGTTACCCCATCAAAGTGGGATAATTAAAAATCAAAATTTTGCTTACACTGTTCAATTCTTTGTGTAACTTGTACAGTATCAAGTTTAGAAAATTATTTCTAGCATTACTAGATTAACTATCACATGAAGTGTAGAATCTGCGGGACTGACAACGGAAGATACACTTCTTGCTAAACAGTCAATTGTTAGAAACAGTTGCAACAAAAAAAAAAAATTTCCCTTACACAATGCCTAAAGTGCATGAATTTTGAATGGTTTATTTTGCATTTGAAACACTTTGAACACCAGGAAAAATAGCCAGAGGTATAGGCGAAAACACAGTTAAGTTTTTCATGGCCGCTTATTTCCAAAGATAACTCTTAACAGCTCCGAGGAGGAATGTATTGTTCCCCTGGAACACAGCTGTGTCCTCCACTTGAACCCTAAAGGCCAGTGGCTTGGCATCACTCACAGCAAAAGTGCACATACCAAGCGTACTCCCATCGCACAATAATTCAAAAGTGTTTTCTCACTGGGTAGTTAATCATAAGCAACAGAATATGAAAAGTCTCATGTATGGAGAACCAGTGAGAAGAGGAGCGTTCACGAACGAGGCAAAGGAGCAAATGACAGCGGAGGAAGTCCCAGCCAGGTTCAGGCTGGACAGACGTCAATCTTCTCCCACCTGCTGGCTCCTGGAGCATCAGGGCATGTACTGAGACTGCTACAGCACAGAGCATAGCAGGATACAGGAGCATGGGCGCAATGAGAACTGACCATCAAGAAAAGCTAAAGGTATAGATAGCATTCTCCTCAATTCCTTAAATAAAGTACATTTCTCTTACACTTTTGAGACTGATTTGTTTCAATCAGACCCCCCGCTGCAACAAAAGGTACTCATAGAAGTAACCCAACCAAAATCTTTCATTATTAAGTGATCCATCACTAAAAACAACCTTGTTAAAGACAAAAAGTATGTCAGTTAAACATGACTTCCAGAATTTCTCCCACATTATGTTTACCATAAAATCTCTTCATGCTCTCAACATCATTTTCTTTTTCAGTCTGAGTCTTCTAGCTTAAAAAAATCATTTCTTCAGTTGTTGAATTAGTTTAATTAAGTTAGGTATGTCATAATATCGCTTCAAATTCCAACAAATACTGGTATGAAATAAACTTGCTGTAGGATCTGATATGGCAGATTTTTATCTTGTCCCCATTTACTACTTTTTCATTACATCTCTAGCAGTTCTAAATGACCTTCCAAAATTAAAAGATAAACAGAATGATCACTTGCTAAGGAAAGAAACTGAGATCTCAAACTAAGCATATCCTTTCAAACTAATCTTAGAGGGGAAGGAAGACTAATATCTGGATGAGAGATACTGTACATCTTTAAGGTTTCTCATTGTTTAGTTTGTCTGTGAAAGAGGCAAAAAATGACTTCAGTTCCTGTTGTATTATTTTCTTATCGGAACAGAGCAAAATAGTTTAGTGGAGATATCCAACTGCATCAGCATGTCTCTATCATCTTATCTAAAAACTACCTCAAGCAGAGGCAATCACAAATTGCATATACCACTAGAAACCCTGAGTGTTTCTTAGCTGATGTACAGGCCAAGCATACTCTGTCTTTGCATTCTAAATTAAGTCTCTCTTAAACACCAGGTATGTGCAAGTGTTTAATTTTCCATCCATATATTTGGATTTTCATTAGATACATTTGTCTTGATACTTTATTATTTTCCTTCACATATGTTTTATTCAGTTTTAACAGCATTCCTACACCATTTATTTTACTAAGCAAAAGTTAGGTTTCACACGTTTAAATAACATTCACTGTAATTACTTCCTCTCCTCCCCTCTCTGCCCAGGGGGTGACTTTCATATATTAGTTTACATTTTAAATTTGACTTTCATATATTAGCTTGTATTTCAAACTTAAGAATATAAAACAGAAGTTCCTGTATGTTTAATGATTGTCAATTTAAAAAGAAATCTGGTTTATGAAAGCCCTCAGAAGTTGGACTTGAGAAAAATAAAATATTTCTACAAAGAAATTTAACCAAAAAGATTGCCTAAATTGGGAACAAAGGGGAAAAAAATCTGGAGGAACCTAACCGAAGAAAGCAAAAAAGCTCACACTGCTTATTTAGGATACTCAAAATCCTAGATGTTGAAGATCCTATCTACTTTATTGACCCACCTGAATTAGTGAGTCTGAAGCAGCTGAAGATAGCATAGTAACATTAAAATTCCTTCCATTTCATTTATGTACCTTTCTGAATAGTGTCTCTTGCTTCCAATTCACTGAATCTTTCTACTGTTTTTAAAAGCTTTCGTAAATCTAGTTATTGACTGGACTATGTTGGAAACATTGCAACACTCAAAATATAAGACTTGGTCTCTTGTCCTGTAAACACCTTCCTTTAGCTTATGCACACCAAAGGACTGAGAGCAAGGACTAGTCATACCAACAGTAACAGACTCCATAAAAAAAATCCATATTATATTTATTTCTTCCAGTAGTAGTAATAAATGCTGGTCAGAAAAGTATACAACAGGAACAGAGCTATCTGGATGAATAGCATCTTAGATCTCAAAATAAATGGGAAAAGCTGACTCAGCACTGCCACAGAGGAATCAAATAATAAGTAACAATAACTGACAAAAACTTTTCAGAAGAAGAGGGAAACTGCACTTTAATTGACATTAAATTAGCTAACAACAGAGACAGTTAAAAAAAAAAAATCCCTCGCCTGAGTCTTTTGGTAACTACTGTACCTAAAAAAAGCATTCAAGGTATCAAATGTCTATCTTTCTTCACCAGAGCTGTGATATCGGACCACCCCATGTGCTCACTGATAACTTGACACTTAGAACCCACCCACCAATCAACGTTGCTTCAAAGCGCTGATGCTGAGCACAGGTAAGTTTTACTACCATCCTCCCCCTTCCTTGTATACAACACTTTAACATCACAAGCACCTAAATGAAAACTAATGCTAAGCTGCCATGTGTCCATGTTTTAAGCACTAGAAGCTGCGTTCATTCTTACAACATTTAGGGATATGACAGCACCAAAAGCCAGAACCGAGACCCAGGTCCTCTGTAGTAACAGATTTTGGCCAACAGAGCTCACAGTCTAAACATATCATGGTATAAAAAAGGCAATCAATACCAGACAGTGCATCAGTGGCAGAGTCAGCAAGAAAACCTCAACTTTACAACTCTCACACCAATGCGCTTTCTACTCTGGTTCACATTGGCTCAAATCCCATCATCTAGAGCAGTCTTCAAGAATTAAATTAACTGACAAAACATTGTTGACAGGACAAGCAATTTGATTTATGAGCATATGAATTGCAATATAGCCAAAAAACTGTGTTCAGAACTGTTAAAGAAAATTTCAGTGTCCTTTCTCAAAAAAAGGATAAACACTTGGATGGAACATGGTTTGCTGAGCTTTGGCCTTTAAGCATAACCAAATTTGATCTTTCTCATTCACCCATCTCCCATCAAACAGGACACTGTCAAAGACCTGCCTAACAGCAACACCTACTCAACAGGTTTATCTGAAACATCAATATTCCTGTAAAGGAGGCCCAGGTACACTGACAAAGCTGTATGCCAGAAACATCAACCCGTAAGTATCCATATGCCACCTGTTCCCTTATTTAAATCGCCTATTTATTATTTTAATCCCTCATTTAAAATTAAAGATCTAGCTTTTAGTGTCACCAAAACCAAAGCCCTGCCACAGCTCAAGGAACAGGAAATGTAAATCTGAGCATTTTATTCATTCTTAACCAACTCTTCTATGCTATTTTTGTGTTTCCCTCACCCTAAAGTCCTCAGACACCAGTTGACCCAAATCTTATAACCCTGCTACTGAAATCTCAATAGTCTGACACATCAAATAATAACCACCTTCCAAAATCTATCTATAATCTGAAGGTATATGCTGCCCCCCTCACTGACATAGGAGATCCCCTACTACTTGTTATCACGGTATTTGAAAGAAGGGCAGACAGCTCAAGATATTTTCTTTATTAAACCTTCACTATCCAAAAGACTTACATTCACCAGCCAGAACTGTACCTTATTTCAGTGAACAGGAAGAAAAAGTAAATTTCAAACAAAGGATTTAATTAGAAGACAAAGAAATGCAGAAAAAGTACAGAGAAGCCTTTTCTTAATCATACAAGATCAAATTATTGTATCACAGAAAATCAACTTAACAGTTATCTTTTGAACAGAGTAACCTCTCCTCAAAAAAAATACACTCCTCACCCTCACTTTACAGCTAGAAGAGGCACATAGTGCTGCACTAGAAGTTGTGTTCTGTCATAAAACTGTCCTTACATTTGAAAGATTTCACGATGTATTTTGTAAAGTACACTGTTTTCCTTTGCTGGATTGTCCCATCAATGAATACTCCTGAATCCCACAAAAATTAAGCATAATCAAAGATTACACATCATTTTATTAATCTCTCCATCACCGCATATAACTCTAGAATTTGTAAGCTCACTACCAAGAGACAATTCCCTGAAAAGAAAAAGACGAGGACAGATTACTTTTCCATCACTACTGCTATGCTCTTTCAACTCTTTTCCACTCTCAGGTTCCTCAAGAATTGTTTCAAGTATTTTCAGCTTGAACATAGTATAAATGTTAAGCTGTGTAACAGGTTACACTGATTATTTGTCAGTCACCCCAGATAGAATAATTTAATTTGTAATACCTTTTGAATTTGTCAGTCTCTCTCTGATAATGATGCATTTTGAAACATACATTAGAATTAGTTTTTTTCAGAAATAGTTAGAAGCTTAATGGCTAAACGTCATGAAGTTTTCCACAGAAATATACCATCCATCATATAGCTATATCGACACCACTCAGGAGGATGTCACAAGCTGCCCATATTTTTCACTTTTTGCTGCTCTATAGTGAACACTCATATCCCAATTTAGTGGACTTTGTCATTGCTACTTCATAATATTACCTTTCAAAAATATTCCCTTGCCATAAAAAAAAGTTTCTGACACAATATGCCTGAATAATGTCATAAAACAATGCAAGTTTATTATTTCCTACAAATAATTTATCTCCCCTTAGTATTTTTAAGACTTGGATTTAACAATATTTAAGTTGACCAGGGAAAATTATTTTTTTAAAAATACAAACTTCTATTAAAATAACAGCTAAAAAAATTTCATACAGCATACATCGGCTCAGCTCTTCACACAACATGAGTAGTATTTACTCCATGAGGTACAAACAAGCCTTCTAAAAAGAGGAGGTCACAGAAGTATGGCAAATAAGAACTACAGACTTTTTAGAGCTTTAGCTTTCTTAGAAACACCTTACCATCGTGTTGAATTACTGCAGTTAACTATATTGAATTAGATCTAGTCAACATGGTTTATAGTTAGATGCCTTTTCAGCTGCTTGAAATTCCTGAGAGTTTGCAAATGTAAAATGCACATAAAAACTGAATGACTGAGTAACAGGCAACGACAGCTGAAAAAAATCTAGGTCTTCAGAACTCCATATTTGTATGTATAATCTTTAAAGCTAACTACAGAAAATTAAAAGCAGAAGCTACTTGGTAAAGCAAAAAGAGAGCTGAGTAGCAGTTTCATTGTGGGCTACACACTAAGTGTAAAGACCACTCGAAGTTCAATTATTCCAAGAAACATAAAATCCAGGTTTTCAAAATCTCCCTTACAGTGTGTCCCAAACCTTGACAGATTAATTTATTACGCAAAACAAACCAGGAATTAGTGGTGTTAGAGAGAGGTCGTATGTTTACCATCCTTACATTTAATCCTACAATATTTCCACTGTTTAGCAACGTTAGCATCCATTTTTATAAAAGCAAACGTATAGAAATTACCTAATGGATTAACAGCTACATAAAAGACAACACCACAACTACAATTTGTATGGTAAAGCTGTTGTGATCCCATGTTCCTGTCTTCCCTTCCTCATTTTTATGCTTCATTCTGCAGGCTATTTCTACTAACTCAACCTACACTGCACAGAGTGCTCTTCTTCCAAACCCTCACCTCATGCCTATAACAGGTCTCCATTGTGCAGACCATATAGAAAGCACACTCGCAATCACATGAACGATGGCTCTTCTAAAGCCTTATAGATACTAATTATTTGCATTTCAGTAGCAAGCAAGAAGTGTGGACACATTGCCTCAGAAAGAGCATCTCATCCAAGAACAGGATCTGGAAATATCACCAGGCCACTGAATCCCCCGGGTACTGCCGATGACCACGTTTTCTCCTGCACTTCCTACAGTGGGTACTATACACAAGAGTTAAACACAGAAATTGTTGATGATGCTAAGTTTGAGAGACGGGAGGAGGAGCCCGGAACAGGTCAGACCAATAGCAGGAAGAACAGCAGGGTCTAAATTGGTGTTTGTTCCTCAGGTTTGCATGGGCCAAGAAGGCATCAGCGGCTCAAGAGAAGGGATGGGACAGGCACTGCTAAGAAGGGGCAAGACCTAGTAAACGCGGGCCAGGGAAGGCGGTGCGGGAAAGCCAGCAGCAGCACGGCTCCGGCCAGGGAGCCTCCGGCAGGGTCCCGCACGGACGCCGGGGCGGGCGGGGACGGGAGAGGCCGCCGCAGGCAGCGAGGCCGGGGCCAAAGCGCCATGTCAGGTGGCAGGGCGAGGGGCCCGGGACCCGGCCGGCCCGGGGCGCAGCCTCCGCAAGGTCAGCGCCGGCGCCGCGGGGCCCCGCCCGGGCGGAGCGGAGCAGCCGGGGCTCGGCCGGAGAGCGCCCCCCGGGTCCGCAGCCAGACCGCGGGCCGCCTCTGCACAAGGGCCGGCGGCGGCGCCGCGTCCGCGCCCAGCCCGTGGCGGCGGCGCCGCGGCGGAAGCAGGCCGCGTCCCACCCGGGCCGACCCGCCGCGCTGGGCCCTGCCGCCAGGCCAGGCCCGGCCAGGCCAAGCCAGGCCGCGGCCCCGCCGCTGCCGCCGCGGCAGGCCCAGCCCAGCCCTGCCCGCCCGCCGCACCCCGGCGAAGGCAGGGCGAGGCCGCGCAACGCGGCGGGCCCCTTCGCCCTCCCCCTTCCCCCTTTACCTGCCGCAGCCCGCGGCGCGGCCCGGCGGCGGTAACTCACCCTGCTCCGCCGCCCAGCGCTGCCCCGGAGCCGCGGAGGAGGGAGACGGCGGCCGCGCCGAACGGAAAGAGGGCGGCGCGCGCAGCCCCGCGGCCTGCGGGAGCGGGGGTTTGCGCGCGGGCTTCCCCTCCCCCGGCCCAGGTGGTCCGGTCCGCCTCGGCCTGGCTCGGCTCGGCTCGGCGTGCCGGCCGCGTGCCCGCTGGCCCGTAGGCGCGCCCCCGCGGCGTCAGGCGAGCGGCGCCGCGCCGGGCCCGGCCGCTCACGTGACGGCGCTGTTTACGGGGGAGGACGGGCGCGCCGCTGCGCAGGCGCCGGGCCCGGCTGGGCTGGGGGCGCCCGGGAGGGCGTCCCCGCTGCCGCGGGGCGCCGGGCCGGGGGGCCGAGGGTTGATTCGGGTGTTTCGTGCCGCCTGCGGCCTCCTCCCGTCGAGACTTGCCGCCCCGTGACATAACTGTGCTCGCGGCCCCCCGCCGCGCCAGGCTCCGCGAAGGCGCTGTCACCGGAGCCGGCCTCTACGGCTCACCCGAGGGGGTTCCGGGCACCCTCGCGGGGTTTGGGGGCCGAAACGGCGAGAAGCGCCTGGCGGCGGCCCCGCGGCCGTAGCTGCGCGGGCCGGGCCGTGCGCCTGACAGGCCTCGGCCTGCCGGTCGGTGGAGAGTGGCGGGGAGGGCCTGCGGGTTTCCCTCTTACCCCCGTGGCACAGGAGACAGCGGGGCGCGGGCCGCTGCCCCAGCTGAGGATGGCCGGCCCGGCACCGCTTTGACGGGTGCGCATGTAGTTCTGTGGCCTTTGTCTGCAGATAGCAGCTGCCACCCTCCTCGGTGCAGTCGGTGTTACGCAGCCGGCTTGTTGTCAACCTTTCCTGTGCGCCGGCGGCCTTGGGCAGATTCCTTCAACTCTCGATGTGCCAGGTTCATCGGTTACTACAGGTTGAATAGAAACTGTCTTCAGAGCCTGTCAGTCCCGGGGAGACATGTCTCCTGCTGCCTCTCAGCACACGCATTTTCTCCTTGGCCTTCTCTTTTCCTGGTAACAATTTCTCCATGTGCACTGTATGTACCTGTGGCACGCATTCACACAGATCCCCACGGAAGGGGCTTTTATGATGTGAGTTTGTCAGGTCATCAGAACCTGAAGTAATTTAGTCTCTACATAGTGTTATCTAAGAAAAGGACTCTCTCTCTAGTTTGCATTATAGCATTAGTCAAATGCGACATGCGTTATGGTTTTCAGCCTGATGGCTAGTATAAAGTGCAGTACTGGGGGTTTATTGCATATACCAAGTTTCAAATAGAATACACCCCCAAAAGAGAAACAGATTTTGCACATTATTTCTAAAAATCAAATTTAAAATTATCTTCTGAATGACTGAATATTAACGCGGCCTTTACATATTCCTTATATTCTGTAATGAAATGCAAACATTTTGTGATGTCAGGACAAAAAGAATAACAAAAAGATGACGTTAAAATGGATTGTTTTACCTTTGGTTTCTTTTTTTCAATTCTGTTTTGAGTCGTTGAGGTGCGTGTTCTCTAGGGCCTTCTGTGGTGCCATAAAGGCTGAAATACATTAAAAATTTCTCTTGCTACCATCACAGTAAGAAAGGAGGCTTTAAACGGAAGGCATGGTAACACAGTAACATTTTCAGCCACTACACAGGGTAGTTGCAACAAGATAGTAACACCTTTGAAGCAGAGCACAGTTTTTAACCCACTTGAAATTTTTTCTCTCTGTCCTTCTTAGATCACCTTTATGCAAATCACCAAGGGTTTTTTTTCCAATTTTCTTCCTGTGCTTTCCAAGTTTCAGATATTCTCTCTCCTTTCCAAGGCAAGCATCTTTAAAAAAATACTGCCGCCTTATGATGGCACAGATCTGAGCTACTGCACTGGTTGCACTAATTTCTTCAAAGGCTTTTTAGGCACAGTCTTTCAACAAGGTGCTAAACCTCTGATATATTGTCGAGATTAGACTAAGAAATGAAATTACTGTCTGAAGTGAAATTCAGTTAAACACATTTGCATCGCACAAATTTTCCGGCATTCAACCCTTTTGATCTCATTACTTTTGACACAAGCAGCAGGCAAAGCGCTGCTAGTAATCCGATCATTGTTCATTGCTCTATTCAGTTCTTTCTTTACACTTTCAAAAGTCACATAACTCCAGTGACCCATCTCAGTTTAATAGATTTTGTATACTTCTCTTTTGCCATGACCCACGCTGTGCCAGTCCCTTTATAGTCACAATTGCTTGTCACATATATAGTGAACTTGCCCACCTGTAGCACCTATGTTGTGGTTTAATTTAACATTAAAAAAAAAAAAAAAGAAAAAACACCACAATGGGCAATTTAATAGGTGTTACAGAGATCTTTGCATACAATGGCAGATCAGCTATACACAATTACAACTGCACCATCTGCTATCTTTCTGAGCAATGTTTTTATCATGTCGTCCCTTTACACATGAGCTACTTGGTAACAGTCCAGATCTTGCAAGTTGTTTCCATTGGAAAGCAACCTATTTATTTTCAGGAAACAGTCTACTAGTGCCCTGAACACAAGAGAAAGCAGCAGCAGCAGAAGGCAGTTTCTTTGCTTATAGTTCCAAGCCTCTTTTCAGCCACAACTTTTTCCAAGAGGTTCCTGAATTATTTTCCTTACAGCCTTCCCCTGCCCTTCCATGTTTTTTTTTTCTAAACAGCATTTTTGAAAATATGCTATACACAAACAGATATCGTACTAGTCTTAAACATGGCTCACTTTTGAGTGTTAATTACTAGTTCTCCAGTTGTCAAAACGTAGAAAGGAGTTAAATTGCTCCATACGCTTAACTGGATAAAGAAGTTATTGGGTATGGTAGCAGACTAACAGGTTTTCTCCCATGCTGCAGGGTAGTATTTGCTACTGTCAAAAGCTAAGATATGTTATAGCAGTAGGCCAATAACTATTCAAGCAAAGTCTCACAGGAACATCTTTTTATGGCTGGGTATGTCTCTCTTAATTTTCTCAAGATACTTGATTTAAGTGCTTTTAAAACCCAAGAGTTGCATTTATTTTGTAAATTACATAGCTTCTTAGAATGTCATACAAAGCAGAATTAGACCTCTGAAAGAAATTAAAGTATATATACTACAGCAGCAGTTGCATTTATCTGCTGAATATACAACACTGAACAGGCTTACTTTTTTCTGCCATCTGTTTTCTGAAAAGTCATAAATATTACATTTGCACCTCTTAATAATTCGATAACTGCCTTTCATACCACATTTGTCCTGATTTTTCCCAGGGTGAACAGCAGACTTCCTGTTCACACTATCCAGGATTTGCCAATATCAATAGTTCGGTAAGCTCCATATTTAGCTCATTTGAAGCCTATTGGATGTAAATTATTGTGAACTAGTATCCTTTGCAAAATTTAAAACTGTTCGTTCTTCAGATCTTCTCTATTTCTTGTTGTAATAAGAATTCTTTGACTTTTTCAAATGCAGAACAATAATGGCCAATAATCTAAAATTTTCTAGTCCCATAGTGAAAATGCCCATCTTTTTATTAAGAATATCTGATTTTGACGCTATTTTTCCTTTCATTGCCCATCTTCCCTTGCTTTAGTTAGTACAGGAACTTTAACATATTCCACTTTACCCAGTTTCCACCAAGTTTAAGATAAGATCATTCTCTTTCTCCACTTAATGACTCGTCAGCAGCTGCCAGTCATTGGATCAAACAGCAGTTGCATGTCATACTCTAGAAAGCAGCAGAAAACCATTCTGTTCCACAGGTGAAGGAGAGTGCGGCTTTTAAAATTAACAATACAGCTTGATGAACAGAAGTGAGGTTCTGAAGACAAAGGATGTTTAGCCATTGGTTGTATGACTAAGGGTAGATTTTAGTAGAGAGATGAAACATACAGAAGCTACAAGCTATTTATTAAGAATTATCCAATGGAAT
Organism: Gymnogyps californianus; assembly: GCF_018139145.2. Taxonomy (NCBI): domain Eukaryota; kingdom Metazoa; phylum Chordata; class Aves; order Accipitriformes; family Cathartidae; genus Gymnogyps; species Gymnogyps californianus. The sequence goes on from NC_059473.1 coordinate 98,679,236, forward strand.
ACACAGATTCAAGACTGAAAAAAAGACATTTTATCCCAGAAGATGAGACGGAGTTGCAATTATTTGCAGAGATTTGTGTAAACCAGGAAAAAAAAAAAAATCCTTGAATGAAGTTTTGGAGCACTAGAGGAAAACAAACTACAATAGCTAGCACAAAACAGGCCTTTGAGACTTATCTCCCAAACTAGTTTGGGCAGTCCTCTATGGAACTGCTGCTAGAGTTACTAATCCTCTGAATACCTGAGATTTCACTCCAGTACTGTTTACCTTAATTTTTATGTTTTGTGGAGACAATCATATGGTAGTAAATGATAGTAAAAATAATTTTATTTTGAATAAATGCTCATTTGATATTTATCAGGGCTTTTTTTTCCTGTATATTTGTAAGGAGAGATCTGAGAGAGCATCAATTATTATTTTAAGAAAATTTTATTCATATAAGTAATTTTCTATATATATTCCTATAGCTTTATCCATATACGTTGTAGTGTATACCTGATATATCTTGCATTAAAAATCTGTACATGTTTTCTGTAAGGCTGGTTTCTGACTTGTGAGATTTCCTCTCTGCTTTTCTGGTAAGGTTGAGCATTGTATTTCCTTTGCACACATGTTCTCCATTCATCTCTACACTCTATGCATGTTCAATAACCAGTTGTCTTAAGTGTTCTTCCTGCCAACAAGTGTGATATTGCATCAAATAGCAGGGGCGCGGCCACGGTGCTAGAAGTAGAGACTGGCAGTATGCCTTTTTGCTGGGATTGCTGGATTGTGGGGCTGTTCTGTTGAGTATCAGAGCACAGAACCAAGAGACCTTAAGTTGACCACTGTACAGAAATAAGCAAATTGTTTCTCAATCACACGATTCTAAATAAAGAAAAATGTAGATAAAGACTAAGGAAAAATGTAATAAAATAAATCAGTTTACAAACAAAGTATATATGATACATCACTCTGGAAAGCAAAAATCAAGTGAAAGACCTTAAAAGATTCAAAGTTTGAATTTTATATTGCTAAAAGTCCTCCAGGCTGTCGGAGAAGAAATCTTACTAACACATGCTTTAGTTTGAATTCATCTGTCTTGGACAAATGTAACAGGGACTATGCATGCCATTCTGTTCTTCCTCAGTCAGCACAATTCTTGACAATATTCTACATGTTATGAAAATGCAATTCAATAATTATATCTATGTAGATATATTATTATATATTATGTAGTTTTATGTATGAAAATATATTAGTTATCATATATTTATTATAATCATATATACACATACACAAAAGTGCAGTTCCCAAATCAATTGTTGAGAAATTCCACTCACCCTCTCTCCAGCCTTCCATTATTATCTGTTATTGTCTCCTGCTTTTTCTACCTTAAAACTGTTCTACTAAATCTCCTTCTCCAGTTTAACTAATAATTTCTAGTGTGGCATAATAACCTCTGGAAAATCCATTCTGCATTTTATTCCACCTATTTTTTTCCCTTCAGAATTTTTTATTATCACAGGCCCAAAGCTGCCTTACTCATTTTTTCCCCATTCTTATGTACAGATACTGAACGTGCTAACCTCCAGCTATGCAGTAGTATGTTTGCAGTCTGAACAAGTGGGAACCTCCATAGCTATGCATCACAAACATTATATGATCTGGAGTGCTCATAGGGATGCTGGCTGTGCACCACTCAGCTCTGCAGTAAATCCGTTCCTAGCCTCGGTGTCCTGCCAACACAGACAGGCCTCTGTTCCCAACACTCCTCGGGGAGAGAGGTTGGGTATGTAGGGAGGCAACTGCAGTTGCATGGTTCAATCCCAGCCTTAGCTACAATAGACACAATAACCTGTGCCTCTGGGTGCCTGCCTCTGACTTTGGCACAGTACACGAATAGAATAGAATAGAATAGAATAGAATAGAATAGAATAGAATAGAATAGAATGGAACAGAACAGAATAGAATAGACTATTTCAGTTGGAAGGGACCTACAATGATCATCTAGCCCAACTGCCTGACCACTTCAGGTCTGACCAAAGGTTAAAGCATATTATTAAGGGCATTGTCCAAATGCCTCTTAAACACTGACAGGCTTGGGGCATCGACCACTTCTCTAGGAAGCCTGTTCCAGTGTTTGACCACCCTCACAGTAAAGAAATGCTTCCTAATGTCCAGTCTAAACCTCTTCTGGTACAGCTTTGAACCATTCCCACATGTCCTGTCATTGGATACCAGGGAGAAGAGATCAGCACCTCTTGCCTCTGAACTTGAAATGTGAAGAGTCAGTTCTTTCCGAATTTGGACGTTGATATTTTCCAGTCTCTCCAACTAGAAAACATGAAGCTCTTTGGAATTGCTTCCATGTGAAGTATTCTCATTCTATATCCTTATTTCCATAAACTTTGTAGCCTTTGTCTTCTTATTCAACACTGAGGCACAGTAGAGAAAGATGGAGTTTAGGAGCAATTAAGCTAACTGGACCAGATGGGACACATGCAAGGGTACTGTTGGAGCTGGCTAAAGTTGTTGTGAGACTGCTCTCATTTTTGAAAGGTCATGGTGATTGGGGAGGTTTCTGATGACTGGAGGAAGGAAAACTTCATGCACATCTTCAAGAAAGGCAAGAAAGAGGATCTAGGGAAATACAGACCCATCAGCCTTACTTCCTTTCTCAGGAAGATTATGCAGCAAATCCTCCTGGAAGCCATTTCTAAGCACACGAAAAAGAAGGGAATGCGGACAAGCCAACTTGGATTTACCAAGGTCAAGCTACGTCTGACCAATCTGATAGCATATGATGAGATGATTGCTTCAGTGGATGAAGGGAGAGCAACAGATGTAATTTATGTTTTTAAGTCCTGCCTCTGGGATGCAATAGCCCATGCACCGGTACAGGCTGGGGGTCAGTTGGCAAGAAAGCAGCTTTGCAGAAAGGACCTGGTGGACAAATTGAATAGAAATATTGCATCAGAAAGAAAGCAGGCAGCAGGTCAAGGCGAGTGATTATAGACCACCTCTGGAGTACTGTGTCCAGTTTTAAGCTCCCCAGTACAAGAAAAATATTGACAAACTGGAGTGAACCTGGTGGAGAGTCACTGAGATGATTAGAGGCTTGGAGCATATGGCATACTGAAAGATCTGTGTTTCTTCACCCTTAAGATGAGGCTGAGGAGGGAATTTTATTGCTGTCTCAGCTACCTAGCAGGAGGATGTAGAGAGGAAAAGACAGACTCTCTTGGAGGTCACAGTGAAAAAATGGGAGAAACAGGCAAATTGCATCCAGGAAAATTTTGACTAGCTACCAAGGGAAGAGTATTCACTGGGAGGGCAGTGAGACTCTAGAACAGAGGTCTGGAAGGGCCTGAGTTATCTCCATCCTTGGAGATATTCAAAACCTGACTAGACAGGCTCCTAAATAACCTAATCTAATTGTGAAGTTAGCCCTGCTTTGAGCATGGGGACTAGATCACCTCCTAATGTTTTGTCCAATCTAAATTACTCTGTCTCTCTAAATGGGACAATTAGGGGATTTCCTTCAAAAACATCCTACTGCTTCAACCCAAGAATAAATGATAATTTTAATCCCCTTCCTGGACTTGGCTCAGAACCTCCCAATTTTCTCCTTTTACACTTCCAAGGGGGAAGGGCTTGCTATTTGATAGAACTTACTGAGACCCAAGTTTAAACTAGCATAAATACTCGGTGGTGCTGGAAGACAATTGAGACAGGAATGTAAACATCAAGTGCTATTGAATAGTATTTCTTAATTTTTTCCAGGGAAGAAAACTAGGTACCAATTAAGGAAGTCCAGAAGGGAGTTTTGAGGAGTAGTCAAGTGTAATAGAAATGACCAAGAATTTCTGGACAGGGAAAATAGGAATAAAATAAGGAAGTCAAGAACTTGGGAGGTCAAGACTCTCAAGGTATGAAACAAGCCTTACACAGCAAAGAGCTAACTGAGATCAGACATCCAAATGAAGCCTGAGAATGTGAGAATTAAAAAACGTCAAGTCGGGTTTGTGATTAAACACAAATGTGGGAAAGGTTGCATGGTCTCCATCAGAAGGATAGCCTCCTTAACATCACAAAGTGATTGGATATTGTAAAATTGTCTGATTAGATTAAAATGGGAAATGGCCACCAAGCGTCCGCCTAGAAAAAAAGCCTGCCCATTAGCCAAATCAATCCTGACTGATAAAGACACGGTGCAGAGATACACCATGTGGGGAGACCCAAGGCAGTGCCCAAGAGCATCAAGGCTATGTAGCTCCTGCCAGGTACCCATCCTCCATAGCATCCTACAAGGAACTCCCTGTTAGAAGGAAGGGAGAAGTGAGAATCCTGCCATACCAAATAGTGGAGAGTAGGGTAGCCCATCCGCGGGATAGGGGTGCATGTGTTACTGTAGAAAACCTTGTATATCAAGCTTAAAGGGATGATTGTACCTGCAGTATAAAGGAACCCCTTCACGGTTTTGCAGATCTGCTATGCCCCCATTGCTTTTATGTGCTTTTATTAGGATGAATTGAAAGTTGTTGTAGCATTGAATTGAAATGTTGAAGGTAAGTTCAGGGTTTGCATTCCCTACCTTGTGATGCATAGATTTACTGGGGAATTGAAGAAGGCAAACTAAGGACTGTGTAGCCTCCTATTAGTACCAGCCAATGAAGTATGTGACAATGCTGAAGCGGCACCGTCCTGTTCAGATCAGTGTCGTAACTATGGTCCTATGGATTGGGAAGAAGAGTTTATTGTCTTCAATTATTTCTCCTCCAAAGCCCAAATGTAATTCAAGTTCTGTCTTCTTCAGAACGAGCATCTGTGAAACTCGCTGACAAACTATTGTCATGTGCAAATTTATATGAAGGATAAGGATCTGCTACTGCTGTTACTCCACCAATAAAGTGGGATTAAGACTCCAGCCCACTAGAAAATACCCTTTCCATATACTTATTTAGGTTTTGTTACACTGACACAGGTTACGTGTAGTGTTGAGACTGAATGTCTTCTGATATTTATTTCTATGTTGACCATTCCCATGTATCTAAACACTGTGGTATCTGGTTTTCTTCAGCTACACTTTGAAAGAGTTCTCATTTGAATCAGAAATTGAAGCAGGCAACTTGATCTTCTGGCACTGTCCTTATCGTTTCTTGTCAGACCACTATTTAACCACTATTACCTCACAAACATGTTTTCCACCGATAAGTAACTTCTGTTGTTATTGAGATAATTAATTATCAATGCATTAAGGACAGAACACATTAGAAAAATATCTATCAAAATTAACAGCATTCATGCAGGCGATCATCAAGAGGAAAATAATGCCTAATAAGGCTTGCTGTGGTTACCTGTAGCATAAATCCATATTAATAAAAATCAAATCAGCTTATAGTTGTCAATTTTTATTACACTTTACGAGCAGGGTATGTTGAGAGAAACACCCAATACTTTACCTGATAATTTGAACTATTGCACTTAGACAAGTTAGGTGAGATTTATTTAATCTACTTGTAGATACCAACATTGCAAACTGAATTTGCTGTCCCATGCTCCCTTTACAGACTATGCTCTCGCCTTTAGAGAGCTTTTCATCTAACCTATTTTAGGTATCTCTCTTAGCATATGATTAGTTGCCCAAGAAGTGCAAAATCGCTTTCATTGAGTGTAAGGGAAGCCTCTACTCACAAGTAAGTCCGCATTTGTTTAGGTGAGTCCCTCCGAGCTATTAAAAAAACCCCACCAAATTTCAGCCTGATTTTAAGATTTGAATTCAACTTGTGAAGTATAAGTAGTCTTTCTGCTACAGTGGTATTACATAAATATGTACAAAAAGATAACATTGTTCCAAAATAGATTACTATGATCTCCGGTTTGACAACCTCCCCCATACTTACAGAAAACACTTGCTTAATGATACAGCAAAATCCCAACAAATCTAAAATATTGTTTTGAATACTACCTCTCAGTAACTATTTAAATTATGTTGCACCTATTTACAAAAAACATTGAAACCCCAGTGTTAATGCTGCACAGTCAAGCACTCAAATGATACAGATAAGGTCATCTGTGAAACCTTAGTCTGGCCCTCTCAAATACAAATATCAAAGTACACAAGATTTTTTCCCCCATCTCACTTGCGAGGATGAACAATGCTCACATGAATGAGCAGTGCTTTACTACTTTTCTTATGGCCAAAGATCTTAAGTCTAACCTAGAATTTGTACTCAATACAGAATTACACATCTTCCTACTGTTTCTTCTGCAATAATACAGGTGGGTCTGATTACTTCAGAAATTACTGCTTATCTCCACAACTGCCCTCCTTGTGTGAGCACTGGAATGAATGGATTTTTATGCACAGAGAACTGAAGACCAGGGAGATTAACAATCAGAAGTATTAACTAGTTTTGAGTACTCAATCTGAAATGCTTCAGGACTGTTCAGAAATATGTAGTACTACAAAATTTCATGTATTTTTAAGTACAGTATTTACAGACTTTAGTTGAAACTTACTGCTCAGCACTTCTGAGAATCAGATTCAAGAAAATTACATTTAACTTTATACCTGATTTTGGATATCCAGTAACAGAGTATCTTGTTTGACTATCTTTCCTCAGCATTATTTAGGGACTACATGTCAGAACAATACAGAGAACCCATCAGTTTTCTGCTGCAATAACTGCAAGATCATGCTCTCCCTCTGCCCCTACTTCCCATAAGTATTTAACTTCTGCTACATGCTAAGGAATCCTATAAATACTACCACCATTTACAAACCATACTTACCCAAGCCGTTAGGTCCACAGCACAGAACATAGTCTAGTAGACAAGAATGTGCTACCATGTAATTAAGTACTGCCACAACATAACTCTTGAAGAACGGACAAAACAGTTATACAGTCATTCTAAGCATCTAAAATTAGATGTAGCATTAGCCTGTCTTCCATGCCAGGCTTTAGCCTTAAGTGAAGATACAGTAATTCCATTTAGGCTTTTCTTCCCTTTTATTTGTAAATTCATATAAATTACATAGAACTTTATTGAACTTGCTTTATGTACTTCCATCTACTACCTCATCTTCATGTCTTGAGTATGGTCAACATTCTTGTCCCTAAAACCTAGAGTTATCAGACAAAAGAGGAAGAGATTTTGTTTTCCTTAGAGATTCACATCTAAATGTGGAAACAGTTCAGAAGTTGACTTGATCTTTGCTTTAAACAGACACACACTCATTATACAAAAGTTCTTCCTCTTTAGAAATCTCAGTTTACTGAAATCAACTAAAGTCAAGCCCAGTGTCAAGTTTAAAGAGTTCAAAGGACCAAGCTCCCATCACTAACATATTAAGAGCTCTTAACCTAAACGCAGCCCTCCTGCCCCATGTAAATCCTGTAGAGACACAACACAATGTGATGTATGTACAGAAATTGCACTAATAATTTTAAATACATAAAAAAATTCACAGGCATTTTACTGGTAGTTGTTTTACAGATTGCTCCTAGTTCCATGAATGACCAAATTAATATTTTTAACTCAATTTGGATACTAATCTGTGTTAAACCAGTATTTACGTCAGCCTGCTGTACTGCCAAGTTACAGAATTTTAACATTTTGTCTTTGCAATTGTTCCTAAAGTCTAGTCCATCTTGACAATAGAAACATTGATGACTTTGGACATCATTCCAAAAGAAAAGGCCTTATTTCCTCAGCCAAATGAAGCTGTATTTCTTTAATCAAAATACCCTTTAAACCAGGTTTAACTTCCAAAGGAAAGCTGAACTAGTTAAGAGTTTATTTTACTATTTTACAGACTAAGCTAAATTATATTCAGTTTCAGGCATTTTTAAATCATACAGAATTTCAAAGTGCTCTTTATAATGAGACTATACCTTTCCAAAAGCAATCCTTCAGAAGTCTCACTGAAGCTTATGTTGTACACAGCATCCCACCTCATGGTTTACAAAGGCAAGATATGTTTAACCATACGTTTATTTTAAGCAGACATGGGCCTGAGCTTATGATCACCAGAAAGAACAGCACCTCAGCTGGCTACTAAGAGCATCTTCCAGTTCTCATCAGGAAGTTTGGTCACCACTCTGGAAACTCAAACACAGGCCTTAGCTCACATAATTTTTGGGGTATCTTCTGTTTGGACATAGCTTCAGTCTTGACAATGAAGCACTGTATCATACTATTTTGTAATTAAATTCTAATGCTACTGATACAAGTGTTCAAGCTTTACAGATGCGTATACTCTTCTGCATTTACTGCAAAGATAGTTCCAAGAACAGTAAGCAAGTAACCTATTTTAGTACTGGGGAAGGGAAGTCACAAGTAAGCTACGTAAAGAAATACTGTACTTTCTACTATTAATTTTTGTCCACATTTATTTATGAGTAAAACAAACAGCAAACATTACAGCAAAGGGGACATTCAGGCCCAGATTTAAAAAAAGAAACAGATGCCTGGATAGATTCTGAATTTAGGCACCTCAAGATTGCTGACAAAGTACACAAAAATAAGTGAAAGTCATGAGCATTTCAGCAAACTTCGTAAGTGCATTTCAGTATTTATTTAGATGTTTAAGCTCTCGCACTAGATTTTACAAGCTGGTGAACACTGGCAAAATTATTTCTCCCACAGAACTATAACCACACATTCCCAAGACAGTATAAATATATGGTTGAACTAACATTAATACACATCACCATTTTATCAATTACATAATAAAACAAATTATCAAGTATCCAAATATTAAGTTACGCAGCTTGAAAGGCATACAAAATATTACAGAGGTCTGCCCAAGTCATAGCAGAAACTCAAGGAGGAAAAACAAAAGAAAAAAAAAAATCACACTTTCAACAAAGCAATAGTTGGTAAACAACTTTCAATAGGTACAGTAAAAGAAACTACAAGATTTTTCAGAAATTTTCTGATTAAGAATTTTTAGCTACAATAACAAAGCATTTCTACGTTTTAAAAAAATATTTACTAAAGTAAAGGGCATATTCTATACTTCCTGCACAAGACAAAGGCAACATTTTACTAGAAATATTAAATAGCCCCTCCCAACCTTTTCAGGCCCTCTGTTAAGTTGCACATGAAGTGCCAACATTAATTTTACTGTAAGGCTTTTTGTCTGGAGACATTAAAGACTTGTGTGCTTCTGTACAATTTAAAAGATTTTCTACATGAGTAACCAGAGAGTAATGATTTGTAAAATGGAGAGGTTCAGATAACAGAAAAGTACAGACGCTGGGGTAAAAAGTTGCTGTAATTCATAGTATTAAAAAGACAGACTGTGCAAATCCTGATAATTCTAGTGCGATTGTGGGAGACAAAACATACAGTGAGCAGGCAAGACTACCTTAGAGGCCATATTCTTCAATATTGAAATGAGTGTAGAAAAAAGACAGGAAGGTCCAGATAAGCTGGTAGTTCTCACGTCATCAGAGCTATGCTCATTTATAAGGAAAAACATGTAGCTGATATGCTGGGTATTTTGGCACCTAATCTCTCTACAGATTGATTTATTTTAGTACCCCAATTTTTAGTAGTTGAAACTAGGCGGGTAAGACTCAATGGCATGATTAAAGGATATTTGAACTGGTAATTAATGATCAAGGAGACAGCTCAGAAACAGGGTACAGCAAAAATATTTACTGGGTCTCCAAACAGATGGATATTTATCTAAACATAGAAGTTGCATTACTACTAAGCCTTTAGCCTATGAAATACTCCTAAGGAAGCTTCCTTTGCTACTAAAAAAATATCAGACTGATGTCTTTGGCATGCAGTCTGCTTAATTCTAGTTTCCGTCCTTTATTCCCAAAGAAGTACTATAGGCTGTTGAGCTTTACTGAATACAACAATTATTTCGGTGACCATTGGAGTCTTTAAAGCGCAGACGCATCTTGGGGCGGTATTTCTCCAAGTACAGAAGTTGCTTGCTGTTAAAAGCTCCACGCCGCTTCCTAGATGGAGGAAAAAATATTTTAAACAGAACATTAATCTACTGCCCAGTGAAATAATATCATGAACCAGAGAAAAATATTTTTAAATCACTGAAAAAAACCACCATTAAGTCAAGACTGTAACTAAAATAGGGATAATTAAAAGTTACGTGCCAGGAAAGAGGGTGGTAGCTTCCTTTCACAAATACCTCATTGGACCACATGCTCAAAGGAGTACCTAGCATTTTAGACAGCGTTTTAGCCTCTGATACAGAAGCCAAAGATCTTACATTAAGATCTTTAGAAGAAACTTCAAAAGGAAGCTATAGAGCAGGTGTGAGACTGTCTTCTTAAGAAAGCTGAAGTTATTCAGTCTCTTAAAATAATTATTAAGAATACTGGAATATTAAGGAAGTACATAAACATTGTAACTCCCCATAATAAGTTGAACAGAAATTGAGCTTTCTTGGTTTTCTCAAACCAGAAGTGTGTGAAAGAAGGGTACATTTCTGTTGAGTATTTGGAATATGTACCAGGCTTCCCATTCCTCACTTTGTATACACCAGCCTGTTAAGATGTACAAGCTGAATTTAATTCTTTAATGGCTTGGCAATTACGCAGGAAGTATTTTGGTATTGTTTATATGAGCTGCTGCTTCTTCTAAATATAGTTGAAACCTGCAAAATTAAGGTATTGAGACTAAAATTGTTCTCATCCAACTTACATACATTTATAAAAAAATCCAAGGAAATATTTACTTCAGTAGACTACCAGAAAAGACTAGGAGGAACTGTTTAGCACACTTTGATCTGGTAAAGAAAGGATCCACAAACGTGAATGAGTGTTAGCTCTAGCTAATAGACAGAACATAAATTTCAAAAGTATTCTGCCTCTCATATGTACAAATAATAAAGACAACCCTGCAGATCTAACTGGAAGTTAGGGGTTTTGTTTGTTTTTAAACTTGCTCAAATAATTACTTGCTGATTCCTGTTTCCACAGGAATGGAAAACACCCATCCCACAGGCCAAGTCCTAAAACACTGACTGTATGCAGTATGTGTGTTAAAAAGTTCAGATGTACTAAATATCTTACAAAAAAAAAGAGTAAAAGACAAGAACAGCATTCAGAATTTCTTTTAGTGCCCAAGGATATATCAACATGTTAAATCTTGGAAACAGCTAGACATTAGGTTCATACTTACTGTCTTATGAACTGCACTGCATCTTCGTACTTCATTCCACATTCTATCAGTGCAAGAGCAACTAAGACCGGAGCTCTGGTAAAAAAAAAAAAAAATACATTCAGTTTAGCATTTGCCAATGCATACTTAGAAAAAAATTTTACTTTCCCCAGTTCTCTTTTCTGTCCTTCTGCGTATCTGATGTTTCTTCCCTGGGGAAGCAAAAGACAGGCAGAAGGCATTTCTACATTAATCGAGCCATTATACCACCTGTTTTCGAGCTACCCATCCTCGTTAAGGAAGGGGTTTAAATTAACTCTGGTCAACCTTAGCTTTGTTCATCTGACTAGATATAGGAGAGGACAGCAGGAATAAAATGCAAGTAATCTTTACCCATTTGTTTCAAAGCCAATTGATTCTCGGGAAGAGTTGCGTATGGGTTTCTATTCCCACAAACTAGCATCCTTAGAAGCAGTCAGGACCCCGAAGCAGAAATCAGAAGAGGGGTCAGGTTCAATAAGAACTGACAAGTCCTAGAACTAGAGTCACAAGTTTTAGGAACAGATGCAATCCACAGACTGCTGCACACTCCCAAGGATTTTCTTGCTTGCCACAGTATTCTTCATCTGACAGAATACAGTTTTCAGTTAGGGAAGCTTGAGACAAATCAAACTCAGATATATCAGCAATTTCTGGCTCAAAAAAAAAAGTGAAGACAAAACTCCATGCCACACACTAGCAACAGACTTGTGCACCTAGTAGCAAGCTTAAGTGGTTTTATATGTTCAGGGACTTAAAAAACCTTACACGATAAAAAGCTAGGATCTTTTCAACTATCCAATTTTGAGGAAAAACCAACAGATATCATTGTAAGCAGCTGAAGAGGACTTGTCTTGGTAGCATTCACCACTACAGTCAACTTTGTTATGTGTGAAGCCATAACGCAAACAGTGGATAAGCCAGGCTTACGGATAGCAAGACCAGAAACCTCCATTTTATATTGGACATGCTGAAACTCATGGTTAGAATACGGCAACTGCTTTTTGAACAGATCTAGTTCCCAGGTAGTCTAGAACAATAGGAGCAAAACTATGTTCTCACAACTGTTGGAACTGTATTTAAGATAGGTGCAGCAGACAGAGGGAACAGGGCTAAGAGGAGAATATTTAGCATTGTCCATAAAAATGTTGAGGCTCCGTGTTAGAAATGAGACGGAAACAGAGCTTTGGGACTTCGGAGAACACTTTTCATCCCCCAAACAGGTGGTGGATGAAAGTTGGTCTTGATGTGCCAGAACACCCCACTTGTTTGTGGTTAATGGTTACAATACCCTTGGTACAAGGAGACTGGCAATACTGCTGAAATGATGAAGAGGAAACTTACAGGTGAGTCACTAAAAACCAAATCCATTAGAAAAAAAAAAAGAAGACATAGCAAGACAAAAAATGTCAATGGGACACTCATCAATATGCTTGGTACAAGAATATACTTGTTTACTTCTTTCAGTAGTTTTTGTGAGAGAGCTGTGATAATAGCATCATCTGTTGACTAAAAGGCCTTTATGTCTAATATATACATACAACAGTTTCCTGCCATCTGAACTACTTTTAAGTGTGAGGTCATTCCAATACTGGATATGTGACTATTTTACATTTGCCTCAAATAAACTTTTGTACTAGATCTTAACAAGTCTGACCAGGGATAGCAAGTCAACAGATCTTTAAAACTTTACTCATCTTCCAAGACCAGCAACACATAGCAACTCAACAGATCTTTCAAACTTGACTCACCTTCCAAGACCAGCAACACAGTGTACAGCAATACAACAACCAGGTTCTTCACGAAATTTAACTTTAAGGAGGTTTAGCCAATCATCAACAATCTGGTTGGATGGTGGAGCACCATCATCAAAGGGCCAATCCTAGAATATAGCATGACATACATAAATACATAAAGATAGAACTCCTTATGCTTGCATGCTGTGTGCATACACAAAAAAGGAGGGGACACAATTGTTGTCCCAAAAATCAGGATTCTTTCACCCGGTGTGCAAAAAAGCCGATTAACACACAGAGCCGAGATATTTGTTTATTTCATGTCTGCGCAGAGATGGGTGCTAGGTGGTAACTCCACAAAGCTAGCACACCTGGTTAACACACGGTAAAGCATTTTATACCTTTCAAGCAACAGTTATCAGTATTTTTACAGTTTTGCTTAGTTACTCTCGTTCCTATTGGTTCTCGCAAGTCTCATCTCCACTTAAAGTCGCAGTGTCCTCCTTTTTTACTGCGCATATTCTGTGAGGAAGGGGCTTCTGTTGGTAGGGGGCTCTCCCTACTCAAGGGTGGGTTTTCTAGTATGTTAATTAGGATAGTTCACTCACAGTTCAAGTAGCTCTTTGATTGCCCCTGTGCTTATCTTGGTATGTCTTTACCCACTGACTTACGGTGTCATCTTGTTTCTCTTCTCAAGGTCACGCCTCGTTAACTAAATAGCATCCTTTGTTTTTGTTTCTCGCATATCTCCAACACAATGGACAAAAGAGCTGACAGCTAAGGGAACGACTCAAGCTTATGGTTTTCTAATAGTATAACTATAGCAATATTGAGAATATATTCTTTTCAATCCGTTTTCATTGAGCAAATGATTTTGCTCAAAACCAGATTTTTTTCCTGACAAGAGAGGACGTCTGTACAGCTTTTGCCTCCATCAGCTGCTGGAACACACTTGTAGAGTTAATAAGGTGGTGTCAAAAGAAATTGGGGGGGGGGGGGGGGGGGGGGGGGGGGGGGGGGGGGGGGGGGGGGGGGGGGCACAGGGGTGGGTTGGTTTTAAACTCTGCTTCTACACTACTTACCAAAACCTGAATGCCTTCTTTTTCCACCGGAGCAGTGTCATAGGTAGCTTCACACACTCTTACCACTGTGGTAACGCCGTATTTCTTAAGTTCCTAGAGAGTGAAAAAAAACCCCCTGCTTTAAGAGTAAACTGACTTCACTTACCATTTAATTTTCTCAATAGGTTAACTTATTAACTCATTCCAAAATTTTCGGTAAGTAAACTCATGCAAATGCTTGCCACCCTGTGAAGAACACTGAAAGCTGAAATAACTGAAAACCTGTGTGCTAATGCCAGATACCTTTAAGCTCTTCTGCAAACATACCTGAATATTAAGTTTTTTTATGTTGGATCAGGCTTTTTTTCTTTTAAAGTCAGATCCAGATAAATATTGATGAAATAAGTAGTCCCTCTCCAAAAGATCATTCCTTTTAAAGGAACAGGAAGTTTCCTGGTTTACAAAGCTACATACTTCACTGAAAGCATTCTGAGTGAGGTTTAGATCTTCCCCTTCTCTCCCTCTGCTTATAACAGGTTTGTAAGACCTCTTACTGTTAAGAATTATGAGCACAGGACAATAAATTATTCCAGTTCCTGAGTTATCATAACTAGAGAATAACAAAATTTAACTTTCCATTTTGTTATTACCCTCCATTTAAAAAACAAAACAAAAAAAGCAATCACACTTCATTCTCCCTGCAACAACCAATCATTCACACTGTAGCTGTCACGGTAATGACTGAAGCATAGCCTAAGCATACTTTATCTAGTTGTGAGAGTATGAAGGCAAGCAATGTTATCTCACTATGTTTCTTGTAAATTATCCCACACTGAATGCAAAATAGAGGTATAATACACCTACAATCTTGCTAATAAGGGACTGCATTACAAACTCAGACCTTACGAGGACGTAACTTTGGAGGAACCTGTTGTTAGCATACATGCATACACTTTTAACTGTGCACTTTATAGCTCCAACATGCTAGATGCAAAGTTCAGATGATAAATTCAGATACTAGCAATATATGCCAAGCCACCTGGCTTTAGTCAGTAAACAATTTTAGCATGTATTAAAACACTTAAAGTAGCTTCAGCAGCTCTGGATGCAGAACAAGCCTACCACCACAAACTTCACTCAAGTAGACACTATGACACTCAGAGGATTCTCTTAAGCTACATTAGAACCATGATCTGCTAATATTGAAGGGAGATAGGCAGTGAAGCGATATTGCAATCCTGTTACTTGTTCCTAAGGTTCTGATCCACAATGTATAGTGAATTATTCTCTTTTTAATCGCTATGCAATAGGTGCAAGGAAATGTTACACCACTTTAGATGAATCTAAATGTGAGTTCCTACCACTAGCAGATCTTTGTATTGTTCTACACCTAACTGCCAGATAATTCCTGTTTTCAGACCTAAACAATGTACTTAACATACAATGTACTAGACAGTATAATTATTTCTTTGCTTCACTTTCAGACATAGGTTTTTTGTGAAGGCGAAAGTATATCTGAATAGATTTGTCTGCAGGTCTTTGAAACATGGCATCAGTATTTGAAAAAACTCAATATACGAACAGTCTCAGCACCTCTTTGTATGGCTTCCACAGCTGTTACCAACTAGTAAAGAAGGAAATTGTTAATGCAGCATGCTGTTCAGGCATTAAAAAAATACATCAGTAAGAATTCTGTCCTGGCCTTACCTCTATAAATTTGTTTAAGGTTGCATTGGTTGGATTGTGTGTGATTAGGAATCTCATGTTCTTGTAGGTGATTTCCACAGGAGCTGGGCGGTTCATTCGGGCCATATTGATTTAGTTAAACATGCAACAAGATTATGAAAGGATTCAAAAAAATTCTAATATCGAAGTGATGTAGAGAAACTGAAGTCTACTTCACTATACTCCACGTGAAATTCTCAGTGCTTGGAAGTATGAAGTTGGGAGCAATGGGAAATGAAATGAACCTCCTAACAAGAAGCAGCAATTCTTCAATCCAGTAATACTGAGGCAAAAGAAAGGCAGTGCACTGAGGTTTACCCCATCCAGGTCTGAATTCTGTTGTTAAATGCTCTGCCAATTTCAATTCAATACTTCTTATCCTGGTCAACCACTCTTAGGGGGGCTTCTTGGTGGAGTAGTAATGAATTTCTACAGTTCACTTGTCTGCATAGAGGTCGTGCTGTGCCTGGCAGTAGTCTCCACTGCCCTTCAGAAACTCCATAAATGTGTGACCAAGAACACCACAGAACTGCTGTAAAGAGAGGGGGGGGGGGAAAAACCATAATGAGCACAGGTGAAGCAAGGTTATTTTGAAGACACCAAGCATTATAAAATGAAAAAAATAAAAAACAGAGCAACTAAGCAGTTTCACAAGGTTTATTTTTTAATCCAAGAATTAGGTTTGCGTAAGAAACCTGTTGCCTTTCTTAGCAAGGATTACTTGAAAATAAATACATTTACTTAATACAAAAGTTTCCATATAGGGTTGTTTTAACACCAAAACCTGAAATGTATTAAAATACCAATTCAAATGTGCTAAACATAGCAACAAGAGACCAAGTTTGAAGAACCCTAGTATTTATATAAAGCATAGCTTTTCCAGGATACCCATATAACTATTTTCCATTCTGAATTGAGAGACATCACAACACCTACTAAAGTTACACTGACCTTAAGTAGTCCCATGAAGGCAAGGATGAGAATACTTGAATATTCAAGCTGAGCATCAGACAATTTCTAGTGTTTAATGCAGAATCAGTTGTCTTAAAGGCTAAAGACTTACTTTGCATGTCAAATAGGAGGCCTTGAAAGCAAATGCAAAGTCTTTCTGGCCTAACAAAACAATGTGAGCTTTTGAACATATTTTGAGACTTTCAAGGCACACAGATTTCTAACTAAGGAACATTTCACATACTAAAGGCTGAAGACACATGACAATCTTCATCTGCCTTTTTACATCGTGACTTTATCACTATACCAAGATAGTGGTAATAGTCTAGCTAAAAACATACACAGGCAAGTTCATTGAACAGGTTATTCCTGCCCAGTGGTGTGCTATTTTGCTATGGTTAAGTTTACTTATAAAATTACTGCAAGATGCACAACCAGGAAGTAGATAGCTGATGAACTGCTCCGAGTTGTGTATTCATTTGCAGATGTTGCTATGCAAATGAACCAAGAATATAAGCTTTTATGCACTGTGGAACCCTACAGCAGAGGAGCCAGTTCTGTGCCCAGCCACAGTGCCAGTGCTGCTGATGATACCTGCCTAGGGAACAGAAGGGAAGAAGAGAAGTTTTGTTTCCCAAAAGATAGGTACAAGCTGAACCAAATGCCCACTAAATACACTTAGGTACTAGAGAGAAACATCATTTATCCTACAACTATTTAGCAGAAAAAATGACTTATATTGGCCAGTCAACTCCAAACATTGGAAGGAATCCATGTATTTCTATGCCCAAACAAAATATTGCCCAAGACACCTTGGAAATAGATTAGCTGAGCAAGCAGTGTTACAGAATTGCTATCAGCCTTACTTTCTTAAAAATGTGATTTAAAAAAAATTTTTTTTTTTTGCCAGCTGGGACACAGTAATATCAGTTCTTCTCTAGAAACTAGGTTTATGAAGGCAAACAGAAGCTGTAACTTCATTGTAGCAATGTTCAGATTTTTTGTTTTAAAACTACAAACCAGCTCTATGCATCCATCCACATATATAATCAGGGCAAGCGTACACGAGAAAATAAGGAGCACAGACAGTATTTCAGTGGTATACCCTCAAACCTTCCCATTCAAAGGATCATGAAAGAAGCAGCCTGTGCTGAAAAGCTTCCCAACCATGAGAAAGCAAATTCAAAAGGTCAGGTCCTAAAGACAATTGTACAATAAGTCCTGATAATAACCAATGCCTTAATACAGTTTACCAAAGGGCAGGAAGAAAAAGCTACTTGCAAATAAGTCATGGTCACTAACTGCCATCTAGGATTTGGAGTCAGACCAAGACTCCATTGCAAGCACTAAACCATATACCGTAAGACTACAGTGAGTCCACCTAACAACGATGAGTATTAAGCAGAAGTTGTAACAGATCAATAGTCTAATAACTGTTGAGTTTTCTAAGAGGTATAGATTCATAGAATAGTTTGGGTTGGAAGGGACCTTTAAAGGTCATCTAGGTATCTTGGCAGTACAGCAGTTCTTAAGGGGAACTACAATTTAAAGAACTGCAACAATGTTTTATGTTGTACACATGGCTTTGCTCCATTCTTAAGTCCAGAGAAGAGGAAGTTCAGTAAGAGTAGTAGTAAGACAGAAGATAAAAATCATTGAGAGATTGGACTGTAACAGATGGGCAGACCAAACACCTCCAGGCATCCTTTTCATGTTTTCAGACAGCTTCCTGGTAAGAAGTTTTAAGGATGCACCTTAATCACAGGCACAACTTCCAAAAACAAAAACCAAAAAAAACCCTGCTAACAAATACAAGAAGTTAGTAGAAAGAAACTAATACGACAATTTCACATGCACTTTGCTGCCACTCCAGAGATACTACCATCACCATTTCTGTAAAGACTGTAGGATTCTGTTTGCCAGTTACTTGCAAAAAAAACATTTCAGTTTTTGTTTGTGATAACTTGAGGGACAGTGAGAACTCTAAATATAATAGGCATGAAAAAGGAGTAAGAAGGATCCTCTGAAGTCAAAGGCCAACAGCCAACAGAGTAACAGGAACCAGGAGAATTCAGACTCGGAAGAACTCGAAGAATCATCATCTGACACACCAGCCATGCCCTAGCAGAAGGTGCTAGGTGTGCATTAAAAAGACTCCTAGGACCAGACCTAAAATAGCAACCGAAAAAAAGAACCGAAGGTGGCTTATTTAAAGTCACTTTCAATTAGCTTAAGAAGCAGAACAGCAAAAAGGGACAGGACAGCTTTAAGCAGATACAGCTGCACAAGGTCTTGTGCCGCTTTTCGCATGCACTGGCAGATCTCATGTTTATCTCTTCTTAAGACTGTTAAGGGGAATCATAGCCTGGCCTTTTCCCTGGTAGAGGATGAGGGAGTGGAGGCTGTCAGAAAGAGAGAAGCATGCAAGTGAGCTCAAGGAGACAGAATGGGGTCACTAGGGTAAAGAAAAGACCTTTCAATCTGCAAGATGGAGATTTTTGGGCAGAAAACAATGTAGAGTAATTGGAAACAGTTAACATGACCCCATACTGGGGCAGGTAGGAAGTAAGAAGTAATCAGGATTCATCCAGCCTGGTAGGCAGGTTGGCCTTAGTACACAACTAGGAGTAGTCAATACGATACCAGAAAAACTCATCATGGGGGTAAGGAGGAGGGCAGGCAGCAAAGCATTAGTTAAGTAATAAATCCTACTTTTTTAATGCAGATTATTAATCACGTCTAGAAACTGGGTGCACAGTTCAAATTCTTACACAAAGTTGAACCAAGTACATTACGCAATGTTGAGTTCTATGTGTAATTAACCCCTACAAATGAATTCATTTTGTTAATACTGACTTAACAGCTAGCAATTAGACACAGCAGCACCTTACTAATTCATACAACTAAGGACCTAACCAAGTATGTATTTGAGTCTCACTGTTTGCCTTGGCAACTGCTGCTGCCACATTATAAAGGAGCAAAACTCACATTTTCCTTTGATGTGAATGCCATCACTTCTCACCATTGCTAGCCAGAAAGCTCCACATGTAGACCAACTCCTTAAGGCAGCAACACACTGTACTATCCTAAGACAGCTTTGCCAACCTAGTTTAGTTCTGTTCTGGGAGTCAAATGAAAATTAAAGACAAGTAGTACATTGGCATGCTGTTTGTGTTATGGCATTAAGCCAGAGAACAAGGCTTCGCCCATCTTCAGCAAAAAGACCTGTAAGATAAGAAATCAGCCATAAAAACAGTGTTGTAGTAATTAAGACCACCTCAGACTTAGGGGGAACTCAAATGACGTGAGTAATTTTTGAGAGGCTTGGAAATACAGCTTTAAAATTACTGTATTGTCTCAGACAGTTAACTACTCGGTCGGTAAGCTATCAAAAAAGTCAAGTTAGTATATGAAAGCATAAGGCTGCATAAGTGAAACTCAAACGCACAGTATTGTATGCAGAAGTTTCTTTAACAGAATGACGCCAACTCATCATTTTGGGTACTCCAGCATATTCTTTTCAATTTACATGTGAGTTTTCTTTGAGGAAAATTAACACTGAAGGGTTTTGGAAACAGAAGCAGCAGTTTCTATCAGTAACAGAAAGCCAAACAACGTTTAGACCGTTAGATCCATCAAAATAAACTTCGAAAACAAAACTAAGGTTAATATGCCAGGACTACCTATTCAGAGAAGGTATCCTGCCCAATATGGGATAAAGTCATGTTAATTATGATTGTACCATCTACTATCATTTATGCTAGGAGAAGTTAGGGAATAGTTTATTCAAGCAACAGGAAGACATCTTGAAAAGAAAAGCTTTAATTCATGCCCTTCTTTGGGACAGGAAGCTAAAGCATCTGTCTTCACTGACAAGCAGATTCACATGTACGTTAATTCTGCATTTGAAGCAATCACTCCTGTCTACGCTTATGAAAGTAATCTACTAGATTGGTACCAATATGTGGAAAGCAGAGACCTGTAAGGTTATCCCATGCTGCTGACATTCTTGTTCACAACTCGGTAGCATCTTGAGAAGCACGCAAACAAAAGCACTTGTTTACGCAGTTACATGACACTTCGCTCTACCTTCAGAAGACATGCAAAATGGTTCACAGTTGTTCAATCCACCCGCTCATAGGCCAGAAACGTTTATAGCCAGAACTAACTATGTGGTATCACATTCTCTGAAGTCAAGACCTGCCACACACTCAGCTACTGAAAGCACAGGATCAAAACTAAAAAACTAAAATAAACGACATTTCATTACAGCTTGAGAGCACCTGCAAGTAAGTTCATTGTTCTAACCTGCTACCCGACAAAAAGTTACTGAAGGACAGAGGGACAAATACCCCGACTTTCTCTTACTACTCGAGGCCTAAGTAGCAACTGCTAAGGCAGACAAGCAGTGGGAGGGTCAGGGGTACAAACTGCGGAGCCGTTACACAAGGTAGAGGCACACCTTCGTTAGGTGTTGTTGACAAGATGCACCTCCTACCTACCAGGCATGTGAATGCCTCTATTATGATATCCACAGTGATAACACTACCCATTTTGGACCAGAGAAAGTGACCCATGGCCTAAGAAAACACACTTGCGTATCACAGATGGGAGATTCCAAAGGTTTATCATGAATTTGTTACGACATGCTCTGTGAAGGAAGGATGTTTCTTGTGGTTCGAGTATGCAGTTTAGGGGGAAGGAAAAATTACCTCAAAACTTCCTGTATAGCAAGTCAATGCAACTTCTAGAGATGATGAAACTGAGGCCATGTGACTGTGTTCCTTGTTCTGCTTGGACCATGAAAAAAAAAAACCATGCAAAGAAGCCTCAACAGATACTGGGGAAAATAAGATATCACAGAAACCATTCCATCCCCTTGTCTAATGCATCCTCTTGAGCTTCCGAAAGCAAGGAGTCTCAAAATGACTTAACACTGTCACTTCAATAGCAAACTACATAAATCCTGTCATTCTACTCAAAAATTATTCCATTATGTTTCAAGCAATAACATGAGAAATTTAGCATATACATGCAAATACAGTTACGGCTCTATTTTACGGAGTCTAATAAAGGTATTGTTTGGCACTCATAAGTTGCGCCTGTGAAGAAAGCTGTAAGGAGTTATGGACTTACATTTAACATAGAAGTACCTCCTGTATTGATCTGATAGAGCGAGTTTTAATTTTTTAAATAAGGTTACAATCTGCTACTAGTTTAGAATGCAGTAATACCCTGCTCTGGGCGTTCTGGTTAATCTTTAAGAGAAGTGATCACTTACAGTCAGCCTACACACTGGGATAGATCCAGCATTCTTACGTGGCATGTATTCTGTCAGAACAGGAAGGTTTCACAAGATAGAAGTTATTAGATACGGCTAAATTCTATTTATTTACTGCCTTACTGACACATTTAGTTTTGGTAAGACAATGACATCCTTCTCCCTTGGCTCCTGCTATATCGGTCACTCATTTTTCTTTCTCACTCTCACATTTCCTCCCATGGCTGTGCAATTTCTGTATCGCTTCTTCCATATTTTCCCCCTGAAACGATTTTCCTCCTGTAAGACAATTTCAAAACCCTTTGCCGTTCCACTAGTGGAACAATAAGAGCTGACATTTAAGTGTCATCTTCAGGTTTTTTTGATTTGGCAGTTTTATGAGATTACAAGACGACAGGGTTCATACTTCTGAGTCACCGCTTTGGAAAGACTCCGCAGATGCAGGTAGACGTGTCGGAAAGTTGTCTTCAGCGGCAATAAGAAACACCAGAATCACAGGACCCTTGTGCCACAGACACTATGCATTTAACAGCTCATAATGTTTGCAATGCGTGTAGCTGGCTACCAGACAGCAACCAAGACCTGGGCATAACCACCACTAATCCTGCTTCTATTACCATAGATTAATTGATTTTGATAATGCTTTGTCTTTCTTGCTTCCCTACTTTTGGGGGGCGTACTACCACCAGCAAGCCTTGCATTATTTGTGCTTAAATACACGCTGCTCTGTGGTCACAGATGTTAGGCAGCACAGACACCGAGATTACTGGGAGGGGGGGTGGGGGGGAGGGGAAAAAAAAAAAGCAAGCACATGAGGAAAGCAAAAACTTCTAATGCTGAACTATGATCCACCTCCAGAAGGAAATGCCTTCCTTGATAAGCCAGATGGCAAGGTCTTAAAAGCAGGTTCAATCAAAATTGAGGTATGACTGCATTCGTGAGCTTCTGAGGGTCAATGGCAGCCTGTTACAGAAACATCCACTTCAACGTGTACTTAAATGACTCCTCTGCGGACTTTTCCTCCCGCTGAGCCGCCATCCAAAAGCCCAGCCTGAACAAGGCCGGCTGCATACGTGAGCTCGGGCATACCCCACCTCTGCTGCATAACGCTCATTTTGGAAAGGATTCACGTCCTCGCTCGCAGCCGGTGCCGATTCCCCGCCCGAGTACGCCGGGGACAAATACGCCGCTCGGCCGCCTTCGCCCTCACCCCGGCGGCGGCCGCGCACGTGGGGCCGCGGCGGGGGGCGAGCGCCGGCCGCGCCAGCCAGCCAGCCGCCAGCGCCGCGGCCCGGCCGCGCTCCCCGCCCCACCACCTGGCTGGCGGGCGCCCACGGGCAAGCCCCGGCTTGCCCGGAAAGCCCCGGCCTCCTTGCCTGCCTGTCTCTGCCCGGCGAGGAGACCCGGCCCCGGCCCTGACACTGCCCCGCGGGCCGGGCCGTCGCCCCAGCTGCGGCGGTCACGGGTTCGCATCACGCTTCGATCAGGCTCCCGACGCGGAGCCATCTTGTCCCCCGGAGCCGCCGCCCGGCCCCGGCCTCCCCCCGGCAGGGGGCTCCCGGCCCCCGCCGCCTCCGCGCCGCCGGCCTGACGCGGCCCAGGGGCGCGGGAGCCCCGGCTGCAGGGGCGCTGCCCTTCCCGGCGGCCGCCCGGCCCGGCCCGACAGACGCCACCAGACAGACACCGGCGGGGGGAGGCCGGGCCGGCGGGCGGGGCCGGCGGCAGCCAGGCTCACAAAGCGGCTTTGTGCCCGGGCCGGGCCGCTCGGGAGCCGCGGAGAGATCGCCTCCTCCTCCTCCTCTCCCGGCAGAGGAGGGCAGAGGGGCACCGGCAGGCGGGAGCAGGAGGAGAGGGGCGCCGGGGGCGAGAGCAAGGCCGAGCCGCGCCGCAGCCGGGCTGGCTCGGCTCTCCTGCGGCCCGCCCGAGAGGAGCCGCAGCCTGGCGCTGCGAGAAGCCGCCCGGAGCCGGCGTGGCCCGGGCGACAGAACAAAGAGACAACATGGAGGAGACGGGGGGGGGGGGGGGGGGGGGGGGGGGGGGGGGGGGGGGGAAGGGAACAGAGGCGCGGGAGCCGGGCACAGGCGGGCAGCCGGCGGGGCGCACGCCCGGCAGGGCGAGGGGCCGGGGGACGCGGACGGGCGGGCGGCACTCACAGGAATATGGTTACTCATTGAAGACTGTAGCCTGATCATACAGCCGGGGTGCGGGCGCCACCGCCGGGGGCAGGAGGAGCAGAACCAGGAGGACGCGGAGGCGCTGGAGGCCGCGGAGCTGCCGGAGGGGGTTCGGCGGCGGAGCGGGGATGGACCATACAGCTGCAGCAGCGGGCGGCTCTGCGGGCTGGCGCGGAGCGGACGCGGCTGCACCAGGAGGGACACTCGGCGCCGCCTCCCGCACAAGCACCCCAGGGCCCGCCCCTCGCTCGCACACGTCGGCGATGAGCGTCGCGCCCGCCCAATTAGAGGCGCCGCCGGCGCGTCCGGGGCGGGAGCGAGGCCGCCGGGGGGCGTGGCGCCAGCAGGCCGGGCGGAGGCGGGAGGGAGCCGAGAGGCGGAGGCAGCCGGCGAGAACCGGTTAGTGAATGAAGCGGGTGGCGGCGGGGCTGGGGAGGGGTGCGGCGCGGCGGGGGCAGAGCGGGACGCGCGGGCGGGCGCGGGGATCGCCCCCAGGGACCGGGCCGGGGCCACCCTGCGCGGGAGCCGTACCCCCCGCTGGCCGTTGCCGGCGGCTTCGCCGGGAAGCGCGTGGCGCGGCCTCCGGCTCCCCCGGGGCGGCGAGTTCTAGACTCTTCCCCGCGCCCCCGGTGTTGGGTGGCCGGCTGGCGCCCCGCAGCCGCTGCGGCCTGCCGGCTGCGGCCGGCCTCTCCCCGGGGTAGGGGGGGATGCCTAAGGGCAGGGGCTGAGGGGAAGGCGGCAAGGGCAGCGGGGGGGGGGGGGGGATATCGTGCGGGGTGAGGCGGGAGTGCCGTTCCCTGTGAGGGCAGTTGGACGCGGGGTGGCGTATTGCGGCCCTCCGGCGCTAGAAACGGAGGGCGAAGTTGAACGGCGGTGGAATAGTGGTGGCTCTGCGTGTGTTTTAATCCCTGAACCCCTCCGCTCTCGGGCTGCAAAACCTCTTTTGAGAGTTTAATGCTAATAGGAAGCTCTTAGCGTGTTTTGTCCACAGATTATTCTGTGCTTTTAAGTCGAGATAAAATCATGATTTCTGGTTTTACAGATGGGAGATCAGCCCAGTAGGCCAGAAGTGGTGTGGGAGACAACACGGACTCTCTCAGCCTTGTGCCCTCTCTCATTCCTAGGAAACGCTGTCTCCCAAGGCACAGGCGTTACTGAAAGGCAGACATCTCGTGGGTGAAACCCGGCGCTGGGAAACACCTATGGTATCACTACCGTGTGTAACTGATAGAGGCATGGGAGCCAGTCCCCAGCTGGACACTGTCAACCTGGAAAACACCTTAATGTGGGTCAGCACTAGCTTTATGAAATAACAGGCTATTTTTAGCTTCAGTTAGTCTGATACTGTTGTATTTATATTTAACTAGTTAAGCTTTTCTTCTGCACGTTATTTTATTGTTACTATACAGAATACAAGAGTCTGCAGAAGTTGTTTTTGATCTAAAAAATAAATAGCTCGGTTCTGAATCTGAGCAGTTTGTATTGGCTTGTACAAAGGCATGGCTGGTTTGTGTTTTTGCCCAAATTTCTGTTTTTGTAAAACCTGCAGAAACCGTGGTTTGTACAGAGGAGGTTTTCATGGTAACTGACACGAGAGATGTGTTACTTAGAACATGTCTGTATTACCTTTCACTGCACCTGGCTTCAGGTGGGCATAAGCTAATTTCTGACCAGGAGCCATGTCTCTGCTAGGGTAATATACTCAGCTTTTCTGGGCTATAAATGCATCTGGGCTGTATTTATTTACATTTGTGTTTTGTATTTACTGACTGAGTCAGGGCACGTGTCTGGTGAACTTGCAGCTGTTTCCACTTCTCCATGTAAAACTTCTTGAAAATATGCTCAGAATCCTATAAAATAAGAAGGTGATCCCAAGGTTAATGGCTGCTTGGAATATTGTTTATTTGTTGGTGGTTACAATGTTAGGAAGGTTTGGGGGAAAAAAGTGAAAAAGTCAACACAGCTTCTCTCATCAATAAAGGTTGAGGAGTTTGCTCTGGATAGAGTTCTGAGACAGATTAAACAGCTCTGCACCTGCTTTAATCCATGCTGGTGTGGGTTTTTTTTCCTCCCCTCCAACAACGCAAGCTTTTGTTTACTGTTTCATTGCACATTAAACTGATCAGGATTTTAGGATCAAATTACTTTCTGCTGCAACATCCTTTCAGTATTGTCTCATAGTAGTTTACACTGGAAATAAGAGTCACTGGCAGTTTCTTTGAAATTATATACCCTAAAAAGAAAGGATTTGGCTCAGAAAGCTTTTAGTCTAAAAACGGGTGGGGTTTTTTTTTTGAGGAAAGAATGCCTGTGTCATTTTAACTATTTAATACTCATTTTTTATTACGATAGTCCCTGTCTGGACCCCCTTGTTGTGATTAACTCTGTCATACTAGTTGGCACTTAAGATGCAGTTCCTGTGTTTTACACTCTAAGATGACAGGAGATACTTGGAGTGTTAGAGAGAAGCAGACTACAATAAAGTAATGTACTATTTCATGTAGCATAGGACAGAATCAAAGATATTTATAGGAGACAAGTGGATAGTTACAAGGTGCCAACTAGTGAACTGATGAAACGAAGTGGGTTGAGGAGGCAGAAAGTAACAGAAGGAGATAAGACTCCTGAAGAACTTTAAAGATAAGAAAAAAAGAAATGTTTGTAAAGAGAAATCTGTGGGGCGAATTCAGAAGAGACTGATACTATCAGTTTGAGAAGCAAAGATGTGATCATCACCATTGTTGTGGTATTAGGAGGATTAATGCAACTTTTATATAAGAGGCTATAATAGGACAAAGTTTGAATACATTTTTGAAGCAGTGTGAGTCAAAAATGAAATTTAGGCATAGCCTGAATGTCCAGCCCTTACCTAGTTGACTATTATCATTATTTTTTGAAAGTTTTAATAGGAAGTTGTGGATTAAGCCAGTCAATTTAAAGAATACCGAAGTTTCAAAAATCAAAATGGTAAGTTATGCCTTACGATTACTTTCTTTTGTTTT